>NC_135321.1:17303634-17904467 GCF_048772815.1 Callospermophilus lateralis
GGAAAAATTAGGAAAACTATCCCATTCACAATAGCCTAAAAAAAAATTGGGGAATCAATGTAACAAAAGAGGTGAAAGACCTCTATGATAACTATAGAACACTAAAGAAAGAAATTGAAGAAGACCTTAGAAGAAGGAAAAATCTCCCATGCTCTTGAATAGGTAGAATTAACATTGTCAAAATGGCCATACTACCAAAAGTGCTATATAGATTTAATGCAATTTCTATTAAAATCCTAATGACATTCTTCATAAAAATAAAAAAGGCATTCATGAAATTCATTTGGAAAAATAAGAGATCCAGAATAGCCAAAGCAATCCTTAGCAAGAAAAGTAAAGCAGGAGGCATCACAATACCAGATCTTAAATTATACGACAGAGCTATAGTAACAAAAATGGCATGGTATTGGCACCAAAACAGACACATAGACCAATGGTCCATGTGTCTAGAAGGCACAGAGACAACCCACAGAAATTGTTATCTCATACTAGACAAAGGTGCCAAAAACATACATTGGAGAAAAGATATCCTTTTCAACAAATGGTTCTGGGAAAACTGGAAATCCATATGTAACAAAATGAAATGAAACCCCTCTCACCCTACACAAAACTCAAATGGATCAAGGACTGGACATTAGAACAGAGACCTTGCATCTAACAGAAGAAAGAGTAGGCCCAAATTTACATCCTGTTGGCTTAGGAACTGGCTTACTTACAAGATTTCTAAAGTAGAAGAAGTAAAATCAAGAATCAAATGGGATGGAATCAAACTAAAAAGCTTCTTTGCAGCAAAGGAAATGATCAAGAATGTGAAGTGGGGGCCTACAGAATGGGAGAAAATCTTTGCCACCTGTCCCTCAGATAGAACACTGTCCAGGATATATAAAGAACTTAAAAAACTTAACACCAAAAATCAAATAACCCAATCAATAAATGGACTAAGGAACTGCACAGACACTTCTCAGGAGAAGTACAATCAATCAACAAATATATGAAAAAATGTTCAACATATCTAGCAATTAGATAAATGCAAATTAAACTACACTGAGATTCCATCTCACTCTAGTAAGGATGGCAATTATCAAGAATACAAGCAACAATAAGTGTTGGTGAGGATGTGGGGGAAAAGGCACACTCATACATTGTTGGTGAGACTGCAAATTGGTGCAAACACTCTGGAAAGCAGTATGGAGATTCCTCAGAAAACTTGGAATGAACCAACATTTGACCCAGTTATCCCACTCCTCAATTTATACCAAAGGACTTAAAATCAGCATACTACAGTGACACAGCCACATCATTAAGGTTAAGGTAGCTCAATTCACAATAGCTAAACTATACAACCAACCTAGGTGCCCTTCAACAGATGAATGGATAAAGAAAATGTGGCATATATACACAATGGAATATTACCTAGCCATTAAAAAAATGAAATTGTGGAATTTGCTGGTAAATGGATAGAACCGGAGAATATCATGTTAAGTGAAATAAGCCCATCTCCTAAAACCAAAGGCCAAATGTTTTCTCTGATATATGGATATTAACTTCATAATAAGGAGGGGGGATGTTAGGGAAGAATAGAAGTACTTTGGATTAGAAAAAGGGGAATGAAGGGAAGGGAAGGGGTAAAGGTGACTTAAAGGTGAAATGGAAAAAAAGAAAAAGAAAACTTAAAAGCTCAAGAATGTGATATTGCCTTTTAGAAGGATGTGCCAACATTCCTGAGCTCACCCCAAACATCCTAAGGAGGTTTGTGAGGTTAGCTAAGCACTTTGTTTGGAAATGAACATATCTTCAGGAAGGGAAAAGGGTTGAGGTCTCCTTTTACAAAATTCTCAGGGACATTTAAAAAAAAGTAATTTTACTACTAATGTTTTTCTTTTTTATGCAAATAACATAGTTCAAACAAAACAAATTCCCTTGGAAGGGTATTTCTCAGAGTTTAACACCAAGTTCAGAAGTCCAGTTAAAAATGATTTCAGATGTCAGGCATGAATCAAAACAACTATGCTTATAATGAAGGAAATGTTTCCAAGTGATAAGTTTCAGATGAGGTATGCAAGCACCCTACTACTCAGTGTGATGTTAAGAAAGAACCCAATAAAATAACATAAGAAAAAATAAATAAGACATAGACATATGAAAAGTAATGAAACTAATTAATAAATTGATAAAAGCTGACAAAGTTCAAGCGTATGCTTGGACTGCTTTGTTCTAACTGTATGAACTCATTTGATTTTTACAATCATCCTATGAGGCTGTTTATAATGAATGATACTAAGCTACAGAGGATTAAGCAAATCACTAAGGCTAACATACTAAGTTGGGAAGCTGGGATTCAAATTCAGGTAGTCTGACTCTTGATATCTAACAGGTACTTTATACTATTTTTCCAGATAGAATCAGAACTTTCATAACTACATATTAAGTTGATTTTTTTCAAGGCTTTAATTTGATTTTTTAACCTAGAAAAACCAAGAGATTCTAAGACAAATTATTAGAACTATTAAGAAAGTTCAGTGTGGTGGCCAGTTATCAGACAAACGTAAAAAACAATATTGATTATATGGACATAAAGAAAATTCAAGAGAATAGAAGAAAAACTAGTAGAATTGGAATGAGATTATGTGAGATTTTCACAAGGTTCCTAGGCTCAGAATCAGTGAGACAATAATCAATTCTATTTCTAGAGACACAACAAACAAGATAAAAATATACCCCTTACATAGAGTAAGATCAAAACATCAATCACAAAGAATAAATCTAACAAAGGCATGTAAATCTTGGAGAAAAACCTCAAAACTTGCTTAAATTACAGAACACTTAAATAAACTGATTGGAAGACTTAGTAATGCAGAGTTTAATTTTTTCCATAGTAATATGTAGATACAGTGCAATCTCTAATCTGAATCCCAACAAATTTCTCTCCCTCCCTCTGTTCTTTCTTTCCTTTCGGTCTTTGGAATTTGACAAGCTGATTCTGAAATTTATATGGGATTGCAAAAAAAAAATTAAAGCATAATCAAGCTACTCTTGATAAAGGACATTGCTGCATCAACTATGAAGACTTTCATTAGGCTACAGAGGTGTACGGAGACAGGGATACACAACTCTAGACTCACAGAACAGAGCAGAAAGCCCAGATGTAGAGTCATACACATATGGACACTTAGTGACAAGATTGGCCATGTAGAACATGAGGAAAGTGTGTTTTTCCAATAATGGAGCTGGGGTACCTGGCTAGGTATGATTTTTTTTTTTTTTAACCTCTGCTTCATGTCATACACAAAAAGCAAGTTCTGCATGGATCACACAGTAAACTGCAAAACAATAAAGTGTTCAGGAAAATAAACATAAGGTAGTATCTTCATATTCCTGGGAAAGATTTCTTAATACTCAAAAAGTACTAACTAAAAGGAAAAATATTTGTATATTAGGATCCGCTAAAATTGAAGACTTCTATTTATCAAAAGATAGTAATAAGAATAAAAAGGAGAATATGGAGTTTGGCCACACACATGATAGGCAAAGGCCTTAAAGCCAGAATACATGAAATCTACTGGAAATCAATAAGAGAAAAATCAGACACCCGAATATAAACCAGTACTTCACAGAAGAAACCTGACAACTAAATAAAAAGATGCTCAAAATTATTAATAATCCAGGAATCACAAAACATTAGAGTCCCACCAAGATGGCATACACATAAAAGTCTTTCAGTCCCAAGAACCGGCAGGTACAGCAGGCCCCAGGAGCCTCCATCTGGGCTCCTGTTGCATAACTGGGCACACTGGGTTGGACAGCTGGGAGGCAGGGTCTGCAGTGGTTTAATATATACGTGCCCCAGGGCCAATATTCTGCTCCTGGAGAGACTCCCAGGAAGAGATTGTTCCTTGTGCTGGCGAACCCCTGGGCCTTCCCCTAGGGTGCGTGCCAGCCCACTGTCAACTGACCATGTTTCCATCTCTGGGCCTGAAGGTTTTCTCTGCCTTCAGGACCCTGCCCTGTCCATAGGCAGGGAAGGCCAGAGGGCTGCAGGAATAAGGCCCCTTCCAGAAGTTTTCCCCAAATAGAATAACTGGAGCTGTCGGTTGAATCCCCCCGTACCTTGTTCTTTAGCAGGGACAACTCTGAGATGTGTTTCCTATGGAGTTTCACAGAATAACTCGGGAGGATTAAGTTCTACTTGCCCATACTGCGAACATGCTTGATAAAGCAACTCTTATTGGGCCCTGTCTTGCTTCTCCATTCTTCTGATAGTGTTTTCTGGAATCATCTTTCAAACTACCTATACTTAAGTCCTTGTTTCAGGGTCTTTCTGAGGGAACCCAAACTAAGAAAATTCCACAGAAATGAATGCTTATATACATTAGGATACATGTACAAGTATGTCCAGAGCCACATTCCAAAACAAAACAAAACACTGCAAACCAACCAAGTGCCCATCAACAAGAGAATGAAATAACTGTGGCATGTTGGTTTAATGGAATACTATGCAGCTATGAAAACAAGGAACCACCAGTCCTTCTCCATGTAACAATAACAGCATGAATGTAATATTAGAGGAAAAGTAAGCCAGACACAAAGAAAAATACTGAATGAGGCTATTTACAAAGTTAAAAAAACAACTAAACTACACTGGATAACACTTGAGTGTTAAGAATTATACAACAAGCCAGGAGATAATAATAAAGGGCAGAGTAGGCAAGTTATTGCTTCCCTGTATGGTTAAGGGAGAATTTTTGATAAGAAATTTTGGTAAGTAATATTGTTTATTTCTTCTAAAGTGCTGGCAATATTCAATTTGCTTTAGAATAAATTGGACATCATTACCCTAGTACATGTATGAAGACATGAATGGTGTGACTCTCCTTTGTGTACAACCAGAGATATGAAAAATGGTGCTCTATTTGTATAATATGAATTGCAATGCATTCTGCTGTCATATATAACAAATTAGAATAAATAAAAAGAAAAAAAATATTTAGATTCAGGCTGATTCTATAGTTTCTCCGGAAGAGTGAAAGTGTAAGGAAGGCTAAGAAAATGCAGAAACAAAAGAGGAGGAGGAAAAAACATGCCCTGCTGGAGCTCAAGACATATTACAAAGCAAAGCGATTTAAATAGTATGATGTTGAAATGGGAATTAAGAAATCCATAGAGCAGAATGGAGTCCAGAAATAGACCCAAGTGTATAAGGGAATTTAATAAATGATAAAGTATTTCAGATAGTAAGAAAGGAATAAGTTGTTCAGAAAACACTGTTGCATTAAGTGGCTACCCATTTAAGAAGATGTAGTTTGGTCTGAATGTTGAATCATTTCCCTAAAGAAACTGCAGACAGATTCATGATCAAAATGTTTAAAAATGATCCAAGAAGCAAACACATAAAGTAAAATAACAATGAGATTGATCTGACTGCATCAAAATTAAAAGAAGCCTTATTAATTTTCAAAAAATAGCATGGAAGAGAATATTTCCAATAGATAAAACAAAGGATTTGCATTCATAATATATAAATATAATACATAAATATATAAAGACCTACTAAAAAGGAAAAAAGAAAGAATGAATGAATGAAAGAGAAAGAAAACAAGTCAGTGAAAAAAACGGACTAAGAGTATGAACAGGACATTCTCAGAAAAGGAAATACATATAACCAGTAAGTACATGAATGTAAACAGACTCATTAGGAATCATAAAAATTCAGCAAGCAACATAAAGCAGCCACCAAGTACCATTTATAATACACCAACTACGGGGAAAAGTAAGGTTGATAACACAGTTTTTGGCAAGTGCTGGGGGGAATAGAGACTCTCCCGTGTTGCTGATGGGGAGCCAATTTGGAAGACAGCTAGGCAACACTTTTCAAAATGAAAGAACGTTCATCTCCAGAATCCAGCAGCCCACTTCTCAGTGTCTCCCCCAGCCCCCCGAAGCATTCACACGGGTACCCAGGGACACGTGCTCAACATTGCTTAGCAAATAAGGCAAAGAGCCAAAAAAGGTAAATGGCCTAATTGCCCATCCACACAGGAATGACTGAATAAGGGAAAAACCCAGACCACGGGATTCAGTGCAACAGATTCAGGCTGGAGGAGCCTTCTGTGAGGATGTGGGTAGACGAGAGCTTCAGAATGGCCACACTGAGTGAAGGCCCTTGTGTTAAAATAATGCACAACGTCTATCTTTATCTATCCATCCATCTTCGATGAGTACCTACGTGGGTAAGCACACACCTGGATAGGCAGACACCTACCCAGAAGAGTATCAACCCCTGGGAAGTGATGAGGGAGACTGGGAGGAAAGGCGATGGCAAGGGGGATTTCATCCCCACATTAATGTTTTGATTTTTAAAAGGAGAATGTTGTAACAGGTTACCCAGGTAATTAAAAAGCAATTTTACTAAAAGCAAAAATATTAATGTGGTTGTCTTTGAGTGGCAGAAACTTTTCTATTTTTCCAATTTTTTAATTGAGCAAGCATTACAACATAAATGACCAGTTTTGAAACTGCGACAAAATACACATAAATCTTATCATCTTAACTGTGTTTGAGTTATTTAGTTCCCTCGTGTTAAGTACGTTCACATTGTGCGAACTTCAGAGCTTCTTCATCTTTCAAAACTAAAACTCTACACCCATGAAACAGCCACATTTCATTTTCTTCTCTCCTTGTTTCCTGGCAATCCCCATTCTAGTCTCTGTTTCTATGAGGATGACTATTCTCCATGTCAGTGAAATCATACACTATTTGTCTTTCAGTGACTGGGTATTCCACTTGGCATAATGTCTCTCAGGCTCATACACATTATAGCAGGCATAGGAATTCCCTTCCTTTTTAAGGCTGGATAATATTCCAATATGTGTCTATACCACATTTTGCCCATCCATTCATCTGTTGATGGATACCTGACTTGCTTCCACTCTTTGGCTATTATGAATAATGCTGCAATAAACATGGGGGGTCAAATATCTTTTTGAGATCTTGCTTTCAATTCTTTTGGCGTATGTACCCAGAAATGGTATTTCTAGGTCAAATAGGAGTTTGATTTTTACATATTTAAAGAACTGCCACACTGTTTCTATAGCAGCTATACCATTTTACATTCCTACTAATGGTATACAGGGTTCCAGTTTCTCCACATCCTCACCAACACTTGTTATTTCTCTCCTCCTCCTCCTCCACCTCCTCCACCTCCTCTACCTCCTTCACCTCCTCATCCGACTCCCTCTCCTCCGCCGCCTCCCCCTCCCCCCTCCTCCTTCTTTGATAGCAGCCATCCTAACAGGTAAAATAAACTTTTAATTAAAAGAACTGTCTATCTGAGCTAGCAGATCTTGCTCCAGGCTACTCCAGGTTGCAGAAGATGTTTAAGTGATGTTCATACCCCAAAGCTCCTTCCCCCCTCCCTGGCCTGATTTTCTTTCCTCTAAGATAAAGCTCCTCCTTGCTGCCCTGGACACCCTCCTGAGGACTGGTCCTCACAGTGAGCTCCCCTCCCTCCCTGCACACAAAGGACAGGGACAAGGGTGCAGCTGTAACCAGACCCCATCAGAGCTGCTGGGGATGTGCCTGTGGATCAGAACTAATGGCATTAGGCAATCACTCAGGGAATAGAGCTGCAATTACCCCTTGGATGCTTTCTCCAGGATGACCACATGCAGAACACCAAGAGGGGAGAGTAATGAATCACGGAGTGAATTAACTGGAAGCTGCTCTAATTAGTGTTATAATTTTTCATGAAAACACTAATGAATATGAAATAATGTGGCCATGAAACCACTAGGACAATTAATGCGTAGGAGTAATTTGGGGTCAGGAAAGGATCCTGGAGACTGTTTAAATAGACTGGTGTATTGACAATGCAGAAGCACATAGCTTCAAAATCTTCTATTAGCAAATAAGTTGCTACTGCAGAAAATAGCAACAGCTGGCTGTCTGTGAGTTTTCTTTCTTATTAGGCTTCTTGGGTTTGGAAATAAAGACAATGGTGCAAACCCACAGAGAGGCCCTTCGGGGAGTCAGATGAAAAGCCAAGTGAGTAGATTTGGAGAACTTTAAATAAAGAGTCAGGGCCTGGACATGAAACCAGAGAAGAAGTTAAAAAACATTCTTCTCCTTAGCAGGTGTGGCTTCATAATCACCTGGGTGTTTATGAAAATGACTTTCTAATAAAACACCCACTCCAAATCAGTGATCATTATGGAAATAGATGAGTTGAGTCTTCTTGGTTCACCTACAATTTCTATATGTAAAACTATCAAATGTAGAATATTTGCTTCACACTTGTAAAGTGGACTTCCTTCCTCCCAGCATGCTAAGCCTGTAAGGCTTCAGTTGGAATTTACTAGTCCACTGTAGGCTTTTGGGTTCTAAGCATGAACTTAGAAAAATGCCCATAACTGTCAAGAGAGTCTTACAAAGATGATAGGGAGTGGGGAGTAAATAGCCTCACTGCATTTTTGACAAGTCTGCAAAAAGCTAGTGATGAATGCAGAGTGGCAACCGTGCTCATCATAAATTCCAGCACGGAACATGACACACAAATTATGCTGAACTAGAGACATGGCCATGTGTAATCCTAGCACTAAGGAAATCAGGTGAACTTGCCAGTGTGTTATACCCTTAATGTATCTCATTAAATCTGTACACCAACTAGATGATGTTGGGGCCACCCTATCCTCAATCCACAGAAAAGGGAATGAACACTCTCAGAGGTTAAATCTCTTGCTTGAGGTCATCACAGAGCTTGGATACAAACTAGACTAGTCTGACTCCAACACTCATACTCCTCAATGCCAATGCCAAGGCATATTTGTAGTACATGGTACTATGGTAGAGTCCATGACTCAGGCCAAATCTCCTGTTAGAGAAAATGAGAAAGGTGATCAATCAATCAACGAATAGTAGTAATAAAAGCAGCTAAATTAGCAAATATTCACTATCTACTAGTTGTTCTAAGCTTCTGTGTGCATTCATTCAAGATTCACAATAATCTTGTGATGTACCCATATTATTCAAGGTCTAGATAGACAAGATAAATCTTGAAGGCCTTGATGAATCTTAAAGATTTTAGTGAATTCTGAAATGTTCAAAGCTAACTAACAGTGCAACCAAAAGCAGTTTTTTGGGGAGGACTTAAAAACAAAAACAAAAAAATTAAAGCAGTGCTTATAGAATATCAATTTTCCAAATATAAGACTTACAAAAGGAAAAAAAAAGAAAAGAAAGGAGAGTCTGTTTTTTTGTGCTCAGTAGTAGGGCAGGTGAAATGGAGAGAGAAGGCCTTGTTCCTGTTTTCCTTCCAATGATACAAAACTTTGGTACCTTTTCCACTGAGGAATAACCCTTCTGATAATTTATCCCATTTGCTTTCAAATCTGAGTTGGAATTCCGCCTGCTTGGTAGATTTCTGAATGCCCTAAATAAGACTTCTGAATGCCCTGAAGGAAACCAGCTTCCCTGAGCTGGACTGTGAGCTTGTAAATAGTGACCCCAGGACACCAGCTGATCCATGAAAGAAATTATAAAATTTTTTTCCCAATTTTCAGCATCTGAAAAAAAAAAATCAACCCACCCAACTACAGGCACAAAACCACAAGGATTTTGTGGAATTACAGAGTAGACAAGCTTAATAACTAGGGATAGCTCGTTATGAATAACAGGAGACTATATCTTCCTACTAAGGGTAGCATTTGTTCACATCCTGGGAAGTGTAAGCTCTGGGTATTGATTCACAGGATGCTCTTTCATATGTATGCAGAAGAAATTCAGCTAAACAAAATTATCTGCCCAATGGAACTCAAAAAATATTTCTCAATTTAATTTTAAACAGACCTCGAAGTGAAGGAAATTTAATTATGTAAGTAATATAGAACACAATGAAATGTCCATCAAAATTGCTTCCAAAGGTTTAAAATGTTTTCCTTTTCAGACAATGTAGTTAGAGCAGCTGAGATATCTATGTTAGTACCATGTCTTGGAAAACAGGGCTTAGAAATCAATGTGATCACCCCTCTGAGTTAAGTATGCACAAATGAGAGCAACTGAGATCCATATAAATCAGCTCAAGTAGCCCTCTGTGTACCAGACCATTAGGAGGCAGGCAGAGAAGAAGGAAGATGCAAATAAACACATTATCTGGGGCACATTCGCTAATGGAAGGCATTCCTTAACACTCACACTGAGAATCAAGACCTAACCAGAGTGTCAAGTATTTTAACACTGCTCATGACAAAAAAAAAAAAAAAAAAAAAAAAAAACATGCCCCAGATGTAGAAGTTGAGGTTTAAAATGAATAAAATAACAAAAAACTTAGCCATGTTAGACTCACAAATGAGTTGATCTTTTTTGATATTGCCTTTTGACATTGCCTCCAAATTGCCTCTATATTAATTAGCAAAACCCCACACAATGTCTATGTTGTTTGGATTTTATTGACACTGAATAACTGAGATCTAAATTGGATCCTTTAACCTCTGTAAGCATCAGACTTGAACATTTGCTTCTTTGATGTCTGGTGATCACTGCAATGGAAAAAAATTAAATAAAAACTTAAAAGGAATCCTTCGTTTAAAATACGTGATGAGTTATAAGCAATCTGGTAGGGATGGGTCACACTAGAGCTGTGTGACCCTGGGGGTCCTTTGCCTTGTGTGTTTATCAGATGCTAACTGTGTGTTGGGCACTGTGCCTGGGCCAGGGGAAGATGAAGGAGAGAAGTTTAAGGCCCTTGATTGCTATCATCTAGTAGAGAAATTCAGGCACATCACAAATCATCACAGTACAAAAAGACATGGTTTCTGTCCAGATGGGCACAGGTTTGTTACTTATGAATGTGATATATGTCCCCCTTTATCTTCTCTTTGTTGACAAAACCAGTCCTACTCCTGTTAGACATACCTTGATGTCTATATATTATCAAGGGAGTGTCTTCCTGCAAGAACAATTTAACCAAAACAGGTGGCATGACGTACAGTATGAAAAAGAAAAAGGCAAATCTCCAGTTCTCTAGCCCTCTCTGTACCCCACTCTTGCCATGTAAGCTGTAGTACCATCCTGCTCCATCTCTGGGCACAGTCATGTTATCTGCTTTCACCAACAGGATGGTACAGAGAAAATGATTGCTTGCTATTGCTGTGAGAAGGACATGCTCAGGCTAACTGGGTGGTCACAGAAGAAGATGAAAAACATGTGGGAGAAGAACCACCCATAGACACATGATCCAGCAAGTTACACCACAGACACATGAGCAAATTCAGCTGGGACCAGCCTTCATCAGCAGAATCCGCAAGTGTGAGAAATGTGTTTATGGTTGAATTCCAGGAGTTTTGGTGTGATTTGCTACTCAGCATTATTATGGCAATAAATAACTCATATACAGCACATAACAGATGTTCAATAAAATATGTCCTTCATATCCTTTCTCCCTGCCTCCCTAACATTCAAAGCCATCTTGAATCTTGGGTCACAACTCTAGGCAAGGGACTTTGTGGGGGAAATTCTGAAGAAAGTCCACATTACCTTGTTTCCTGACAATTACTTTATACAGATCAGTTCTATCTAATATATGTACTCTCTAAGGTGGACACATTCCCATTTCATAAAGAAGGAAACTGAGACTCAGGATAGAACTGGTCAATGGCAGAGTTAGAATTAATATCCAAGCCTGTCTCACTCCAAAGCCAAAGATCATTCGTTCTACTGTGTACCTTGCTGCTATACTGTCTCCATAAGATCAGAAGGGGGAGGGGGGAGGAAGGGGGGAGAGGAAGAGGGAGAGGAGGAGGAGGAGGTAGAAGAGGAGGGGGAGCAGGAAGAGGAAGGGAAAAACAAGTGCTTATTTCCTCCAATCCTTACCCAGCAGCCTGGAGAGAGGAATCTGATCATATGGAGACTGTTCTCAGGATTTGCTTAGACTCCCTGTCTTAGCTCAGAGTTCCCTGCCCCCCATCTCCAGAGATTTCCAGGGCTCTGAAGAGACAGGATGCGGGTCTCCTGAGATGATGTGGCTTATGGTAAAACAAAACAAAACAACAACAACAACAAAACAACCCCCCAAAACACCACCTATCTGGGTGTAGATTTTCCTCCTCCAACTCAACCTCCTACCTATTTCTTACCCTGGTCTATTAACTTACTTTCCAGAATTTGATTGTGGAAACCTGAGTCTGGGTTTCCAGGGAGGGTGGGCTCACCAGTGCGGCCTCCTCCTGGTTCCTCTTGTTCCTTTTGCCAGGGTGGCAGAGGAGGGGGGGTGGGGAGGGGGCGGGCAGGCCCCAGGCGGGGAGAAAGTTTATGTCCTGCTTATGGTGCCCCAGCAGGGGACAGTCTGCAGCTCTTCAGGTGGGAGGTGCTTCAGAAAGGCCTGAGAGCCTCCTTTCTGCCCAACCTTTCCTGCTTCAGTATCAAAGGAACTTGGTTTGGCTATGCAAGGCACACAAGTGACAGTCACTTAAGTCAATTGCTCTCCATGTACACCTACTTATCCTGCAGAACAGCAATACATTCAATTAAAGAAATTTTTTTAAAAAAATCTGGAATGTTTGAATTTTAACACTATATTCTGTTCACATATGCTCACTCTTCATAGTCTGTTACTCCTGTAATATGAATGCCAAAGCCTAATTGTAAAAGACATAAGACATCACAAGGCAATATACTATTCCCTCATAAGATGTATAGCAAGTAAATTATCTTAGTTTTGGTTTCTCACTAGAGTTGAGATAATAATAAAATATATTTTTAATCCCATATGGGTATTTTAAATATAAACAAGGATTTATCCACTTGAATCTCTAAAATTTAGTAAAATCAAAGGGGGAAAAGCTAATTTTTTCCTACTCTTAACTATAAGTTTGCTTTGGTCTAGGGTACTTCCCCCTCACTAAAATAACTTGAACTCAGCTTCAGGTCTTGACTCTGGCCTCCTAAGTTGGGATCTCCATCAACTGATGCACAAAGAATACAGGCAGGGATTGCCTCTGACTTGTAGCGTCACCCTATAAGATGAAGTTCCAGAAGAGCAGGGATAGCACAGAGCATGTAGTAGGCAGCTAATAAATAAATATTTGTGAATAAATTAATAAACACTTTTATACAACACTATTTCTGTCCATTGTGTTCTCCCAGATTAGTAGATAGTATTTTTAAAACAATTGCTATAGAGGCACCATTTAGAAGTATTCCACATTTCATAATATCTAGTTCTCGTCAATATCATTTTCCTCCAAAGCTAAGATACTACAGCCAGGGACTAGTTTTCAAGGGAGTCCTACAGTGGATTTTAAGTCTTTTTTAAGGCTTCAGATTATTCCCTGTGAGGCAAGGGATATGAAATGGCTGTCACTGGACACTAGAAAAGAGACCCATTTAACCTGTTGGCTCTAGTCCTCCGGGCAACCCACTCCAATCAGGGGGTTTTCCTTGCTGTTCTTCATATGTTGTCCCTGCTGTCGTGTTCCCCTATTTGCAAATCTGTTCCCCTGCCTGGAATGCACATCTCATCCATCTCTCTCGGGTCCTCTCTAACCTTTCAGGCCACCTCGGATCTACCTCCTTTTCTCAAGTCTTCTCGGTTGACTTTAGGACATCCTTTTCTCTCCCTTTCCTGTGCTGCAGCTGTAATCATCTGTTCTAAATCACATAATCTAGCATCTTAGCTCTTATCATTCTCCCTATGGCTTTTCTGCGTCTTCGGTTTCTAGCTTCTGGTCCTAGCTGACAGGTAGCATACCCTTATTCTTCCTGCAGCGACTGGCTCATGACTGAACCCATGGTGGGCATTTTTTTTTCAAGGGAGTTGACTCCTAACTGTAGAATCTCCTAATTTCACTCCTTCTGGGAGGAATAGGTAGTGTATGCTTATTTATAATCTGTCATTGTTTTCTAGCTTTTCTTTTAAAATGGGAGTTCTTTTCTAGAAATGATTTGGTCCTTGACAGAAATATTGGCTTACATAATCAAAAACGGATCCTTGTGTTAACCTGAAATTAGACGTAAGCTTAATATGGAGAAAACATGGCATATGATTTGCTTATGATTTGGTTAAAAGCAAAGGTTGTTCTGCCTTCACACAAAGCTAAAAATGTCACCCATCTCAAAGCAATTGAGCCAGCAATCAGGTCAGTGAATCAAAGGTTTCCTCTTACAAATAATTTTAATTATCATAAGCTAAAAATTTGCATTTACATAGCCCTTACTTGATATTCTGCAAATTCTTAGATTGACTTAAATTTACCTAAAAAGAAATAAAATCCTGAGGTCATATTTTTGTACTTTTGAGTTTAACCTCTTCCCTTTTTCATCCTTCCTTGTGGCAAATAAATAAGTGAAACCGCTTGAGATCTTGAGACTCAGTAGTTCGAACAGTTTAGGGATGAATATAGTTCCGCACATAAAGTGCACAAGCCCTGCTCAGAGATCTGGGCTTTGTTTCAGGGGCCACATGGAGCCAAGAAAGAATTTTAAACAAGGTGTTATATGGTCAGATTGAGGACCCAGAAATATCACTCTAGCTTAAACATGGAACAAAGGTGAGAGAGGGCAAGACTGGAGACAGACAGATCAGTTAGGAGACTACAGAAGTTGTTGATGGCCTCAGCTGGGGCAGCACCAGAGGGGATGGAGAGACATCAGCAGATGGCTAAGAGGTGTAATCCACATGGCTAATTTGGTTGACAATGGAGAAAGAAGAAAGGAAAGAGCCCAAATTGACTTTCTGATTTTGGATTGAATATTAGCACATGCTAATATTATTCAAAGATGGAATAGGAGAAGAGCCTCATTTCTTGGTGGTGGTGAGTGAGGCTGAAGGATAAGGAAATGAGTTCACTCTGAAATAGACTGTGAGGATATTCAGGCAAAGATGATCAGATGCAGAAGAAAACAGGGAGAGGAGAGGAGAGGGCTATAGGTACTGGAGAGAGACCTATAAGTCCTCAGCACAGCGAGATGGTAATCATGTGGGTAAGATCTTCCACGGTATGTTGACTGAAAAAAATAAAAATAAATAAAAATAAAGTGGCCTAGAGCAGAACATTGGGGGATAGGGCAGGAGAAAGAAAGAAGATGAGATGAGATGAGATTTCAGAAAAGAAGGGAAAAGGATTTAGAGAAAAGAGTGGTCAACCTACAGTGTGTCAAATGCTTCAGAGAGGCCACCTTAAGAACTAAGATGTGTCCATGGGATCTAGCTACAAAGACCTCAATAGTGACATTGGTGGGACCAAGTTCAGTACATTAGAGCGGCTGGAACCAGATCACAAAGGGCTGAGGCTGAGCAGGCAGGTCACAGGCAGGTAACACTGAGTTACAGCTACTCTTTCTAGAAGTGAAGAGAGGAAAGCGGTAAAGATAGGATAGTTGCTGGGAAGCATTTTTTAAAGACATAAAAGAGACTGAGGCATAAAAAATGCTGATGGGACAAAACCAATGGAGAGAAAAAGCAGATAGAACAGAAAAGGATGGGATCCCGAGAGGAAGCAGAGGCAGGGCCCAGAACAAGGTAGAGGATTTGGTCTTCAACAGGAAGATCACCTCTTCCTCTTCAGAAGAAAAGAAGAAAGGATGAGGGAGTCAGATGTCGAGGCTGAAGAAAATCCACTCATATGCCTTGAACTTGTCCTGAAGTGAGCTCTGGTATACACGAGGAGGCAACTGCATCCAAGATTTTTTTTTTCTGTATTTCTCATATTTGGGGATCTATGGCCCTGACTTAGAAAAACATGAAGTTCTTTTATTCCACACATTTAAAAAAATATATATTTGCAGTCAAAGAAGACCACAGAAAAGGTCCTATTTACATGACAGTCCTGTCAAAATCTCTTTTTAATACCTAATTGAGTTCTTTAGAAGGAAATACATTCAGAACATGTTCTTGCAGAATGTAATACCTTTTTTTTTAAAAGAAGATTAGTGATACACATAAAAAGACTTTTTTAAAAAATCATGCTTACTGTCAATTCCACGTTTTACTGGAAGAAGTTGTGATAGTGAAACCCAACAAATAACCAGAAATGCATGTCTGCAAATTCAAATGTTATATAATGGAAGAAACGGTTTTATCTACAACTCATTAAATACACTTAAAATCAGTGTTTAGATCTGATTCTGCTCATTTTTTAGGTGAAATTTTAGGTATTTAGACACAGAATTTTTTTTCAATGAGTTTGAATGCTCTACCAAATTTGTTTTGTTTGGGACTGGATTTTCCCTTCATACAAGAGTCACTTGGGATTTAAAGATGAATTATCACAGGAAAGGAAATCTCATTTATCATACCCTTGACTTTCTTTTAAAGCAGACACACTTGTCTGTTCCCAGGCTCCACCTCCCTGAGAGCCACTTTAGCAATAGATTAGGCCTGAACTGAAGTTCCTTGAAATAAAGCAAAAGTTTTACATTTTAATTAGCTTTGGGAAGTCAAGGGCCATTTTTCTAGAAACCCAAAGAGACGGGAGTTCTGCCTCATCCTTGACCAAAAGAACCCACCTGCATCTTTTTTTCTGGAATAAAAACACAAATAAAGCAGAGCCACTGATTGACAAAGGCCAGAGTCAGGGGTCAGTGCTTAATGTCAGCCCTCACCCAGGCTGGGGCCACATGAATCCATTGTGTGGCCTGGAGGATGTGACTCAACATTCCCCGCCTTTTGTGCGGAAGCAGAAGTGGTGGGGAGGACTTCAAAGAGTCCCATCATTAGTGACTCTCAAGAAACCAAACCCAGTTTTTAGATTTATGTGAGATAGTGATGACTCACAGTTGGCTCTCTCTAAAATATTATCGTTAATTTAATGTGAGAATATTACTTATTAGAATGAATACCATATTTTCAAAAATCAGAAGCAAGCAGGAGTAGAAACAGAAGCATCCGTTTATGTATACCTGTAGAGGGTGGAGGTGGGGGGTAGGCGGAGGCAACTGACAAACTTTGAAAGGCAACCTCGACCTGAAATACCGCGTTGAGGGAGGCAATTCCAATGTCTGCAGAAGGCAGTAATTTGGAGAAATACAGGCCAATCCTCTCGCCCCCAACAGAGGCCCTGCTCGTCCTCTCTGAAGGCAAGGGTCCTTTAGCATCTTCGTCTCCTCTCCCTTTATTATGGCTGACCTCATTCAGAGAACCCAAGAAGGCAGGGGTGAGAGAAAAATCTGAGGTCCTGCTCTATCTGGGGGCATCGAGATGTATAGGACTGAAGCTACCAGTCAGGATCCTGCCCAGAATTAGTACCAAAGGCTCCATCTACCTTGGCTAGGCTGAGACGGAAACTCAAGCTGACCGCAGTCCCGGTGCAGGGCTGGCGGGCGCTCCAGGGCGCTGTTCATGGTGCTGAAGCCCGCGCCACGGGAGCCGAGGCAGCGACCCACCCAACAGGTGCTCGGCTACCAGGGGCTCCGGGCTGGGATCGATGTGTGGTGATTCTGGAAACAGCTGCCGCCCACAGAGCTACAGCCAGCTCCACAGCTGGCTCCAAATCTAGCTCAATGGCTCACTTCTTTGCGATTGCAAAACGGCTGGTTCGCATTTTTCTTCCCAGGGACTTCACAGAGCCCACCTCGTGCATACTGATTTGATTGGTCTCTTTCTCCAGCGTTCTCTCTGCTGATGCTAATTGTTGTCCATCCTCTCTCCTTCGTACAGTATATTACCTTTGCTGATCTTCTTGCACTTGGCACGATCCTCCCTGGCACCATCAATTGAGCCATTCTTCTTCCAAACATAACCATTCTTCTTCTAACACATATTTCTTGCTTTCTCTGCATCTCCTTCCCCCAAGCACCACAAGGAATAGGGTGGGTGAATAAACTCGTTAATGACAGAACTGTTAATTGGTTTCTCCTTGGCAATGAATTACAAGAAGCAGAGGTTAGACTCTCAAAAGACCAGGAAAAGTTCCCTTAAGATAATTCTGGGAAGGTCATGTTTGCATGGGTGGCAATCTGGAGGGTGGAGCATGGGAGGTGGGGACACAGAAACTAGGAACTGAGCAAAGAGGGCACCAGGACCTTGTGAGAGGTGCCATGCTGGTTGCAGTTCAAAGACTCCCAGCAGGTGGCACCCTAGTTCATGGTGCTGGTGATAGAAGTCTTGACTCGGCTTCCACTCCACTTCAAACCTTCCTTCTGCCCAGCAAACCCCCAGCCATGTTTGTAGGCCTGTCTTCCTCTTGATCCAAGTACTTACCAGGACTACATTCCTGCTAAAAGCACCTTGTTTGCAATTCTATTTACTGTAATGCACAGTAATGAAGGGAACATAAATAGAAAAGAAAGAGTCAGTGGAAGGATTTTTTTTTTTTTTTTTTTGGTGTGATTGATGGTGCTCAGTTCAAAACTGTTTAATCATCAATATCATGATTCAGCAGTTGAGAAATGTAAACAAGTTGTGCAACTGATTTGCTTTGGTCAAAGCCCTGGAGGGGCCCAAAGGACAGGGCCAAGCCCCAGGGAGGGCAGTGCCAGCAGGATGCCCCCTCCCTTCCACTAGGGCAAAGCGGGCTATGCCTACAGACTGACTGGCGTGACCTTTGGCTTTTGCAGCATGCACGCAGTTGGGCTGGGGTTAATGGCACTTTGCAGGGAGCTCCAATTGAGTAAACAAAAAATGCCTTGCCCTGTTCTAATGGAGCACATTATTCTAAGGCCTTAAGCCTTCATCCAGGCCCCTGCAGCTGCTCTGCAGGTCAGTGCTACCAATAAAGCAATTAGCCAATGAGAAAACTCTTCTTCCCCGAGGGGGACTTGCAGGTTTCCTTGCAGTTGCTGTGTTTTGCTTTGGGTTTTTAAACAGGCAATCCAAGTTGATCTGAGCTTCTTACATCAGACTCCAGGATAAGGACAGTGAAATTGTATGTTTGCTGAGTGTGATATTTTAAGGGACTGGTCCCTTGTTCAACATAGCCTGGCGAGCTCACTGCTTCCTGTTCAATTAACCTGAACCATGGCTGAACTCTGCCCTTTGAACTTGCTTAGCAGATAAATACATTAGCTCACCTAAGGAATCATTAATATTTTTCAATCACATAAAACAAACATGAATGTCCAAAAACAACCCAAGAGATAGCCAATTAGGAATAGCTTGTGCACCATGTTGGAAAAAATCACGAACGGATGTTATTTACAGAGCAAAAACAGGTCAAGGAAGAAATGAAACAAATTGTGCCAACAGTTCTAGAGACAAAGGAGATTTTCATTTTTATATCTGCAAGCAAAAGGAACACTGAACAATATTTAGCAACTCTGATTCTGTCTACCCTGCTCTACAACAAAAGTTGTACCTTGGACTAGCCTCTACCCACTTTCATCAGAGCAGGCAGCTCGAAGACTTTTTCTCTTCTCCAAGTATCTTCAGTGTCCTTGCTCATATGCAGAGTTCAATGTGGCTTTTCTAGGGACAATTCTATTCCTGATTTTCTACAAATGAACCAAAAAAAATTATTGTAGCAGTATCATTGCTTTTTAGTGAATCAGATTAAATGAATCAAACTAATGGCTTGATTGAAATATTGTACAGTAGAAAGTAGTGTTCCTAAGACATCTCTACACATGCACATACAAACTGATTTTCCTTTGTGGGGTGGGGGAGGAGGTTAAATAAATCTATTTTGTCTTTATCTCTGCATGTCATCTTAGAAGAATGAGAAAAACATCCCCAACTGGGTCATTACCATTTCAGTTTGATTTAATTTTACTTCCCACAATTCTGCCTCCTTAACCCCTCTTCTCCTACCCCCTTTTCATTTTTGTTTGGTTGGGAGTGTGGGCTTAATGCTTAGCTATCCTAGATGAGAACACTTAAAGGAATATCACAAGCACGAAGGGTAAATCTATTGAACGAGGGTCTTTAACTATGTGGTTTCCTTAAAGGGAAAGGTTGGATCAATAGGATCAATATGAAAGGTTTCCCTGGCCCTGCATAAAAGGGTAAGGGCTTCTCTTTTCACTGGTTTAACTTTACTCTCTGACAAATGCAAATCAATGGATCTGTGTTTACAACAGATTCCCTAACAGACTCAACTTGGGCAAAGCCCAGAGCTTCGCCCTGGGGGTGGGGAGCCCAAGCTCGCTCCAGGGGTATGCTCTAGGGCAGAGCTTCATGCTCAAGACTCAAAGCAGAATAGGGAGCAAGTTGGCAATGGCTACCAAGCACTGTTAAAAGAAGAGGCTTTCTGTCCATTCAGATCCTGCTGCCTATGACCTCTCCAAAGAAGGTAATAAATTAATACACCATACATGTTCCTTTAAGAATATCTATAAAATATAAACATAAATCCCACATTCTCAGATTTGGTGAGCCAATCAACCTGGCTTCCTATCAATATAGATCTTGGAGGCTGACTGAACAGAGGAAGCTGTAGTGAAATATCTGCAATTGGAGTAGGATGAGTATTTGAGCTTTTGGGGGGGCTCTTTCTGCCCTATCTTAGTGGTAACTGGCCCTTCTTAGTAACAACAAGACAAACCGCTAAAACTGTGGCTTCTTTTCCCTTTAATTTTTACCTTTCCCTTTAAAAATGTGATGCTTTCCAGAGATTACATGACTTCAAGTCAATACCAGTTACTGAGAAATTATTTTTCTTCCTGCAGGAGAAAGTATATGTATATTTGATTACACTAGCCAAAGTCCAATGCTGATTAAATTACGTTGGAGGTGTGCTTCCAACCCAAACAAAGTCTGCTTTCTACTGAAAGAGTAATGGATCCTCAAATGGTGAGAGAGGCGCCAAGGTGGAATGAAGAGCCTCCCTGCCCTCTGGGACAATTTGTGTGGGATGATTTTTCATAATAAATGTCCACAGGTTCTAGGAATCCTGCTCCCCAAGTGAGATTATCTCTATCTGCATGGCCCGAGTCTTGTCTCCATGCCTTGCCCATCTGTACTGTGCCAGGATTCAGTTGTACTGGGTTGCCCAATCAACTACCTTACCTCCTTCCACCTACCTCTAAAAACCCCACGTACTTTTTAAAAATCATTGCCTTGCATGAGACTTGAAAATCAAAAAGGCTTTCCCAAAGGCATTGAGAGTGTTTAGGGGAATCGAGTGGGTAAAGAGGTCTGGTGATGTCCCTCTTTGGCATGAGCCAGCTCCAACTCTGCACCTGATGACATAAATGATCTTATAGGATTTCCTCAAGAAAATTTATCCCCCTGGAGGAAATAACCTTCCTCAGGTAGAGGGGAGGGGATCCCTAAAAAGATCAGGGTAAGCATAGCTCAAAGAGTCTATGCAGATGAAGTTTAGGGCCCAGGGTACCTCCATCTTTATCCTCTTCCCTAGGGCCATTTATCTAGGCAATTATTTCTATTTATGCCCTCCTCATTTTCCTCCCTTTGGCAAGAACCCAGAAACTAAATCTCTCTGCTTCTCCTTTGAGGTTTTCATCTCTCCAGGGATCTCCCTACACAATACCATTTTTCATGAAGACAGTTTCTGCTAACTCCAACCACCAGCAATGGTGTGGGGTCCAGTATATCTTCCTGAGAGCTCTCCAATTCATTCCTCTGGTTTTCCTTTAGTAAGGGTTAGGGTTAGGGTTAGGATCTCTCTTACATCAAGAGGTGAGCCTAAAATGAAGTCCTGGAAAGTTGGCCCAGGATCCTATTGCCTCTGGGCAGACTGGTTCAAGAGGAGGTTGGAGCAGTTGCTGGCACCTTGTAGGGAAAGAGAGAATCTTGGGTAATCTGTTTACCCTCTACCTTGCCTTCACCATTCATCAGGAATCCTGCTCTGTCTTGGGATTCTAAGATGAAGGTGGGGGCTGTTAAGACTCACTTCTCTCAGAGCTTAGAAGTCCTTGTGTGACCCCCTTGAGGGGGTCAGTTGCTTTCCATACCAGAAGGAAACCCACTCTGTCAGTATCTGATCACCTGGCACTGGTTTTTAGAAGAGAGTATGACACTTTCTGACTAGGAACCATGGCAGCATTTGGAAGCTCCCTTGTTTAAGGGGAGAGGCTGCTGGGGAGATGAGAAAAAAATACCTGCTCACCCTCTGCCACATCTCACCAGCAGAACAATGCAAGATTTGTTTTTCTCTCCCTCTTTCTTTCCATTGTTCTTGGAAAAGAAAGTAAATGCTCCTTTCCTTCCAGAATGAGACCTTCTCATGAAGAAAAAACTTAGTTTTCTCAAAGAAGGATTTATAATTAAAAAAAGACCAATTTAGTTCTCATCCCCAAACCCCACTACAGACCCAGCTCTTTCATTCTTTATATAACATTCACCTTCCTGTGCTCCTTCTGGAAGGATAAGCTACACCTGGCAAGGAGAGGTTGGCAGGGTGGGGTGTTAGGAAGGAAGAGCTGAGTTCTTTCCCACTGTGAGTGTCTCAAAGAAATCCCCCTGCGCCAGATATGCCTGTGACCCTCGCCTCAGAGCCAGGTGGGGGTTAGGGTGTTCTCCAGTCTTTTCCCCTAGCCTCCCATCAAAGTAGGTCACAAGATTCTTCCCTGGTCGACCCAATTAGCCCAGAGCAAAGCTGATTGTTCTGAGGGATGAGACCTAGGTTTTTGTTACTAAAGCTGCATTTAATGGCCCAACTAATGCATCAGTGTCAAAAGTACCATAACTGGTAAGGATGAAGGGGAACTTCGGATCACAAAGGTGTGAAGTTAGCAGGCAACTTCAGCCACGTCACTTACAAACTTAAGACATTTGTCCATATTGAGGCTGAAATTTAAAATCATGGGGACTTCTCAGGAAGGTTACCATGGGAAAACGTAGATGCCTCGAGCTCTGTTGAACCAGGTGCGGGCCACCGCAACCAAGGACAGGACAATTGGGGCGCCGTTTTGTGAGGACTGAGACACCCTACAGGTAGTGGGCAGCATAGAGGGCAGTGAGCGCGCACAAAAAGGACGGGGAAGAGGGCTGGGAGCCTCGCGAGAGGAGAAAACTGGCGAGGAAGGCTCGTGCGGGGCAGAGTCGCGGTCAGACTTGAGAAACTGCCCTCAGCTAGGGAAACCGCGTGGCTGGAGCGCCGGGGAACCTGGGCGCTGGCGAGCGCTCTGCTGGGAAGAGCGCTCCGTCGGACTTACTGGAAATGCGCCGGATCAGGTTCCAGATCAATGAAATCTGGGTCCACACGTTTACGTTATTGTTGCCAGCATTAATGCTCTTTTAATCTTCTAAACATTATCAGCATCGATCTCACTCCATATACACATTTGTTTGAGAAAGTGACATAACCACACGGTGGAAAGCCTGGAATAAAAATAAAGCGGGCCCAGCAGCCTGGAATACTTTAGCGCTGGGGTTCACTCCCCTCCCTGGCGTCCCGCCTCCTCTGGCAGCTTACGTCCACCCTACTGTGTTAGAAAGGCGGTCTCCGAGCGCCCAGGACTTGACGACGCTAGGACATAGCAGGCTTTTCAATTATTAATCCGACCAGCTAGCAGGCGAATACATCATCTGTTCCACATTGGCGAGGGTTGCGCTTCTCATCTGCCTCTGGGGTCCCAAACTAAACCCGTCAGGAGAGGTGGGGTGGGCCCGCAGTCCGAGAAAGGGGGAGGTGTTGGGTGGGGTGGGGGTGGGATGCGAGTGCACTAGGAAGAAGGACCCCTTTTCTTCAGAGACCCGCTTCGTTTCTTCCTGCGACCCGCTTCGTCTAAGGACATTCCCTGCGAGCAGGGGACATGCATACAAGTAACGCCGCTGGCAGGAGCAGCTGTGCACTGTCGAGTCGATGCCGCACCACGGCGGGTGGCAGGTGGTCTAGGCGACTTTTTGAGTTGGTTAAGGGCTTTCCGCCTGCTGTACGATGTTAGCTCCGTCCTGGCAATTGCGAGCTGTTGCCTGTGCGTCTGTCGGTGGCAGGGACTTCGAGCAGTCGGGGAGAGGAGGCTAACTGAAAGCGGAAACCTTAGCAGAGAACTTAATCCCGGACTCTGCGCTGTCTTCCAACATTGAAAAACCCCTCCTTGCCATAGAAAGCAGAGTTTTTCCTCCGCCGCGCGCCCGTTCAGGTTCATACCTGTATTCTCGAAGTCACTTCTTGTTAGTGTTTGTGGTTGGTGCTGAGGCCCCTTGGGCTCAAAACTGGAAAGTGCCTCAAAACTTCGGGAATTTGTCCTTGTTGCCTCTTGCCAGGTTAATAAAAACCTCCCTACTAGGACCTTTGTCGTGGGAACCCCAGAAGAGATCCACCTGGGTGGGGTTGCAACCACTTACTACCCTCTCCACACCAAACTATGTTTGGAGTTCATTTTTTCTGAATTCTAATGTTTGGCAATCCGAGTTTCCCTGACACCTTCCCCTTCACCTTTTAAGTGACCCCGGTACCCAGCTTGGTAAGCCAAAACAGTCATTAGGGAGAGAGCCTGGTAACCCACCCACGGGCGGCAGGAAGGACGGACTGCCTTCCTAGTGACTAGAGGTGCCTGTCCCGGAGGTTGGCAGGCTTGCCTATTCAGATGTCGGGATTCTGAAGCCCCTCAACTCTTGTCTGCTAGAGCCTCTGGCAGGGCCCCAAAGGGACCCAAAATGAGAAAAAGAAAGGAAAGCCAAAAGGAGAGAGAGACACACATGCACACTCCGGATATGGGCAGGGTAGGGGCTGTGTTTTGGAGGCCCTGGGCTAGGATTCGGGCCCAGCCGCCCAGCGGAGCTGCTGGCTTGTTTAACCCCTGGGGCCAAGGGTTTGGGCCCTCAGTGCGTCCCAGCGGGGATTCCGATCGATACTCCTGGCGGAGAAGACCTCCGCTTTTCTTCTCCATTTGCTCATGTCCCCCAGCGCTCCTGAGTACATAATACCTACTTACCAGTCCAGCTTCTGCGTCAGTCTGAAGAGACTGATCTACTGACCCCAACTGAAAAGCCTCCTATGTAATAATAACCACTCAACACACTTGTAGTTGCTGATAAAATGGCCAGATAAAAAGGCTAAAGCTCTTGTCCCTTTTCAACCCAGGGTAATAAAACAGACACACATTTGAATGCTTGAGCAAAGCCGGGTCCTCAGCGGCATTTCCCGCTTGTCGTAGGAGGCGATCAGTTCCCTGTAGAGGCAGTCTCAGCACTCCTGTGCTCCAAAGCCCGCGCGGGTGTGGGCAATGCTCTCCGAGGTTTGGCTCTGAGCAGTCACTACTCAGACGACTAACGGGCCGCGTGGGGCTGAGGACCCGGAGATGCACTCTTCCTCATCTCAGCAATACTTGGGGCCGCCGTAAAAGCAGACAGGCCCTAAATAGTGAAGGAGTGCTTTCCCCTTGGCTTTCAGATCTACACAGTCCGATCTACATAGGCAGATAAGCTGTGTTCTTTGCGCTACAGGCGTGAGGGGGCGGCAATGCTCCGAGAAGGGCCGGAGTAGAAAAGCTGTCACCCTGTCTTTAACTGTACCCCCAAGAGCAGCTGCCAAGTTCCTTCTGACCACCAAAGCCCAGGAAGCCAGCCGACTCTGGAGTCCGCCTGAGAGAGCCTGCGGCCTTGGGGGCGGGGGTGGGGGGGCAGAAATCTAAAACAAAGAAGCACTACCACAGAATCGTCAGTCAACCTCCAGCTCATTCCTCACGTCACTTTCTTCTCATTGCTTTATCTTTGCCAGGAACCAAGCGTAAATCTTAAAAAAAATTGTAGGAAAGGCTGAAAGGTAAACTAAAGGACAAAAAAGTATCAAGTAGACTCCTAAGTATACTCAAGAGTATTTAAAGCCCACCATTTTAGGGGGTGACAGATTTTTTTTTAACCTTCTGAGATCAACACCGTGGGGTGGTTACTGCATGGAAATCCTAATTCCCCAACAGCTGGCTAAGGAGGAGGCTGTCAGAGCGGAAATACCCCCGTCCCCAGGCCCAAGTGAACAAGATGCCTGTCACATCCCCCAGCCCAGACCGGCGACAGTAGAGTGCACCCCATAGGCCGGGTTCAGCAACGCAAGAACCCCCCGCCCCCCCCCCACCCCGGGGAGCTCACAGCCCCGGAAGCGCTCGGTGCGCGCGGGCTGACTCCGAATCTCGGGTCCCAATACCCGCGCTATGCAAATCGAAGCCACTAAGAATTGTCCCCCCAGCGCCCGCGGATTCTGAGAGAACCTCCCTCCCACCCATCTGGAGAAGCCGCCTATACTGGCTTGCAGTAAGGTTACTGTGCGTCTTCCTCAATGGGAGATCTGGACACTCTGCCCCTTTGGGATCATGGCTTGGTCCTGGGGGTAAGAGCAGTTACCACGCGCGCCGCGCAAGGTCTGGGCGCACAAAGGCGCGCAACTATATGCCAGTCGGAAGCCACTGCCGCGTCCTTCGCTCTAGCTCCTGCACCCGCCGCCCACACGGGAGATTTCTGTCCTAGAACAATAGAGGGCTGTACCTCGCGGCTCGGCCGCTAGAGGAGGCACAAAGAGCCGAGCCCGCTCCAGAACAATGTAACCGGCTCCTCGACCCCGTCCTCTCCCGCGGGCCGCCAGCCCTCCTGGCTGCCCGGTTAATGCAAAGGCGGAGCTTTCAATCTGCAACCGACATGTATTAACTAACCTGCATCTTAATTTATCAGCACCTCTTTACCCGAGCCTTCTCCCGGAGTCTCGGCATACCTCGGCAAATCTCAACAAATAGCCGGGAGCCGGGCAAGGGTGGCTGGCGAGGGAGGCACAGCGCCCTCCCTTCCACACACCTCTCTCTTTCTTTCTCTTTCTCTCTCTCTCTCCTTCCTAAAACGGCGAATGTAACACTCCCAGTCTCCTCCTGGCACCCTCCCCTCTCTATAGGCAGTGGCACCGGAGCTCTTTTAATCAAGACAGGTCAGAAAGTCCCTGGCCAACACCAAGGCAGGAGATGGACTCCAGGAGCAGTGTTGTATCCTCCTGGCTGTCAGCTCCCTTAGCGGGCAAGGCTGTGCCTCCTGCCAGTGACCAAAGAAGTTTGGCTGATGTGGAGGGTGGGAGGGAGTGCAGAGATCTTTTTCCACTCTAAGAAGCAAAGCCCCTTAACTGCCTCCATACAGGGAGAGTAGGTAGCCTGGAAAACTTAAGTTTGTTGTCTAAGGAAGAGTTCAAGTGCACGAGATTTTGAATAAGTGTAGTTTGCAGTTTCTGTGAGATCTGGAAAGAAAGAGTCCTCGAAGACACCTTACCCCGCCACCCCATCGCACCTCCCACTGCTGGGAAAGGTGGGAAATTGAGGGCAAAGATTGGCACAGAGAGGAGGGCGAATGAAATGGGGGGGAGGTAGTTAATGAAAGCTCACGGAAAAGGATAGAGGAAGGAAGAGAGAAAAGAGAAAAACGGGAGAAGAGAAAGAAGAGAAAAAGAAACTGGAAGGAAAAAAAACAGAGGAAGGAAAAAAGAGGAAAGGTATAGGGGAGAGGAAGAGAGAACCAAGAAAAGTGACCAGACGCGCAGACTTGTATCAGGAGCACGGGGAGCCTTGCTCCTGGGTGCCCCTTACCTTACCTGCCAAGCGTAAGGCGGACATGCGCTGGAACTCCGGCTCCTGCAGCCACTTCCACATCCTGCGGAAGGTCTCCCTGCCAGATTTGAGTTTACTCCATGGTTTTGGATTCCGGAGTAGGTCGGAGAGAGTCCCCTGAGACCGGCATAGCACCCTCTGTGCGAAGATCGCCTGTGGGATGCTGTAGCGCTTCAGCTCCGCGGTGATTCGCTGGGCCACCTCTTTGGTGTTGATCTCCTCCAGCTGGCCCGAAGTGGCCACCTGCGAGCCCGATGAGGACGATGGGGGCCGCTCGCGGCTGGGAGCCAGCACTGGCCCGTGGGACTGAGTGTGGCCCGGGTGGTGCAGGCCATTGAGGTGCGACATCATGGCCGCGGGAGGGGTGCCCAGGCCTCGGGACAGGTGTTGCTCACCGCGGGTCAGCATGGCAGTGTGGTGCGCGTCGAAGTTGGGGCTGAGCATTTTGTCGTGGCCAGGAGGACCGT
Source organism: Callospermophilus lateralis (assembly GCF_048772815.1). Lineage (NCBI taxonomy): Eukaryota > Metazoa > Chordata > Mammalia > Rodentia > Sciuridae > Callospermophilus > Callospermophilus lateralis. The sequence goes on from NC_135321.1 coordinate 17,331,510, forward strand.
AGTTGGGCAGACTCTGCTGCGCATTGTGGAGGCCGCCCAGCCCATTGCCCAGCGGCGTGGCAGCCAGCGGGGACAGACTCTGGCTCATGCCGGGCATCTCCTTGTAAGGGCTGTAAAGGTTGTTCATGGCCGGGAGCCCGCGCTCGTCGCGCATAAGCGTGAAGCTACCGCTGACGTTGCTGGACAGACGCTGGTGGTGGTGGTGATGATGGTGGTGGGGGTGGTGGTGCGGGTGCGGGTGATGAAACTTGTCAGAGACAGTGGAAATGGGTGGCAGCGGCTGGAGCGGCGTCAGCGTGGTGTAGGTGTTACTCATGCCCATGCCGGGAGGGGACGAGTCGCAAGACATACTCATGGCGTGGTGCAGCGGGATGGAGAGCTCGGGTCGGTAGTCACCACCGTCCAGGATCGAGGCCATGCTGGTGACCATGGCCGAGCGCGATGCTGCTGCTGCTGCTGCTGCCGCGGTGCCCAGCTCTTGGTGTGCGGTTGGCGGCGGCGGAGGACCCCGCAGAGAGCCAGCAGCGCCGCGGCTCGCATGGTGGGGGCTGGGGCTGGCCAGCAGCTCCTGTTCATGGCCTGGACCCCCGCCGCCGCCCCCGCCGCCCCCGCCGCCCCCGCCGCCGCTGCCGCCGCCGGCCGGCCCGTGCAAAGTGCCCAGACTTTCCATTGTCAGCTCCGGGTTCATGGCGCAGCCTTCTAGGTCTTTGGTGAGGCATCGATAGGCGGTGTAGGCAGCCTTCATTCAGTCCATCGGGGCCCGGGGGCGGCGGGGGCGGCGGGGGAGGCCGGCGGGCTGGCAAGGCGCGCGTGGCTGGGCTCGGTTGTGGGTACAGGGGCGGGCGCGGGAGTGCGTGAGTGTGTGCAGGAGAGCGTGTGTGCGGGTGTGTGTCCCGGGCTGAGGACAGGCGGGCGCGCCCGGGGTGGGGGTGGGGTGGGGGCGGACGGGACTTGCGTGCGGGAGAGGGGAGGGGGCAGGGAGGGAAGAAGGGATCACCGAGCCCCGCCGCTTGGGCCGGCGCGCTGCCTCGCCATGTCCCAGCCCGCTCCGGCGCCGACGTCTTCTGTTTGGGTGAGCGGGAGCTGTCCAGAAGGGCTCTGCCGCTCGCTGGGGCAGCCAACCTACCTTCCCGGACCCGGGGCGGGGCCGCACTCGATGGGCGCCGCAAGTAGCCATTCCTCGGACGCCTCTGCTCCGGGAGGCGGGCTTTTGACATGCAACTACCAATGAATGGATGAGGGGCGGGGCTTCGGGTTTCATGTTTGGCTGACGGCTCGGTGCCTTTTTTCCTCGCTTGCTACTGGAATCAAACGTCAAGGAGAGGGAGGGAGGAGAAGGGCGGGGGGTGGGGATGGAGAGAGGCTGGAGTGAGAGAGAGGGAGAGAGATTATGTGAAAGATGCCGCTCTATATCCCTTTTGGGAAGCTGGGATCTGGGGAGAGGGGCATTGCTTTGGTCCCCTTCGCATCACCTCAAAGCTTTTCTCGAAGCTGGGAGGAAGGGACTCCGTGCTCCTGTAAAAACAAACGTGCGTCTCCTAGCGAGTCACTTCCCGAGAGTCCCTAGCTGAGAGCCAGTAGTTTAGCCTTTTAAAATGCAGGCGCTAGTGTATTCTAATGCACGGTAAATTCCCGAGGCTGGGGCATGCATAATCTACTCGGCAAAAGGAACTCCAAGGCCCTTGCAGCTTTCAAGCTGCGGTGGGTAGACGGCCCACGGGCAGCGCGGGCAGCCGTAATGTATGCAAAGTTAACACAATAACATCATTTAATTACTCCGCGAGCCCATAAATCTCCCAGTTATGAGACTTCAAAAGGGCCCTGCTAAATTGCAAAACAAAATTCGAATTCCGAGAGCTGCGGTTTCAAGAAGATCAAGTGCTCGCTCCATCAGTGGCTTGAAAAGAAGGGGGGAGAGTGTAGAACTGGTGAGGTGGGGGTGAAGATTGTTGCCGATACTTATAGTGAGCAAACTTCTCTTGGGGGCAGGGAACATGCGAACTGACCGGGGCAACAACCGCGGATCTTTCTCCTAATGCGCGGTACACACAAGCACGCGCGCGCGCACACACACTCTGGAATCCCGGGAAAGGAACATCTCCGGTTATGGGGGTAGGTGACACCGAGCCTGGACTGACATCTGTATATTCAAACCTTATTTCTGAAAAGATCCTAGCCCCTGGCCGGTTCCAGACGCATCCACAGCTTTAAAAAGTGCACCTTATTCTTTCTAGAATTTCCGTTGTTTGGCAACCACTGATCGGGAGGTGGAAGTGGAGCTGGGGGAGAAAAGAGGTGGTGATTTCTGCGGCCTGCGTGGGGGTGTAGGGGTAGTTGAAGACAGCCAAAGAGGCCAACACTCGGCTTTGAAAGCCTCAAAAGTAACAGATTCTTCCAAAGCAGGTTGCGCTCTGTTTGCCTCCGAAGATTCAAGCTCGCTGAGGTTGCGCAGATGTTGCCTTTGTTTAAAGAGACAGTAATTAAGGACAGGGTGGACATAAGTTTGAGAAGCGTGACCTATTTTCTTTTGATCAGCTGTCAAAAGAAGAGCAGGGGGTCTCCTTAAGACAGCCCCCGCCAACCACTTCCAGCTGTTAGAGAAAACTTGATAAGAAAACAAGGACAGCCTGGAATACTGTATGTGTTTCTTGGTGCTACAGAAAGGTTTAATTCATTTGGAAAACAGTTCTTAGTCGCAGTGACCTTTTCTGTTGCCCTCCTCTCTCTTCTAGCTACAGAGACCCTCCCCATTTGAACACCATCCGGTCACATGAATGTATAGTGACTTTATTCATAGATCAACTTTATTGAGCTCTGGCCAATACGTTACCAATTATTCTTTCAAATAGAATCTTCTCCATGTTATCAAAGCCTGGGTAAGGAAGCACTTGGCTTTGCCAAACATAGTTTTCTGGATTTTCACATCTTTAGTGTCACAACAGGAGACAGGTAAAATAACTCAGTTTTCTGGGTTTTTTTTTTTTTTTTTTTTTGTTTTTCCTACTTTCCTCTCCCCCTTTCTTCCTTCTACTGTATCTCTTTCCACTCCCTACTTTATATATGATGGCTGGACACTTGGATAATTTGAGCCAGTTAATGTTTGAAATACACACCCAGTTGAACAAAAGTTCATAAGAGTGCAACCTGCTGTTGGCCTCCTGAGTGGCTGAAATGAGACAGGAGAAAAACAAGCCTGGGAAGGGGTTCATTTAATGGACCCCAGTGCTAAAGGCTAGAGGTAGTTTTTGCTCCCCTGGCTTCAGGCTCAAGGAATGGCCAATGACCCCAGAGTGGTGCTGCTTCCTCACAGAAACCGAAGTATATAAATTGCCATTTAAATTATTTTTCAAAATGATAAACTCATTTACCAGGCCACCAAGATAAATCTGCTCCTGGGAATTGCATTTCGATGTGTCTGGGAGCAGAAAGGTGAGTTGCATTTTCTCCCTGCCGTTTCCTCCCTCCCTCCCGCCCTCCCTCTCTCTCCCTCCCTGCTTCCCTCCCTCTAGCCTCTCTACCACCATCCCTCCCCCTTTCCTCGATCAATATTGGCGATCTCAGGGAAATCATGAAATCGTATTGGCTTCTTTGTATATAATTTCATTGGGCTAGATTAAAGCAGATTTTTCACGTTTTTCTAATGGTGGTTTGAGGTTTTATGTTTCAACCCCAAACCCATTTAAAAGGAAAATGAAAGCCAGCACCCTATTTTTTTTTTACTGATTAAGATTTGGATGCTCTTTCGCCTTTCTTTCTAAAAGGAAATGTAGTTACTTTAATTTTCAAGATTATTTTAAGAATACCTACGCTAATAAGATTTAAAATATGTTTTGAGATACACTTTGTGTTTCTTTTAGATAGTCCTTTGAGAAAATAAAAAAGAAGCATTGCTTTCTAACTGCTCCTTGTTTAGGATCCATACTCTAACCTTTACAAGTTCTGTAGCTCAGAATTTTGTCTTTTAATATGAAGTTATTTTCTGCCCTCCTCCCCACTCCTCAGTATTTGATTCACAAATAGTCTGTATAGAAATGTGGTGTGCTAGTTCATGACTAGTAGAATTTAGACAGTTGCACCCACTGTTATATCAGGACAAGAATATCCACTTTTGAGCATACCACATTTGCAGGTCCGATTTTCTTCAAGACCAGAAACTTAAATAGAGAAAAGAAGCATGTAAATAAAACACAGCTTTGACAATAATTGTAGGCTATTGCAATGTAAAAAAAAAAACAAAAACAAAAACAAAAAAAAACACCTGAAAGTAAGGTAGCAATTGTAGGAAGAGACTGAAAATATTTATTGTCAGAGTTTTTCATATGCATTTTTCACATTAAAGCTATTTGGGGGAAGGGGAGAGAGAAACATTCACTTTAAACAGAAATTCTATAAATTATTCACGAAAAAAAATTTGAAAAGATCACAAGTAAACCCAAACTGGATAAAGGGCCCAAACAGCTTTGTTTTTATTAAACAACAGTAACCACAGCCCAAATCTAGAGAAGAGCAGGGCTGCTTATTTCTACCCAAGTGCTCAAAATCTCTTCATGTTTTGTGTTGGCCAGAACACATTTGTGCTCCAACTAGGTTTATCAGAGCAATACAAAAAGACATAATGGTGGGTTGATTTGGACTATTTTATTTTTGTCCTTCCCCAAACCATCTGGCGTGTGAGTGTAGGGGTATTGATCAGGATCTGTGAGCTGCAGACCCCATGCCAATCCATAGCGTTTCTGGCAATCAGCGTCGCCCATGAATTGCAGCTGTCTGTGCAGCTCCGGAACAGAAATCTTCAAAAAAAGTCCCCCCTTTATCAAACACATCATCCGTTCGGGGGTAAGTCAATATCATTTCTTTGTCATTCTGTGAGTGAGGATTATGCAGGAGAAAGTTTTTGTTGTCTGTGTAGCTGCTGCTGCGCCCGGCTTTTTTTTTTTTTTTTTTTTTAAAGGAAGGAGAGCAATTTTCTATCCATTGAATGGTAATGGTTTTCCAGAAAGGCCTCAAGCGTTTGTATGAATCTGACAACAAATGCAGTTTCAATATTGTGGGGGAATTTTAAGAAGAGAAAGAAATTCTTATGTTGCTCTACACAAATAATAGTAGTGATAATAGAGGGTTTCTTTTAATGATGGAGTATTTTCTCCCCCTTTCTCGGAGCCCCTGGTAATGAAGACCCCGCAAGTCTCTGTGATTACACGTGCAGATGGAGGGTGGGTGTTTGTGGCGGAAAAGGAGCCTTCGGAATTGTGGCTCAGTTTGATATCTCCATTAGCTTCAATTTTCTTCTGTCTGAAAGCTCGGACTGGTTGTGCATAGGGAGAAGAAAACTAAAGCCATAGCTCAGCCCCTCCACCCCACCTCTCAACTTCCTTGGACCTCTCAGCTTAGAAACTCACTGACAATTTCTAGCTGGATCTAGAAAAGTTAAAAAAAAAAAAAAAGTTTCCTGGGTGCTGAAGCCAAATGGGTCCTTTTTTTTCCGTCTCTTTCCTTCTCCAGGTCAGTTTTGTTAAGATCCCCAACAAGAGGTTAGCAGAGCCTACAAGGGACTGATCCCCAACTTTTTGGTTGACAAAATACGCTTTGTTCGGAGTTGGGGAGAGAGTTGGGGTTTGTCAGTCTTGCCCTCACCCTCATCTTGCCTCTTGGGGAATAAATGAAGCTAAAGGACCATGCGGTGGAAAGTTTCTCTGGAAGACCCCAACATCTGCATTAGAAGGTTGTATTAGTTGGGCTGCCAAAGAGTAAACCTTACAATTTCCTCTGTAGTCCGGACACAGGGAATGGGTAGGCTTGAGGGAAAGGGATGAGGAGAAGCTGCTATCTCAAGGGGCGTGGGTCCCTACTCCAGGGGCCAAGGATCTGCAGGGGTAGCCACAGCGGGAATCCCGAGCCCTGCCAAGCTGAGCTATGGTAGCTTGTTCATCTGCCTAGTTTTAGAGAAAGCCAAGAACTAAGTTGGCTGACCTTGATCGTCCTCCTCTAACTCCATAGAGGACTGCTGGAGTCTGCTTCTCTCTCTCTCTCTCTCTCTCTCTCTCTCTCTCACACACACACACACACACACACACACACACACTTACTTCTCTTTGCTTTCCCTCAACCCCCCATGCCTCTGGGGCTCTGGCCCCCTCGGCCCCCTCACGTCGGAGTTGGAGTTGAAGTTGAAGAGGGTGGGTGCCCAGGCCTCTCTTTTGGACAGGCGGTAGCTGTCTCCGGGACTGACCACGGGGAACTTCGGACCATACCAGAGCACTTCCCTTCCCCGGAGTTCAGGCCCACCGCAGACTTTCCTGCCTCCACCCGCTTCGTGGCTGCTACCACTGCGAAGCAGATGAGAGAAATAATATTCCTCTTTGGGGAAAACATAATTTTAAAAAAGTGAATGGGAGGGCAGTGAGGATTCGAACTAGAGGACTTCTTTGGGGGAGGAGGGGAAGGGTATTTTCTGAGAACAGATTTTTTTTTTTTTTTCTAAGAATGTTGTGCTTTTAAATACGCAACTTGTTAACTGGAAAAACGAAGACAAAATTCCTTTCACCGACCTTTCAGATTTTTGCCCACGATTATTTGTCCCTTTTCCCCAAAACTCCATAGCCTCGATTTTAAATTGTATAGACCTGCCACCGCATGTTCTTTTTAACATTAAAGTACAACTGAAGAGTGCTTAAAATAAAGTTTTCCTCTCCCCCAGTTGTCACCCTACAAAAGAAGAACTGGCGTGAGGTCCCTTTTGTTCCGGTCAAGTTGTGCGTGAAATCTTTTTGTTGTTCTTTCCAAAGGAAGGCAAAAGTTGCAGTTGATCGTAAAAAGGACAAATTTAACTCCCTATAAGTAGAGCTGTTTTCAAGTTGCCCTGAGACACCTAAGCATGGGCGTTGCCTTTTAATTTATCACCCTCTAAAAACTATCATTTATTTGCTTTGGAAGTAACAATTTTTGATTGAGCATTCAATATTATTTAGACGTTATTACGAATACCTAGTAGCTCCCCCCTCTCAATGATAATGGGAGAATTTAAAAATCTTTGTATATTATCTCAATTAGAGGTCTAGTCACTATGGAAAACATTTTTAATTAGAGAATTTAAAAAAGGAGTTGGCCAGATTTTTAACTTGAGAAATATTATTTTCGATTAAAAAATAATATGTCTAGTTAACAACTAACAAAACCAACCGAGGAGTTTAAAATAATTATACGAATCACATCAGTTTTTACAAATCGCGTAGGTTTTAGATTCCTCGAGTATCAGCTCCCAGAGAAATGAAAGACCAATTGAGAACGAATAGATATTTCAGGGCAGCACAATTAAAAGTCACAGAGCACACTGAGATAATTTTAGGAGCATTTTATTATTGAAAACCGGCTCGATGTCACTTTTAGGAATTCCGAATTGTTTTGTTTGCGAACGTTCAGAGGAAAGCAACTCTGGTGGACCGCTGGGTTCGGAGGCGGCCGTTTCGTAGCCTGGCCGGCGGAGGAGCAGGACTCGGCCCCCGCGGCCTCCAAGAACCAGAGCCGGGATGGGCTGGGCACAATTGGTTTGGCTTCCTCCAAAGATCTGGGGCTCGGGGGCGTCCCACCGGGTGCTGGGAGAGCCGTGCGAGCGGCGCTGCGGACTCGCGGCCGGGGAGTACCTGTTGGCCTCGAGAATGCGCGTGTGAGCAGGTCGGACCGGAGCCCGGGCCTGCGGGCGGGGCGGCGTCGAGGCCGAGGAAGCGGATGGCCGCGCAGGATCTTCGAGCGGCTCCCCAGGCCCGGCGGCCCCGGGGTCCTCGCCCAGCCGCTTCCCGGGGAGGGGGCGGTGCGGCCCCGCGCCTCGAGAGGCGGAGGGAGCTGGCCAGGATTGATGTCTAAATCAATGCCGTTTCTAGGCGCTTCTCTCTGCTCCTCTCCATCTTCCTCAAAGGCAAATCGCCTCCCGAGGGTGGATTTCCTCTCCCTTCGCAAAGTCTGCGTGAGGAGGGTGTCTGCACAAAACCCTACAACGGCCCTCCCGAGGCGCCTAGGTGTGTGGGTGGGATCTGGAATCTGCGCCCTCATAGAGGACGGTGCTGGGCTGGGAGTCGGGCCCCTGCGGAGCGCCCCCCTGCTCCCCAGTCTCCTCGCACCATACAGGGGTCTGGCTTCGTTCACGCACCGCGAATGGCGCCGGGCCTGGCCGCTCTCCCAACCCTGGCGCAGGGCGAGGCCTGTCCCTTCCCTGGCCTCCCTGCTCCCCACAGACCCCCAATTTGATGGGCTCTGGGTGGGGAGTCCCTGGTCTCCGACGCCAGGCAGGCCTGGTTGCCTCTGATTTAATTATTCACTGATGAATTAGACAGCTGCAATTGTCGTGAAAAATCAGCGGCCACTATTGATTCCAGGGCCGAGTGGGGGTGGGGAGGCCCCGGGACGCGGGGAAGGCAGGAGAATCAGCTCTGGCCCTCGCGTGCCCTCGACCCGGCGACCTCGCGGCGCAGGCAGGCCTCCGAGCCCCAGCGCCTCCCTGAGCCCTGGCCTGCGTGGCCATGCTGGGACCCGGGGGGCGCTCGAGGGGCTGCAGGCCTGGCTCCCCTCGGGCCTGCTCTCCCACACCCGGGCAGAGGCCAGTGTCAACGAGAGGCTTGTACGGAGGGGCTCTCTCCAATGTGGCCTGCCGGGAAAAGGCGGCCCGGGCAGGGGCAGGGGCAGGGGCAGCCCCAGGGGGCGCCCCAGGCCTGCGCCACCCCGGGCCCGCTCCTGCGAAGCGAGGCAGTAGGGCCAGCTGGCGGCCGGCGCTTCCGGCTCCCGGCACACGCCGCCCTCCCTGTGGTCAGGGCGCGAGAGAGTTGGCGACCGAGCAACAAGTCCTAGAGTCCGGGGAGCCCCGAGTGGGTGGTCAGTTTCCTCTTCTCTGGCTCAGGACTGAGTCAGGGTTTGTCCAGTGGAGGAGGGCTATCAGTGTGTCCTCAGAACAAGGACAGGGCACACTGGTATGGAGAATATAAACTAAAGACCCCGGTATAATTAGAGCTGCACAAATGAAACAAAAAAACGAGGAAGTATTCAATGCAGTCAGTGTACTGAAAGCTTTCTTTCTTTTCTTTCTTTCTTTTTTTTTTTTTTTTTTTTTTTTGTATCTAAATCAGAAATACACTGGAAACCAATATATACATTTTACGTCCTCTTCATTGGTCGGCTTAAAGCCATATAGGTTTTCATTACAACTTGAAATTACATTGTACACTACATTTTATAGGGATCACAAATTATGCAGGAAACATGTAGGCTGCACAGAGCAAAAACATCCAAGATTTAAGTACCTCAGTTTCAGTTTTTCATATTCCTTTTTCTCTCTTTTAAAAACTACTCCTAAATATTAACTTGACTTGTGAGATGAATTCTTCAGACTTTGTTTTGGAAAGACATGGGCACTGGCTTCCTGGAGATCGGATCTGAAGAATAAAAAGGGATCTCAGTGCTACATTGCCTGCTCTGCAATCCATTGGTCTGAGTCTAGGTCACTGAACACCAAGTGGACTTTCCTCTCTTGCTTACTGAGATGGTTTCGTGGATTTTGTAACCCTTTTCTAGTTCTGGTTTGGGGGCTTTCTGTTCACAGAAACCAAACAGGATGTACTATGTCAAATTCTTTATCAACACAAATTATTAACAAGATAGTGGCATTCTCAGGGTAATTCTGAAACATCAAGTTTTGAAATACCATTCATACTTGTAAATGTGGCAAGTCTGTAAAATTTCCCATTTAAGGTTTGGGGGAGGAACAAGGAAGTTATGGTTGACTTCAACTTTCAGTAAGGTAAAGGTGGGTGAAGACATGTTTAAGGATTCATAGACCAAGCAATTCTTCCTGGATAGAAAGAATCATATGATTAATATAGATTTTCATGTTTTGAAAGGACAAACATTTTGACCTTGTTGATATGGTTCACTCACTTCTCTAGCTCTAATTCCTAAATTTCTTTTTAAAGGGTTTTCTTATTACTTAGCTGATACCACCTTCAGTGGTCGCTAACACAGAGAGCTCTCATAGCATACTTTGGGAGATGATGTTTAAGCCTTGTTTTAAATTTAAAAAAATTTTTTTTACTTGAATCTTGCATTAAGGAGAATTTATCCTTGTTAAATACTGTAATTTAACTGTAGTGTAAATGGAGCAGTAATCAAGTGCAAGAATTAGGATATGGGAGAAAGTAGACATTATAAAATATTGTGCAAGAATTATCATAAATAGCCAATTTATTCATTTTTTAAAGAAATATTTGAGTGTCCATGTGCCTTTTGGAGTTTTGGGTTGCAAGCAACAGAAGCTGATTAACTTAAGAGGAAAAGAAGTTCCATGGAAGTAACTAGATTGCTCACAGAAATGATAGGAAAGGCAAGCACAGGAACAGAGCCAAGGTCATGATGTGCAATAGAATATTTAGGAAGCCTTTGTTGACACTGCTTTCCCTGTTGGTGCTGCCAACAGCACACTATTCCTGTTTTTGTTGCATCTCTACAAGAGCTAGTTGGGTGAAGGGTGGCTTCTTTTAGCACATACCAGGAACCTAGCAACCAGGGAGTGAAAAGGGAAACACAGCATTCCCCTTATATTGTACACTTTAGGAAGTTACTTCACGGTAGAAAAAGGTGCTTGAATAGTGGGCAGAAAAACAGCCACAATAATAAAACAAAGGGCAGAAAGGTTGGGGATAAAAAAAAGTGTTGGGGATAAAAAAAGTGAGCAAAGTGGAAGAAAGTTCTTGCTCACTCTTCTCATGGATTTTACATTTTAGTAAGGTGATGATGATAACCTCTCCTCCTCCTCCTCCTCTTCTTCTTCTTCCTCCTCCTCCTTTATGAAAGGAACAATAAAACAACAAAGATTTATTCCCATTTCAAAGCAAGGAGCTAAATTCCTCTTTGACTTTTTTTTTTTTTCTTATTCTCTTTTGATATGATTGAATCTGAGTCAAGGGAAGTTAAAGATTATTGGTTTGGGAGGCTCTGTGTCTAGTCTACCATCCTTAATCTCATGGTCAAGGGGGGACAGGGACCTTCATTCTAGCCTGGGTTTTATTATTGTCTGGATGGGTAAGGAAGAGACTCTTTCCCCTCTGGAGATAATCTACCAGGTCCCCTCCACACTTAACATCTGTTTGACATGGATCCCCTTTCATCAAAATGGGGTCTTTATAATGATTAGGTTAATTTCCTATGGGTTCTTTAGATATCCCGAATCTGAATCCCAGTGTTTTTGAGACTTACAGCCTTAAAAAGCTGTTTCTGATGAGTAAATTTGTAATAATTAGCTTCATATTCTGAGAAGCCTTCAGGATGCTTTTTCAAAAATGAATTTTCTTTTATTTAACTCCTGATGAGTCAACATCCGTCAGTTGGTTTTTGTTTTCAGTTTCAAATTATGATATGAGTGTTTTGCTCCTATGTGTAACTAATATTGAGACCTAAAAAGGTAGGAGGAATAGAGAACAAAGAATGAGAGAAAACCAGAAATTTTCATAATGTAAATTGCCTACTGTCCAGACAACTTTCCTATTCTGAGATGACTCCCTAAAATATACTGTATAAGGTGAAGGCAGTATTCCCTTTTTTACTTCTTAGGATCCATGATTTAAAATCAGTGAGACAGAATCACTTCAGTTATACCACTGCTTAGAATTTACTACAAATATTTCAGCAAGTATTTCTTCTGAAGAGGATTTTAAGTTGTATGTGAAAAAATATCACTTGACAGAGTGAAATCCTTATTTAAACCCTGTTCCTTCCATGTGGAACTGTAGTGGTATTTACTGTATCATCAAAGTATCTTGACTGGGAAATATGTGGGAACAGTTTCAAGGGTCATGTTTAACATTAGGTTTGTTACACAATGTAAGCAAACAGCAGCAAATCTGGATATTTTACATTCTTGGTGTTCTAAAAAAAATGGGTATCCATTAAATGATTGCATGTTAAATGAGAATTCCTCACTTTGTAAATGAGCCCTCCATATGATCCTTTTAAAAAGTGAATAATTCCTTGACATCAATCATTTAAAGATGTAAACACCTGGAACATTGATTTTCATATGTTGGGGTTGCCTATAATAATGGGTGGTTGGGGTGGGGTGGATGGGCTGAAGCTGGTGTCTATAGGAGTTGATCCTTAGTGGGCTATGCTTTTTCCCTAGCTTATCCTCCTCTCCCCTAAGCCACTTCAGGTTCTACTTATTCTTAATAGTGCATTTGTAAACGTTCTGGGTGAGAACTATAGTAGGAAATGGATTTTATTTGAGATTCTAGTATATATAAATTTGTACATTTCTAGGCTGGAGTTGTAGCTCAGTTGGTAGAGTTCTTGCCTAGCAAGGGCAGTTCCTAGGTTTGTTCTTACCACTGGAAAGGGTAGAGGCCCACTTCAGGAAAGAAACTTTTTTTTATAATTTATTAACTTGAAAATGTTATTTGTCTTTTAACTCCAATTTAAATTGACAAATAAAATTTTATATATTTATAATTCACATTATTTTGAAATATGTATATATTGTAGAATGACTAAATGGAGCTAATTAATCTATGCGTTAGCCACACATACATGTATAGATACGTAGGATTTTTTGTGATAAAAATGCTTAAAGATCTACTATTTGAATGATTTTCAAGTGTACAATATAGTGTTTCAACTAGAGTCCCCATGTGGTATAATAGATGTATAATAGATTAATTTATTCTTCTTGTCTATTTGAAATTTTGTATTCTTTGACCAACATCTCCCTCAACTCCCCAGATCCTTGGGAATCATCATTCTACTATCTGTATTTATGAGTTTGATTTTTTTTTACATTCCACATATTATATCATGCAGGTTTTTCTTTCTGTGCCTGGCTTATTTCTCTTACTGTCCTCCAAGTTGATCCATGTTGTTGAAAATGATCTTCCTCTTATTTTTCACATTACGGAGTAGCATCCACTGTGTAGATATGCCATGTTTTCTGAATCCATTCATCCATTGGTGGACACTGGGGTTGATTTCCTATCTGGACTATTAATAACACTGCCATGAACATGGGAGAGCAGCTGTCTCTGACACACTGATTTCATTTCCTTTGGCTATATACTCAATAGTGGAGTTGCTGGATCATATGGTAGTTTGGTTTTTAATTTTTTTGAGAAAGGAAAGACATATTTTTAAATGCCTTATTGTAGCCAAACTTGTATTTGAAATTAATCACTAAAGCATAGGGCTTTGGCTGATGGTTCAGGGATGTACTTTCTGTTATTATTTTCTTTTCTGCATTTGTTTGTTCTTGCATGGTCAGTCAGTATATATCATCTAAAACTGGACATTGCTATTTGGGTTTGTGGGTTTTTGATGGTAAACACTTGTAAGATGCCACCCTGCAGCTAAGTCTCCAGTGGCATGCTGTAAGATTATCTTGTCCAAGGATTTTAGTAAAGATTTTTTTTGCAAGTTGGAGGACTGTTCATCAAATTTGTAGGTGACACAGATAATATATTATTCATAGATAACCTACAGAAAATGAAATCAAGATTCAAAATAAAATATGAATCTTGGAACAAAAATCAACATGATGTAACTTAATGAGGAGCAATGTAAAGTGCATTATTTAGGCTGAAAAATTAAACCAAGAGTGGTTCCAGGATTGTGACAGAAATGTATGTGGAAATGAAGGGGGGGTATTAATTGACCACAGGTTGAGTACTCCTTATCCCAAATGCTTGGAAGTGGTTCAGATTTGGATTTGTTGGACTTTGGAATATTTGCAAATACATAGTGAGATATCTCAGAGATGAGATCCATCTAAAAGTAAAATCCATCTATCTTTCACATATACCTTATACGTATGGCTTGGAGGTACCTTTGTACAAAATTCTTAGTGCACCTGGGATTTGACTGTGACCTGTTGCAGTAGAGCAGTTGTGGAGTTTTCTACTTACAGCATCATGTCAGTGCTCAAAAAGCTTCAGATGTTAGATTTTCAGATTGTGGATGCTCAACCTGTAAAAATATAAAGTGACTCAACAGTATAATGCTGCATTAAAAAGATAAAATTATTTTAGACTCCATTAATAAAGATATGGTATATAGTTGAAAAAGGAGGTAACAGGTTTTCTGTATTCTGGGTTGAAGATTTACCTAATTCTAGGCAATTTATTTTAATACAGACATTAGTAAATTAGAGTTGAGCCTGGGTCATCAGGATGTGTGAGAAGAAGAAACCAGGCTTTAAGTAGAAAAGCCAGAACAAAAGTTTAACCTAGAGAAGAGGCGGGTGGTGTGGTGCATGACTGCCACTTCAAATATTTGCCTCTCTGTCACGTGGCAGAGGGAATAGGATAGTTGGGACCAAAGGGTAAAAGTAACAGGCTGCTTTTGATTCTGGTAATTAAAGTTCTCCCAAGAGTACAACAGGTTGCCACACCAAGGGGTGAAGTCTTGACCCATATAGATGTAGCCAAAGCCAGGTGACTAGCTGGAAGGGTGTTGTTTGTAAGAGTCAGCTCAATTGGACAGCATGTTGAATTGAGTTCCAGGATTTGCTGAATTGCATGTTTGGGAAAAAAATATATTGTGAAAGCGATTTGATATGGATGATTTTAAGAGATAGATTACTATTAATATTCAAACTAAATATACATGATGGAACATTTTCAGTTCAAAGAACTACAAAACTATTCCTTATGAGAAGTACAAGCTTATTATTTCTTGTATTCTAAAATTCAAAAAATAAAACAACCCTCTAAGAACAGTTATTTTTATTTCTTGTTAAAATAACTTTAACAAAACTGACGTGAGACTCTCTTATAATCTTTATCCTTTATAATCTTTATCCCACTTATAATTAATATTCACACATACCTGTGTAGACATATTGCTATGTTTAATGAGAGGATGCTGCCCCAGGCCCTGTTGGAGGGTAGGTAATGTGTGGTTGTTGCTTTTAATCCTTTCAAATATCTGAACAATTCTCACTTCTAAATCATGTATCTACAAAGAATTTGGCCAAGGGATTGTGTACTTTTAGTATTAGTTAGCCTGTAATAAGTTATTGTTCTTTCTTGTTAATTTGAATTCAGTGCCAGAAATCTAAACAATGAACAATACAGTATAACTTCCCCATGGTAGAATACTTCTCAAAAACTATGTACAAGACCCTAAAACTTTATGCAGAAAGACTTTGTTTGATAAGCCAAATATATACTGTATAACAAAGCAATGAGCTGCTCTTCCCATTTCTCTATTTATTTTATAAAGAAGTTGGTGGCAAAAAACGTCCGTGTCAAGGCTCCCCTCCCGAAACACATCCACTGTTACTTAAGGCTGGATCTGGGTGACAATGTCACCATTTTCTGGCCGAGAGAGAGGATTTAGTAGCATCAACTGATTAATCACTTTCATTTTACAACTCTTTTCTGTAACTGTGATAAACTCAATAGACATTTTTGGAACACCTACTCCAGGCTGGCCTTGAACTAGGCACGAGTGATACAGACATGACATTATGACTTGCTATGTCCACACATTCATTGAAGCCTCAAATGACATGTAAAATAAACAGGGAAAATGTTATTGTTCCAATTTTAAAGATGAAAAACTGAATCTTGGGGAATTTAAGGGTCTGGTTAATTTAAGTGTCTTTAAGGATCACACATTCACTAAGTGGTAGAACAGGACTTGAATCCAAGACTTAAATTCAGCATTTAGTTATGTTGTCATCATATTAACATGTACGCTATTGAGGACTATGTTTTCCCCAGGGAGTGTTGTATTTTCTCATCTACCCCTCTCACAGATGCTTATTTTTACTTGGTATTCAGAATTTGTACCCACATTTTGTGTTTACAGAATGCATTGTGAAATGAGATTTTTTGAGGGGGGCGTGGAAGGGGAGACTTAATTTGAAAGCCAAAAGTCCAAATCCTTCTTTTTCCCATATTCTGGTAGCTGGGACTCAGTACTGCTTATCTCAGACAATAACATATTCCGTTTTGAAGGTCAGATACCCAAGAGACCCGAGAGTGGGGATGGCTTGGAATCCATGCTGGTGATGTGGTACATTCTGTGGCCAGCAGTGGCAGCTCATATCTGGTCTGCTGCTTTGTCTGTGGCTCCTTTTGCCTAAACTGCATTGATTTCAGACCCTTTCCTGACAGGTTCTCACCTTTTCAGTCTATTCTGTGAGCAAGCTGTCTTCCTGTCAGTAAATGAACATTAGTCTGTTTCTGTTGTTTTCCACCAAGAACTCTTCATAGGAGAGATTCATTTTATAATTGAAATATTAGTCAGATTGGTGAAAAATGGTCATGTTTTCAGGAGAGGGCTGATAGGATTTGCAATGGATTAAACATGGAATGCGAGAGAAAGAGTCAACAATGAATTCAGAATATTTCATCTTGAATAATTCGAAAGAATAAAGCTACCATCAATTCCAGTTCTCTATTCAAGCCACCCTAAGAGGACCCCACACCCATTTTTATTATCTCCATTGGCTCTGGCTTCTCACAGCACAATGACTGGGTCTTGAGAAGAAGGGCTCCCTAGGGATGTCCTTGAGTGAGCATTCCAAGAGATCCAGGAAAAAGCTTTATGGCCTTGTAAAACCTAGCACCAGAAGTAAGAGTGTCACTCCTGTCATATTCTGTGTCTAGAGTCATCCACAGGCTAATCCAGACTCAGGGAGGAAGGCATGCTGAAGCATCAAAGAACTTGGGAACAGGTTTCAAAACAATCACACCATTTACTAGAGAACCCTAGGAAAGGTAGGGCAGATGGGAAGAAAAACAATTTAGGAGATAGGCAAGGTCAAATGTTTGCGTGTGTTAGATACTGGTGACTACTGGTCATCCAAGGGGAGATCCTGGGGAGGTGGTTGGATCTAAGTCAGAAGTTGAGGTGAGAATTGGGTCTAAAGGTGTAAAAGGTGTAGGTGGTATGTAAGGCCACAGGAGTCCTCGACAGGGATGTAGATGAGGATAAGGTAAGGCGCGACTGGAAACAGGAGAGGTATCAAGGGAGGCTGAGAAGGAAAAGCCAGTGACCAGTGTGCCGAGCATGTCTGAGCACAGTGGGTAGGGACATAATGGCAGGAGACATTGATGCAAAGAGGAGGGAAGAGTCTGTTCAACCAAGGAATCAGAGTCATCACCAATTTTCCGGAAAAATAGGTTGTTCTTATTTGGAAGTAGCTTCAATTGTCATGATGAAATGCAACATCCAACAGGTGCTAAATAGAGAGCCCGCTATTTTCCTACTTCCTTTAGGTCCAGGAAAGAATGAGGAACATGGAAAGATTGCAAATGGCACAGAGAGTTTTAGTCTTAGAGGAAATTTTGCTTGACTTCTAAATGATGACTCCTTTACTTGACTTCTAAATGTTGGAATTTCTTAAGGTTGATTTTGGAATCTCTCTTGTTTTGACTTTCTATTCTTTTCCCTCTACACAAGGAGATCTTGCATGAATTTAAGTACCATTTATTTTCCAGTGACATTATATATTCAGTCCAGAGTTATTTTTTTTTGTTCCAGGCACATGTTTTTAACTGATCACATGATATTATCTAAGGATCTAAAATTCAACAGGTCAAAAACTCATCATTTCTACTTCTTAAGATTGCTCTTACAGTCTTCTCCATCAAAGTGACTGGGGATGCTCCTTCCAGAACATTTTATTAAATAAATTTTTAATTTTGAGGTTATTTTAGATTTACATGTATTTTCAAGAAATAATGCATATAGATTCCTTGTGATTTTTTTTACCCAATTTCCTTCTTGCAAAACTAACTGTAATATTATGATTAGGTTATTGACACTAATACAATCCAGTACAGAACAGTTTCATCATAAAAAGGATCTCTTGTGTGGCACTTCTTCAATAGTCAAACTCACTTCCCTCACATCTTCAGCCCTTCTTGATTTTGTTATTTTGTCATCTCAAAAATATTACATAAGTGCAACCATATAATATGTGACCCTTTGAGGTTGACTTTCTATCCAGTTTAATTCTCTGTAGATCTACCTCAACTGTTATATACATAAATAATAATTTCCTTTTCATTGCTGAGTAGCAGTCAATGGTATTGATGTATCACAGTTTGTCTAACCATTCAGCCTTTGAAGATTATTTCCAATTTTGGGCTATTATGAATAAAGTTGCTATAACATTCATGTACAGGTTTTTGTGTGAACACAAATCTACATTTCTCTGTTAGGAATGCCCAGTAGTAAGGTTCTTGGGTAGCATATGTCTTTTTTTTTTTTGGCCCAGGTATAAAACTAAGGGGTGCTTTACCACTGAGCCACATCCCCAGACCTTTTTATTTTTTATTTTGAGACAGGGTCTCTCTAAGTTGCTGAGGCTGGCTTTGAACTTGTAATTCTCCTGCTTCAGCTTCCCAAGCCACTAGGATGATAGGTGTGAGTCACTGTGCCCAACTGCTTGTGTCATTTTTTAAGAAACTGCAAACTTTTCAACAAAATGACTACCATTTTACTTTCTCACCAGTAATGCATGAATAATTCAGTTTCTCTATGTCTTTTCCAGCTTATGTGTTGTTGATAATTTTATTTTAACCATTGTGTAAGTGTTATAGTAATTCCATATTTTAGTTTCAATTAGATTTCCCTAGACTAATAGTGTTGTACATCATTTCACAAGTTTACTTGCCATCTGTATATATACTTCAATAAAATGGCTATTCATTTTGCCTGTTTTCTAGTTGGATTTTTTTAAGCTTTTAATAGTTTTTTGATCATCAAATTTTGAGGGTTTTTTTTTTCTGATAGCAGTTCTTTGCCAGATAGGCAGCTGCAAGTACCTAGTCTGTAGCTTGTCTACTCACCTTTTTAGTAGACCTTTCAAAAATATTAATTTTCACAAAGTCCAATTTTTTTATTTTTCCTTTTATGGATCATGGTTTGAGTTTTAAGGCTAAGAATACTATGTTTAGCCTTGGGTCCTGAACATGTTCTCACTTTTCCCCCCTATGGTTTTATAGCTTTATATTTAACTTATAAGTCTGTGGTACATGCTGTTTTTACATTAGGCATGAGATTTATATCAAGGTTCTTTATATTTTATTTTGCTTATAGATGTCCAATTGGTTCAGCTCCATTCATTAAAAAGGCTCTTTTTGAATTGTGTTCGCACCTTTGTAAAAATTAGTTGGGCATATATACATGGGTTCTCTGTTCTATTCCATTAATCTTTGTGTCTAACTTTCCAATGTCACACAGTCTTGGTTGCTATACCTGTACAAGTCTTAAATCAGGCAGACTGATTCCTTCCACTTTATTCTTCCATTTAAAAATTGTTTTTAACTATTTCAGTTTCCATGTAAGTATTACGATAATCATATCTATATCTACACAAATTCATGCTGGGATTGATAGGTAATGTATTGAGCCTGTATATCAGTTTGGGAAGAATTCACAACTTCACTATGTGAAGTCTTCTACTCCCTGAACATGATATGTCCATCTAGTTATATCTTCTTTGACTTGTTTCATTACCATTGTATAGTTTTCAGTGTGTAAGTCCTGTATTACATTTTCCCTAAGAATTTCACTTTGGGGGGTGATAAAGATTATATATTTAAAAATTTGACATGCACATATTCATTTATGTATATAGAAATACCATTGATTTTTATTTGTTTATCTAGTCTTCTGTAACTTTGCTGAACCAATTTAACAGCTCTGTTTTTTGTAGCTTTATTGGGATTTTATGTGTAGACAATGATGTCATTTAAAAATAAGGACAGTTTTATTTCTTCCTTTCTGATCTGTAAAACATTTATTTATTTATTTATTTATTGCCTTATTTTCCTTACTGTGTTGGATAAGATTGATGAGAATGGGCATCCTTGCCTTGTTTCTAGTATTAGGGAAACATATTCAGTCTTTCAGCACTTAATATAGTGTAGCTGTAAGGTTTTTGTGGATGCTTTTTATTAAGTTGAGGAAGTCATTCCTACTTCTATTTTTGTAAGAGTTTTATGAATGGGTGTTGAATTTTGTCAAATATTTTTATGCATTGATTGATATGACTGTGTAATTTTTCTTCTTTAGCCTATTAATATGATAGATTACATTGATTGATTTTCTAATATTGAACTAGCTTTGCATCCCTAGAATAAAACCCATTTGGTCATGGTGTGTAATTCTTTTTTGTATACTACTGAATTCTATTTGTTAATATTTTGTTAAAGATTTTTGCATCTACATTTATGGGGGATATTGGTTTATAGTTTTCTTTTTTTAATATTGTCTTTGTCTGGTTTTATTAACAGAATGATACTAGCTTCATAAAATAAATTAAAAAGTGTTCCCTCATTCTTAGAGGCTGTGCAGAATTGGTGTTAGTTCATCAACCCACACTTGTTAGGATGGCTCTTACAAAAATGGCAAGAGAGAACAAGTTCTGGAGAGGATATGGAGAAAGTGATATGCTTAAGTACTGTTGGAAATGTAGATTCATACAGATATTATGGAAAACAGTAAGGAGTGCTCATGAAAATTAAACACAGAATGATCAGAAAATATAGCAATTCCACCTCTGGGTATATATTCAGAGGAAATGAAATTAGTATGTTAAAGAGGCATCTGCAGTCCCATGTTCATTGTAGCATTATTAGTAATATCCAAGATATAGAACCATCTTACTGCCTACCAATGGATGAATGGATTTTAAAATATATATATACGCATACATTCATACATACATACATACACACACATTGGAATATAATTAAGCCTTATAAATTGAGGAGATCCTATAATTTACAACAATGAAAATGAATCTGGAGTATGTTATGTTAAGCGAAATAAGCCAAGCACAGAAAGACAAATACCATATGATCTTACTTACATATGGAATCTGAAGGAGTCAAATTGTCAAACTCATAGAAACAGAGAGTAAAATACTAATTATAAGGGGTTGGGGGAAGGGAAGGATATGGAGTAGACATGTTGGTTAAAGGATACAAAATTCAAGTTAGAAGGAATAAGTTTAGGTGAGCTATTGTACAACATGAACATGTTGACTGTAATTAATAATGATGTGTTATGTATGTTAAAATTGCTGAGAGTCAATTTTACTTTGTTCTTGCCACAGAAGAATTTGATAAGTATATAAGCAATAGATGAGCTCATTAGATTGACCTAACTATTCTTTAATGAATGCATATATCAAAATATCATGTGGTGTACCTACATGCAAACAAGTTTTTGTCAATTAAAAATAAATAAAAATTGAGAGAAATAATTGGTGCTAATTTTTCTTTGAATAGGTAGGATTCTTTAGTGAAACCTTTGGATCTAAAGATTACTTTTTGGGAAAATTTCAAGTTGCAAATTTAATTTCCCTAATAGTTATTGCAGTAATCAATTTATCTCATATTGTATGCTAGTTTATGCTTTTTGAGGTACATGTTATTCCTTATTATTCTTTTGGTATCTGCAGGGCATGAAGGAATGCCCCCCATTTCATTCCTGATATTTGTAATTTGTGTCTTCTTTTGTTTTCTCTTTGAGTCTTGTCAATTTTTTGACTGTTTTCAAAGAACTAGCTTTTTTTTTTTCTCATTGATTTTCTCTATTGCTGTTCTGTTCTCAATTTCATTGAGTTCTTTTCTTTATTTCCTCCCATGTATTTTGTTCTTCTCTTTCCAAGTTCTTCAGG
This sequence comes from Callospermophilus lateralis, assembly GCF_048772815.1. Classification (NCBI taxonomy): domain Eukaryota; kingdom Metazoa; phylum Chordata; class Mammalia; order Rodentia; family Sciuridae; genus Callospermophilus; species Callospermophilus lateralis. The sequence goes on from NC_135321.1 coordinate 17,353,177, forward strand.
TGGGAGTTTTATTTGAAACTTCTTTTTTCTAATATAAGCATTTGGTGTTTTAAATTTTTGGTTCTGCACTGCTTTAGCTGCATCCTACGTATTTTGAGTTGTTGGGTTTTTATTTTAATTCAGTTGTGTGTATTTTTAAATTGCCTTTGAGAATTACTGGTGGATTATTTAAAAGTATTGTTTAGTTTCAAGTGTTTAGAGATTTCCTGTTATCTTTCTGTTGTTGATTTCTAGTTTGGTTCCATTGTGGACAAAGAACACATTCTGTGATTTCAATTGTTTTAAATGTGTTGAGGTTCTATTTGTGGCTCAAAATATGCTTGATGTTAGTTTATGTTCCACGGAGGATTGGAAGGAGTATATCCTGATGTTGGGTGATGTATTCTATAAATGCTGATGGATCTTGTTGCCTGATGCCATTATTCAGCATGTGTATATTCTTGCTGAGTTTATCTAGTTGTTTTTAATGAAGAAAGGGACAGTGAAGTATCCAAGCGTAATTGTGGGTTTGTCTCTTTTCAGTTCTATTTTTGCTTACCATATTTTGCAGCTCTATATTTGGTGAAAACTGACTGAGGATTGTTATATCTTTTTGTTGAAACAATCTTATCATTATGTAAAGTCCCTTACCCTCATGATTTGCTTTGCTCTGAAGTTTACTTTACCTGTTATTGATATAGCCACACCTGCTTTATTTGATCAACATTTATGTGGTTTATTATTTTACTTTCAACTTATTTGTTATTATATATGAATGTAGTTTCTTGTGGACAGCATATAGTTGAGTCATGGTTTTAAATTCAGTTTGTCAATCTCTGTCTTTTAGTTGGTACATTTAGACAATTTATATTTAATGTAATTGATTATATACTAGGGCTTATTTTTTCTTTGCTTATTCTTTCTGTTTTTCCTCTGCATTTCTGCTTTCCTTTGACAATTTATTAAAATTCTGTTTTTATTTATCTCTAATGTTTTTGAGTTTGTAGTGGTTGTCCTAATATACACATAACTGATCAGAGCCTGCTAATGTTGGCACTTTACCAGCTCAAGTGAAGTGCAAAAACCTTCCTTCCCTTCATATACTTATACCTTTTCCCATTTTAACATATTTGTTTTCAATACTTTCTTTATATTAACACCACATCAGATAGTATTACAATTTTTTTTTTAAATTTGTAGGTGGATACACATATCTTTATTTTAATTTGATGTGGTGCCGAGGATCCAACCCAGTGCCTCGTGCGTGCTTGGCGAGCACTCTACCACTGAGCCACAACCTCAGCCCCACAATTTTTACTTCAACTATCAAATATAAATTCACAAATTCAAGAATAGAAGGAAAATGTGTATTTACTTCAATTTTTGCTTTTTACATATTTTCCCTTCTTGGATTTTCAAGATTGCAGTGCTTCTTACATAATTTTCTTTCTACTTAGAGGATCCTGTAACCATTCTTTGAGGATAGGCCTGCTGGCAAAAGAATTGTCTTAAGTTCTGTTTATCTGAGAAAGAGGCAATGGTATGACATCTTTAAGGTGTTGGGAGAATTGGAGAGGCAGATCTAGAGTTTTATGCCCAGTGGAAAAATATCCTTCAAACATGAAGGCAAAATAAAGGCATTTCTAGGTAAAGAAAATTGAGAGATTTTATTATCAACATACTTTGGAAGTTCTTCAGGCAGAAGGAAAATGATCACATATGAAAACAGAAATGCAAGAAGAAGAAGATTGGAAAGAGTATGTGGATAAATATAAATGAACAGGTGGGTACACAAAACAATGATGTGGTGCATAAAAAACACAGGATTAAAACGCATGCTAAAATAAAATATAGGAAGTGGGTATCTTGAGTTGACATGTTCTATATTTACAGCATTTCTTGGGAAGTATAAATGCACTAATTAATTTTAGATTGTGTGACAGATCAATAAAATTTATTTCAAAAGTATTGACTTATGTGATTTTCTGAGCTGGAAAGTCTGAAATCTGTAGGGAAGAGAAACAGACTGAAAATTCACAGCCTGGGGCTAATATTTTGGTCTTGATGCAGAATTTTGCCTGGGGCGGGGGGGACCTTGGTTTTGTCCTTTGGCCCTTGGGCCCTAGTGCTGACCAGGGATTCATCCACTTTGTTTAGGTAATCTGTCTCTATGTCTTTTTTTTTTTTTTTTTTCAAGGCCTCTCACATGCTAGGCAAATGCTGTACTATTGAGCTCTGTCCCTTTCATTTAATTCTCTTTCATTTAAAGTCAAATTTAAATCTCTTTCTTTTAAAGTCAAATAATTGTAAATGTTAACTACATTCACAAAGTAACCTTTTGTTTTTGTGCTTGAATGTAAAAAAGTATGATTTATTCAAGTGAGAAGAAATAAAACTCTCACAGGGTAAGGGGGGATCCGATAGGAGCAACCCTAAAAAATACCTTTATAACAACATCTAGAGGAGTGTTTGAAAGAATTACTGGGTACTGTAGCTTAGCCAAGTGGACTCATAAATCTAACTATCACAGATTCTTGTAATGTTGTTTGTATTTATTACTTAGGACAGTCACTGAAAAAATATCAAAAATTTATAATTACCAGCCTAATATTAGAAGAAAACTGAACATTTTTTTTATTATCAATTGTTTAAAATAAGGCATGAAGAGAGAAAAAAGAAAACGCATATGGAAAACTAGTAAGCAAATAGTAAAAATGGGCAAGACAAGTAAAATCAGTAATGATGTTAGATGTAAATGGTCTGAATACTTTAGCTAAAAGCCATTTGTAAGACTGGATAAAAAATTACCCTATCATATTGCTAATTATAAGAGATACACATTCAACAGAAAGACACAGGAAAACTGAAAAATAAAGAATGGCAAAAACATATAATTAATATTCAGCAAACTAGAGTTGATGGAAGAAATAGAACAGGTAAGGAGCATTTTAGGATGAGAAAAGAATTGGTATAGTAGGAACATAAAACAATTACAAATTAATATGCTTCCAATAAAATGGCCTTAAATTACAAAGTAAAAGTTGACCAAAATGAAAGGAAAAATAGATGAATACACATTTATAGTGGGAAGTTTTAAGATGTCTTTGTTAGTAATTGGATAATGTTTTTTTTTTTTAATGAGAGATGATTGCACCACTTCATAGGGTAGAAGCTGCTGCCTCATTATTATTATTTTTTTTTAGAGAGAGAGAGAGAGAGAGAGAGAGAGAGAGAGATAAAGAGAGAGAGAATTTAAAAAAATATATATATATATATATTTTTTTAGTTCTTGGCGGACACAACATCTTTCTTTGTATGTGGTGCTGAGGATCGAATCCGGGCCACACGCATGCCAGGCGAGCGCACCACCGCTTGAGCCACATTCCCAGCCCCTTGGATAATGACTGACAGAAAAAAATGTATCAGATTGTGGAAGATCTAAACTGCATGAGAAACAAACTTGACTTAGTTCGTATGTGTGGAACCCAACAACCAACAATAATGACAATGTATCTTATTTTCAAGTGCATGTGGAACATTTATAAAAATTGACTATATGCTAGGACCTAAGTCAAGTCTAACAGGTTTCAAATTTTTAATCATTCAGAGCATTTTCTCTGATCACAAGAGATTCAAGACTGAAAATAATTATGAAAAAATAGGGAATTCTTCAAAAATTTGGAATTAAGCAACATGCTTTTAAATAACTCTTAGATCAACTAATAAATCACATAAGTGTTTTGAATGCTAATAGAAACACGTTTTATCAAATCTTGGGGATTTCAAATGAATTTGGAGATTTTAAATACAAATTTTATAGAAGAAATGTTGAAAATAAGTGCTCTAAGTATCCACCTCAAGTTAGCTCAATTTAAGGACAATAAGTAAAATCATAAAGATAAAAGAAGTCAATGAAATAGGAATAAAATTAGGCCTTCAGGATAGTTGCTGTTCCTAAATATACTATTTTTTTTGATTATGCATCCTTTTTTTATTGTTGGTTGTCCAAAACATTACATAGTTCTTGATATATCATATTTCACACTTTGATTCAAGTGGGTTATGAACTCCCATTCTTACCCCGTATACAGATTGCAGAATCACATCAGTTACACTTCCATTGATTTATATATTGCCATACTAGTGTCTGTTGTATTCTGCTGCCTTTCCTATCCTTTACTATCCCCCCTCCCCTCCCCTCTCCTCCCCTCTTCTCTCTCTATCCCCTCTACTGTAATTCATTTCTCCCCCTTGTATTATTTTTCCCTTTCCCCTCGCTTCCTCTTGTATGTATAAATATACTATTTTTGAGCAAGTTTACATTTATTATTTGATGGGAGAAAAGTGGACAAGTTAGAAAACTTCAGCTTGGAAATGAGCATGTTTGAATTCCTTCTTATCTACAGAGACAGAGATGGAGAAAAAGAGGGAGGAATCCTTCTCCAGGTTTGAACACTCTCCTGCAGACTTTGGCTGTGATATGATCCTTCTGCTGCAGATTTTGTAGTAATAAATACTTCTATATATGGCTTTACAGTGTCCACCTATTACCACATGCTGCATGTTGTTCAGGTTATCACCACCACTGATTGAGGTGTACAGGGTAGTGTTATTATTCCTGGTTTATTTGAAGAAACTGGAGCCTCCAGGTCTCTGAGTCCCATAAACTCTTGCAGCTAGTAGGTGACAAAGCAGGAGTCTAACCTATTCCACCTCCTGGTGCTGGCTCAGAGCTCCCCACCTCACAGCCTTAGCCACCTTTTCAACTATGGTGCCCATCAATAGGAGAATGAATAAAGAAAGTGTGGTGTATATACCCAATGGAGTTCTACTCAGCCATAAAGAAGAATAAAATTCTCATGCTAAGTAAATCAAGCCAGACTCAGAAAGTTAGCATTTTCTCTCATGTGTGGAAGCTAGAGAAAAAGAATAAATTTAAAAAGAGGATCTCATGAAAAGAAAGGAGAGCAGTAAGGTAGAAATAGGGGACCAAGTGGTGGTGGGGGGCGGGAGAAGGGGAGGAAAAGGTGAAGAACTGGGGAATAAAAGCCACCAATTATGTCATCTGCATGTATGAACGTAGCATGATGTGTTCCAATTTTATATATAACTATAATGCACCAATTAAAAAACAAATAAGAGGGGCGCAATGGCACACGCCTGTAGTCCCAGTGGCTCAGGAGGCTGAGGCAGGAGGATCGTGAATTCAAAGCCAGCCTCAGCAAAAAGCACTAAGCAACTCAGTGAGACCCTGTCTGTAAATTAAGTACAAAATAGGGTGTGTGGGGGGGTGTGGCTCAGTGGTTGAGTGCTCCTGAATTCAATTCCCGGTACCAAAAATATCAGTGGTTGAGTATTCCTGAGTTCAATCCCTGGTACAAAAAAAAAAAGAAAGAAAGTAAGAAAGAAAGAAAAAACAAATAGAAAGAAGACCAATAGAATAGATGAAGGGGAAGACAGTACTGGGGATAGAATAAACTATGTTATATGCATTTATGGATATGTTAAAATGAGCCCTACTTAAACAAACAAACAAAAGACAGAACTAATGATTTTGTAGCTAGCAAATTTTGGTGGTGGCTGGAATTTCTAGGTGGCCAAATGTTGACTGAAGCAATGCCGTGATTAAACCCTTATTGTGTGATATGGTAAGCTAATGACTTTATGTGATTGATCTCATTTAATATCTACAATGACCTTGTGAGATAGGAAATGAAATTCACTCCATTTTACAGAAGGGGAAACTGAGGACGAGGTTTAGTAATTCAATCATATTGCCAGTAAGATGTGACGCTGAAATCTGAACGGAGCTCTGCCTGACTGTGCCCTTCATCACCACTCTGCAACCAGTCTATCACAAGTTCAGTCACTGGCGTTGGATGTGAAGTTTATGAGGAAGCTTGGGTAAAAGGAAGAGGCAAGACAGCACTGGGACAGTGGCACGGTGGGCACTTGGACACTGAGTCCCAGCAAACAAGTGAAGTGCTGCTCCTTAGCCTGAAAGCTTCTCACAGGCCCGTGTGCATTCACAAGCCTGGGTCATTCACACACTGGAGCAAACACCATCGAAAAGGATTGCAGAATTAGCTTGACATAAAGGTGATCATTTACCTGATAAGAACTGCTAGATTTCTGAACACTTTGCTCAAAAAATGACTCTTTTCCTGACTTACCACAATCTCTGAAATTTCCAGCCCTTCTTATTTTTTTTTAAGCAGCCAGTGAGGACCTCGTGGAAAAAAAAAAAAAAAAAAAAAGAGAGAACCATTCTGAAAAGACACATCGTCCACCTTCAGGCCTTGAGACCTAACGTTTAGCCACATGGTTCCAGCACAGGGCAACAACAAAGGGAACTGAACCAGCAAGGACATGTTCTCAGGTGCTGTTCAAAAGTCAGTTTGAGACTGGCTGCTGTGATTTATGGGGATGGATGGCCAATGTATAAGCGAACCATGCAGATTTTCTAGGGCATTGTCAAGGTCAATCATTGGTGAGAAGAAACAGAATTTTATGGTAAGAATGAATGAATGACATTGTATCTCCAGTATATCTCCTCTGTAAAATGAAGACCTGTCCTTCCAAAAACAAAAATGCCACTCAGTGTCACAGGTAATTATTATATAATTATTGCAACTTTCCCCATGATAAGTGGCTGCTCATGCCTTGGGCTTAGTCCTGTGGAGAGAACCCAGGCTGAACACAGCTCCTCATCTGACCTCTGCCGTGATTGTTTATGTGGGGGAAATTCTAAGTTTCACAAATGGGATGGGCTCTGGGGATTAATATGTATCAGGAAGGCATTAGTAGGAAGTAAGATCTCAGGTAACTCTGGAAAAGGAAGTGGTTTGGCTGATGCAGAGACTGGGGAGATGTGGGATAAAAAAAAAAGTTACCTTCTTCACAGGAAGGGAATACAGGTTTTAGATATCTTTTGAAGATGAGATTAAATGAGATGGATTAGACTGATAGAGTTTTTTCCAAACCATCCTTATGTAGAGACACACTGACATTTGTTTGAGTGTCTTTTGAATTTCCATCAGTGCATTTCCTCATAATACATATGCCAACATTGAAGTGGGTCAGTGACACACAAACCTAGATTCATGGGATAACATTAAGGACAGAGACGGACAGTGTTTCTAACCATGCAGCTATTTGGCTATATTCAGGTCCCACTTAACTATATTACCTGGATTTAAGATAATCCTTAGAGGATTTGTATTCCATTAAAAAGTTTGAGCACAGGAGAGGTATAATCCTTGGTTCTTTTTTTAATATAATATACAGGGAGATGGGTGAACACACACCAGCACCCTGAACTACCCAGTGGTCGGAGTGCATTTGCACTTAGAGGAATGCATTTGAAATCACTGGGTGATGTTTTTTGTGGTTTGGGGTAATATAGCTCCCCCATTCCTTTTTCAGTATGATGCAAAACAAAAGCAAAAACAATCCTTCTTTGACAGAGCGTTACACAAACATTTGCATGTTTTGGTAGAGAGTACCGAGACGTGGGGTGGCTCACTGATGCCTGCTTTACAAATCAGAAAAAGCTGTGTAGCTTCTGCCAATTGGCAAGTTCTGTACTAGGTCCTTCAAGGTTAAATGAAATGGGAAAGAAAGACCCTGATCCTACTAAGGAGACAAGGTTAAATCTCTGAAAAAAATAGAATATTACATTTCAAATATATTGGGCTGTAACCATAATAACATGGTTTGGGGGCACAAAAAGTAGTTTTTCCAGTATCTTCGTGTTTGATACTACCCATATGTGAATGTTTACTATGTGCCAAGGTCCTATGCTCTCACTTAGTCATTCTAAGAATCCCCATGAAGTAGGGACTGTCATCTTTACAGAGAAGAGTCACGAAAATTCTGAAGATAGTCAGAACAAGTTTTTAAATAGGTTAGGAAACCGTCTCATGGAGTTTGGGTCATAACTTCTATAGGGTCATTTGCCCTTAATGACTTGTTCTTCTTAACCCTTTCTCATAAGCCACTCTACAATGATAACACCACATGAAATTTCTTTTTTTTAAATTATTTTTTAGTTTTTTTTAGGGGGACACAATACCTTTATTTTATTTTTATGTGGTGCTGAGGACCAAACCCAGTGCCTCATACATGCTAGGTGACCACTTCACCACTGAGCCACAACCCTAGCCCCTACCACATGAAATTTCTGACATTAAAAAAGAAGCAGACTGCTTTACAAACATTTTATTTAATACCTTGCGTAGCCTTATAAATTCTGCACGAGGCTTATAGGGTTTGCCTACCTAGATTTTGAGAGGATAGGTAGATTTGATTAAATGGAGAACTTCAAAAGGTAGATCCAAGACTATTCCAGCGCAGTCTGCTTAGGTCATGTGCTGATGTGTGTGAGTTCACAGGTCAAAATTATGTCCTGGGAAGTAGACCTGGAGATGGAGTTTCACAAGGAAAGTTCTTCGTGGGTCTTTTCAGGAGATAATCTGCAAGGTCAAGAGGAAGGAAGGAGGGGGCAGAGGGAAAAATGACTCTGTATTCCTGTTTCAATGAATCCTACAATTCTACAGAGAACTCTGGAGCGGGGGTGGCTCCTCAGAATGCTTCATATATAATTAGGGTTAGGGTTAGGGTTAGGGTAGGGACCGGACTTTCTATCCCTTCAAAAGATCATTGGTCATGGGCTGTTCCCTAGGAGGGGCTATTATCCCAGATGAAGCAATGTCCAACAGCTGAGGGTAACTCCCAGAGAACAGCTCAGCTGTGGGTCACTAGCATCTGGCATCTTGACAGCTGGGGGTGGAGTGTCAGTCCTGATGAGGGGATTTGGGTGTGACTCTGAGTGTGCACCGCGGTCCGTATCTGTCACTCAAATCCAGTTATGCTTATCAGGAATTCACCCTTCCTGGGAACATCTATTGGATTTTTGTTGGTCTTGTTTCTTGGGAACTTACGAGTGACGGTTTGGTAGGAATGCTACAGCTCTTGATGCTAAAATTGATCTCAAGTTTATGTAGTTGACCTCAGGCCTCATTACCGCCCTTCTTTACCACTCATTCTAGATCCCCTTTATACTATTTGGGTCTAGACTAACCTGCTGGTGATAACTAACCCCCTAAGCCTGGGTTACTGGGTCTGTCTCTGGCCATGGCTGCTCTACCTGTTTGTTTGCCTTTAAATGCTGAGCGTGGGAGCATCAGGAGACTCCCTGACTGGAGTGCCTGACCAGAAAGCACATCTTTTCACTTCTGTTTCTTGGCAGAGCCTGTGGGCCAGGGTCAGTTACCTGTGTCCAGATGGTTTATTTCTCTACTTGCCTGCTGGGGTCCTGACATGAGGATCCCAAAGTTATTGGTAGAAGCAGTAGCTTAAAGTTCAAGGGACTCCTTACTGTGCACGCAGGTAGAAGTCTTTCTCCTTTGGGAATCAGGATCTTTAGACCCACAGAGCCTGAGCTTGTGTGGACAGTAAGCAGAGATATCCTCAATCTTCTGTCTTGTGGGCTGGGGATATAGCTCAGTTGGTAAAGTGCTTGCCTCACATGCACAGGGCCTTGGGTTAAATCCCCAGCAACACACACACACACACACACACACACACACACACACACACACAAATTCTGTCTTGTGTTTGAGTTCCCACCATCTAGCCTTTGTTCTGCTTGATGTCCTACCTGCCCTCTAGACTCTGTCCTCACCTGCCCTTTTGTGTGCCCTTGCCTGTGTTTGGATCACTCTCTTGACTTATCTGAATTGTCCATATTGTCTCCTCCATTCAGCTTTCAGGGATGGATCCGGTCCTCTGAATCCTTTTCTTCCCTTCTTCTTTCTGCTTTGTATCCAACAGGCCCACAGTAAGCACAGGATGGATCTCTGCTTACTTCATCTGTGTATTTCTCTTTTTGCTGTATTTAGTTTAGGTTTCAAGAGAGCAGCCATCACAGTGCTAAAGAAAAGCACTGCCTAAAAACCCACTTGTTGAATAATTATCATTTGTTTATTTGATAGCCTTTCAACAAATAATTGGGGAAGTCTATATGTGTAGGGGACCCTGAGTGTGACTTTGGAGACATCACATTACTTTCCCTGGGCCTCAGTTTCATCATATATAAATAGTGTTGGGTTTGATCACTAAGGTCCCTTCCAGCAAGAAAAGTATATGATTCTAAGAAGCATGAGGCACAGTGCTGTCACTCAGATCTTTGAATGACTGGTGACTTCGTCTCTGTCACATATGACCAGCTTTTAATTTTAGTTGGTGATATGTGCAAGGAAGAATTGGCTTCCTCCCTTCCTTCTTTCTTTTCTTTATGTATTTACTGTCTGTCTCCTCTCACAAAACATGGGAGGTCCAGGGGCTCACAGCTCATGTTTTATTCACAGTTGTATCTCCAGTACCTATAAGAATACCTGGCACATGGTTATATGTTCTGCAAATATTTGTCCCATGGATGAATGAGGTCGATTCAACCAGGAAAATCCCATTATAATTAGATCTTTAGTTAGTCTAGACTCCTTACCATCAGAAGAGTGCTTGTAGTTCAACCCATGGTCCACCTGGTACTGCACCTAAGTTGGCCACAGCACCTCCAGCTGCTTAGCCATTGTGTTTGCCCTGTTCCTTGTGCCTTCATGTCAGCATGGTGGCTTCTTAAAGCCTAACTTCAGGAACCCCATATGACAATGGCTCCAACCTTGTGGAAAGGATTTGAATGTCAGTATAAGTGTTCTTTGAATCAATCTTCTTTCCCCTTCTAAGTAAGTCTGCAATAGTCTTTTTGTGAACCTGTGGATGCCTGTTCGTCTCCCATGGCTGGTTCACGGTGATGTCTGGTTTGTGTGGTCTCCCAGGATATTGGTTGCTCATTTGTATAGTGGTTTGTTCCATCTCGGTGCCTCATTATTTCCCAAGAAAAATAACATTCACCATTGAGTATGGCTGCAGATCTTGCTCTGCTGACTCTCTGGGGATAAAACAGCCCTGCAGATGAACGCTCGCTTGAGGCCCAGGGCTAGTGGAATTTAGTATTGAAATTGAATGCTCTGGGTAGGTGGTTTTCTGGCAGGGCTAGGACTTCTAGGATTGAAAGAAGAGTCAATCTTAATCCAATTGCAGGGCTAGGGCAAGGGAAGGGTGAGAAGATTGTTGAGTATGTGGCAGGGACTGTGTTATGCACAATTATCTCACTTAATCCCTTGCAAAACAAGGAGGAAACTGGTGCCCATTGGTTGAAATGCATTAGCAGTGAACAGGCTGACCTAGTGGCCAAACAGACCTGGCTGATCAAAATCTGGGGCTTTTCTCACTATACCATGTAGTGCCCAGAGCAGGGCCTGTAAATCAGTGTTCATTGAGTGAGTGAGTGAGTGAATATCAGTCAAGTTTGTTTTACTTCTGTGCTGTTTCCATTTCGATGCCCCATTCCTCCACTCTAGAACTGTTAGCTACCCTCGCCCAACATGACTGTGGTGCTCCCCATGGGTTTGCCATGTTCTTTCCTCTCTAATCCACCTGTCATTCAGACCTTCTGGTCTTGCTCCTAATTTTTTCCCCCAGGATCCTGTCTTTGCTAGGAAGTTAGTAAAATAATTTGTGTCCTAGTGTTTATATGGCTAGTGCTTGGTAAGTGTATTTACCAAAGTCCTTCTAGAAGAATTGTTTTTTAACCCAAAGGTATATCTCTGGTAGTTGTTGTTTAAGGGGCAATTGCAATTAAGAAGAGGAGATAGACTTCAGGTGGGAAGGAATTAGAATGTCTTTCGGATCATCCCAGGCCCTCTGCTGCTTATTCTAATTATGTTGATCAAGGCTGACTTGAGAGCGAAACCTAGGAGCAACACGTATCTTTTGAACAGGGAATTTGCAAATATTCCAGCTGCAAGAAATTGTTAAGTTTCTGGTGCTGAAGAACAACAAAAAAAAAATCCCTTTTCTGGACTTCTTTCCTTAATGAATGGATTTAATGACTAGAGCTGGGATTCGGTTTTCCTAGCCCTTTAAGAACAAGTCACTCTATGTATAATGATGCACTCTAACATATGAACCTCTCATCAGAAGCAGGGAGGTGTTCATGAGCTTCAAAGCCTTGGGACCCCAGACCAGCTCATCAGTGTCTCTCACTTCACCTCTGCCTCCCAGTCTTTCAGTGGTACCTGTTCCCCAGGTGGAGAAGGGGAACAAGTCCAAGGATAGCCACATGCTGTTTCTTCCCAGTACAAGATGGCTCCACTAGTTCCTGGGATATCATCTGGAAAATTTCACTGCCTTCCATTTGGTTGCTTTCAGGCTAGTATGGTTGGAAAATTCTCCTCTTCCTGGTGAGGTCTACCCTCTGGTTTCTGTTTGGTCCTAGGGAGGATAGACTCAGTCCTATGCTTCGATTACTCATCCTGCAGAGGGTTAATAATGCACACAGCTCTGGTCCCTGGAGGCAAAGCTCAGAAGGAAGTCTAGAGTTAGTCCCCCAAACAGACCTTGCTAGCTGATGGCCTTCAAGTTCTCAAATACACAAAGGTGGGTTGACTGTGACTGAAGTCCAGCTATGTCTGCCCCTGGGTCTCGGCACCTTCATTTGGAATTTCTAGGTCTGTGTTCAGGAACTCGAAGCACCATTGGAAAAAAAATCTCTGTGTGTGTGCATGTGTATATGGGCATGCATGATGGGGTGGGGTAGGGTGATAGGAGGGAGGAGTGCTAGAGCTCTACATTTTTCTGTAATATGCAAAGAAGGAAGTCAAGCCTGAAAGTTTGGCAGAGTCCCTCACGTAAAGTTGCTGCCCACAGAATTGCCATCATCACTAGATTTGATTAATCATTGAAGATGGAGTCCTACTTTCAAATGCTCTTTCTTTGGACATAGCATCATTCATGTGTTCAGTTGGTATTTACAGTCTGTCCACTGTGTGGATCATCCTACTGCTGTTCCTACATTATGTGCCTGCATAATCCAAACCACCTGTGAGTTTGAGAGCCACTAGAAGAAAAAAGTGAAGGATATCAACAAAATAATAATAATTGTATCTATTACGGAGTGAGTGCTCCCTCATTAACTGGATAAGGTGTAACTTACAGGATGCCCCCTCACCACCACTTACCTAAACATCTTTCCAAAGTAGATATTACCAGAGATTTTGGGACCAGGCTGTGCCCAGCTGGGACTGGGGTACTGACTGCATAGCCTTTGATCTCTCCATGAAGCTACTCTGCATCCCCATGGGAACAGGGACAGAAATCAGAGGGAGAGCTGCACCAGCAACACTGTGGGTCCAGTCCCGGCAGCCTCACTGAGCATGCAAAGATCTAGTGGGGTAAGCTGAGTTTAGGCAGGCATCCTGGCAGAGGTGTCTCTTTGTTAGATAGTACAAGAGTGGAGAATTCAAATTTGTGGGGAAATGGACGTGGCCTTGACTAAGCAAATCATGTCTCAGAGATTAAACAAAACCAACAAATAGAAAAGCTAGCTCCTTCCTCTCCCCTTTTTATCATTCAAGAAGGAAGTAGGAGTCCTCTGCATCTGGGTCTCTTTTTGCCTCTGCTGAGGGAAGAAAGCCAGTCTGACTACCGAGCTTCTTCCCCCTCCTCTCCTGCACTTTGTGGTTTTCATTTAACGAATGTTAATGAGACAGCATTGTAATCACCGGATTTTATAAATATCTCATCCGCAAATTGGACCACAAAACCCAAATGAGCCAGCTGAGCATCTATATTCCATGAGCTAGTGTTTCCCCCACAGTCTTAAACCAGAGGATGTAAAAACGTGTTCTTCCTTTGAAGCCGCTTGGGCCCATGGGTGTTGGATGCTGAAGACAACTGCTGTTCGCCTGGCCCCAACTCAAGTGGCTTGCTGGGTCTGAGCCTTTCACACAGTCCTGGGTGATGTAAGGGATTTAGGCTTGATCAATTATACCCTTTTCAAGTTAACGCTAGAAAAATGAGAAATTGATTTTTTTTTGACGAAACAATATTTTAGAAATTCAGGATATAAAAATGGGATTTGACCTCTCTTATCAAGTCAGCTATCATCATGATGATTACAGTCTACAATTATGCCATATTTTGTAGGTCACGGCCTAACGCGATCAGCTTGTCAGATTTGTTCGGGGAGAGGATGCTCTGTCCCCTGGATGATAAAGCATCCAGCTGTGACTGCTCTGTGGGGCGAGGGGAGAAGCAGGAGGATCCATCTTGTTGAGCAAATCTGCTAGAAAGAGCGTCCTCAGACACAGGGCATCAGATTCTAATGATCCTGCTAATGTCTGCAGAGATCTGATGGGCAAAAGCCACATATTGAATACTTTTTCTGGAATTTTGGATTTTTAGCTGGTATTTCATATGTTACTCAATGTGCTCTTATTATATAGCCAAATTATAACCAAATAATATAATTTCACAATAAATGAAGAGGTGACATATACTGCAGACAGTCTTATCAGCTGAACTGATGGATTAAATAGAATTTTGAAGGCTGGACTGGGCCTTTCTCATTTCTTTATCCTTAGCACCTGGCATACAGCCTGGTCCATAGAATAGGCTTAATTTTTGTTTTTAGAATATTTGTAAATAATTTTTCATACATGGAAATATCTAAAAAATATTTCTGAATGTTTTCAATTGCAGTTCACAATTTGAAAGAAATCCCTATTCTTAAAAATTTGCCGTTAAAAAATGTTGTTCACTTTGGATAAGAGATGGCAAGGTGATTGGTTAACTTGAACACCTGAGTGACCTTGTTAAAAAATTCCTGGCAAATGAAACAAAAACAAAAATTATTATAATGAAAGAAGAACATGAGAAATTGAGTTAAAAACCACACCACAGTGACTCCAGCAACATCCACTTCTCTTCAGATGTGGGAACCTGAATGACCATAACTTTAACTTTCTTACTTTCATTCCCAGATGCTTAGCCATTTTTCTCAATGTCATTTCTTTAATTACTGATTTAAAATGTCATTAGAATCATATACTGAATTCTTGGATCTGCCTTCAGAATTTTTGTTCAAGAACAGAATACATTGATTTTCCTGTCTACTCACTCACTAGTAATACACCTTTAATTATAGTCACTTTTTATATGTTTTAATATCGGCCAAGGCTGGTCATTCATTACTGACCGTTTTTCAATAATTTGGGGGTTGTTTTCTCATATTCTTTAGGCTGAACTTAAACCATCATTTTGTCAAGTTCAGTTGTTCTATGCTTTGCTCTCTGCTTTCTAGTACCAAAATCTGGTTGGAATTTTGATTGGAATAATGTTGCATTTATGTATTAAATTTGTGGGAAAATGGAGTAATTGCCGATGCCACGTCTCTCATTTTGATGTTGTACTTCCCACAGATGCCATGGAGACTACACAACAGAGAGAAAAGCCAGCAGGCCATGTATCAGATGTGGGGAGCCTAGCACCTTCCCAGGTGTGACTACATGCTTATTTGAGCTGTGGTTCTCTCTTCTCGGTTGTTG
This sequence comes from Callospermophilus lateralis, assembly GCF_048772815.1. Classification (NCBI taxonomy): domain Eukaryota; kingdom Metazoa; phylum Chordata; class Mammalia; order Rodentia; family Sciuridae; genus Callospermophilus; species Callospermophilus lateralis. The sequence continues at coordinate 17,368,605 of NC_135321.1, forward strand.
AAAGCTATATCTTAAAAATAGGGGGACTTAGTATTTATGATTTTTAAATGTTTTTTAAAATCTTTCTCTGTTTGTTAGGAACTCTAGGATTTTGTTTCAGACAAAAATTGTAACTCATTATTATATAGAACACTTCTAATTCTGTTTAGGGAATAGGAAATTGTGAGCGATGATTGCTTTGACTTAAAAAAGAAGACTCAGATAGGCTGCAAAAAAAATTCAACAGATGCAACAGCTGAAAAGTGGAAGCCATCAACCCAAAGGTCCATTGATAGATGAATGGATGAACAGAACGTGGTCTAAAAAGGAAGGAAATTCCAATGCAAGTTACAGCACGGATGAATCTTGAAGACCATATTCATAGTGAAATAAACGAGTCACAAAAGGACTAATGCTATACAATTGCACTTACATGAGTAGTCAAATGCTCAGAAATTAGAGCAGTGGATTTTTAGGAGGTTGGTCTTTAGGGGAGTTTTAATGTGTCTAGTTTCTGTTTGGGAAGATGAAGAAGTTCTGGAGATGAGTGGGGATGGTGACTTCACAACAGTATCAATGTTCTTAATGCCACTGAACTGTACACCTAAAAATTATTGAAATATTTCATTTTGTGTGTTTTAATTTTAATTTTAATGGAAAATTTTAATTTTCCATTAAAATCAGGAAGCTGAGAACAGAAAGTAACCTGAAAGAAATATACTCCAGAAAGTGTTGAGTTTTCCTGAGATGGAAGAATAACACAGCAGCAGAGAGAACATGCCAAAGGTAGAGATAAGAAGCCGATTGTGTTACTATAACAAAATGCTTGAGACTTAATACTTTATAAAGAAAAGAAACTTATTTAGCTCACAGTTCTAGAAGTCCGAGAGCATGGCATTGGTGTTTGCTTGGCCTTCTTGTGAAGGTAACAGGTTACTCCATGCATGGTGGAAAGATGGAAAGGAAACAGGCACATGTGAGAGATCATATGGTGAGAGAGTGAGGGAACAGGGGAGACAGAGGCAGAGAGAGGGAGACTGAGCAAGCAAGCATGCACATGGTAGAAGTTAAACCCACATTATTACAAACCATTCTTGTGGCAATTAACCTCCTTTCATGGGAACTACCCAATCCCTTCACAAGGGTAGACCCCCATGACCTAAGTACCTACTACCTTGTTACACTGTTACTTTGGGAATTAAAATTCAACATGAATTTTGGCATGAACATGCAATTTATAAATCATAGCAACACAACTAAAATAATGAATGTGTGGATTACTTCCAAAAGTGTATGCCCCCTCCTCAGCTCTTCCCTATCCACCCTCCCATTCCCAGGCAGCCAATGATTCTGCTTCCTCTCACTATAGATGAGTTGGTATTTTCAAGAATTTTGTAATCATGTAGGATGCACTCAGATTTGACTTCTTCCACTTAGCAGGATTTTTTTTTGAGATTCCTATATATTGTTGAGTATATCCATAGTTCATTTCTTTTTACTGTTGAGCAGTATTTCTTTATATGGCTATACCATAGTTTTTAAAATTGATTCATTTGTTGATAGGTATTCTGGTCATTTCCAGTTTTGAGTTGCGACAAACAAACCTGCTATTAACATCTGTGTCCAAGCATTTGTATAGACATATGTCTTATTTTCTTGGATAAATACCAAGGAATGGAATGGCCAAATCATAGATCAGATACATATTCACCTTTTTAAGAAACTGCCAAGCTGTTTTCCAAAGTGGTCGTACAATTTTACATTCCTACCAGCAGTATATGAGAGCACTGTTTTCTCCATGTCTTTACCAGTAGTGGGTAGAATCAGTCTTTTTAATTTTAGCCATTTAATGAATATATAGTGGCATTCTATTGTGATATAACTTGCACCTCCCTAATGGCTAATGATGTTGAGCATCTTCTTATGTGCTTAATCACTGTCTGTATGTCTTTTTGAACGAAGTGTCTGTTCACACCTATTATCCTCACTGAAGTTTTAATGGCCACATGCATGTAGTCCTGCATCACCAGTTAGGACCTCAAGGATCCCCCGTTACTGATTAAGTCGGCATCTACCCATGCAGCCTTCTGACGGGCTTCATGGAGTGCATGGAGCTAGCCCCTCCATTAGTTTGTTAGGGCCGCCATAACACAGTACCACAAACAGAGTAATTTAAACAACAGAAATTTATTGTCTCTTAGCTCTGGAATCTAGAAGTCTGAGATAAGGGAGACTTCAGTGTTGGTTCCTTCAAGGGCAGTGAGAAAGGAGCTGTTCTGCGCTCCTCCGCGGGCTTCTGCTGGTTTGCCTACCATCTCTGGCATGCCTTGGTTTGTAGAAGCATCACCCCATTCTCTGCCATCTTTACATAGTGTTCTCTTTGTGTTTGGGTTTATTTCCTAATTTCCCCTTTGTATGAAGACACCAGTCATATTGGAGAAGGGGCCTGCACTACTTTCTTATGAAATTATATGTGCAATGAACTTATTCCCATTCTGAGATACTTGGGGGGAAAATTCAACCCACATATATGCACAAGTTTGGGAGCAGCAAAGCTAATAGAAAACCTTCCCAAGGCACATGATGCTTCCCCAAGTGCAAGGCTGTGGCCCTAAAGGCTGGAGCATGGGGCACATGATCTGAGAGAAGTCCATTGGAGACACTCCTGGTCTTCACTGGGTGCACTGCAGGATCCTACCAAAAACTGGGGCAGAGAGGAGAATATTTAGAGGCACACTGGTCTTCATCAGGTTAGAGGAAGTACCTGCTAAATAGAGGGAATGGGCAGGAAAAATCCCTCTGGACACTTCAGACCTTCACAGAGTACCCTGAAGGCTGAGGACAGCGGGGCATGGCAGGTAGAGATATTTTAGTGTAGATAAAGCCAAGGAAAGGACTGGAGAGCAAAGGGAACTTCTCAGCACCCCCAAATCTGATAGCAGAGCTGTAAAGCAGAGAGAGACAGAGAGAGAGAGAGAGAGAGAGAGAGAGAGAGAGAGAGAGAGAGAGAGGTCTTCAGTGATTTTGAGAACTGGTGGCTAGGCCTCCAAACATAGAGATCCTCAGAATTTTGCAAGGACTCAGCTCCCAGGTCTTGCTGAACCAAACATCCAGAGCCTGTCTACAAAACTGAAGGAAGTTAATGTACTGAACCTAACTAAAGCCACAGGAAAGCCCAGACTCAGCTCAATTTGGTTTTCTAGGCCATAGCTTGAAAGAGTGTACTCTTTCCTGGGTAGATATTTACTCCAACTGCTACTTTAAAAATATATACCATATGGAAATATCACAAGATAAGTGAAGAAGCAAGATAATGTGATCCATGGTGAAAAGTGGGAACTGTAATGAATTAGGTCCAGAATCAAAGTTAGAATTGTCAAACATGGACTTCAAAATAATTATGGCCAATATGTTAAAGGAACTAGTGAAAAAGGTGGACAACATGTGTAAAAACATGGAGAATTTCAGCAGAGAGATGACAAGTAGGACAAAGAAACAAATGTAAATGCTAGAAAAAAACTATAGTATAAAAAATTAGTTCGATTGACATGTTTAACTGCCTATGGATATGGCAAAGGAAAGAGTCATGAATTTGGAGCTTTCACTTTATCTCTCTTCAGAGATGAAGAAGGATATATTTCAATGGTAAAAGGGTCAATTCATCAAGAAGACTGAATATTGCTAAATGTGCATCCACCTAAGAAGACCACGTTAAATTGACCTTCCAAAGGGAGAAATAGACTAACCTACAGCCAAGTTGGTGATTTTGTAACCTCTCAACAATTGACAAAACAGTAGAGAGAGAGGAAAAAAAAACAGTAATGAAGAATTGAGTAAAGTTGTGTTCTCTGAGCTTCCTGGATCTCTCTGTGGCTTGGTGTCATTAATTTTGGAAAGTTCTATGCCATTATAACTTTCTTGCACCATTTCCTTTTTCTTCTGCCATCCTGACTCTGCATATGCTGCATCTTTTGATATCTTGTGTGTGTGTGTGTGTGTGTGTGTGTGTGTGTTCATGTGTGTGTGTGTGTTTCACTACCTTGGACAGTTTCCATTGACCTGCTCCAAGTTCATTGATTCTTTCTTTGGCTGTGTCTAGTCTACTGATGAACCTATCAAAGGCATTCTTCATTCTGCTACAGTGCTTTTGATTTGTAACATGTCCTTTTCAAAAATAATTAATCAGGCTGGGGGTGTACCTCAGTGGCAGAGCATTGCCCTAGTATGTGTGGCAGCTCTGGGTTCTCTCCCAAGCACAGAAAAACAAAAACAAAAACAAAACTCACCACCAACAACAGCAATATAAATCAAATTAATTTTTTTAAAATCAATGAATAAAAGTTGTATGTATTTATCATGTACAATATGCTGTTTTGAAATAGATATAAATTGTGGAATGGCTAATTAATGCTAATTAAAATATGCATTGCCTCCCATTTTTTTTTTTTTTTTGGTAAAAACACTTAAAATCTACTTTCTTAGTGATTTTTAAGAATACATTGCTGTTTAATCAACTATGTTTTATGCTGGGTCTCTTGAACTTATTCCTACTGTCTAACTGAAATGTTATGTCTCTGGCCAACATTTCCACAACCCCACGTCCAGCCCCTGGTGACCACCATTCTCCTCTAGCCTTTCCTTTTGATTCTCTCAGTTTCTCTCTCTCTCCATTACCCACTTCTCCTGGCATGTTTTCTTTTCTTTAGTATAATCATCATCACTAGAATTCCCTGTCTGGACACCAACATCTGCGTCTTATCTGAGCCTGGTTCTGATGACGGCTTCTCTCTTCCGATCTTTCCTCTTTCATCTCGCCTTGCCTTGTAGACTTTTCTCGAAGTCAGGCAGGATGTGCTGGGTAACAGGAACTGAGGTCTGTAGGCCCTAATGTGGGGATTTATGTTAATGAGCCTGGGACTTGGGCTGTGTTCAACATTTGCTGAAGTTACAGTGCCTGAGGCTTCAGCTTTTCACGGTGTCCTGTCTCTGTGTCCTTCTGACTTTGGGCTTCCCTAAGTCCACTCCTCACAGCCCTTTCAGCTGTAGGCCCTGTTTTCGTGCTGGTGGCATCCTGGTGCGGTGACAAGGCCTGGGGGAGAACTTTTCTAACCTAAACCCCAGTCACCCATGGGCCTGTGTCTCAGGGATGTGACCTTCACAAATGCTTCTTCAGTGGGTTTTCTTTTCCTCTCTGGCAGCAGCATCTTCAATCTATTTTTATTTTTGGAAGTCCCTACCCGTGTCAATCGTATTTTCCCCTCTTAGGCGAGACAGGAAAGCTGCAGGGAGCTAAAATGAGAGGAATCCCCTCCCTGCAGCTGGTGTAAGACCCTGGCAAAGTCTTTCCCCTGGAGAGGGGACCTGTGTGCAGGGAAGCTCTGATTGGGTGTATTTTACAACAATCACCCTCCGTCTCCTTCCAGACCCACAAGCTGTATGATTTCTTATGATATCAATGAACGGAGTCAGTCTACAGCCCAGGTGACTATCTGGGGAGAGGGAAGTTGGTGCCATCCCCTTCGTGAGCTGACATCTGTCATTCATTGTCTGAGGTTTAGTTTCCTCTTATTAAAAGAAGTGGCTGGGTAAGATGGTCAAAAAATAGGATGATCATAATGACATAGTGTCCAAATAATGAAGTCCTAATGATAATTAGGCCAGGACAAGAATCATAAAGTGTTCCTGTCTTGGGCAAGTAGAGATGTACAGTCCTATCAAAAGGGTCTCTATAACATCCAGCATCATACGAGGTGGCAGGGGTGGTATGGGTGGTGGTCTGGATCTGGGATTGGATGGTCGGGTGGTCTCACGGGTCTGACTTCTAATGCGCCGTGGGACTCAGTTAGCTCAGCTGTTTGCAAGGCAGCGAGAGGGATTTTAGAAAGGCCTGCAGCTTTTCCGTCAAGGCACTGCTACCTTCCACACTTGCAGAACGGGAAAGACTTTCCAATAGGAAGGCATTGACATTTCTAGGTTAAAAACGATTGTTGAGATGAAGTTAATTTCTCAATAGGATGAAAAATGACTCCTGCTTTCTCCTGCTCTGATAATATGAAAATAACGGGTTTCCTCTACAGGGGTCACCCCTGTTTTCCCCATCTTTGGAGGCAACTGATGATTCTGTATTTGCAAAAGTAAAGGAGATTATATGCTATTAAAGTCATCTCTGTGCTGCCAAGTGATTTGAATGGACTGAAGAGGATGTCCTAAGTGACTAGGTTCCAGCTGTTCTGAAATATTAGAACATCAAGTTGATGGAGTCCAACTTACTAAAATAGACATATGACTAGAATTCAGTCCTAGAAAACATTCAATGAATAATATGCATTTGTATATAAAGACAACAGAAAGTGGAAACAACTTAAAAGTATTTAAGAGGCTACTGGAAAATACTTCAAAATGTTGTAAACCTCCCTAGGGTCATGGTCATGGTGGGAGGGGGATTGGATTTAAATGAAAAAACAGGTACCCTGCTCAGAATTATGGGAACAGAGACTCTTAAAAAATATAGCACATTTATTTATAAATAAATCCACCTCTTAGATAATCAGCCAGGGCAGCTTTCTAATTTTGTGTTTCTAAATAGGATCTCTTTGTCTCCAAACATGCCCCCAGGAGATCTATCATGGGATAATTATCATGAGGGGCAAATCTGGCCCCAGGTCTGTCCTGGGAAAGCTGGGTTGTCTGAGGGTTAAGGGCATGGATTTTATCAGCATGACCTTGAGATATTAGTAATCACCTCATCACCAATGATAAGGTAGATAAAGTGTGTTTAAATCTTGTAGCATAATCCCAGCTACACAGTTCCATAAATTCCACTACTAAAAAATTAGTCCCCGGTTTGCACGGTGCTTCTATAGTCCTTAATCTTCTCTGTGCTGTTGAAGCTCTTTGGCAGTCTGATAAAGCCTGTAAACTATATCTCAAAACTTTAAAAATGCAATTATGTTGAATATAACTATCAAAACATTAAAAATCAAATTTTGATGTAGTCTTTGTGCTTCTTCAGTGCATTAAAGAAGATCTAATGGTGGTTTTAATATCTACATAAATAGTGATGCATACATTATACTTAAAGATATCTTTGGCAGTTTAATGTGGTATGAAAATATCTGGGGTTTCTTTTGGTGGCCAAGTCACAGACATCGCTAGTGTCATTGTGGTTTGCTGTTTCCTTTCACCATTAAAGAAAATTTGTCCATTTATTTAGGAATTAGTCAAAATAAAGATATAATTTGTTTCCCATCCAGATTCCTGAGCTGCTTGTATTCTTTCTAGGGTGATCAGCTGTCGCAGTTTGCCTGGGAATAAGGATTTTCCCAGGAATCAGGACTTTTAGCTAATAGTTGGTCACAAGTGATCCCCAGGCTAAGCCCCCTTGATCTGGAAGCTCTGTAGTCAGATATAAATTAGACCAGAAGGAATTAGAATCAGCTCCAATTACCAACTTATCAAGTGATATAGTTCTTTGAAATCCACTTTGCTTTATTTTTTTTTTCCTTGTGGTCTTTAGTGTTCCGTGGACCTCACTGTGTTTCTGTTGTTGTTTTTGGAATGCTGAGGAGTTAATTACTAATTATAGCACAACAGCGGTTATTTCCAATCTAAGCCGCTTCTGCCTTTTGATCAGGAACCGGGGAGTCAGAGGGATCTGAACTCTTGAGTACAGCACAGGGTAGACCTAGACATACCTGGCAGGACAGTGCAGCTAGAGGTGGAGGAAAAGATGCTCCCAGCAAGGCAGGGAGGCGAAGGCACACACTGTTTCTGATGCCCCTGTGCTTTTTTTTTTTTTTTTTTTCTCATCAGAAAATGGGGCAGAAGCAGTAGTTGAGAAACTCAGGTTCCAGTCTTCCCTCTGTCACTTACAAGCTGTGTGAATTAGAAGTCAGGTCACTCCTCTGACCTTTTTGAAATTAGTCACACTGTTAATATTCTCTGGTTTTCAGTCTGAGAAGTACATATTTTTAGCGCCCATGCACCTAGCAAGCGTCATTCCTTGGCATCTTGTTTCTAGAGAGAGGAAAGGAGGTACACTGGGATTGCTTTGACTGAAACATCTCCCTCTCGGTCCCCGATTTGAACTGGGTGTCAAGGTGTCTGTTACTTGTCTGGGAGCTTTGGGTTCCTGCTTGGCAGACTTCTCACCAGGAGCAACTGTGGATATTGATGGTGCACCATTGTCCTGGAACACATCCCCAACCCAGATGATCCTCTTTGGATGGGCTGGCTCAGTCGTTCCCAGGGACTTGGCTTAGGTTTGGTAGGTACCACTGCGAGCCTGGGATTGTGGCTTGTGCATCTCAGTGGTGACCTCTAGTTGCAAAGTAATGTGAGGTCTGGAGTTGGAATGAATCAATTTATATAAGGGTAGAGAAGAGGGCACCAAGATGGGAGCTGAATGGGGGGTAACTTTGGGGTCAATGTGTGAGGATGTCCAGTGCAGGCAGAGGAAAGCAAATGAATGGACTTCCCCCAAACAATGGTGGGATCACATCTTGACAGCCTCGTAGAAAAATGGCAGTCCATTTAGGGTGCTATAACAAAATAACCTAGACTAGGTAGCTTACAAATAACAAAAATTTCTCACAATTCTGAAAGTTGGGAGGTCTAAGATCAAGGTGTTGTCAGACATGGTGTCTGGTGAGGGGCCACTTCCTGCTTCATAGATGGTGCATTTTAGCTATGTTCTCTTGTGACGGAGGGGAGCAAGGCAGCTCTCTGGGGTGCTCTGATAAGGACACTAATGCCATTCATGAAGATTCTGCTTTTATAACCTAATCTCCTCCCAAAGGTCCTACCTCCTAATACCATTGCTTTGGAGATTAGGGTTCAACATACAAATTTGGGGGAGACACTTGGGCCTTAGCAGACCATTGAAAGGGACTGTCAGAGAGTCAACCCTACCAACAAATAGGGAGAGTCGAGGTTTTCAGCAGTAAGGAACATGAGGAATGACAAAGATTTACGAGAATGATGGAGTTCTCATCAGTCTCTTATTTAGATGGCATCCAGATCAAACTGCCCCTCCTCCTTCCACACCGAAGACTCACTGAACTTCCTTCTTCCACAGTCCCCCTTTCCCACAGTGTTGCTGGATATGTCATGTAGAAAATCTCCTCTCTTAGTTAGAACTGGATTGGAGTGAGAACAGATAAGCCACATAGTGCTTCCTGGCATAAGATCATTTCCTGGTGTAGACATCCAGAGCAGGTGGGTGTATGATGTGGTTGATATGTGTCTGGTTACCCTTGGCTACCTGCATGGAAAACCAGGCAGGCCCTTTCTCATAAAGACCTTTACATCACTCCTAGGGACGAGCCTCCAACCAATCATTCTGGTTTTGAACAACTTTCCCATACATGGCCCATGCTGGGGGACATGGTGCTTCCAATAGGAGGCAGCAAGACCTATGGCTATTGTAGTTTCCGATTTCCTCTTGAACTCTCATTTTTCTCTCTTTTAAGTCACTCAATCATCCTCTTTTACTATCTTCTACACGTTGTTAAAGATGGTTTCAATGTGTCCCATGTCTGAGAAAAATATCTCAGACTAAATTTCCACTTTCATTCCCAATAGACTCTGCTTGCTGATTAGGTCACAAGGTTTCTGGAAGCTAAATCAGACATATTAGTGTTTGTGACTAAAGTTGTTTAGATCTATATCTATATATCTGTGATAACTGCTGCAAAGATGAGAATGAGTTTTAAATTGATCTTCAAGGTGTTGAACAATGGGGTCCATGGAAACACTTTAGACATTTCTTCTGAACTTATCATTTCATGTCATAGGTTGGTCAACCTTCATATTTTCTCTATTTTTACTTTTTCTTTCAATGTGGTGCATGCACCCCAGCTAGAAAACTCACTTACACAAGATCAATATCCCTGGCACTGAACATCTCCTTGGTGTGGGAAATGAGTTCTTATGTATTAGGAATGTCTTTAGAATTTGTTGATTTCGGAGGGGAAAGTTTGATTTGCTTCTAAATCTGTTGTTAGAAGAACATCCGTTTCCTATCCACAGACAATGGAGAGTTTTATAAAATCTAATTAATTTGAGGACATAACTCCCATCACCCAATAATGCTGTTGGGCTTTCGTAGAATGGATTTGTCACTTTAGAAGAAGAACAATTACACCTGGGGTGCATCTGAGTCTGTGCATTATTGAAGGGTGTTTGTGGACTCTGCTCTGTGGGCCCTTGAGTTTCTTTGTGTCTGGATACTGATGTAAATGAATGTAGGAGGATAAATTGTGGCCCTCCAAAGCATGTCCCCCTAAAAGCCCAGAAAGTGATCTTATTTATAATAAGGATCTCTCTGCGGAGTGATTACAGTAGGCATCTTGAGATGATGGACTTGGGTGGCTTGTAAGTTCAGTGGTGAGTCCTAACAAGAGGAGAGAATGGGGAAAAGACACAAAAGCAGAGAGAAGATGGTGGTGGAGACTGGAGTTTTGCACCTACAAGTCAAGGAATGCTAAGGGTTCTGGCAGCTATCAGAAGAAAGGAGAGAAGCACCAAACAGATTTTCTCAAAGCCTCCAGAATGAGTCAACCTTGCTGATAACTTGATTTCAGACGTCGGGCCTCCAGAACTATAAGAGAGTAAATTTCTGTTGTTTTAAACCTTCAAGTCTGTGGCAATTAATTATGGCCACTGTACGAAACTAATATGATGAAGGTCAAGAAGTGTTTTTCCATACTAGTAAGGAGCTTGTTACCTAAAGCAGGTAGCTGTGTCAAACTGTGGCCTCATGGGCTAAATCTGGCTGCTGCCTGTTTTTATAAATAAAGTTTTATTGGAACACACCATGGTTACTTATTTTTGTATGGCTGCTTTTGCGCTACAACAGGGGAATTGAGTGTTTGTGCAGAAACTGTAAAACCCACAGAGACCAGTATATTTGCTAATATTCTTTTTGGTGAAACGCAGATTTACCTAAGAAAGGGACAATGGTAGAGAATTTTGTGGCGATTGCTTTGGCCGCCCTTTACAATATTTGCCTTGACAATCTATATGTTAGTATTTTGAATTTGCTTAAAGTTACATCTTTTCTGTAGAAGTAGAGATATTGATTAAAAGGGGTTTGACAAAAACAGCAGATCCATAGGATTCGTGTAGCCTCAGGGTAGATTGTTTGGTTCAACCTCCTTATTTTGACTTCCTGGACTTAATGTGAATTGGAAGCATTATTAGGTTGGCAGGATTGAGTAAGCAATAAACATACTCTTAGAATAAAGAAAAGAGCTATCTATCATGGTATTGAAGGCCCGTCTCTGAGATGGTCCTGGGTGCCTCTTATTTGATTAGTAATGAAAGTGTGATTGGATGGGCCTTCTCAGGTCCGTGAGGTTCTCCTGGTTCCTAAATGAGATGTGGAAAATGAATTTAAGTAGCATGCAACAATAGCTTATTTGTTTACTTTAGTATATAAAAAGGTGTTATTTCTCTGTTGAGGAAGTCATCCTCAATGATGATGCATGCTTTTCTCTGAATTTTTACAAGTTTGCTAGGGAAATAAAGATTTAGAAATTTGATCATTGAACATCTCTATTTGGCTCTGAAAAGTGGCTACTCTGAACACTATACATATACTCAGAATGTCACAGGTAAATAGGGGCTTGGAGATTCTGTGAATCCAGGGCTTTCATTTTCGGGTGAAGAAATTGAGGCTTAGGGAGAGGAAGTGATGTATATTACAAAAATTAATTGAAAATACACTTCAAATAATTTATCCCAGGAAATAATTGAACATTTAATTACAAAAATAACAATTAAAAATTGCAAATAACCTAAATTTGAGGAAAAAAAGAACTAAATTGGAAAAGATAATGGATAATTAGTTAAATAAGCTGTGGTACATTTATATTCATTCTGTGAATTTATCATAGACTATTTAATGACATGGAAAGATGCTCTTGATATATTCTTCAGGAGAAGAAGCAGAAAATACAACAGAATATCTGGAGCAGAACAAACACACTCAGGTAAACAGGTGAAGGTTTAAGTGTTTTTTTAAGTTTTTTTTTTTTTGCTTATCTCTGTTAGTTAATATGATCTCAATAACTTTTTTTGTAATAATAAGTAAAATAAAATAATAAATGACAAAGTAAGTAAAATGAGCAAAATGTCTTTTTAAATTATTTAGAATTGAGGATTATTAGATGACATAAAAATAACCTTCTTTCCTTTTTCTTCCTGTAAAAATTGGTAAAGTACAATTGTTGCTCATTAGGAGAGGACATTTGTACGAATCACTCTCTCTCCCTGGCTTAGTTTCTTCATCTGGAAATGAAGGTTGAACTCCTTCTCTAAGCTCCTGAGCACCTAGGACACTGCACGGTATACACAGTGTTGAGAGTAACCTCTTCTTTGAGCTAACTCACTTAACAGGAATCGCATATCTCGGGTGGGGGCTACCTTTGGGATTGAGCCTGGTTCCAGCTACCTCTGGCCCCTGGGGTCTTGTGGAAGCCCTATGGAGTAGGTGTTCACACTCTTGCTTAAACCGAAGCAGAAAGCCACGCTTCTTTACTGATCTAGGAACTTTGGGGTCACACTGGCCTTTTTATGAAGGGGGTTTCTCTTTTTTAATCCTCTTTGTCTTGATCAAGCAGTGGTAATACATTTTCTTAGGAAAATAATTCTATTTTAAAATTTAATTTGTACTAATCAGCCCCAGGCAGAAAGCCTGCAATACACTTGGTGTCAATTTTATGTTTTGCTGAAGTTTGTTTTAGAACAGTTTGCCAGCCCCCTTCTCTCTCTCTGACATGGGGGTGGGGGCTAGAGAGGAATATTCAGTCTGACAGATACTTTTCAGAAAATGTAACCCCTGCATACTTCATTTGGCCTCTAAAAATTTTAATTTGTACTAGAATTTAATGGTGGCCCCCCTTTCCTTCTCTGTTCTTCCCCTATATTACCAACACCTCAAGCTATCCAGGATCAAAGGTATTATCTTGTAATGTGTTCAACCGTTTCCTCAATAAGACTTTATTTCTCCAGCAGAAGCATTATGATTTTGTTAGCTTTGAATCCTGTTCCTGTCTGCCTGGTGTTAAACATAGTGATTGACAAGAGTGCTAGATCTGAAACACAGCAATCCTCTCAGATGCAACCATGCCTCTTGAAGGAAGGGTCCTTTCAATCTGTATTTTTTCTTTTTTTAACCCTACTTGGGTTTGTCCTTTCAATGTAAATTGTAGTCAGCCAGGGATACAAACTGGATGTGTTATGGTGCATTCATATGCTGGGATATTGTTGATGTTGGAGCATAGATATTGAGAAAATTAATTCCTATAATGGTTCATTTGTTCATTCAATCAACAAATGTTTGTTGAGTATCGTTCATACTTATTGACTATTGAATGTGGTTAGAGAAGATCCAGGATTTTTGGTGTCTGTGTTGTTGGTACAAAATGGGGAGAGAGAGAAGGAAAAAGTTGAAGTGATGTATAGATTACATCCATCCATCCATCCTATAAATAGTGATTGCAAGTCTATGAAACACTTCACATCCAGGGACTACAGGCAAAACATGACTGAGAAGGGCCTAGTTACCTGCTTTGTATAAGATGGAGCTTGTAACACAGTGGAAACACAGACAATGACTTAATAACATCATTTCTAGTGATGAGAGACACTGTACAGATGTGTAGCTATTCATCTCTGTGATAAAAAATACCTGATAAGAACAAGATAGAGGAGGAAAATTTTATTTTGGTCCATGGGGTCAATTTCAGCACTTTGGGCCTAAGGTGAGGCAAAACATCATGGCGGAATGGTTTGGTGGAGGAGGGTTACTCACCTCAAGGTGGCCAGGAAGCAGGGAGAGAAAGGGGAAGGAGCTGCAGGAAAAATGCACCCTTCCAGGGCACACCCCAGTGACCCAGCCCTCCAGCCATGCCCCACTGCCTACAGTTACCCCACAGATAGCTCTCGCAGTCTCATCATGTCACCTCTGAATATTCCTCCATTAACACAGGAGCTTTTGGGGGCATCTAATTTCCATACCATAATAGCAAATGAGAACAATCAAACAGAGAAAGGGGACAGAGGCTGTGTGGCAGCCAGGAAAGGCTCTATGAGGAGATGACCTAACAAGAGACTTCAGGAGGGGCAGCTACTCGGTTGTCTCCTCAGTAGCTCTATGTGCAGCATGGATCAAGTCCCTCAGTTTCTCTCCCTCACAGAACTCTTGGTTCAATAAAATGATGTTTAATCGTAACAGTAAAGAGTAATGTATCATTATTGATAATGTGAAGCCCTTTTGCATTTAAAGACCAATGGATAAAGTTTGCATGGGGCACTTTTGGTATTTGCATCTGGTTCCTGGCTGCAGACAACTAAGCTCAGGCCCTGTGTAGAGTCCCACAAATCTCTGGGAGAAGCCCTCACAACACTGAGAATGAGAAAACAAGTTCTTCACTGTATGAAGCGTGAGGGTGTTAATGGGTGCAGGCAGGGAGTCGGTGGGGTATCCTCCAAGTGGAACAGAGTCAACCAGCAGTGTTTTCCAATGCACAATAAAAGTTTATTTAAAAACAATGCATTCAAATACTGTGTTTGGCACATGAGGCAATGGGGCAGGCACATTCACACTTAGATACATTTGGAGAGCTGTCAAAGCAAACCATTGCATTTTCTTCACAGACTACAGTCACAATATACACGCGATTACCTCTATGAAAGATGATCGTCCGTATTCACCAGGAAGGCAGAAGATATTTACATAGTCCTCAGTCCAGCAGTGCTGGCTTCTTTCAGGTCTCTGTGGCCCTCACCAGATGGCAGCTGTTTCCAAGGGCAGGAGAGGGTGCCTCTCCCAAAGCAGGTGAGTCTGACTTGTAGGGGCCACGGCTTCTTCCAAACAGCAAGATAAATGGTGCAGTTGGGAAGGGGCAAAGCCTTCCTTCTAAGTCTCTCAGCATAAAATTGCATTTTCCAAAACAAATGCATCCAGTGTGTGGGGGAGGGCGCCAAAGTAATAGCAATCTGAGGCATTTCTGTTTCCTGACACATGCTTCTTCAATTCTTTAATTTACATTCGGTGTTCTCCTGCCTTTTCCCTTTTGGTTTCATCATTACTCTGTAAAGAGCTTTGTTCGTCATTCTGCACTGATATAACATTTCCTTAAGATGATGCTAAAGTAAAATGGTGAAACCAAAGTAGGTTAAGTGAGAGAAAACATCACAAACATTCTTTTGTCTTGACTTCTTGTTTATGCTTCCACAATTGATTGTCAGCTTCCCACCCAAGGAATAGAAGTGGCATGGTGTGGTGTGAAACCACCAATTGGGAGACCCACACTGGATTCCAGGTGGACAGACAAGTCACTCTGACCTTCTGAACCTCACCTCTGCATGGAGGATGAGGATCTGCCATCTAGACTTGAGATGATGTCTAGCTCTGTCTGGTTCCATTGCAGACTTAGGTTACTATCCCATATAACTAAATGATCCTGCATTGTGATGTGTCAGAGTGTTGTCCTGTGTGCTATTTTCAGTGCTAATTGCTGATGCTAGCTGACTGCATCTCAGTCTGTCATAAACCCCTCCCAGGGCTCTTGACTGTAAGGCTGCTTTTCTGCACGGTATGGGTCCAGATCTGGATCTTGCAATGTGGTTAAACAGCATTACTAGCATGGAGTGCAGCTATTCTAAGTCTTGCAAATGGTCTAAGGGAAACCGCCCCTCCTTTTTGCAAGTGAGCGAATGATTTTATTTCACTTCTATACTTCTTGTCCAAACTCATTGTCTCCCATGGTCTACCAATTTTTCTTTTCTACCTTCTTATCTAAAAAGGTTATAGAAGTGGCTAGTTCCACAAGACTGGCTTTTCTGTAAATTTATTCATAATATAATGGGGGCCTACCTGTCAAGTCTCATGTGCGTGCAGCTGAGGACTTATCTCTTTGGTGTCAGAAAAAGAACCAGAAGATGAAGGTGTATTTTGTGTTTAGTTACATACAATTTGTTGAGAACATAGAAAAACACCAGAACACACACCTGACTCATTTAATAAACCTAGGTTGCTGAATATAGAGAAACAAGCTCATTTCCATGATTGTTAAGAACAGAAAACCTTTAAAAAATAATATATCAAATGTCTAATTTGAGTTTCAAACATTGACAACGTGGAAATCCCTTATAGAACTTATAGGATATTTTACTGCAACAAGAAAGTAGATTTGGTCCTTCATGATCTAATTTTGATTCATTACATGAATAAAAACCTGTGGCCATTCACTGTGTTGAAAAATTAAGTACATATTTTTTCCAGCATTGCCCTCCAAAGGGCTTAATTAAGACCACCTCAGAATGACTTCTACCAGAAAAGCTGTCCATTTTCAAACTGTGGATGACCAGTGTATCTGATTTCCAAATCCTAGGCAGGGAGTATGTGCACAACTATTGGTAAGGAAGGACAGTCTCTGTGCTGCCCGGGGCCAGAGGACTGCTATGGTTATGTGTTTGTTAGATTTTTTTTTTTCATAATCCAGCTTAGCTAAGGGCAAAGCGTCACATGACATCTTCCTCTACAAAGTTTGCCCACTCACCCACTGAGTTGCCAGAGGTGTTTTGAGTCAGTGGTGTTTCTTGACCATTAGCGGCTGTTTGAAGGGCAAATAGAGTCCCACTGTGTATACATGCAAGCTACAGGCATGGTGCTCAGTGGAGTGTCCCCTGTTGGGGTACAGACCTTGAACCACAGAGCCTTTGCAGGTATGTGTGACCAGGTGAGCTGAATGGGTGTCTTGTTCTTTCTTGGCTCCTTTCATTGCCTGTTTTTTTTTTTTTTTTTTTTTTTTTTTTTTAATACCTGTGAATTTTGTGCTGTGTCAGGAGGAGGATGAGAAAGTGGACATAGAAAAATACAGAGTTGGGAAAACAGGTAATGGACTGTAGGATTAAAAAGCAAATAAATAGAAGATCAGTCAAATGTGGTTTCAACTGGCGGTTAAATTACAGAATGTTTACCTGGAGGAATACTCTCTGAAATTAGAAAAGTGTGACTGATAATCTTGAGTGCTGAGGAGTCTGTTGAGGGGATCCAAATAGCAAGTGGCTAGGAAAATTTTTGAATGACTTACGGATTTAGCCTAAAGGACACAACATGCTCTTTTACAAAAAATTAGTGACCCTGGCCTAGGTGAAAATGCTTCCCTCCAAAGCCACTGCCAACCTCTTCTGTTGGGTACTCACTGACTTGGAAATTATTCAGGCAGTGCTATGCTGGAGCCTGCTCATGTTATGCTGAAGCCAGCTCTTACTGGCTCTTGAAAATGTTTTTGCAGTTTGAGCTGGTTGACATTAAGTTAGTAGCCTAAAATCGGCTATGCTAAAAATATTTACACCGCAGAAATTGGTAAATGTGTGTTCTCCAGAGCCAGTTGTTTAACATGTGGCAGCACATCAAAGGGCTAAAACTGTTTCTGAATCACACAAAAGGGAAATCAGAGGAGCCCTTTAGTACCTCCGATGACTAGAGGCTTTGCGTGTGCACATCGATAGAAAGAAGCCTGGCTAAAACTTCATTAGAACTGTGGCACCTTCTCCAACAAAGGCTGGAACAAGGCAGCTAGAACAAATGACCCTCTTTCTTACACTGGTTTGGTCTTAGAATTTTAGCCCCTTGAATTTCTTTTTGGATCGGTTTCATCGCTGGAAGACCTTTGCGTTTTGGGCAGTACTTGGAGTTTGAGAAATCAGACCCTTCAAGAAACATTTTAGGCCCTGTGAATTGACTCTCAAATCGAATCTGATTGAATTATGTAAATTTCCTGTTTCTCAGTCTGTTCATTTGTAAAGATGAATCACCTGAGATCTGCCCCTTAGTTTGAAATATGGAATCTAAAGAGCCAGCCTTGGGGTAAAGTATATTAAAGCTAGGCTCCCCACTTGGTCCTCAGGTTTCCATCCATTCTGACTAGAAGGGAGCAATTACCATTTGCTTATGGATCAGTGAATGGTCAGTTTAGCTGGAAGAGTTGACTGGTTGAGTCCTGTGTCTACATGGCCATGTATTGTGGTAATTCTAAGGAATATTTGATACTAACTGTATGAGGACTGATGAGGATTCAGCTACCGTGGGTTGCATGCTGTATTTGTCTGTGCTTTATATTACTGGTTTCCAGACACAGGCCACATCAGAATCATCTGGGAACCTTTGTAAGCTGGGCTTATTCCAAGATATGAGCCAAAGGTTTGGGGTGAGAAATTAAGAGTAGTATTTTCAAGAGTTCTTATTTCATACAGCTTTGCTTGCTGATGGGTCAGTGGTATAAACCAGGTTCTTACTTCAGAACTCTACCATAAACTTAGAGTCAGTTATTCTGCAACAGGTCTTTGACTATTTTTCTACTGTAATCAACACCAAGAAAATGAGCTTTGTTGAGGATAAAAATGTCTATTAAAACACATATATCTTCAATAGTCATCACAGTAAAAATAAATTTTCAGAAATACTGACATGATACAATAACGACATTCTAAAACAATAATGACATTCCCATTTCAACTGTTACATCTGCGTGGCAAAGCAGCCTAAGTGTGAGAGGCATAGTCACTTTGGTCCTTAATATCAATTCATCTGTGGCCTTGATTAATTGGGCCACAGAGTCTAGACAGGTCACTCAGCAAGCCAAAGTGCCCTAGATCTCTAGCACCTGTGGTGTTCCCTCTGGGCTCTTCAGCCACATGGACACAGTCCCAACTCCTCCCTTTGAAAACAAAAGGTCAGTTGTACATGTTGTGGAAGCAGCAGAAGCTAAACAGAAACTTTTGCCTGGTACATGCAAATAATTACAAGAAAAAAGGACCTAAGAATCCAGAATTACCCAGAAAATTGCTCATTCTATCATTCTGAAGAAATGAAGATTCACCAAAATTGTTATTGTTTGTACAACTTCTTAGCATATTGAACTAAATACAATAATTCAAAGTCTGATGTTGAAATTACTTATAATAAGGAAAGCATTTCTGAGCTCAAGAGACCCCTGCTGCAAAGTAGACAGAAGGAAAAATGGGCAGCCATTCTCAGCCTTCGGCTTCTAAACTATGCATACATGTTACTAAAATGAGGTTTTATTAAGATGAACAGAGTATTGAATAGGATTTCCATTGTCAACTGCGAACTATCAATAACTGAATTGTGATTTACCAAACAGTGATCACCAAGGGGTTCTTCTTTCATTTCAGGGGAGAAAGTAGGTGGTTACCAGGGAACAAATGTATCATTTATTGCTCTACATTGAGAAATAATTTTTTTTTTTCCTTTGCAACTCTTCCAACTTACTTTTTGTGCCCTAAAGATTCCAGACCAAAATCATGGTCCCTTTGAGTCTATCTTCATTTGATCCTGGTAAGTCCAAGATGAGATAAATTTCTCCAAATTATGCAATCTTGGGCTGTCACTTAGCCTTTCTGTATCTCCATTTTCTCATTCGAAAAGTTGAGAATTAGGACTGGGGAAGCTTAAGGCGCTTATCTTTCCAGTGTCCTAGTACTCTGCAGTCTGATCCCTGATTCTGCTGACCTCAGGGCAACGTGCCCTGCTGTCTGAGAGTGTCTAAAATTAAAGAAATGTTCTTCCATTCCTTGACTTCCCCACCAAATTAGGTTTGTCGGGGGACTCACAATCATAGCTAACTGGTGACCTGTGCACAAGGAGACAGGTCCTTTGAATGTCCTTGCTGTAGCTCCACAGTCAGGTGCCTGACATCAGGGTCAGACAGATGGCACAGTGGTCACAGTAAGCACTGCTAGGCACACAGCACTTTCCCAGTGATCAAGGACACAACAATGGAGGAACCACAGAAGTTAATCATCAAATATGGGAAAGAAACTCTGGATGTGGGAGAAATTCTTGACATTACCTTTAACCCTGTCTCCTGGGATCTACATGTCTGTACACTGGGGGTCTAGCATCAAGCAAGCTGCCAAATGTTGGTTGTTTTTCTTTTCTCTTCTGCAACTTAATTGGTTATTTGTGTTGGTGTCATGGACAGAATTGGGAGCCTTATGGTGATATTTACTCCCATAGGTGAACGTGGGCTCTGCTCTAAGTATTCTAAAAAGGGGAACGTTGCTAACAAAAGAATGTCCTTACCCTAGAACCAACAAAATGAGGTCAATGCAAAAGCCAAGGGTTGTGGACCTATAGTGAGTCAAGTAAGAGGCCCCTGTGGTCAATCTTCCCAGCTCAGTGCACTTGACTCTGCAAGCCTGGGAGCTATGGGAGAGCCAGCAAACTCTGGTTACTGACAGCTGCCTTTCTAATCAGGACACATGGGAGCCACCATGTCTTTTGGTTTAGATGGTGGCTATATAGGTTTCATCTTTGAAACAATCTTTAAAAACAAAGAGATCTTGTACGATTCACTAGAGGCTGCTTTTCTCAGTGGTGGAACTGCAGGTCAAGGGCATAACCAACAATACAACGATAGTAAAGGCTACTATATGTTGAGCACTTACTATGCACTGAAAATTGGGATAAATGCTTTACCCACATATTGCATCTAATTTTTTTTGAATAGGAGGGGAATGTGAACTACAAATGAAAAAATTTATCAAGTCTGAGTATTGTGGTTAACCAAACAGGAGGGCTTAGAATTTTCTTCACCAGATTTGTCTTAATAAAGGGGAATGTGGTCTTTAGGGATCACCTTCAAGAAATCCTGTCTAGAATTAGGGATGACCTCTAAGTCCTTCTGGTTCTGGAGATAAGTCCATTTCCCCACTATTTTGAGTTCCTGTTAAATACAGCTGAAATGATGGTGGGGGAAGGAGAAGGTCCTGTCACTCCTAAGATGGAAAAAGCATTCAGTGAGATTAAGCAACAACAACAACAACAAACCTCTCAGAATTTAAAAAACAAACAAAGCTTTACATTGAGATGAAATCATATTTAAATAGTCTGCCTTGGGAACAATGAACTGTTTTTTAGGGATTCTGTTTTGTTGTTGTTGTTGTTGTTGTTGTTGTTTTTTGTTCCTTCAATCTGCATGGTTCAAAATGTCTATGTATTTATATTTAGTAAAAACTAATAGGTACATTGGGATTGAAACTCCAGAGTCAGAACCTGGCATGAGGAATATGGGCATTAAATCACTCAGCTGTAACCAACTGAACTAAGTGCTCAGGAACAGCCAACTACGCACTTCTGTCAGTTATCAATCTCTCCGTGATTCTAACCCAGCGCAGCCTGAGAACAGTAGGATTGTCTTCTTTAAAGTGACAGGGAACATACCACTGAACTTCAGAATGTTTTAAATATCTTCCCTCATAGTTTCTTCATATATGGAATTGTTTTAGTTTCCTGTTTCAAAACTTCTATTCCTACTTCTTCCCATTTATGTAGGTGACGGCCATACATGATAAGTCATGTTACAGTAGGTACCGCGTTTGAACCTGAATGTTTTTCTTTCACTTTCTTTCTTTAACCTCTGGATCTATGCAGCTGCTCTGAATAGCTCCCTAAAGCTTTAGGACCACGCAGAACATGAGTATAAGGATTATGTCTTTCCTTATTGTATTTGGCTTAATTTTAAGTATGATCTTACTTTCCCAAAGAGGGACAGTGAACTGACAACTGAATACAGCGATGATTTTTCACGGTATTTGTGACATTGCAAACAATCTAGATGAGATTTCTGGAAAAGAATAAACTCTCCCACTCAAACATATAATAAATGTGCTTGACTGGCATTTGGAAAGAAACTTATTAAAATTTAACATCAACTTGGCCAGACTTTGGGCTGAACTGGAAGAACAAAGTGCTGCTCAGTAAGAAGCCAGGGGTGGGGGTGATACGATTTCTATTCCTAAGGCTGAAATAATGAAAAGGAGAATGGCCAACTAATTCCTCCATGGCAAGCCTACATAATCTCAAATTCCAAGGACTATTTAGTACTAAGACTTGCCACTGCACAATGGCTTTCTCTTTTGAAATACTTAACTTATAGGCATGTAGATCTGATTTCAGGGGAACTAGGGAATATTCAGTGTCTACAAATGTCTCAAAACAAACAAACAGCAGGACCCTGAAATGCTCTCACCTTACCATTAGCCACAGGGGGTGGCCTGGCTGACCTCCAGCCTTCCTCTCTAGCCCTGTTGGTTCTCAAAGGCCCCAGATGTGCAACATGGTCACCCCAGCATAGTGTAGACAGGACAACATAGCAACTTCTAAACAGTCTTTTTCTTCCTTCAGTGTCCCAGGCTCTTCAACTGACTCAATTGCCTCTGTGTGCTGAGAGGATGGTTTGGGACTATGGGAAACACCAGGCCTAGGCTGCAATGCCCTTGCAGATGTGGCAACATTGTTATTATCTGCCATAATCACATCCATGCCAAGAGATGCAATGCCACCCACACCATAGGCTTTCTTTGTGATAGTGAAAGATGACCTGCCTTATATGCCACTCACCCCAGAGAGACCACCCTGCTGCAGAATGACCATATGGATGAGTGAGGACTTCATAAGATGCATTTCTTATAAAAATAGTCATGAGGGGATTCATCATGATTTTTCTCGGTTTGTCATGAAACATCAAAGTTATCCAGAACCTTGAACACATCAAGTACAGATGCAACACACACAAGCAAAGCTAATTCAATAGGATTCCTAGCAAATTATTAAACTCCATGGTTGTGGGGCAGGGGAATGGTTTCAGGGAGAGGGAGAGACATGACAGGAGGTGGGGGAGCAACAGGGAGAGAGGGGGAGAAGGAGGGGGAGGGGAAGGGAGCCAGAGAGGGAGATATGCAAACCAATTTTTTGTTTCCATTTTGAAGAGTCTGATCCCACCAGCAAAACAGATTCTGCCCCAATTGGCCAGAGGCCTCTGATTACAAGGACTGTATCTGAGCAGAGCTGCAGAAACTATAGCTCTAGTCCTCATCAACATGGGGGGAAGTTTATTATTAAAATACAAACATGAAAATACTTCAAACCATTCTGTTAGCAGCATACTTCCAAATGCAACATTCCCTTTATCAACTGAGCTTAAATTATGTGGCTTCAATGCATCTGTCCTGCCAAGTCTGCTAAGACCATTCAAAGAGCAATGCAAAAGGGGGAGCAGACATCTTTCCTTTTAAGTGGCAGACGAGCCTTGTAAGTCTCTGGGGTTCTACTCTGAAGACTATTCAATTTGATTTGGGGCACTTTTTAAACAGCCGTTTGGCACTTTCCATTCCGAGTTCTTAGGCACAGTGTGACAGAGTCAGCTTGGTGAGCCCTTCCCCATGCATTCGATATAGCAGCTGAAACTCAGCAGGCAGCTGGTGGGACTCCTGCCACTTGGTGGTAAATTTGGTTCCTTTTTTGTCATAGTAATGGTACGGAAGATCTTCCCTTGTGTTGGGGTCAAATCCAAAAGGCCAAAATCCATACAAGTGGATCTCTTCACATATGGCTGACGCAAGGGTGTACATAAGAATACCTGTGCTCAATCGTTTGGGCGACAAGTGTTTGTTTTTCCAGTACCTGCAGAACAATAAGTACACGTGGATTCAGAGGCCAGGGTCAATGCTTCAGTCTGGTGGGTCAGTCGTACTGGGCTGGGAGATGGATTTGTTTAGACAGTTTAAATTACATGGATAAATCCACCTCCCAGCCCAGTCATCTGGCCTTCCCCCTTCCAATTGAAATTTAAAATTCACTAAAATTAAACATGAGGGGAACCAAAGGATGAGTTTATAAAGAGACAGTCTGGCAGAAGACCTGGCTTCTAGTTCTCCATTTTGGAAGTGATTGTGACTTTAGGTAAATAGTTCTTGCCCTTTATATTTCAGTTGGTTCATCTTTGAACCTGAGAGTTGGGCTCTATTATCTCTGAACGTACATCCTGGTAAATAGGGATTGCCCAAGTCTATGCCTATTATAGTTGTAATTATTAATAGGACCCACTTTCTCTCCAAGGAAAAGTTCTGGTTTGGACTATTAATTATGGAATCACCCTACCTTTCAGAGATGCACCCTTTTATTAGATGTATCAGCTTATTAGATTCCTCTTTCAATGAGAGGTTAACTAGAGATCTTAAATTTGGAAGACTTTAGGGGCTATAGGATGAGAATAATCTGTTACAGAATTAAAATTCTTAAGATTCCCTGGTTACCAGATTTTTCCAGAATCCACTCTAATTTGTAGTAATATTTGGTGCTCTGTTGGGACACTTTGGCTTCTTATATAGGGGGAATCAGCATTAGGCAATTTGCTCAGATGATTTAAAAGGAAAAAAAAATCCAATAATTAATCTTGCTTTCTAACATACCCTGGATTAGTGGCTCTCAATTCCAACTGCATATTTGAATCATCTGGAGAATTACTACAAAACCCCAACTGCCTGGTCCCTTCCTCCCTTTCCACCAGAAAAAAATTATATTAGATGCTCTTGAGGTAGAGCCCAGGTAACAGTATTTTAAAAAGCTCTTCAAGTAATTCTTATGTACAACTAGTACTGAAAACCACCAGGTCAGAGGAAAATACAGCTACTCTGGCCAGTTCCATCAAATCATAAGAGATAACAAGAGCTCATAAAATATTTTTCACAGGTTTTTATATTCTAATATCAAATTATAAAGGCAGATAATACAATTTGTGATTTATTTAGGTGGTTTTCTGGCCTTGGACATCTACAAAAATATCTATAAACTATCTAAACATCAAACAAAAGGGGCAATTTTGAGCCAACTACAACTTCTTTAACAATCATTTGCTTTGTGTACTTTAGCCAGTGGTAAGTTCTTGATTCCTGGTGTTTTCTGTGACTTCTCAGTAAGCTTCCCATCAAGAGGGGAAAAGGGAACAGAGGAGGGAGACTGATGAAACACCAATCTCTCCATTTGACACTGGGCTAACCAGCTGGAGGGTAGACGGAACTTTTTAACTGGAATGATTCATTCATTGATAAAGAAAGATAAGAGTTTTCCCTAAAGTACTAAAACAACTAAGGATGACTCCCACCCCCAAGAGGTTACAGTATTGATTTGCCATCTGGTGGGGTATGAGTTAAATGCAATAAAATATACACACCTGTTGACATGCTGCATTATATTTCCAGGCCAAGCCAACTGGACCTTTAACTGACCTCTGTGTTCAACAAAAAAGTCAACTAACGTTCTGGTAACAGTTGCTGAAGTGTGGAAGAAAAACGCAGGGATCCAAAGAATGGCCCCATCAAGCTTTTTTAAACTGAGGAAAAAGTTGTTACGGTCCTGTATGGTCAAAAGATTGTTGTAATACTTTTCCAGGATGCTGGGGTTGAAGGTGGTAAGGTTGGTTTTCCTTCCAACATCTCTCTGGAAAGCCTCCGTAGGGGCGAAATTGCAACGAAAAACAAAATCTGATTTATCTATTTCTTGTCCACACTGGCTACCTGTCAGGATCCCACTATTTCCAACCACAGCACAAATATTATAATGCTTATTCAGAATAGGTGACACTTCTGGAAGCAGTGACCGGAAGTTATTGCTAATAGAGAAAACATATTTATGGCTGGAATAATCATAGTGCATCAGTTGTCCGATCCGAACACTATTCTTGGTCAAAGAAAAATTTTTTATTACATCGACATGCTGCAGAATTTCTTGCCTAAAATAAAAAGAAATTCATTAAATGCATTCCATTCAAAAGAACCGAGTTTCCATCTTATGTCTTATGCTGCCATTTCATTCAGACAAGAATCTCAAGTACATTGAATTCAAGGATTACACATTCATAATTGTGGTTTTTGAAGAGAGGGCTGTTTCAGAATGTATAGGAATGTTGCAATCTTTCAGTCAGGTTTGGAATGTAATCCTTTGAGGTTTGTAAATACAACTTGCAGTTTTAGCTGCAAGTTCTTGGTTTTCTGATCTACTTGAGGAATGTTATTTGACCAGGAAGGAGGCGTATGCCAAACTGTGTCAGAAAATACAGGGAGACAATTTACATAGGCCCCAAAGAGCTTACATTAGTGCACAAACATTGGTGACTTAAGAGTTTGTAACTAGGGACTACTTGTTTGCTATTGGACTGCAATGTTTAAGAATATCAAATATCACTGGTGTCCAAATAAAAGCCAAAGAGATATGAGTCAGTACAACACTATCTATTATTAAAATATGAAAATGGGAGTAGCAGTGGATGTAGTTGAATATTTAATAGAAATGAGATGATAATCTCATTAAGACCCCTTGAATAATGAAACAGGATATTTTCCTGCTTGATTATGTAAAAACAGAATTTAGTGGGTTATATCAAATCCTTAGAAACAGAGTCTAATGCAACACTGAAAATATATGTATATTTGAAGAATAAGGAGCTTAAGACAGGAGTGAAACATAAAATGAACTTCAGGTTGATTTCCTATTAATCTTTAAGTAAACTTGTTTCCTTTTAAATGCAAACCCATTAAAATATTTAAGGGACCAGTAATGCCTTACTTTGCTGCTAGATTTTCCAGTGCTAAGAAATTACACTGAAAATCCAGTCTTTTTGTTTAAAAATATCAGGAATGAAATGAAATGTTTTGAAACTTGCTTGGACTTTTATTTTTAAAAAACTATTTCATTATTCAAAGTATAGAGCAACATCAACTGACATCTCCAATCCAAAACTTCCGAAGTGATCAGTACTGTTTTACTGATTATAAAGCTGTTATAAAGGCAAGGAAAGTTTAAAATGATACTGGTAAAAATTAAAGGTTACCTAATAAGTGGATTGAAAGGAGGGAAGTTTTAAAAAAGAAATGCCCTTCTGATTGGTCATTAGGGTCACATGACCTAGTGGGTTAGGAATGTTTTTGTTGAGTAAGATATGTGTTTTGGGAAAAGGTATATAATGTGTTCTATCCTTGAAAATTTTGGGGGTTATTTATAAAATGAATATTGGATTAAAACCCCAAAAGTTTTTAAAAAGCACCCCAAAAGTTTTACAAAATCACTTAAGGGGTTTTAATATTACTCAAATTTCCTGAACTAATTTTGGATTAAACATAAATATTTAAAAATATGTAATAATAGTCATATGATTATATGTCAATTTTTTTTGAATAAACATTTTCCTGACACCATGGATATTTACTGGATATGTTTTAATTTTGCCAGATTACACATTTTTAAAAAGAGCAGTAACTAAAAATGGTATGATCAAAACAACTCCCTAAACAGACTAGTCTGTAAAACTAAGAATTCACACCCTTCATGAATACACTAGATGGCTCACATTGCATCCAGCAGCATGATTATCCCACCAAAAGGAAGAAGCAATGACTTATGTGAGTTTCTAAGAGAAGACCAGAATCCTTGAGGAGAATAAGTAAATTTGAGTAAATCTCATTCCCTCATCCCATGTAAAACAACAACAAAAAACTTTTTCATATATAAAACGAGGCTGCATCAATTAATAAGAATGATCTTAGACAGCTTTATAGTAAGTTAAAAGCTGTAAAAACTTAATGAAAACAACTAGGCAAAATCACAACAGTCCTAAATACCTGCATATATTTGGGCCCACCTCTTCATCAGGAATTTGATGGAGATGGATTATGCTATTTCCCGTGTGTCTCAATGAAATAATATAATTTTACTTTATTTTTCATTTTTCCCCCCAAATGAGGGAATGAAAATGCACTGGGCAGTCTTGAAATTAACTACGGGGCTTTCTTCTTCTTTATTTTTTTAATGGCTGTCTGGCTTTGGTAATCCTAGCCAGACTTGTTAACTGCAAGTCATGGTGTTCTTTCAAGCCCAAGTGAGGGAGGATATTGGAAATATGTATTTTTTTCCCCATTCGAATTGGTCATTCTGGTGTTTCCTATTTAGAGAGGGCACTACACTCACTGGAGAGGGTTACCAATAACGATTGTGCAGTTAGGCCAGGAAGACAGGGCGAATACACTGGGGGTGGGGGAGAGGGTGGAAGGCAGGTTTTTCTTGTTTGGGATTTGGATTTGTTTTTGTTTTGTTCTTGGAGCTTCGGAATTCAAAAGCACCTTTTAGATCGGTTCTTCCTCTCCTACCTTTGATGTAAAAACGCTGTCCGATTAAAGGTCCACTTAGAAGGTTTCTCTTGGAGTTCCTGGGTGAGAGAATTCGTAATGGGCACAAAGGACGGGTCTAGAAACTTCAGCGCAAACTGTGACCTGGAGAGGAGCATGAGTACAGACAAACGTGCTGGCCTCAGCTCGGGAAGCCGAGGTAGCCATTAAAGTCCAGCCAGTCGGGGCCGGGGGCAGCTGGCGCGCGCAGCGCATCCTTCTCTCCCCAGAGCCCCTCTCATTTGTTCCACCCTCTGCTACTAGACACACCGGGTAGAAGGAAGGAAAACTAGGGAAGCCCCTCTCCATTGTCCATCCCTCCGGGTGCGGGAGAGACCATAAGATGGCCGTCACGCAGTGAGCAGGGGCGGGAGCCGGGAGCCGGGCTGCAGCCGGCAGCGTGGCCGCGACCAGGGAGTCAGCACCGCGGACAGCGGCCGCGCCGCTGCCAATGCGACCCGCGACGCCCCCGCGGCCCGAAGGAATTGATTTTTGGAGAAAGGGCAGAGGAACTGGAGACTCGGGGGAAGAGTGCGGGAGGGGCTCCTGCCTTAACCCCTTCCTTCCCGCGCCTGTGTCTGATTTCACTGCCCACCCTCGACTGGGGACCCCCGGAGGCCGCCGCCAGCTCTGCTCTGGTGCCCAGGCGGGGCTTCTCTAGGCTCCGCACCTCTGGCCCGGCTCGGACCACAGGTTGCAGCAGCCCGTCAGGAGGCCCTCCTGGCGAGCTCCTGGGCACAGGTAGGGGCGGGGGCTCTCCGAGAATCGTGGGGAGCAGCGCCTTCGACCCAGGCGAGGGTAGGCGGCCCTTAGGAGGCCAGTTTCCCACAGGGGCGGGAGAATTGCAGAAATCGCTGAGAGAGGAGGGCGGCAGTGAGGGGAAAGGGCCGAGGGAGAAAGCCCTAGGGGCTTCGACAGAACAGACCCGCGCATCCTTTGATGGGGAGGAGGGAGGAGAGGAGGCGAGTGCGAGGAGAGTCGGCGCCTGCGCCATTAAATCGCCCGCACCGCCGGGAGCCCAGCCCGCGGAGTCTGCGGACAGCGAGCGGGGAGGGCGCTCACCTCGCGCCTGTCCATCTCGCGGATCACTCCCCCCACCGGCCCACCTCCCCCCCCCCCCCCGACGCCGTCTCTCCCTCCACCATCTTTCTCCTTAACACCCCACCCCCCCATTTCTGAAATGGGGGAAGGGATGCCGAGGAAGAATACAAGAAATGCAATAATATCGATCAGGATTACGAGTTTTAGGGGCTTTGGGTTAAAAAAAAATAAAAGGGAGAAGGAAGAGAGAATCCGAGAGGGGAGTGGAGGACCACTCAGTTTGCTGGCCCAAAGTGTCTCAGATAAGCCCCAACACCCCTCTCTGACCTTACCCCGACACACCGTAAACTAGACACAGCCCAGGGCGCTCAGGTAGAGGCCCGCACTCACCGGAATCCCGCGTGGAACATGTACATTCGGGGCGCCCCCGGGCTGGCGTACTTGGGAGTGGTGAAGATGTTCTCCTTTTTCAGGGACACGTAGCTGATGAGCGATAAAATCAGGAGGGCGACGCTGAGCATGACCAGCCCCAGCACACTGGCGACCCGGGCCATTTTGCAATTTCTCATCCCGTGCAGGGCTGGGATCAGGGAAACCAGGGAAATCGGTCCATTGAGCGGCCAGCAGCTCGCTGGCGTGTCAGTGAGTGTGTGTGTGTATGTGTGTGTGTGCGTGCGTGCGCGTGTATGTGTGTGTGCTCTCGGGCGCGTGTGAGCGTGTGTGGCGGGGGAGGGGGAACCCGGGCAGCCGAGCAGCGGAAGGCCGGGGGCGGGCGTGAGTCGCTGGAGTAGCGGGACCCCCAGGGCCGGAGCCAGCGGGGCCCAAGCTGAGCAGGAAGATGGAGGGGCTGCGCGGCGGCGTGGCGATGAAGCGGCGCGCTGTGCGTCTCTGGCCGCCGGCTCAGGCTCCCCCGCGCGTTTCCAGCGAGGCTGCCATCTCCACCGCCGCCTGCAAGATAAATGTGATTGGAATAATGTTACAGTTCGATCTAAGCACAGGATTTAATTAATGAACTCTAATCTCCCAAATAACGGGGGGGGGGGTGCAGGAGAGGGAGGGAAGAAGGGGAGGTGGTGGAGGGAGGGATGTGAGGCTAGAAGGCTTCAGCCCACGCCTACGGCCTCCCTGGCTGAGGGTATCCGTGAGGAGGTCGTGGTAAGGAGACAGACACCCAAAGTTAGTGTAATGGACCATTCATTACTTTATAAAATATATCATGGAACAAGGGGGTAAATAACTGAATTTGCAGTTCGGAGGATAAACACCAGCTGGTTGCTTTTCAGAAATGCAGGAAGAGTGTTTTTTAGGATGACAAATGTTTAAAAGCTTTTCTTACCACCAGGCACCACCCTCAGCCCCATTGGCCAGCACCTGCCAAGGTACCTACCTCAGTAAGGAAGTCCCAACAGCAGCTGGGCCGGTCTGCTTTGGTAGCAGTTAAAACCCTGAAATTTTCTAGAATGTCTCCTTGATCCCCTTTCTATGCCCACCACATAGCGTATCTCTAAAAGGTGGATACTGCCTAGCAAGTTGTGAGGTGAGTGTGGTGTGGAGGCCTGGCTCCCTCTCTTCTGTCCCATGCACCCAGAAGGTGAACAAGCTTGCCTAAGTTGACAAGATCTGGAGCATTAGCCCTGATTGGAGGATCCATTGCACTCCTTTTATACCCACCCCTATGATCCTGGCTTTGCTGGGTGGTCTGAGTTGCCCAGAACCTGAGGACATTATAAATGCACAAGATCTCTTTCAGGATCCCAAGAAACAGGTCAAAGAGGCTACTTCTGAGGGTGGCAGGAAAACTCACTAACAATTTGTATTGCTTAACCTTAAATTTATTTTAGCGTATTAATTCGTATGTTATCTTTTTAATATTCATTGAAAATACAGATTAATCCATTTTCAGTCACATTGGGTGCTGAGGAGAAGCTCACATCATGTATTTTAGCTCTGACCTTTGCAACTAGTATGGCTTCTTCCATCCTAGCTTTACTCTTGGCTTGGTCCTCAAATTTTCATCAATAAGCACTAATGAAAGAAGCTGGAGGCGAGAAGTTGGCCTTCAAGAGCCTTTTCCCATTAAACAAGAAGAGATATTTTCAAGGGAGTTAGGATTTCTTTCTCTCCTGAAAGTCTTGCCTTATGGACTTGGGTGGACTTACATTACTATGTTTTGTCAGGGGACTGTAAATTCTCCAAAAGGGTAAGCTCCTAGACTGTAAGCTCCTGCAGAGCAGGGTCCATGTCTTCTTGGCCAGTACTGACTCATATGGAAGGCATGTTTCCTACATGTTTGAGGACCAGATGAGCATCCTTGTGAAGCATATCTGCTTGGTTGTAGACAGTGAGTGGCAAGCAGACTGCTTCTCTTTCCAGTGACAAAGGGGGTCACTTAATACCCATTAAAGATATTTATGTCAAAATAAAAATGTGGGTCAGGAGGACACAGATAATCTTCTTTTCCCTGTGGAGCTTTTTCATTATTTAAAACATTTTTGAAAAGTGCATGCCTCAGTATGATGAGTACTTGAGTGGAATTTTTAAAGTAACTACCATGTTTTTTGTTAGAAGATCACATGAGTATAAATGTCCAAAGGAGTAAGATTGTATAAGAGTTATCTAAGAATTTAAAATGTTGGAGGAAAAAAAAGGTCAAGGTAACATGCCACAGGGATTCAGTCAAGGTAGTGGCTCTACTGTCAGGCTCTGGAGCTAGGCAGACCTTACCTAAACGCTGCCTCTGGCATCTATGAGCTACGTGACCTTGGGTGAGCTATCAACTTCTCTGTTTTGGGCTTCTCATTTATAGAACCAGGATAAAAAAATCTCAGAATTTGGAGTGAGATTAAATACCCTGGCCTGTGACCCCATAAATGCCCTTCTATAAAACATACCAAGGAAAAACATACTTGGGTGAAGTATTTTCCTACAAAGAATGGTGAAGATCAAGATCAAGTTCAGTTTCCTCTAAAAAACAGTGTTCTGGGCTTCCCTGGGACCTATAATATGAATTCGCTGTACCTAGATTTTAAAAAATTGATATGCTACTTCTACTTAGCACACCTCTGTGCACCTTTTAAAGGAAGTATTCTAGTAGGATGATTCCTATATTGCATATAATTCATTGAAGGTCACATGATATAAAGGAACCAAATTAGCCAGAAAATAAACAGGCAGGCAGGAATTCTTATTACACGTACCAGGCTTATCTGTGATTGCTCAGTAATTACCAGGGGGATAATCCTGATGGTGGTACTTCAAAGAGTAACTGGAGCTGCTGGATAAGGGGTTTTCCAAACCTGGGATTAAAGCTATTTAATAAACTAAAAAATAATTAGGATCTTTTTACAAAATACCACTTATCAAATTTTACTAGCATCAGCCCTGTGTGTAAGTATAGGAGGGCAAAAAACAAACAAACAAACAAAAACCCAGCAATGAAAATTCCCTTGGCTTTAATATTTTCTAGAGGATTTGTTATTTTGGACACAGTATTAACTTTCCCTTGCCTGTCCCTATGAGTGCCCACTTTTTGCAACATGCTCTGTTATTCTGTGTCCCTTCACCAACCCATACCTACCAAGAACAATTTCCAGGTACATTGGGGTCGGAAGGCCAGGAAAGTTGGTGTCTTATTAGGAACAACATTGTGCGTTCTTTTATTCATTCGTCTCTATTTTCTTTCATAAATCCACTAAATAAAATGTGCTGATTATCAGAAACTACATTAGGTATATGGGGGGGGTTATAAAATCACCTTTGACCTCATGATCTTGTGGGGGAGAAGAATATAAACAACAGAGGACTGATGAGAGAACTAAACAATGACCTCTGTCAGCACAAGGTCAGTGGAATTCTCCAGGGAGCAACATTTGGGTTAGGTCTTAAAGCATAAACAGGACTTATTAGATAGAGGATTTTAGAAAAGGGTATCCCAGGTAGAGGCAGAGAAGGTTGGCTGAACAGCAGGAGGTTTGTGATGAATGCCCCAAAGAAGAGCAGAGAAAGGGAGTTGGGGGTCAGACTGAGAAAGGCCTGTCGGACAGGATGATATCCAGTGGTGGAGATGGCCAGTGTGTTGGTCAGCTTTGTATTCGTGTGTTCAAAACATCTGATAAGAATAACTTAGAGGAGGGAAAGTTTACTTTGTCTTATGGTTTCAGAGATTTAGACCATGATCACTGAATTTATCACTTTGTGTTCAAGGTGGGACGGAACATCATGGTGGAAGGGCATGGTAGAGAGAAGCTGCTTGACTCATGGTGGCAGGAAGCAGAGAGAGAGCAGAAGAGGCCACAGGGAAGATGCACCCTTCTAGGGCAGGTCCCCAGTGACCCGCACCCTCCAGCCACAACCCACCTGCCTACAGTTACCACCCACTTAGTCCACTTAAACTACGATGGACTGATCAGGTTCTAGCTCTCATAATCAAATCATTTCACCTCCTGCATTAATACAGGAGCTTGTGGGAGACACTTCATATCTAAACCATAATAGCTGGTATCTTTAGCAATACTGCTCAGGACTGTCCAAAGTTTGTAGAGCGCAATGAGTTCATGATTTGCCCTGAGTAGAAGGAGAAGCAGTGGGAGTCACCCATGTGGATGTCAGAAGTCAGCTGTTGTGTCCAATAGCCCTCCAGCCTGATCACATGCATGCCTCAATTTATCAATGAATTTTCCATTATGGGACACTCCTGAATAAGGCATCAGGGAACTTTCAGGAGGGCAAGTAACCCTGGCCAGACAATATGGAGCTTGTAGTATAGAGAGGGCAGGGAGAGTCTATTGGGAAGCCACTTTTTGGAACTCCATATTCCTGGAGGTCTTTCTGCATATTATTGACTTAATATCTGTTTCTAATAAGTCTAGCTAGGGCCACTGAGAAAGAATCTTGGGGTCCTCTGGTTTTCTAATTCCTATTTCCCCACCAAAGGTAAGTACTTATGAGTTCAGTGGTAAGAAAAGTCACTATGGCCAGAGAAATTGCCACCAAAGCTCTCAGAGGCTAGAAAGATGCTTGAAGTTTCCAGAGATGGAGACAATCAGAGAGGGCAGGGCAGGCAGGGCAGCATGACTTCTAGCAGGATGACAGTGTGCAGGCAGAAGAGGGAGGGCTTGGTGGGGTCAAGGAGCAGATGTACTTCCTTGGAGTGAAGTGAAAGGAGCCCAGGCACCCAGAGCACGCGTGTGCCAGCACTCTTCTACACTATGTGGTGGTCCTATGAGGAAGGCATGCTTATTTTTGCTTTACAGGTGAAGAAACTAATGTTGAAAGAGATTAGGGATTTGCTCAAGGTAAAGACCCTCTAGCTCGAAAGCCACCTTTCCACTCGCCCACACTGCTTGTGAGTGAGTCCTGGGATGGTGGCTGGACATAGAAGCAGGCCTGGGGAAGAGTAGAAGCACCAGCCTTTGCAGTGGGAGCCAGTTGTTTCTGCTAATACTGGTGATGCGAACAATGCTGATGCCATCTAGCATTTGCTTTTCACTTGCTGTGTTTGTGTATTGTCCTAGGCATTTTCCATAACTGGTCTCATTCGATCTCTGTTCTGTGCCTTTGAAGACATGTGGACGGCCCCTGACTTAAGTTGGTTTGACCTACAGATTTTCAACTTGCTATGGTATTAAAACAATAGATATTCTATAGAATCCATACTTCAAATTTTGATTTTTGATCATGTCTCTGGCTAGCAACATCTGATAAGACCCTCTCCGCTGAGAAGCAACGAACTGCATCTCCAGCCAATTACACAATCATAAGAGTGAACAACTGAGAAATCATGATGAACTGTGTTACCAGTGTTTTGGGGTGCAGATAGTCAATATTCAACACTTTATTCTAAAATGAGTTTTGTGTTAGATGATTTTGCCCAGGTGTAGAATAATGGAAGTATGTCTGAGCATGTTTAATATAGACTGAGCTAAATAATGATGTTCAGTGGGTTGGGTGTATTATACTTTTCAGATGCATTTTTAACCTATGATTAATTTAATTTACAATGTGTTTATTGAAATGTAACTCTATTTCTAAGTGAGGGAGTATCTGTAATGACTACTACCATTTCAAGAATAAAGAATCTGAGGCTCAGAGAGGTTAAGTAACTTGCTAGGGTCACACAACTGGTGTGTTCCAAAGGAGAGATTGTCTTCACCATGTTTCACTGGTATTCCAGGAACCAGAAGAAGATGATCTTTCACTTTCTCCTGTAGTCATTGTGTCTCAGGGATCCCAAGGAAGGGTGTGCACACTAGTTAGGGTGGAGGGGTAGGGGCAACCAAGGAAAGACCAGAGTGGTACCTCTGGTAAGCATGGCTTGCTGTGAGGCTGAAGGAAGGTTGGGTAGGGCTGGGAAGGGAGGGTGAGGACAGCTGGAAACAGCATTTTGTTTTCATTGCATCCTTTCAATGCCGGCAAAGCACCCAGAACAGAGGGTACTCAGCATGAAAAGAAGGCTGGGAATCTCTCTGCTTTACAGTGAATCTGAAGTTCAGACCAGAGAGAAAGAAGTCTGGTCTCTAGAACCGATTACAGAGAAAGAACATCTGCTCCACTGGGATGCATGAGCTGCCTTGCCTGCTGAAGAGGTCATGGTTAATTAAATTAAGTAATTAGATTAAGTGAGGTTGATATTAATACACGCACATATATAAAACATAGGAGGGATGCACTGTGAACAGGAAAACTCCCCCGACCCTCTCTCAGGATCTCAGTTACCCTCCCTAGGGGCAGCACTCTTGCTGTCCAGAGATGCTCTATGCATCCTGTACCAGGCATATGAGTATGTGTTTGCTTTATACATGTGGATGCTGGGACCAGTTTGAAATGATATTTACTTCAAGGATTTTGTCTGCATCTCTCCAAAAGACATTTTGCATAGCATTTTAACATTTCAGATGTTTGCAACGATTACATTTTCTAGAAGCTGAGGAATTACTCACTTTGCGCCTCCAGATGAATGCTTCTCTTAAAGCTCAGTGAAGTGTCTCTATGTGAAAGGAATACAAGAACTTCAAATAGTCTTTTTTTTTCTTCATTGAATAAATAAAATATATTTGGAAAGCTGTTTTAAAGCTTCAAGCTTTTTGCACTCCAGTCCCTAGGAAATGGTTTGGAAGGAGCTATTATGTTCAATTGTGTTAATCTCCCAGGCCCTTGCATAGAGTTTCGACTTTTCAAATGTTTGCAGCGATTACTTCTTCTAGAAGCTAAGGTATTATACTTGGAGAAGCTACTTGAAAAATAATCTTACAGTTAACTTTTAAGCTATTCTTATGTCTATTGTGTCTCTTTATTGCACTGACTGCAGGTATAGAAAATCACCCACAGTTAGAGCAGCCAAATAGCATTACCTAGGTCCCATGGCGGGGGGGGGGGTGTATTTTAAAAAGAAATCTAATTTTAGCTCTCATCTTGAGTTTTTGGGTAGTTCTTGTACCTTATGCTCTGAAACTATAATTGTCAACAGCATATCTTTGAAAGTAGGAGAAAGGAACCACTGTTTTGTTTGTATATTATTATAACACATAAAATGGTAAAATTTTCATGTAATTTTGAAAAATGCACTGCCACTTGCTGATTTATTGATGAATACTGTTTCCATAGAGGAAATGATAGGAATTGTTGAAGGATGAACTGCCAAATAGCCCCTTCCCTGGGCTCTGGACCCCTGTCGCAATTATAAGCACATACCTGTGGCTGAGATTTTTTTGTCTTTTGTTCATAGGGGATTCATAGAGGTTAGAAGTCACAGGACTTCCTAATATTGAAAAAAATTCATTTTCAATAAGAGCAAAAAAAAAGAGCTATTTGCTGTTTTATTTTGTTCACCTGCACATTCCATCTCCAATCATGCTCACAGAAATGCTGTCTGATAACATTTTTTATTCCTTTCTTTAAATGTGGGAAAAAGATACCCAGGGAGGTTAAATAACTTGGCCATAGTCATGGTAGCTTTTTGAAAGGTAGAATTTACACATAGGACTGAAGGATCATAAAGTTATTTCTTTTTCACCAAACCTAGTGACATCCCATGTCAGAAGGTTAGGCTCTGTACACTGGGGTGTAGAAGATGCTTCTTCAAAGAGCATTGTTCTCATTAAGCAAAGAGACAGGGATGCCACACTGATGTTAGCCCTGTGCCCCTTTCCCTGCATACACAAGGAAGCTTAAACACAAGGAGAGTGGTTCCTCCATGGATGAGAACATCGTTGTAAACTTGTGAAGAATCCTGTGTAGCTTTGTTTCAAAATCCTTTTCTGTTCTGTGGTTTTACTTTGCAAAAGGATCTAAATCCTGGTGCAGGTGGTGTAGATGAGGCGTGGCTGATTTTTGGGTATCTGTGCCTTGGCTTTGAGTAGGGCAGTTTTTCTTTTTTTTTAATTTTTTATTGGTTATTCAAAACATTACAAAGATTGCAGAATCACATCGGTTACACATCCACATTTTTACATAATGCCATAATAGTACTGGTGGAATGGTTGGGTGGAGAATAGTGGAGGAGGTGTGGGCAGATCAAGAATGTTATTAGCACCTTCTCTCTGATAGTAACCAGAGTAGAGCAAATGCCTCCAGGGCAGGCTCCACAGGGGAGAAGGTAACTGATCCTCCCCAGGATATCTCTGATGCTCTAGCTAGTTACCTGACACCTGACTTAACTCCTAGTTAGGAGTTTATTCACGTTTTAATTTTTGTTCTGAATTCAAGCTGATAATTAGAAGGAAAAAAAAAAAGACAGTCAGCCATGAAGTCTACTATTTCCTTGATGAAAATTGCATTTCCTGTGTTTTTACCTACAGAAAATATCAAACCAAAAGGGAGTAAAAGCATGTTGTAATACTACTCTTTACATCTATGGTCATCTATGATTAAAGAAAGCCTCTCTGTTGGACCTTAGCAACTACAAACAGGTACTATTGCTCATCTGGGGAAGGGTAATTGAGAGGAGTGTTGTCATTTCTTGGAGAGACCTTGTATGACATGTCTTATGCAGGTGGGCATATCTGGGTACCCAAGTAGACCTCAAGGGGGTCACTGGATTGTACTGGTGGTTTTGGCTCAGATCTTGGACAATCCTTCCCCATCTGCCTGGAGAAGGAGGCTATTCTGATTTGTAGTACTACCTGTTCTCACAGATGTCTCTCAAGCTGTCCTGGCTCACTCTAGCTCTACAACCACACCATGGACAGCTAAATGGGGGGCCTTATAATATTAAAATTGCCTTTTAACCTTTACAGTGGCATCTTTCTACTCTTTTTATATTTTGCTCCATGGCTGTTAGTAATTTTAAGCAGGATTTGCAAGACTCTGGAAACTGCATCTACTATAGATCTGGCGCAAGGCTGGCTGTGAAAAAAGTAAGAGTTGCAAACAGCATTAGACCTTTAGATAGTAGCTGTGAGCACTTATCAAAGGAAGCTGTCTTTGTGAGCTCAGTGTGGAAAGGGATGCTGGTTCCACGTGTAGGTCTTTACAGTTGATAATCACTATCTTTAGGGCCATCTTTTTTTGGGGGAAAAACATTTTATATTTTCTTACATTTTTTTATAGCACTTCAGTCTTTTTTCAAAGTACTCTCACATCTATTATCCCATCTTGACCTCCCAAGGAAACTGTGAGTTGGGCACAGCAAGTATTTTTATCCTGATTTCACAGATAAGACACAAAGAGGTTAAATCACACAGTAAGGCAGAAGGAGACCGAGGCTAAACATCCCATGTCTGATGTTAACGCTGCTAGTCTTTCTATGGAAACACACACCTCTCTTTTTATGCTCTTCCACTAGCTTCTACTGTTACCACTCTACTGAAATTGCTACCTTTAAAAAATTTTGTCTAACTTCCTTTTATTAGTTTATTTTGAATGACAAATAAAAATTGTATGTTGTTATCATGTACAGCATATCTTGAAGTCTGCAGAGATTGTAGGATGGCTAAATGGGGCTATGAATAGATGCTGCGATCACTGTCTTTAAAACTATGTTTCTCAACTCTACTTGCACAGTAGGTTTACCTAAGCCACTTAATTCATCATATCTAGGGTCAAGTTCAACCTCAGACCAATGGAGTCAGGATCTTGGGGGTAGCTGTCATGCATCTGTGTGTTTTAATGATCTTCAAGGAATTCTGATGCACAGTGAGGATCAAAAACCATTGCTAGGGGCTGGGGTTGTAGCTCCGTGGTGAGGCATTTGCCTGGCATGTGTGAGGCGCTGGGTTTGATCCTCAGCAACACATATAAAGAAATAAAATAAAAGTCCATTGACAACTAAAAATATATTTTTAGAAAAACATTGCTAGAAACTTACTAATGGTAACATTTATGTCAAATTAAATGACTTTTTTCCCCCCTCCAAACCTGGGACCATTTGACACTAATTTCTTCTTTAAACTCACTACTGTGTGGGTGTCTATTAAATGACACTCTGTGGATTCCCTGTTCTCTGATGGTGTCTTCCCTTTCATGTTCTTGCTTATCACCTTTGTTTTGTCTTCCTGACTCAGCTTTCCTCTTTTCACTAGGTCACACAGGATGCAGGGAATTAGTGGAGAATTGTGCAAAGGAGTTGGGCATTGGAATGTAAGCTGTGGGAGAACAGGGCCTTTATTCCAATCATTGCTGCAGCTTCAGGATCTAGTACAGTGCCAGAGGCATGCTCAATAACTGCATGCTCCTGAGCTGTATTTCAGTCTTCTTGTCTAATACCATCTCTGGTTATGCCACCATCTTCTCAAACCCAACCTGTTCAAAACTGAGCACATCCCTTTCCTTCCTCCTACAAAGTAACTCTTTTAAATATTCCTATCCACCTCTCTGCTTTCAATAGCTTCATTCTTTTAGGTTTTTGGGTCAGTTTTGACTCTTCCTTTCCATTTTCCTTCCCTGCATCTCCACTTAGCTGACCCTTCTCTGTCCCTGATCTCTGGGGAAGCAGTGCTAGGTTATGCCCTGGGCACTGGCTGAGTTCAGTAAGCCCACCCATCCATTGGCCAATTGTCTGCATGGTGACCTGGGAGAAAGGCTCCCAGTTTTCTCTAGAACATGATGGGAGGACACAGAGCATGTTGACTGGCAGGAGTGCAAAAATGTCCTTCTGAGTCAACTCACTTTGGCAGTACATGGCTTTCTAGATTCAGTTCCAGGTCCCATGAATCATTTAGAGAACCTTAATTTTTCCTAGGTTCCTGACATGAGACTGTCCTGGTGACTCTCACCCATAATCAATTATATGGATATTAGTATAAATATTTCTTCCTATGAAAATAATATTTTTCCAATTGTCTATTTCTTTCTTTTTGTACCATATAATCAATATCCTAACCACCAGATCTGAACCAATTAATAACTTCTTAGCAGATATATTTGATTATTATTAGCTCTTTCAACATATCCCTTTTGCCATCCCTTCTGCCTGGATTTTATAACTCTAGTTTGACCACCTGGAAAGCTTGGTTTGCCTTTTTGGAAATATTTCTTTTTTAAAAAAATGAGCTTAGGAAGGAAGAATGGTTCAGAGATAAGTTAACAGAATGGCTCAGGAGGGAGCTCACCTGGGCTTGAATCCCTGGCCAGTAAACTAACATGATGATGGTGAAGTTGGAAAAACTACTTTGTTCACTTTATTATTTCCTTTATTATTGGCATCACCAAGCAAACACCTTCATGTCTTCATTTCTACTCTCCAACAGTTAGACACTTCTCTGTGGTCATTGATTGTATATTCTCCCATTATTTTACATCTTAGATCTAAGCAATCTTTTGCATACTGAATTTCACAACTGGGCCATTACATTAAAATTTGGCTGATTCACAGGCTTTGCATCTTTTCCTGGTGCCTCACAACAGAGACTCCTGATTGGCTCTGGGACAGGCACTGCTATCAGACTCCCCAAGAGGCATCTCTTCAAGAGCAATTCTTGATGAGTCCAATCCCAACATGGCAATTCCATGTTCTCCCCACATCCCACTCTAGGGGGCAACATGAGCCCCTTCCGACCAGTGAGACATGAAAGAAAGTGTCTGGAAGGATTTCTGAGAAGATGTCCTCAGTTTTAAAATAAGACCTGTGGAAGACCAACAACCCTTCTTATTTACCTGGAAATTGTTGTGCTTGCTGTGAGTTCTGGAATGGTGGCATTTTGTGACCACGAGAGAGAGATAAATGAGGGCAAAGCTAACACCAGTCCTGCCTGTCTGATGCCATCTCCTGGCTGTACCATCATCTTCTCAAACCCAAACTGTTCGTAATTGATCACATCACTTTTCTTCCTCCTACAAAACAGCTCTATTAAATGTTTCCCACCCACTCTTCCAATAGCTTCACCTCTCATAGTAGGTCCTGGAGGATGTCATGAATCATTGAACTAACCAATCCTGAAAAAAATCATTCTTACTGATTAATCTAGTTAAGTCTGGGTTTAATTTGGCTAAAGCCATCCTGACATAGTGTCCAGGAACATAGTTTAAGTTCTGATACTTATTTTTTCTAGAACCTGGTCCCTGGTCTGATTGATAGCCTGGAACTTCTTACTGAGAGACTTTTCCAATAGTGATAGTGGAGCGTGGGGACTCATTCCCTCACCACCCTCATCTGCTTCTCTGCCCCTGATCCTACTCAAGCTCAATAGGTTGAAAGGTCTCCAGTCTATCAAGAGAGGGAGAGGAAAATGGGAATCCCGGTCAAGGGAGCAGGACCAGCAGGGTGGAGGGCAAAGGAAGGAATAAGAGAATTCTGTGAGCATCACTGAGGCCTCTGGAAGCCAAGCCCATGCAGAAGCACAAGGGAGGTCAGTGCTCTGGTTCCTACAGACCTTCTCAACAGCCTGAAGGTAAGTGCCACCTTCCTGTCTTGTCAGGGCAGAAACTGAGGCTCAAGGAGGCTAAGTAATGTGGTTTGTGCCATAAAGCATGAGGTTCGGGTTTCTTCTTGTGAGTCTCAGGAGTTTAAGATCCATGATAAGCTCATGTGATGTGTGTGAGCATTTTTCTGGGAGGGGTTTGTGATTCCTTGGAAAGTTTAAGGCTCACATAAGTAAATGATGGAGCTGAGGTTCAACCTCCTTCCATCTTACTCCTGAAGCTCAGTTTCTTGCTTCTATCTGTGTGGCTGCTGAGGGCTGAAGGGTCAGATCTCCCTCCCAATACAGCATTTTCTCTTACTATGGTGTTTCCTTCTGCTTAATCTGTTTGCACTTCCCGTGTCTTTTGTTGAGTGGGTACAAAATG
Organism: Callospermophilus lateralis; assembly: GCF_048772815.1. Taxonomy (NCBI): domain Eukaryota; kingdom Metazoa; phylum Chordata; class Mammalia; order Rodentia; family Sciuridae; genus Callospermophilus; species Callospermophilus lateralis. The sequence continues at coordinate 17,410,881 of NC_135321.1, forward strand.
TAATGACAGGGTTGTGGGTTAAATTTTGTCCTTCACAAAAGGAAACGTTCATGTCCTAACCTCCAGTACATATGAATGCCACCTTGTTTGAAAATTAGGTCTTTTGCAGATGTAATGAAGTTAGGATGAGGTCATGTAGAATTAAGGTATCCAATGACTGGTGTCCTTATAAAAATTTGGACACAGAGACACAGAGGAAAGGAGGTCATGTGATGACAGAGACAGAGATTGGAGTCATGTGGCTACAAGCCAAAGAACACCAAGAACTGCCAGCCACCAGCAGAAGCCAGGAGAGAGGCCCAGAACAAACGTTCTCTGACTCCAGAGGGAACTAACCCTGTCAGTTCTCTGATTTTCCATTTCTAGCTTCCAAAATTGTGAGAGAACACATTTCTCTTGTTTCAAGTCACCCAGTTTGTGGCAATTTGTTATGGTAGTCTTAAAAATGAATACAGATAGTGCCACAGAGTAGAAAACTCTAAATAAGATAACAAATTCAGAGCTTTGCATCTGAAGCAGACATGGCCTTTAGACTCATTGGAAGAATGCTATGAGGTGTTGGTTTCTCCTTCTATGGACCCACAAACTGGAACCTGAACGCCACATAACTCACATACATTGCTCAGCTGCTAAGTGGCAGAGCCAAAGGCAAACCCTTATAGGTCTGCACCTGTTGTCCATATTCCACAACAGCCCAAAGATGGGACCAAGACGAGAAGGGGGTAATGGTTGGCAGTGAGAGAAAAAGATGGAAGGAAAGGAAATGGAGAGGGGTTGAGGAGAATGTGAGAATAAGACCCATGGAAGGAGTTAAAGGAAAAGAGGAGGGAGAGAATTGGGGAGGGAATCTAAGACAGTAAGGCAGCTCTGGAAGATTCCCCGCTCCCACTCAATCCATGTGAAGAATGGAAGCTCCTGAGGCTGCTGGGTCCTGTCTTGACTCCTTAGAGGCCAGCACTTCCCACCCCCATTTCCTTGCTGCTCTCTCTGTCCATCCTTTGGCCATGAAGCTGGTGTTCCCCTACCCCAGCTTTCCTCTCCTTCTTCCCTCTCTCCCTCTCTTTTTCTCTTTCTTCTCGTTGGTCATGACTAAAGAGAAGTGCCTGGATGCGCCTGACAGGTGCAGTTCCCCTGGAGAGGGCACACCTGTGCATGGCTGTCTTCTCTACACTTCCATCTGCAGCAGGCCGGTGAACTCATCAGTCATGGGAGTGGTTTGGATGCTGTGAATGTCAGTCTACAGATGGGTCTTTTGCAGATCTTTTGCAGAAGCCATGGTCCATCTTTGCATGGGCTCTTTTATATTTTAAACCTTTTAATTTCTTCTAATTAGTTATACATAACAGTAGAATGCACTTTGACACATCATACATAGATGGAGTATGATTTCTCATTCTTCTGGTTGTACGTGATGTGGAATCCCAAGGGTCGTATAGTTGTATATGTAGATAGGGTAATAATGTCTGATTCATTCTACTGACCTTCCTACCCTCTCCTTCTCCCCTCCCTTCACTTCTCTCCACCTAATCTAAAGTAACTCTGTTCTTCCCTAGAGCCCTCTCCCCCATTGTGAATTAGCATCAGCATATCAGAGAAAACTTTCAGCCTTTGGATGCATGGATTTTTTTTTTTCTTGATTGGACTATTGTGCTTACTCTTTCTTAGAGTAAACTGTTTATAGAACCGTATTTATTCTGCCCTCCTCTTCCCCTATGGGAGGTCTAAACTCCAGAGAGCAGCCAGCCAGGTATTCTCTACTGTGATTCCAGGGGCTTCTGAGTCTGACTTCCAACCCTTATCTTAGCTGTAGACTCAGCTGTTTCCAGCCTGCCAGACCCTGTCAGCTAAGTGATGAGAAGCATCAACTTTGCTTCTTTTCCCTGGAACTTTGCTTAAAACTTCATGTTCCCAGTTTATTTCTCCAAACCATCTTTGAGCTCACCTGATTCCTATCCCTTCAGCCAATAAATACTTAATGGGACCATATTATGTGCCCAAGTAGTGCTCTGTGCCCTGGGGATCTAGTGATGAATGGTACAGACAGGGCCCAACTCTCCTGGTGCTAATATTGTTCAAGTGACAGTGATGAGTAAACAAGGTCATTTCATGGGGAGCCACTTGTCACATAGTAAATGTCAGAGGAGATGTGATAGTGAAAATTCAGGGAAAGCCTCTCTGAGGACACAAGAGCACAGGGTCAGCCAGGTACTTCCAGGAAGAGGGAGGAATTGCGATATCCCAGGGGTGGTTCTTAGCTTGGTATGTTGGAGGTACAGAAAGGTTGGTGATTGGAGTATAGTGAGGGATGGCCGTTGGCAGCAGATCCCATAGGCCCTTGCAGCATAGATTTGGACTTCATTCTAGTTGCAGTGGGAGCCCTTGTATGATCTTAAGTCGTAGAGCAGCAGGGTTACAGTCACAGTTTTGGAAGCCACTGTGTGAAGAATTGTTTTTGGCTGGGCACGGGGGAGATTGATGGCTTATGAGAGGAAGGCAAGAAAAGAATCAGGGAGAATGGTTAGAAGCCCACTATAATGGATAAGAAGTTTTTGGTTGAACAAGGTGAAAAAGTCTATGCCCTCATGGGGCTTATAGTATTTTTTTGGTTGGGGGGCTAGGTGAATAAACTGGAGATTCTGAGAAAGTGTGTGTTCTAATAGGAAAGCTTACAACTCAGTACGCTACTGGTTTCCATTACACCTCCTGGTGCAGAGGGGAGAGCAGTTCATAAGGACATTGACTTGGCAGGTGGTCCAGGGATCAGCCATTGAAAACCATCTAGAGGAAAGGAAAGATCCTTGCTTCACTGAGCATATGCAGACATTTACCTTCCATCGATGCAATCAAGATGCCCAGAGTGGCTCTGGAAGGCCATAATCACCCTGCTAGGGAAGGGGTAGAGGTTTGAACTGAGGTCTGAGTTGCTGAAGACCAGGTTCTTCCCACACCCCATGTCTTGACTGCCTTTTGTCTCCTTCTCTGAGCTTTCATGATGCTTCTTGTCTATATATTACTTTGTTGGCATGACCTACATTGTCCTCATACTTCATTTGGTTTTTGATATACATATGCCTTGACTTTCAAGGGAGATATTTAATCCTTTGCAGTAAAGTGATGCTTTTTACTTTTAATAACCTATGTGGCACTGGTACACCTTAACTGCTTGATAGGTATTATTCAGTATCTATCATTAATTCCTGCACTCAACTCAGAGATGAGAGTCTAGTTTCCTTTTCTAGCAAGAAAAGATAACTCAGTCTGAATTTTGGGATGATATAGTTGAAACAACCAAACTGGGCATTTGAAGAGAGTTTAATAAAGATGCGGTCAGGGTACATGAAGCCTGTAAGGAATGATAAAGTACTGGGGGGCAAACAAGGGGTAGCTATTACTTGTCACATGAAGGGCAGAAGAACCTAGAGAGAATATACCATAAAGATGACAAACCGTGGAAGGTGTGGCCTTCAGTTGAGGATGGCAAAGAAACACTATTCTGAGCCTTGGATCTCCAGCTGGGGTTTTGCATTGGCTTGACCCAAATTAAAATCAGGTGGCAAGGAACTCCCTTGAAGAAGTCCAGACCCAGATCCACATCCTGGGGCACAAAGCAAAGTGGATGGGAGCAGAGAGTGGCTTTGGAGTGCAAACATAAGAGAGATGACACAGGAATCTCGCCTCTTCCAACATTTCTTCCTTTTGGAGGATAGACTCAGGAATTACAGGGACTGTGCTTCATTAGAATCAGAGTCAAGTCATCAGTGTGCCCATCATCATCATCATCATCATCATCATCATCATCACAATCACAATCATTTTCATCTTCATTCTTATTTACGCAAAAGGAATCTACATAGTTCAACATAATTGGATGCATCTTGGCAGAGCCAGGATCACATCCCAAGCTTTTGGGCTCTGATTCAGTATTTTTGCACCAGCACTCCCTGACATCTCCCTAGCCACACCTGTTCCTTGCCCACATGGGTGACTCATTTTCATTTTCATAAGTTAACCCACCTTCATGGTGGGCAGCTCACCACAGAGGACCCCTGCCCAGAATCCCCGAGCATGCACACCCTGCAGCTGGTGATTATTTCGTATTCGTACCACCTGCACCACCATTCTAAAGCCTCTGGGAATGAATGGGAGCCCAAGAGCCACACCCAGTCCTGATGAAATTCTGAGTGGGGAGACTGTAACTAACAACCAAGAACCACCTGATCCAAATGGTCTCTGCTTTCAGCAGGACACAGTGTTCTGTTGCCATGTCTGCTGCCAGCAAAGGCTGGCGTCCAGGGAGGCTCTTCTCAGGGCATGTGCAAGATGTTCTTGGCAGGCAAAGGCCCCAAGAGCTGTGAGATGAAGGAACTGTTTTCCAGGGGTTCATTGCGGGAACCATAAAGCGGAGACAACCTGGGACTCCAGCCAACCCTGAGATGTTAGAATAGTGGCGATTCTTGAAGATCAAGAGAATTTAGGAAAAGTAATAAAAAAATGAGCTAATATTTATTGTGTGTTTATTACATCAGGCACTATTCCAAGTGCATTATGTATTATCTGATTGAATCCTTGCAGCAGTTTATAGGGGAGGTGGAGGTATTGCTCTGACAATATACCTATTTTCCAGGTCTAGTTGCTCCTCTGCTCCACTCACTGCAGATGACCCTGTCACACCTGCTCCCTCCTCAGGCTGCTCTACCTCCTTCCTCATTCTTGCTCTCACCTGGCAACTCCACTGAGAAACAGAAGAAACCAGAATGGAACTTTTGCAGCTGCCCACCGTTCTACCACCTTGAGTGAGAGTCCCTCAACTCGACACAGTCTGCCTGGTCTTCTGTGACCGTGGGTGACAGCCAGCCCTGCACTTGTGTAGCAGACCCACCTGCTCCTGCCCAGTCTAGGGTGTTGCTCAGGCCATTCTCTCCCTTCATCATCACATTCCCAACAGCCTACTGATATTCTTTGATTTTCCCCATCTTAAGAAAATTCCTCTCTTGACTTTATATATTCCTTCAGCTACCAACCTTCTTTCTGTCCCCTGTACAGCAAAACTCCTCAAGATGGTGGTCTGTTCTTGATGCTTCCAGTTCTCCCCTGGATGACCCTATAGAGGCGTTTGCCCACACTACTCCACAGAACACACTCCTGCCAAGATTTGCAGTGACTTCCATGTTGGCCAAGATTGGACTCGGCGAGTTGGTCCATTGGAGGTCCAGCTTCAATCCTAAGTTTACTAGGCTTTTAGCATCATTTGTCCCAGGTGGTCCTTTCCTGCTTGAACCATATTTGTCCCACATTCAGGGACATCAGACATCCATGGGTTTCCTCCTTCCTCACGGGCCTTTTCTTCTTAGGATGATTTTCTGGATTCTCCTCATCCCTCTCCCACCTGTCAATCTTAGAGAATCCCAGAATTCACAGTATTATTTTAGAACTATACTCATTCCCTGGAAGAACTTAACCAGTTCCAGTGAACGGAACTATCTATACATACTGAAAATTTCCAAATTTTTATTTTCACCTGGTAACTCATGTATTCCTGGCTAAATTATTTTTTTCTCCACAACAGTTTTTCTCCATCTGACAAAATATATTTTACTTCCTTTTTAATTTTCTCACAATCAAACAAAAACTTCATGAGGTCACATTTTTTTTAAAAAAAACCTGTCTCATGGAGCACTTCAAACATATAATAAATACCTTGTGTCCACCATCATACTATAATAATAAATTCCTTGCTAATCTTGGATTTTTGATACCACCACTGTGAATTAATTTGTGGCAAATCACATTTATCTTATCATTTAATCTGTTAATACCTTGATATGTATCTGTAAAAGATAAGGACACTTTAAATAGAACCATAATAATTCATTAAAATCATCCAATACATAGTCAGTATTCATATTTCTCCTATGGTTTCATAAACACATTTTTATTTTGGTAAAACATAGGTTACATGAAATTTCTCATTTTGCCCATGTTTCTATGTGCAGACCAGGAGTATTATTGCCCCTGTACAATTCACATTGTTGTGCCCTCCAGAACGTTTTTTTTTTTTTTTCCCATTCCAATTTGAAACTCTGTATTCATGAAATGCACAAATGATTTTTATTCTTTCAATAAGTGATCTTTTAAACACATAAATCAATTTTTTAAAATGTTCTGTTTGTATCAGAACATGTGAGATTCACAGATTCATAGACTCCATTTGATTGCTTTCTCTTTTGAATTCCTAGGTTTCCCCTTCCTTTTGGTAATTTAATATTGAAGTCATTGGGTGGTTTGTCCTGCTTCTCCCTGGGTGCATCTCCTTGATGTCATTGAGCACATCTCTGTATTTCCTGAAAACTAGTAGTTGGATCTTAAGCCTTCTTCAGTTTTGGTTTGGTTCTTGTTGTCTGCCAGGAGTAAGACACAGGTGGTACTTTGTTGGGAATCTTCTGGCATCTGGTTCTACCTCGTTCTGTGATGTGAGCAGCCATTGATGCTCATAACCCAGATCTCTTGGCTCATCCCAGGGTTGCAAGAGGGTGATAGTGTATCATTTCTTTCTCATTTATTATGTGAAACATTCCTATCAAGTGAAGCATCCTTGCATGAGCTAGTAAGTTACTTTGCGATATAGTTCATTCACGAAAGACAGGTTTTCAGAATATGGCATCTAGCATCCTTAAAATGTGACTATTATAAATACATCATGGAATTTTACAAATTTGATGAAATTTATAACATAAAATATATAAAAATATACCATGGAATTTTAAAACTGTGATGGGTTAATGAATTTACTATTATTAATCTTTTTGATTCTCTTCTTTGGCTGGGGCAGGGGAGATTCATATTGGCTCTTGAGAGCCAAGAATCTCTCACAACAAGACGTTCCAGGCCCATCTAGTGCATATTCTGGCAAGACCTGGAATCTTTACCTATTTGTTCATTGCTGTATTCTTGGCATTGTTCTATGTGTCAGATTAGTGCCTGGTACATAGTAGGTGCAAAACAAAACCTGAATGAATTCATGCATCTCCATAGTATAGATGAGGAAAAAGAGGCAGAGGCATAGGGCTTGCGAGTCATATGGCAGATGTTGGAACCAGGGTGTCTGCTTCCAGACTTTGTGTTTTTCACCATAACTTAAGTGACCACTTACTGGGCCAGGATGAAAATACAAATTGGCCAAGAAGGAGTGGTGCATCATGAGTGATCAAGCCACAGAAGGTCCTGAGGGTGGAAAAGCCACTGCGGGCGGCCTCATTCTTGCAGCATCCCTGAAGCACCATTCTGGATGGGAAACCCATATTTACTGTGCACCCAATATATCATTTGCAATTTGCAATAACCCTCAGAAAAGGTGACCATGATTTGTGGGAGGTGGAGTCTTGCCCTGGGTCCACAGCCAGTCAGTGGAAGCATCAACACAGAGTCCAGTTCTGCCTGATTCCAAGGGAATGTAGGCTTTTCCTGTGGCTTCAAGTTTCCTATAACTTTGGGACAGGGCATTTATTCCCTTAGGGCTTAAATCACCTTAAATGTGAAGACACCTAGCCTCTGTGCTGAGAGTTTACTTTTCCCACCTCCCATGCGGCAATGTTCTGCCTAACCCTGAGAGCTCGGCTCAAGCACCACCCTTGCCCAGTTCTCCTGCCTTATTTCCGCGGCCCATAGTTCCTCTCCCCACCAGCTGCCTTGGGTCTGAATTGCGTGCATACACTCCTGAGCAGAAGATCAAGTTCTCTGGAAAGCAGATACCATGCCTCCCACGGTGCCCAACACAGTACCAGGGCACAGCCATCACTCATGCGCCCTGAATTGTTGTAGAAGGCATGGGCTGGGCACTTTGAATTTGAGGGTGAGGGTTAATCTTCTCATCTCTTCTTCCCACCTCAGACACATTCATCTAGGTAACAAAGACACTCCCGCTATGTAGGAAGTTGGCACACCTAAGATGAATGGTTGAACGTGGCTGGCACCTCCAGTCACATTTAAGGAATAACAGGATAAAAGATGATGGGGCTACTTGGGGCCATGGCCTCCAAAGTGGATTGTACCTGACGACTGGCTGATCAGGGGAAGAAAACGTCAGACCTTCCATTTCTCTTTAATTTTGAACTCATCCTTTGACAATGCTTATTTTGGGGTATGTTTTATACTGTGCTAATAGACACAGTTGCATACAATTTAAATGCATATATGTCGGGAAGGCATGTAAGGTTTTTATTAATAGAGGTGAGTGATCATAATGTATGCAAGTATCAAAACATTACTGTATCCAATAAGTGTGCCCAATCATTACCTGTCAGTTAAAAATAAAATAAAACTTAAAGAATCTTTGAAGACCACTGATTTCTAAAAATTTCTGTCCAACATCCTCAATGGATTCTTATGGAAAATCTCAGGTTGCCATTACCCAGGCAGAGGGGCAAGGAAACAGTTATTCTAAGGCACCCATGATTTCAGCAGGTGTTTTTGTTGATTTTTGCAAGATCTGCCAATTGTTGGCCTATTCTACAGACCCGATGGCTCGGGCGGCTCCTATCTGGAGAGCCGATGAGCTCTCAGTTGGGTGAGGACCAATAGCAGATAGGAGACGCCAACCCTTCCCCACTGGAGCGGAAGGCCTTGGTGTCCTGTGGGGACACTCCGTGTGGACTGGTTGCCTAGCATCCTGTCCTTCACCCCGACCTCTTCTGGCTGCCCTCTGTTCTGTATGTCATTCTTGTTTTTTGCTCTGCTCAACCCTCTTCCTTACCACACACTGCCTTTCTGCCTTGTGGTCACCCCACAGGTACTCTTTGGCCAACACGCCTAGGTACGGATGTTGTGGAAAGGGGTTCAGCCAGGATGGCCTGATCCCATTCTGTCCCTCAGGGCACTGAATCTGGAAAGGTGGCATCACTCATCTCCTCACTGGTGCTAGGAAGTGGGAGTTCCACAACAGGGAGCCCTCCTCTGCAACCAAGGCGGGCGGGGGGCTGAACTGGAGAAGTAGCTAACGCGGCCGTCCCGTCCCTGGGCGGATGAGTATAAATTCTAGGAGTGACAACTGGACGGGGGACTAGAAGCAGAGGAGGAGTCCTGAGGGACTCCCTGTTTCTCTAACTGTGCTGCATGTCCCCTCCAATGGGTTTGTGTGGGGGGGGTATTTACAGTCATAAGATGAATGTGGTGCATCTTCCTAGGGTATCAGTTTTACTTGAAGAATAGGGGAAAATTTTTACCCTAACATGAATTCAGAAATATTATGGAATTAGCTATAAAGAGCACATGCATCTTAAAGGTGGAAAACTGTTTTTGTTATTGTTGTTTGTTGTTTTTTTATTTTAGATCTTTGACTATCACCTTCTTCCCAGACACCAGGGATTTGTGTTCTGTGCTTGTGGGAAGCCCGTACCAGAACACCGTGTGCGGGTCGTTAAGCATGAAGGGCCACAGATCAAAGATACAGGTCCTTTCTGGCCCCACTGAGCAGGTAAGAGAAGCTGACTTGGCCTACAGCACAGGACCCCAGGCCAGAGCAAGTCCTGGGTGTCACCGGTCAGTCTTCACTGGGGAAATCCGATCCCACCTTGGGGTGTGGTGTCAGCTTCATCCCTCTTGGCAACCAGTCCTTGCCTTGTAGTGTCACTTGCCCTAGGAGCTGGGACTAGGAGAAGTTTCCATGGTCTCAGAGCCAAAGCATCTTTGGGGGATACAGGGATCTTCTTGGATTGAATCAAAACCACTTATTGGGGGGTCTGAGAAGAGAGATATCTGCCCATGTGGTGTTAAGCTACTGAAGATCTGAGCAGGGAGGGACTGAACAAAGCCTCATCTAAATCAATGGTTACACGTGAGGATCCTGGAACCCTGGGAAGTGATTAATTGGCTGGCCTGGTTAGTGACGGAGTCAGATTAAAAATAACAGGTTGGTTTTTTAATCCAAGGCTGTTTGTTCCCTCCAGACGCTTTTTATTAGAGAAGAACTGAATGATCCCTCTGTTCCAACAAGGCTAGGCCTTGACACATGGTCAGAATTTCCTAGGACAGCTTTTCCTAAGGATATGTCTTAGTAATCTTAGTAATTCATACAAAAAGGTATACACAGGGATATCTTTCCTTCTTTCTTTCCTTTTTTTTTTTTTTTTTTTAACAGTGCTGGGGATTGAATCTAAGGCCTTGCATATGATAGACAAGCACCAATGAGCTGTATCTCCAGCCATGCACAAGAATCTTTAACACAACATTAGGGAAAATAACAAATGCAGGGACAAACCAAAAGACAGATTAATTTATTTGTTGTGGACCAATCACCAAGGTAATATATCACTTAATGTATATCATTAAAAATCTTCTTTGGAAAAATATATGTTAGTCAGTTTTCTGTTGCTGTGGCACATTTCCTGAGACTATCAAATTATAAAGAGGAAAGGTTTGGCTCATGGTTTCAGAGCTTTGAGTTCATGGTTGCTTGGCTCTGTGGCCTTACGCCTGCTAGTGAGGCAGACTATCATGGCCAAGGGCAAAAAGAGGGAGGGAGCTGTGCAGCTTATGACAAAAAGGGAGACAGAAAGGAGCCCTAATATTCCCTTCAAGGGCACACACATAATTTTTTATGTATTTAAAATGCTGCTTTTTTGCTCTTAGTTTTGAATGATCATTTAGCAGGATATACAGTTTTTGTTCTATTTTCCCTCAGCATTTTGAAGCTATCGTTTGAATGTCTTCTGGCATTGATGCTGCTAATAAAAAGATTGAGGTCAGTTCAATATGCATGTCTTTTTTTTTTTTTTTTTTTTTTGGTTCTGGGGATTGAACCCAGGGCCTTGTGCATGCAAGGCAAGTGAACATGTCTTTTTTGGTGGCAATCTTTTCTCTCTGTCTCTCTCAGAGCTATTATGATTTTATCTATAATATTCTGCAGTGTCACTACACTATGCCTAAGTGGGGATTTTATCTTTGTTTTTTCTATTTGGTACTTGGTGTACACTTTAAATCTGAGGACTCATCATATTTCATTAATTTTTATCCATTTCCTCTTTCAATATTGCCTTGCCATCAGTTCCTCCTATCGTCTAGAAGTCTGATTTGATTTATGGTCAGGTTTTTCAACTATATTCTGTTTCTTAACAGTAAGTTTCTTTTTAAATTGAGACAAAATGAATATAGAGGGGAATGCATAGACCTTATATGTAAAATTTAATAAATGTACGTACCTGTGTATCCACAATCCCAACCAACATTTCCATCATCATGAACATTCCCTTCTGCCTTCATCCAGTTCATTACCACTTCTCAGAGACAGCTGTTGTGATTTTTTTTTATCACAGATGAGTTTTCCTGTTCTTATGCTTCCTATAAATGGAATTATGTAGATTACAGCTTTTGTGTCTGAAATCTTTGACTCAAACTGTTTTTGAGATTCAGTCATGTTATTGCATGTACAATAGCAGCTCATTCCCTTTTAAAAAAATGAATAATATTTCATAGCAAAAATAATATCAGAATTTGTTCAACATATTTTTCTGAATCCCCCTGGGGAGGGGCAAAGGAGTCTATTTTATTGACTGCTTCCCCCGCCATTGACTATTCGTCACATTCCCTCTGTCTTCATATGCCTAGTGATTTTCAACTATATACTGGACACTATGATGGCTATCGTATAGAGGCTCTGAATTCTGTCATCCTCCTCTGATTAGTTCTAGCACGGATTTAAGTCGTGACTGATCACTTTGGACACGTGGAGTTCTGGTTTTTGCCTCTGGTCAGGGGGAGATGTTTCACCATCAGGGAGCCCGCAGGCTTCAGGGGTCAGCCTGGCTCCACAGGATTTTGGGTGCCTTTATCCTCCCAGGGACCACGTTTTCAGCTGCAGAGCTCGTCCTTCTGGAGTGCAGTGCTTCAACTCTGCTTCTGCCGTTTTCTATTCCTGATCCGGAGGATATTTGCCTTTTCTGTGTCTTTTAAAATTTTCTTCCATATATTGCACATTTTTTTATCATCACTGTGCTTGCATGTGGAGGGGAGGATGCAAAGCACGAGTTGACAGCACCGCCATAGCTAAAAAAACCTTTCTGCGGCTCATAAAGCCAAGAAATAAGTCACTGAAACCACGTCTGTGTCCCTCCTCTCTCTCAGTTCTACACTCCTCAGCCCTTTTCAGTACCCACTGTTCCCTCTCACCCAGCTCTCCTGCGTCTCCCCTCTTAACTCCAATCCTTTAGCAGGGAAGAACCTGAACGCGTGATTCACACCTACTCAGACACTGGGAGGGGTGATGGACAGAAAAATACCTCCTCCAAAGTCCATGTCTTAATCCCTAGAACCTGTGACTCTGTGACCTTATATGCAAACAAACAAACAAACAAACAAAAAGGATGACTTTGCAGGCAGGATTAATTAAAGATTTGAGACAGGGAGATTATCCTCGGTTACTTGAGGGTTCAATGCAATCACAAGGGTCCTCATAAGAGGGTCCACAGGAGAGAAGTGATACGAGGCAAAGGAAAAAGAAAAGGTGACGTAGTGTGAGTGTATGTGTGTGTGTGTGTGTGTGTGTGTGTGTGCTGGGGGTGGGGGTTGGAGGTTGCTATGCTGCTGAATTGCAAAATGGAGGAAGAAGGTGGCCAAGGAATGCAGCAGGCAGCCTTTAGAAGCTAGAAAAAGCAAGGAAACAAATTCTTTCCCAGAACCTTCAGAAAGAACTCAGCCCTTTTGATCCATTTAGACTTCTGACCTCTAGAACTCTGAATCAGTTCTTATTGTCTTAAGCTACAAGTTTATGTTCATTTGTTACAGCAGCAACAAGAGATGAGTACAGGGACTGAAGTTTAACCTCTCCAGAAATGCTGGAAGGGTAAGATGGGGCCAAAGGAGAAGAGCATTACTTAACTCAAGTGCATGACTGCAGCGGGGCAGTTTGCGCCACCTCATCTCCAAGGCCTGCTCCAGGAGTGTTTCTGTGCCACATGTCTGGACCTCCCTTATCAGCACCATTGCTTTGGATCAGCCTTTATTTCTCCAGAAGGCTCCTTTATCAACGTTAGTGGGCTGGGAGGACACTAGGATGGGAGCAGGTACTAGTTTTAGAGTTGGAACAGACACACTGCAGGGAGCAGGGTGTGAGATTCACAAGGTTCTCAGCTGACAGGCTGAGGCCTTGTGGGGCCTTGGGCATCTGGTTGCAGGGAGAGGCCAGGATGGTGGAGGAAGGCATCCACCAGGTCCACGGCTGGCCCCACGAGTTCTCGCCCTTCCGTCCTACAGGGCCAGCGAGGTCAAGGGCAGCTCCTCTAAGACATGGTGTGGAGGAACAAGTTGCAGGAAGAAACAAAGGTGATTCTGCTTCACATTCTTCAGAGTAGCAATATGTCAGCCGCCCCCAGAGAGGCCGAAAGTAAATGAATCAGTGCTAGAAAGTGAAGGATACCATCCGCACTGAATGGTGAAAAGGACTCCTGAACAGTATCTTCATTGATTTTTTCTGTAATTGACACAGCATCTTGGTTTGCCTTCGGGCTTCAGCAGGAGAAAACGGGGAGCCATGTACACAGAGCTTCCTAGTGTTGGAATTTAATAAAAATCTCTCCTGAATGAGCTCCCTTTTCTTTTCCTTTATCACTCCTCTTTCTCTCCCTCTTCTTTCTGCTTCCTTCATATCTTCCTAACTTCCCATGCTTCTCCCAGTCTCTCTCTTTCTCCCTCTGTGCACACGTACACAGGCGCACGTGCGCGCGCGTGCACACACACACACACACACACACACACATACCCTTACACTTATTTCCCTTTGTTCAGTATAAGAACTTAACCTAACAGGTACTACATGGTCAGAAACCTGTTTTTGCTGGCCACGACATTGAAGACTTTAGGAAAGAAAAAAATAACACATTCCCTCTTTCATAGTGGCTTAAATTGCATTCAGGCGGAAGCTCAGTATATATTACTTGTAGTTCCATATCTGAGAACAGGCCTCTGGAGTGGGGTACTGAGAAGGCCTGGGCTGGCCCTGGGGCTCCCAGGGGCTCACTGTACAGGAGACGGGGGCGGGGGGGGGCTGGGGGATCAGCACCTCACCTGCAGGGCAGCTCCACGAGGCCACAGTGGCAGAGCCTGGTCCCTACCACATTGCCAGTTATGGGTTTCACAGACCTGGGCAGCAGAGGTCAGCCTGATAATTTTCAAGAGTTCCCAGAAATGAGTCCCAGTGTAGGGCAAGTCTGATAGCAGAGGTGGAGGTTATTCTCAGCTTGAAGCTGATTTGATAAGGGCCTGAGAAAAAAGGGAGGGAACTCCTAAATCAGAGGGAAGTGGTATCTGCGGATTTATCAGCAGCCGCTGATAAATTCCCTTGCCCAAGGGAAGTCGGATTCGGTGCTGGAGGACACAGATTTCTGACAATCCCTCCTTGTACCAAACAGGCTTGCCTAGTGTACTCAGAGGAACGGAGAACATTCCCGCAAGGAAGGTGCTCCACCAGACCCAAGCTAGTCTTGGAACCGAGGAGGTTCACGGTATCCTTCCCTTTCTAGCACGGATTCATTTAATTTGTCTTTGCTTGTTTGTCCTAGAGTCGCCTCCAAATTGGCATTTGGGAACCATAGTCACTCATTCAACAAGTCCTTATGAAGGTCCTACTATATACCAGGCTCTGTGCTTTCTGCTGTGAATATAACCGTCGGCAACAAATCAGGTGGCACGTCTTCCTAAGTGAAGGAGATGGATTTGATCCCAGACTTTGACAAATAAATGGAAAACAAACAGTGTGGTGGGTGCCATGGAGAAGGGACATAAAGGGGCAAGGGCAAGATAACCAGAGGCCATCTTGTTTAAGGAGGTCAGGGTTTATTGCCCTGGAAAGGAGTGAGCTGGCCTGGGGAGCCGAAGTCTGCAGGGAAAGCACAAATGGACAGGGGAGAAGCAAGGTGATCCCGAGGCCCCTCGGCAGGGAGGTTTCAAGGAATGTAAGAAGCCACACACGGTTGGCCAGGACCAGAATTGGAGAGTCAGACTTTGTCATGGAATTTGTTCTTTATCTCAAAAGCATTTGTTTTTTAACAGCTTTAATGTGTGTGTGTGTGTGAGAGAGAGAGAGAGAAAGAGAGAGAGGTGGGGTGTCTTGGCTGGACTAGTGTTGAGGTGGAGAGAAGTGAGTGGATGGAATCCATGTATATTTTTAAGAGAAAATAATCGGTTTGGTGATGGGTTCAAGAGAAAGGTGGATGATGGGAAAGCATTAGGAGTGACTCCCAGCTGTTGGCTTGAGCAACCATGGAATGGATCATGGTGCCATTTGATGACGAGGAGAGCCATGGAAAACAGCAGACTCAGGACGAGGGTGGGTCTGATGTCAGGCACATTGGGGTGGAGATTTAGGGTTCACTTTCATATGCTCCTCAGCACTTGCTCTCTGGGGAGTCCTCCAGGTGCTTGCTGGGTATGGGAGACCTGCCCTTCCACAGAGGCCAGCCCTCCCTATCCTGACCTCCTGCCCAGGCGAGGCTTCTGAGAGGTATGTGCAGCCCCAGAGTTATCTGTCCCATGGGGAAGGATCTGAGCCACCAGCTAAAGATGGTGGCAGCGACTCTAAAGCACCACACAGACCCAGCTCTCAGGGACCTGTAGATTAGCAGCGGAGCCTGAGCCCTTCATGGTTGCCAGGCCCTTTCCCAAGCAGAGCACCATACATTGTGGGTGGGATCATTCTTTGTTGTGGGAGAGCATCCTGTGCATTGTAGGATGTTTAGCAGACCTGGCTTCTATCCGCCAGTTGTAACAATCAGAAGTATCTCCACATATTGTTAAATATCCTTTACAGGGCAAAATTGCTACTGATTGAAAACTGCTGCCATACACAATTCCATTTGACCCCAACATATCTAGGTAGGCACAGCAAATATTATCATCCTCACGGTTAGATGAGAACAATGAAGCTCAGAAAGGTTAAGTGCTCGCCCAAGACCACACAGCTAGAAACTTGTAGAACTGAGATCAGAGCCTAATCTTTTGACCTCTAGCAGGGCCCCCTTCCATTTTATCATACTGCTTTGTAGTTAAGGTATATCAATAATGATGCATTTCTTTGCCCTGCGGGAAACTTCGAGAGGAAGATATTTTGGCACCTGGAGACTTCTGCCCAGGTGGCCCCAAGTCTGTCTCCAAGTGAGATTAGTGCCACCAAAAACCTCAGTGCCAATGGCATGAACCAATATGTCTAGATACTTGCTTGTGTGGTCATGGTTTGAGGATCCAATATTACATTCGAGATTTAAGATTCTAACAAAGAAAGAGGACTAACATTTATTGTGGATTCCTTTATTCATCACAACTCTGTTGTATGTGGAGGTGGGCATCCCAGTTGCCATTTTATGGACAAGTAAACTGAGGGACCTTACTGTTAGAAAGTGGCCCTGCTGGGATGGGAGCTGGGGTTGGTGTGAAGGTACATTCACATTCTTTGAATGAAAACTTGCTGATTCCTCAGGGGATGATGGGCTGGACAGATGGCCTTGAAGGGCCCTTCTTATGCTCCCGTGTAATGATCTGAATTATGAAATCACTGTTAGGGAAAAATCGGCACTGAGCATGATCCTAATGTGCATGCTCTGTTACATGATGTTAATTTCCTTGAATACCAAGACTGGGCTCTGAGGATGTGCAGAATACTAATGCTCATTTTTGCCTGGTCCTACGGAAAAAAAAAATCAAACTCCAAATAAAGCAATAAAACGATTCTCATGGAGTGCTCTTAATGAGGAAAAATTGGTCTGTTCCCTTTTCCTTTCTAGCAGTCTGCTTTGAACTTGGGAGGGAGATAAGTTTAACCACAGAAGAATTATAAGCAAAAAGATTTAGAGGTGCCTCACGAAACCCAGAAGGAGGATGCAAACTGGCAAACCTTTCAGGTGCGGGAAGTTTCCCAGCCTCCTGGGGTGTCCCTTCCCCCTAGGGCTCCACGCCCTTCCCCCAATATGTGCAGAGTGCTCTGAGTCAGAGTACTGCCGCCCTGCCGCGCGTTAGAATTGCAGGGAGGAAACTTTAAAAAAATATACAGAGATAGGTCCTTATCCAAGACCAATTAATTCAGAGCCTTTGGCATTGCGTGATGATTTTAGTCTCACCAGGTCTGAGGACCACTGCCCCTGGCCATTGCTCTCTGTTCTGGCTCCCATTTTGGGGGGGGACTTGCTAGAGAGCAGTCAGTTGCTGTGAGAAGCTGGGTTAAGCTAAGGCCTTAGAGGTTGTAATAGTTTAGTGGCTGAGTGTTTGAGGTGAGTGTTTGCATATTTACAGCAGTCTTGGTCCATTCCAACCTGCTCCTTGCCTTCTAAACTTCAAGGAATGAAGGACCACTCCCAGTCTTTGCCTCAACCAGACTCACTTGCAACATATTAGGAACTCCTCACTACCTGTGAGGTGGGGTGTCTAGGGGAGTCATGCCCCCACAAATGGCTCCCCAAAGAGCCACCACCAGCCCTTCTGGTATGGCCCCTCTGAGGAAGAACCGTGGACCTCTACAGGCTCCAACCAAACCTAGACAACACACCCTCTGGACTGTGGCTACTCGGCACATTAACTTATAAAATGATATCCTTTTTACCTTTAAAAAAGAAAGAAACAAGGAAAGAAAGAAAGAAAGAAAGAAAGAAAGAAAGAAAGAAAGAAAGAAAGAAAGAAAGAAAGAAAGAAAGAAAGAAAGAAAGAAACCTGGAGGTCTAAGATGATGGAGGACCTTGTTTAGCTGCCGAGGATGGGGCAGATCTCACTTAGACTACTCAAAAACAGCCTCTACCTCTTCCTTTCCTGTATAACAAAGACCCTGTATCAGAATAAGTTTCATTCTGTTCTTAGTTTGCTAAAAATTTGTGGTTTTTTTAATCATGAAATAATATTGGATTTGATCAGCTCCTTTCCCTGTATCTACTGAGTATCTACTGTTATAGGATATGGTTCTCTTTTCTTCTGTTAAAGTGGTAAATAATCTTGACTTTTTTTTTCCTAATCTGAAACCAAGCTTGCATTCCTTGAATCTACTCAACTTGCTTATGCAATGATATTGATTTTACACTATAAAAAAAGAAAGAATGGAAAGACCTGGAGGTCCAAGGTTAGGAGGTTAACCAGACCACACGACTCACTGGAGGCAGAGTGGGGACTTAAGCAGACTCTATTGACTCCAAAGTCCCTGTTTGTGCCTTCGTGGGACTTTGGGGAAAGGCTAGTTTAGGAGGTAGATAGGAGGAGGGACTAGTGAAGGCACCCAGGACCAGCCTTCAGAGAGGTAGGGGAGAGCTTGGCATTAGGGATGAGGAGGTCACACTGGATGGGGTGTGGTTGGAGATGTCTCATGGAGAGAGGAGAGTTGGGAGGAGGGAGCGCTGGGTTCATCCACTGAGTTCATCCAGAGCCATCTTAAGGGTGCGGTGGGGGCTGGGAGCTGCCTGAAGGGAGGAGGGATCAGGAGTTGGGCACCCATGTCTGTTTTTTAAGGTAGTTGGTGGCAAAAGGAAAGGGAGACCGTGCTGGTGTGCTGGAGTCAAGCACAAGAGTGGAGGACAGAGAGACGGAGTGAACGATGAGGCTTCCACATTCTTCCCAGGCCGGGAGTCCACTTGTTTTCTATCCTTTGACTTCTCTGTGCCTCAGTTTCCATATCTGTGAAATGGAGATAATAATAAGCGCTGCTTCCCAGGGCTGTGGCCAGTGGAGAGGGCTGTGGAATGTAGCAGATGCCACAAGGGCTGGTATCATCATCACCAACCATCACATTCTTCTATCGGCACAATCTCTGTCCCCCTCCAACAAGCAGGCCACATGGTCCTGGGGGCATGTCGTGGGATGGGGGGGCCTCTGGTGTGGCACCATCTCCCAACCTGGGTGGGTGGTCTGGAAGTGCTGCAGGGTGTTGGAAGTTAAGGCAGCTCCCCTGCTCTGCCTCTGGCTTGGGATTTTGGTTATTTCTCCTCAGTATCTAATAGCTGTATTATTTTTTTCACAAAAATCTATACTTGGTCCTCACAGCATATGGTGCAATGATAAAACTCTGTGTATCAGAGTGCGGGGGACGTCTCCTCTCCTCATTTTTTTCGTGAAAAATTATGTTTCGACTGAAGGCATCAGCACTCCTCCCTGTCTGGCTGCCGATTCCTGTGTCTGTCCCTGAATGTGGGGCTGAGAGAAATCAGCGCTAGGTACCAGACAGCCCGCCCTTGTTCCACCAGCAAGCTGCTGTGTGATCTCAGGCAAGAGGCTTTGACTCTCTGGGTCTAGGTGTCTTCCTGTGAGGGTGGAGGGCCTCCACCTGCATCTGTCCATAAGCACTCGTTGGGCAAGGTGGATGCTGTCAGTCATGGAAAGGGAACGGCTGAGAAATGGCAGGGCAGGCTTTTAGGGGATCACAGAAGGCCAGCCGCATCCTGTTGCAGTCAGCTTTTACACTGTTGGAACCAAAAGACGTGACAAGAAGAATTTTAGAAGAGGAAAAATGAGTGTTGAACAGGTATAGGCCAGCCCATGTGCGCGGTGAACAAGAGCTGTCCTGTACCCCTGTTCTAGACCCATTTTAAAAAATTCTGTTCATATGGAGAATTATCTTGACTTTTTCCTTCTAATCTGAAAACAAACTTGCATTCCTTGAATCTACTCACCCTGCCTACAAAATGATACTGTTTTTACTTTGAGAAAAGAAAAAAGACCTGGAGGTTAACCAGGTTAGCCAGGTCCTGGTCTTTTTAACCAGGACCACACCATAACTAGAGGTGGAGTGGGGACTTCCACATGCTGTATGGACTTTAAAGTCTGTGTTGATGCCTTCTTGGGACTTTTGGGGAAGGCTAGTTTAGGAGGTGGACAGGAGGAGGGACTAGTGAAGGACCCAGGACCACCCTTCAGAGAGGTAGGGGAGAGCTTGGCGTCAGAGGACTATAGACCACGGATCTGTTGATGGGGACCCAAGGGGAGGAGCATATCATGGAGGAAGAGTGTGTCAGAGGAAAGCAGTTCAGGACATGGAGGGAAAGAGAGGGAGAAGAGAAAGAGAGCTCCACTCACCAGGGCAAAATATAAACCCCAAAGGCAATCCCCAGGGACCCACCTCCTCCAGCCACACCCTGCCTACCTTCAGTGACCACCCAGTTGATCTCTATCAGGGGATTAACATGTTGATTCGGTTAAGACTCTCATAACCCAATTATTTCAACTCTAAACTTTCCTGCATTGTCACACATGAGCTTTTGGGGGACACTTCATACCCAAACCATAACAACCAGAGAAATCTGGGATTTATTTTGTTTCACAGCCAAGGGCTGCAGTAAGGCATGTTACTCAAAGGCCTCTCCATCTCAGCGTGAATGCGCATCTGATGCTCCCCTGAGAGCAGGGCGTCCACCAGGGCCTGGAGGGAAGGTGGGCAGAGTGGAGAGGGTAGCAGACCACTAGGAGGAGAGAGGGAAGCAAAGGACTTTCTCACACACCCACAGGTGGCCCAGCCAGGGGAAGGCGTCACACCCGACATGCCAGCCGAACCGTAATTCTAAGCATCTTTCATGGCCATGCTGCGTAATGGACTTGACATCCAGACAGAACTGGGTTTGAGGTCCCGGAAATACTTACTGGCTGGGTAACCTTGTGTAGCCTACTGAACGTTGCCTCAGTTTTCACATCCTCAGTGTTCCCCACCAACAGCCAAGGTCGGGTGACATTTCCCACGAAGGGGGCGGTCCTGTCCCCCGACAGCATCCTGTGTGTTAGTGCTGTTACAGTTCGCAACTTCCAAACCAGGGAACTGAAACCTAGGTAGGTCCCGTGACTATGGTAAGTTCCACGTTTGTACGTGTCAGAGCTGGGGTGCCACTCAGGCGGATGGCTGCCATCTGTGCTCACAGCTCCAGTGCCTTGCTGCCTCGCTGAAGCCTCATGTCCTCCTACACTGCCACCCACTCCCCCGCCCCATGTTGTAGTCACTCACTACAGAATCACCCCAGAATCACCCCCTGGCTCCCCAAAGACTTGACTTCTCCATCACTGTTACTCTTTCCCAGAATATTCCTTCCGGTTCTTAGTAAATGGTCCCTTCTCACCTTACCTGCTCTTTGACTTCCCCTTTCCAACTCACCTCCCTATTGGATCATTCCAATCACCATATATAGAGGCTGGAAGTTCTTACATCCTTAATAAAATGCAAAACTCTGTTGTCCATCTCTATTTATCGCTTCATCTTTTTCTCCTCTTTGCAGCAAAAACTGCAATGTGACCTGTGCTTGCAGCCCAATTGCCTTTCTTCCGTTCTTTCTTGAATCCACTGTAATAGGGCTTTTGCCTCCAAAATCCAGAGGCTTTGCTCTTGTCGAGGTGACTGATAGCTTTTGTGTTGTGAAAACCAATGATTAATTCTCAGTCTTCACTTTGTTTTGCCACGGTACCTACAGTTTACTCAGCTTCTTCATCTTTCCTCTCACACATCTTGTTTACTTGGCATCTTGGACACTAGCTACACTCTTTCTGCTTCCATCTCACTTCATTGACTATATATACTTCCTCAGTATCCTTTGCCATTCTCCACAGCTCCCCGGTTTCCAAACATGGGCATTCCCCCAAGGTTCAGTCAGTCCTTGGACCTCTACTCTTTTCCAATCTTTTCTAGCTCCCTTGATGATCTTATCCGGGCTTTAAACATCATCTATATGCTGGTTCCTCATAAATTTATATTTCTAGCCTGGTTCTCATTCTTGAACTCCACACTTGTATAGCCAGCCAGTAGTTACCTACATAGCTCTGCCTCCATCTTGCAACCGAACTCCTGATCATCACCTTCAACTTGCTCCTCTCATTCCCCTGGAGGTTGCATCCGTTCAGGTACCAAGGTCAAAACCTTCAGATCAATTGTAATTTTCTCCATGATTCACACTCCATGCCCAATTCTTCAGCAAATTCTGGTGGCTCTACTCTGCATAGCAGCCACAGTGGCCCTTTCAAAATGCAAGTCAGATTGTGTTACTTCTCTTCTCAAATCCTTTTAATGGATTTCTAAGTGTAAAAAGCCAAAATATTTCAAAAATATTCAAGGCTCACCATGGTTTGCACTCACTTCCTATTATGCATCTGACTTAATCTCTCTCTCCTCTCTCTCTCTCTCTCTTAAAAAACTTTTCTACTTCTTCACTTCTCTCTAATCCAAACTTGAAAAGAACTTGCTTACTTGCCTGGAATGCTTTTCCCTCAGAAATCCACAGGGCTTGCCTTCAAACCTCCTTTTTAGTTGAGGACTTCCTTTATGGCTCTAGCTATGATTGCTAACTTGCATTTTTCCTCTATAGAACCTATCATCATTTGATGTTCCATATATTTTGTTCATCTATTTTATTTTCTTTCTTTCCTACTAGGATGTACTCCATGAAGAGAGCAATTCTTACAGATTTGTTCCCTGCTGATCTCCAGCACCTACAACAATGCCTGACATACAGTAGTTATTCAAAAATAATCTGTTGAACAAATGAAGAATCTCCAAAATAGAGGTTCTTGAGTTTTTGACTTGCTGTTTAATTCAGCAATATAATGTTACTGTCACATACATTTAATAAATAGTAACCATTATGACTGTTCTTTATGTATTTGGATATTAATCCCTCACAGATCAATGATTGAGTAGTAATTATTATTAATCTCCATCTTAGATGAATAAATCATAATCATAATGGTAATCATGCTCTGTACTCATTATAAGTTTACATTTATGAAGAGTTAGGTTAAAAGTTAGTTATGTCATTAGTGCTAAAAATTACATTTGGAGAGGAATTTAGAGGACTTGGAGTTATGAAATGACAAGACCTAAAATATCTATTAAAGCTTAAGAAAACTTTGATGAGAAGTGAAATCAAAATTACTCATGCTTAAATTATAAATACATGACAGTGATGGCAGGGATTTGAAATAAGATTTGTCAGAAGCCAAGCTGTGTTCCCTAACTTTGCTCTCCTCTCTGTTGGAGCATGATACTCAATTGCTCCTTACCTCTGCTCAATATGGATAAATGGATTTAAATGCCAGATAAGGGGAATAGGAAAAGTTATTTGATTTGCTCAAGGAGTTTTTTTTTTACAGATTATAACTTGATTTCTGAAACTATGAAACATAAATATTCATATGGTCTAATACTGTTGAAGGTGGTAGTGGTAAATGAGAACCAAATGCCTTCTCTTGGGTATTTTAGCTCTAACATGATGGTTGCATCCACATGTATTTTTGAGGACTGATTGATAAGAAAACATTTAGGCAATCAGCCTATAGATGATTGGGTCAGCGTACACTGTGGTGCATATGGCTAATGCCTGTCTTCATTAGGTTACTACCTGCCGTTCATTTCACTGATCATTTATGGAAACTTTGTAAGTCTTCTGAGTTGGCCTTCTGGGTAGAAGGAGAAAGCTGAGGCAAGCCAAGATCTTGATCATCCTCCGTGTCTTATGGTCCAGTCCATAGTTATCTGGAGACAGCAAAGGGGCTGGGCCAAAGGCAGAGCTTGTTGAGCATCCCCTTCGCCTGGTTATCTGGCAAGACATGGGGGAACTACATATAGCGGCAGCCCTGAAACCTACAGTGGAGGTAGTGCAGGGTAACTAACTTGGGTACCTTAGAGGTGTGGTGTGTAGAAAATAATCAAATGCAATCCAGATCAAGAGCTAATGCCAGCTTCCCGGCAAGCAGTCGAAGTTTTCATTCGAGGACATATTCATGCTCATTCTCATTTGAATTCCAAAAACGACCAGGGAAAGCCTTGTCCTAATATTGCTTGTGTTGTCCCTTGACAGTTTTGAGGCCAGGAGCCATATATTACTCATCTAGCAGGATGCCCAGAATGCAGTGGATTCTCAAGAAACTTGCAAAAAGTGAATAAATTATTCAGAACTGTGTCATGAGGGAGCTAGAGAAAGTGGGTGTTTCTGATGCTCATTTAAAAGGTATTATTGGGATGCAGAGGTAACATCTCTATGAAGTGGGTTTTGGGGAGGGGTAGTTAAAGACCTGAAGGTATTTTTAAAAGCCCGGTTAACCAGAGCCTGTTTGTGTGCTGGGGTGTGAAACTCTATGAATGTATTATCAGCAGGGCCTTAGATGGGTTTGTGTGATTTGTTTTGGGCAGAAACAGGCTCCTTCTTTACAGATTCCCTGAGGATAGAGAGACCAAAAGGACCACCTGCTACTCTAATGGTTCACCCACCCCACGATTAATGAGGGAGATGTTTTTGGTCTTTAAAGGAACAGTGTCAGTGAAATGTCTAAAACAGTAGCCACATGTGGCTCTTGGCACTGAAAATGTAGCTAGTTCAAATTCAGATGTGCTTTGAGTATAAAATAACCACCAGACATTGAACACTTGGTACAACAGAACATATTATATACCCAATTAATAATTTTTATGTTAGTCACATGTTGAAATGATAATGCTTTTGAACATATTGGACAAAATAAGAACATTTCAAAAAATAATATAATTACCATTCTTAAAGAGTTAAGTGGCTACCATGAAATTTAAAATGCCATATGTGGCTCACATTGTACTTCTACTGGACAGTGCTCTCTAAAAGATACCTTGTTTTGGGATCCATTCCTAGAAAGCTTGTATTTCATTTAGGTCTGGAAGCAGTTATAAGCTCTGAACAGACAAAGAAGAAAATTGAATCTGGCATGGAAAAAAATGCAAGTACCTGTTTTTGCAAAAAAAAAAAAAATAATAATAATAATAGGTGACCAGTTGGCCATAAATCCACCTCTAGGCTTCTCTGTATTTGATCTTATTCTTTGAGGGCTCAGGTGTCAGTTCCACACTGTTATTTCAATATGTTGAAAACAAAAATACTTAAAGATTATGAACATCTATGGAGAACTTGTCATGTGGGCTTTGTTAATTGCTTTATATAAATTATTGCATTAATGAAGTAGGCATCTGACTCTCCTCACTTTACAAATAAGCAGAATAGACAGATGGCATGCAAAAGGATAACTCAGGAAGAAGTCACTGCAAGTGGGGGGTGAGGGACAAGAAACAGGCACAGGTGTTACTCCAGGTCCAACTTGGCAAGTAGGTGAACACTCAGCCCACACCCTGGTTGGGGGTGCAGGAGGGACGAGTATATCCTCTGAAGAGATGCCTGGCAGAGTGCGCTGGGTAGTTTGTGTTCATTTAACATTGCTGATTCCCCACCTGGCCTCCTCCCTCCCTTCTTGCTTTAATCCTGCCCACTTCCTTGTTTCCATCACCTCTTCCCAGGATGACTTCTCCATTTATGTAATGGACAAAGAGTAGTCATTAGTGCCAAATGGACTTGGGTATGAAACTAAGTCATACCATGGGAAGAACTAAGGACTGCCTCACAGGGTTGCATTGGGGTTTAATGTTGATGCAATAAATCTTTAGACCAAGAGAAGGTAAATAGTAAATATTAGTAATTGCTAGTGTTTACTTTTTTCCATGTAGCTCACGTCTGTGGCTGTTTTCTAGATCTCAGTTACAGGAGATTGATACCAAGGGAGCTAGGAATAAAAAGGAAGCCATTTACATGTTGGGGTTCATGCTGACCTACCCCAGGTCAAATTCATTCCTTATTGTGTCTGTACACACCTTGGGATCTGAAAAGAGATAGTCTCCTTTGGTCTATAAAAAAGATTTCCCTTAAGTAAAAATATTTGGAGGACTTTTTGTTTGCCTTTGAAATCTGTGTGTAATTAACAAGCTTGCCCTCTGGAAGCTGGTGATCTACTTTGTGTGCGCTTGCAGCAAGCAAAAAAGCAAAAGTCACCTCACCAGCATAGATTTCCAATCTGACCTTCCTCCATTCTCTATTGTTAGGATCCTGTGACCAGCATGTTCCACAGGGAAGCTGACTGAGGACACTTTCTTCTATTGTGAACATAGGGCGCCAGGATCAATCTAGTTGGCAGCACCGCCCTCTCTAGCAACATTAGACCTGGAAGGGAACGTGCTGGGGCAGACCCAGCCCAGAGCTGGCAGACTCAGGTTTCGGTTCCAGCTCAGGCACTCAGGGTGAGGTGGCTTTGGGAAGTCTTATTTTTTTCCCTGGATCTCAGTATCCCCATCTAACTAGAGAGTTGAGTCAAGGGTCTCAGCTCTGGAGACCTCAGTGGGAACGCTGGAAGGCTAGGACTGTACCCTCTTGTTTATAACTGGGTCCCCAGTGTCTTGTACAATATCTGGCATATAGTAAGTACTTGATAAATCCTTGTTGAATAATGATTTATCCACAGCTGTTTCAGCTGTGACTATCTGCATGATAGAGGCTGCTGATCCTAAACCATCTCTTGGGAGAAATGAGTGATAAAGGGACCAACAGACACACAGAGTTTCACTAGGAAAGCTGATGTTCTTGAAGGTTAGACATTTTTCCATCTTTCTCCTTCCTGTGCCACGTAGAGACTTGGTCTGACCCCACACCTGGGGTAAAACAAGAAAGAGAGGGATCCTAGTAAAACTGCTTAATTCAGGCCAAAACCTGGGAGTATATTGAAAAAACACCGAATAGAACATACATATTTAGCAGCTTGTTTGTTTCATAAAAAATTATCTTATTTGGATTCAAGAGACGGATCCCAGTCAATGCTTAGCTAATTGCTTTGGTTTGTACCTATGGAACATTCTATTTAAATGATTGACATGAGCAGAGATTGTTTGCTTGGTAGACCTGAGAGGGAGATTTCTTTCCCTGAAGTTCCAAGTCCGCTCTCGTGTGTGTATCTCACCAGGTGGGCAAGAGCAGCTGAGGGGACCTTGCAGACTTCATTTGTGAAGTCCACTGACTCTAACCCTTTCATCAAGCCAATGTCTGCAAACCATTCCCGTGGCATGGGTAGGTGGTGAACCCATGAAATCTCCTGCTTTAAGAGGAATTGTCTCCACAGGAGCATTTGGTCCAGGGAGCTGCTCAGCACTTGAAAGGCAATAAATAGTAACCAATAACCAAGCATTGAAGACATATTATATCCTGAGTGAAAGAAAGAAGATGTTGTATTTGGAATTGTGATCTCTCTGTCTTGTACTTTTTTTTTTTTTTTGGTACTGGGGATTGAACCCGGGCAGGGGGGGTGGGGCTTAACCACTGAACCATATCCACAACGCTTTTTATTTTGCAACAGGGTCTCATTGAGTTGCTTATGGCTTCACTAATTTGCTGAAGCTGATTTCAAACTTACGATCCTCCTGCCTCCGCCTCCCCAGCTGCTGGGAGGCATGCACCAGGGCATCTGGCTTCTTGTACATTTGGGGTAAAAAATGGATAGCAGGTAGGGTACTGCTATCAGAAGCTTTAAAGAGACAGGTGTAACTGGACCACTGGGAGCGATGAGATGATGCCTTGGCCTGAGAAAGAGCCATAGGCTGGGGTCTGAAGCTTAAAGGTTTTCAGTCCGCCTGTCCCTTGAGGGCTCCTTCCTGCTCCCTCACTCTTACTTCTTTCTTTTTGCACATGTGCGAGTGCACACACACACACACACACACACACACACACACACACACACTTGCATGCACATACACATTCTTATTGCACAAACCAGAGCTGTAGATGCACAGAGCATCACAGAGAAATCACACAAATTGGAAAAACATCATTGTATTAGGATGATTTTCATCCTAACCCTTGTCTGATTTTACCTTCAATTTACCGTCCTTGTCACATTTAATCCTTTCTATTTTCTGAACTGCTTCACTCCAAGAGCCCAAGAGGGATTGCTTTTCTCTTTCCTCATCTCCCCAGCTCCTAGGGTGAGCTCTGGTTGGTGCAAGGACAGAAGTGGCTGCCCTAGCTGCTGGGATGCCAGCTGCTGCTGGCTGCAAGTGCCCAGCATGCTGGTGGACAGTGTCATTTTGCCTAAGGCAGCTGGAAGGGCTGACACAGAGAACACCTCAGGGGAGGCTGTGGCCTCTGCAGAGGTCTTCTTTACAGGTCTCTTGTTCTGATTAAAACTAAGTCCCTGCATGGAGCATTGGCTCTTAAAGGGGGAAAAAAACTAGACCTGTGTTATTTTCCATTTAGTTACAATTCTGTAACTAGATTTGCAGAAATGACTAAATCGGCTAGAGGGAGGCAGGTGGGTTTGTGGGGCTGACACGGGCTGGGCATCTGGGGACTGTACTGCTAGCTGGGCAGGCTTTCACACTAGCAGCCTGGGTGGCACTGAGCCAGACCTGTCGCCTCTGTGTCCTCATTATTAAGTGAGAAGGATGGTCCAGATCATGCCACACCCCCCTGAGAGAAGGACTGTGAACACAGGGCTCCAGGATCAATCTAGTTGGCAGCACTGCCCTCTCTAGCAACAGTCAGCACTTAAAGAGCACTTGGTTTTGATCTCATAACATGTTAGCTTATTTAAGCCTTATAGATGAGAAATGGAGAGATGAAGTGAGGTGCCCAGTGTCACTCAGCAAAGCTGGAATTCAAGGCCAGGCAATGCTGCTCAGAGTCTGAACTTGCTTGTTGCGCCCCTCCCCTGACTCAGGCAATGGCAAGGCCCTACTGAGGTGGATGGCGCAAGACGTCCATCCTCTGGAGGAGCGCAGTATGTTTCTGGGAATGGGCTGATTTGTTTTTGTATTCCTTTAATAAGTATAGTTGCGATTTCTCATATGACCATTAAGTATGAAGGAAAAAAACATGACTTTCCCAATTAATGCAACTACTTCTAAAGAATAGATCTGTTTGCTCTAAATGCAATGATTCAGCTGTGGAGAGTAAATTGTTAATGTCTAATGAAAAACTCCCTGTATTTCTGTCAAGGAAGTTTTTGAGAAATTAAATTAAAATCTAGAGAAGAAAAATTAATGTTAAGAAGACAGATTAGTGCTTAGTACTGGACAACTTGTTCTTGTTCCTGTGCACAATGGTTTGTGCTCTTACTCTTGTTTGATTAAAATTAATAACAAGTCAACCACTTACTATAACTATGGCACCGGTTCCAGTCAGTAAGTCAAGAAAGAATAGTCAAGGTATAGGCCAATAGTTTGGGACATTTGTAACTATTATTAAAATTTAACTAAACAGAAACAGCTCAAAGCAAAACGCGAACTGAAGGTACAAATGTTTGCTTATGCATAAGCCAAGATACATTCTTCTATTCTGATTGTAGCTAGGTAATATTTTGTTTCTTTGAATAATGATTCCTGTTTTGTAACCACAAAGTACTGTGAGCCTGCCAAAATGAAAAGTATATATGATCAACTTCACAAGTAAAGATTGGGATCAACACCTGCACTTTGGTGTCTGTGTTGTTTCTCCACCCCTCTTTCGCCGACTCCTCACCATCCCTTCATCTCCTGAGACCCCCTGTTGGAGCTGGTCTCCGACACTTGCACTGTCCCACTCTGTGTACATGGTGCTAATGAGGCAGGGCTCTGAGATTTTTGCAGCCAACAAACCAGTCTAATTTTGTTTGACCCAGCAATTCCCAAGCTGTGATGACCCAGGAACCCTCAAAAAGCAGCAGAGTGTGATGACTCAAAACACAGAGTCTCAGCAGAAATGGCGAGGCTTATTCTCTTCCCTCCACTTAGAATCACTCTGATCTTGGGCAGGAGCTCAACCTCTTTAAATATCAGTTTTCTCAGCTACAAAATGGGGGTGATGATAGTAGGGTTGCTAGGAGAATTAAAAAAAAAATACAACGCTTGAAAAACTCTTTGTAGTGCTTGGCATTTTGTATACATGACAGCTTTTGCTACATATAGTAAATAAGGGATGACATCCATACATAATGCCACGATACAGATGTCAGCTTTTAAATATGCACACGGAGAGAAAGAGATGATATCATTACATTAAATATAAAAATAAGAAATATCTTTATCTTATGTATTAAAAAGAGATACTACTACCTTTAAATTACATAAAGGTACAAAGCTATATAAAACATGCATACACACACACACACACACACACACACACACAACCTATTATGAGTCTATAGAGCGAATATTCCTGAAACACACAGTGGGAAGTATCAGTCTAACAATGTTTAAGGCCCTTTTCTTTTCCTCTGCCCCTAGTTTGATTCCTATTCTTGAACTCTAAAATTGCTAGGCTCTTACGAAGGCCTATGTGGGCTTCCTGTGTAGAAAGAACTCACCTCACGGGATGTTGTAGCAGGGAAGGGCCTCAGAGATCATGCTGTCAAACTCACTTGCTTTATAGAAAGCTGAGACCTGAGGATCTCCAAGTAGGAGAAAGTCAAGGTGAGACCCTTCACACATGGCAGGATGTAAGGCTGCAGAGAGAAACTTGTTGTTATGGTTTAGAGATGAGGTAGCCCCAAAAGCTCATATGTAAGACAGTGTAGAAAGGTTAGAAGTGAAATAATTAGTTGAAGTACTTTATTGAGTGCATTAGAGCACAGACACGATTAACTGGGCAATAATTGTAGGCAGGTGGGGAGTGCCTGGAGGAGGTGAAACTGGGGGGTGTGCCTTTGGGTTTAGATTTTTGGCCCTGGTGAGCAGCTTGCTCTCTCTCTCTCTCTCTCTCTCTCTCTCTCTGATTCCTGCTTGCCATAACCTAAGCTACTTTCCTACTCAACGATTTTCTGCCTTAAAGTTTTGTCTCACCTTGGGCCCAGAGCTATGGAGTCGACCATCTATGGACTGAGACTTCTGAAACTATGAGCCCCCAATTAACTTTTTATCCTTTTATGTTTTCCTTCTCAGGCATTTTGGTCACAGTGATTAAAAAAAAAAAAAAGCTGGCTAAAACACTTACAATTTTCTGAATTATAAACCTGGGAAACTCAATCCAGGCAGAGGCCTGCCCTGGGGAGGGCCAACAACTTGTCTAGAGCCACTGTCCATTCATCATTGAAAAACACCACAAACTCATGAATTCATAGAGTTACAGGATTCATAGAGTTATAGGATAGCACCTCATCACTGCTCTTGCCTTGGGGTATAGGAGGATGAGTCTGCAGAGGTAATATCCACAGGCAGCTCCCACAGCCTCAGGGAGGGAGTTCTGGGCTTTCCTGAAAACCTGCTCAGCCAGTTCCCACAGGGTAGCTAAGGATGCTCTAGGAGCCTTTGTTCCAACTGGGCTCCTCTTAATGTCTTGGGTTTGCAGGGACAGTGGGAAGATGCTCCAAGATGCTCTATGTTGAAAGAAGGGGTTGCAAATTCCTTGACCACTGTGACCAAGCTTGGAACCGGGAGGGGTTGGGACCTGTTGGAGGCATGTAATGGCTGTCATTGTGGTAGTAGGGGAATCCCAGGCCCTCACTGAAGTCATTCAAGTCCCCAAACCCAGTAGTGCTGATTAGTTAAAGCTGGCCTCTGCCTGGATTTAGCTTCCCAGGCTTATAACTCTAATCATGAAAAAAAAATATAAAAATATATTTAAAAAATATATTTATTTTGTAAACTTTTCTAGAAATGTCATGACAAGAGACTTGGAAGTCTAGTCCCAGGCCTAAGGGTCTGGAATGTCGGTATCAGTACACTTGAACTCGGTATTCTGATTCCAGCAACTCTTTCCCTAATGCTGCTGTAGCTGACATGTTGGTGAATAATTCAGCTACAGCATTATGGTGATCAAAAATATCTTAGGGATGTGGCATTTAGTTTTTATTAATTTATTTTAATTTTTCATTAAATTTAAATTTAATTTTTCATTGCTGTTGGAGGCTCAGCCCCCAGCCCTACTGCCATATGAACTAGAAATAAGCCTACCATGTTAAGGCCCTGACATTTGAGTGCTTTATTTTCAGAGCTAGCATTCCTCTTGTACACATTCATATTTCCTCAACCAGTAATATTCTCTGTCCCTGATTCCGGCTCACGTCTTCCTGTCTGGAGTCTTCCTGACCTCACTGACCTCAGGGTCCCCCTTTGTCTGCATTTCTGTAGCTCGTATTGTCATACTCAGGCAGTTCCCACTTGGATACGTAAGGGCTTGCAGTGCTAATTGAAGAGGACGGAGACCCAGTTCCACACTCATTCTGCATCTCCCAAAATGCCTAGCGTCAAGCCCAGCAAACAGTAGGCACTCAATCAATACTTGTTGATCGATTTGAGAGAGGCTGGAATGATCCATATCAAACTCCAGGCATCATCCGGGAGCTCACTGATTAAGCGGGTGAATCTTGCAACCTTTCTCTAAGGCCACCACTCAGCCTGTGCTGGGGGGAGCCCCCAGAGCCCAGAGCCTCTAGGCTCAGGAGCCCCTCAGCTGGCCAGTTCCCTGCTGGCTTCCCAGGATCGCAGGCACTCCAGGCCACTCTCAAATGGCCAGGGCATCCATCAAGTGACTTGCCGACTGAAGGTTCTTCTTTGTTCTCTCTGCTCTTCCTGCTTAAAAAAAAAAAAAAAAAAAAGCAAACAAACAAAACCCAAGAATATCCTCAAAATGAAAAGCCAAAATCAATTAGAGACCCTTCTGTCTAGGGCTCTGATTATGTCCTCAGTCTATCTAGGGAAGAGTGGAATAGTATTATCTTTCAATTACTAGTCCAGTGTTAAAAAAATATATTTATGTTGTAAACTTTTCTAGAAATGTCATGGCAAGGGCCTTGGAAGTCCAGTCCCGGGCCTAAGGGTCTGGAATGTCGGTATCAGTACACTTGAACTTGGTATTCCGATTCCAGCAACTCTTTCCCTAATGATGCTGCAGCTGACATGTTGGTGAATAATTTAGCTACAGCATTATAGTGATCAAAAATATCTTAGGGATGTGGCATTTAGTTTTTATTAATTTATTTTAATTTTTCATTAATCTTTGTACTATGATAATGTTTGTTTAATGAAAACAATTAAAGAATATGGATAAGCAAATCAGAAAATAATATCATTTGAATTTCCATGGATCAAATATAAATCAGTGTGCATATTTTCATGTATATCTTGCCCAATTTTTCCAGTGTCAACATATGCATGTACATATACACTCTACATATGCTATTTGTCAGTTGGTTTGCTTAATATTTTTCTATGTTAAAATATAAACAGGGTCATTTTCAATAACTTTATATTATTCCATTTTATAGAAATCTGCCATTGTTCAGAAAACTATTGTTATCTAGCGTTGGATATTTAATGATTTTTGTTTGTTTTATTTTTCTGTTATAAATTCTCCAGTGGAGTATATAACCTTTGCATGCACACATGATTATTTCTTAAAGATAGAGTCATAGACGAATGAGAAGTCATACTCCATTTATGTATAATGTGCCAAAATGCATTATACTGTCATGTATAACTAATTAGAACAAATAAAAAAGATATTAAAAGAAAAAAAAGATTAAGAGTCATAGACGTGTAATTACTAGACCAAAGGGAACATAGATTTTAAAGTTCTATGACACCCATGGCTGGTAATGCATTTACTGTCCCACTAACATTCAGATAGTTTTAACTTTACTCAGTCAAATTGGCTTATGTGCGTGGATACAAACATCCACAGCTGGAATGAGATGGGGAGAAAGAATTTAGATAGTTAATGAATTTCTAAAGCTGTTTGTCTTAATCCAATCTGTTCCCATTGAAATTCTGCTGCTCTTAAAACAGACTTGTGGGTTTAGATCTGGTTTTTAAGGCTGTCAAACATCTTAATTTGTACACTTACATGATTATAAAGAAGATGGGTTTGTTTTCAGCATAATCCAAGTGGGCAAAAGCAGAGTGTTCTGGAGAGGTGTGTGTGTGTGCACATACATTGATCCTGTAGTTTGTAGCCCCCTGAGCCACGGCCTGGTGGTTTCAACAAGAAAAAGAAGAAATCTGCTTTTGAGATGCTCAGGGGAAAGAAAGGCAAGGTAAAGCGTGGGCCATTTATCTTGCCTGGAAGAGTGTTAGAGCAGGGAAGAGTTGCCTTAGGAAAACTGGCTTTCAGTGTGTGCAGATGTATTAAAATTCTTTTACTTGATATGTCAAAAAAAATCTCTTTTCATAGTAAAAAATAGAAACGGTTAATATCCTCTTTTCATCCCTCCCCTGCTGTGCTCCGTTTTCTTGTCTGCCTTCTGACTCCCACACTACCAGCTTGCTGTCAAGATGGTGAGGGGATCACTCAGCATCTGCAGTGGGTACAGACATTGCTGTGGACACTGCCCTGTGGACTAGACTTTCATATGGCTGAAGGTCACATGTCCTGAATTGCTTGACCCACAAGGAAGGAGAGGGGTTGGCTTATTCATGTATCCCTGGGCAGGATGGCTTCTGGAAGCTGGGCACCAGCTGTCCTGTAGAGAAAAACTGGTGGGGGCAGTTCCTGGTTAACCCTCTCCTGGACAGGGCGGTGAGTCCTCCACATCATGGGTGTAATACTGTGCCATTCAAGGAGAGGAAAGCTGGATCAGATCAAGAGCCTTGCCTCTGCCTGTGCTTTGGAAGGTAACTTTGTTCAAATCTTTGAATTTCTCTGAACCTCAGAGTCTAAATGGGTCAAATGGTGATGCCCGGGCTCTCTGTGACGATATGATGGGTTAGTCTTCCAGCACCCCTGACTGTGCACATCTTGCCTGAAATCACATGTAGAAGCCTTTCCCATGATTCCTTGCATGACCCTGACTACCCTGGAGGATCACATTTACATGGTTGTTGTTCTCAGCTGGACTATTGTTCCAGTAAGGGCAATGATGGTGGAAGTGTTAATGGGAGCCTCCAAGTTTTGAAGACTTAACTTACCAGAAGTATATTTATCAAAATAGGCACCTCCATGGAGAAATTCAGACACCCTGGCTCCTTCTTTCTTCAGCTCTGTCATCCTTGGATTCTTGGAGTCATATATATCTGGCCAAAAAACATGAGGGTGTATGTGTGGAGAAAGGTCTCCTGCTTCTTAACCATCTTGGTTTCATACTGACTTTGTTGCTCATTGGGGAGAACAGTCTAACGACCCTACCCAGATTCAAAGCAGGCAGAGGACTGGAGTCTTTGGCTGGGCCAACGCACTTGGGATAAGTGTATATGATGAAAGGAGAACCAGTAAACTTTGGTGGACGGTTTACTGTCTCTTCCACAGCTAAGGTTTCTCAGCGTCCTACACAGTTCTTGCTGTAGATGTTCAGTGGAGAAGACTAGCATCATATGTGTCTCAGCCACTCAGAGAAAGAAAACAATGGACATCATGCCTGTGGTTGTGCCTACATATCCAAGGCACTGGGTGTGCATCTAGGACAGAGCCTATAAACTACAGACCAAGGGCCAAACCCTGTCCATGGTCTGTTTTTGTAAATGAAATTTTCCTGGAGCACAGTCATGCCCATCTATTCACATATTTCCTGTGGCTGCTTTCTTACTACCATGGCAGAGGTGGGTACTTATCACAGACATCACAAAACCTAAAATATTGGCTCTCTGGCCCTCTTCAGAAGAGTTTGCCTAGCCCTGCTCTCTCTGGTGAGAGAGCCTGAATGGGAAAACTGATCTACTCCCTCTTTGTCAATCTTTGTTCCTCACTCTCTGGAAATGTCTTGTGATCAATGCGATCATCAGTCTGGTATTTGAACATCCATCTCAGCAATGTAACATAGTAGTGCAAGTCAACTACTTCATGAATGCATGGACCAGGTATACAGTATGGTTATACAATGAATTTCTTAAAATATTTTTTTTAGTGGTTGATAGACCTTTATTTATTTTTAATTATTTACATGTGGTGCTGAGAATTGGACCCAGTGCCTCACACATGCCAGGCAGATGTGCTACCTCTGAGCCCCAGCCCCAGCCCCTACACAAGGAATTTATCAACTTTCTTTAGAACCTGTTATTCCTCACAAGATGTGAGTTCCCCAAAGGCACACTGAATTAATGCACACATGCATATGACAACCCTTTGAAAAGCTAAAGGATCTTATGAACCACAGTCCCATTATGACTTTCCTTTCAAATGTATTATATTTCAAGAAACAGATACCTACTATCTGAACCCAAAGAGAACAACCTCTCAACCCCAATGTGCTCATTAGAAGTTTGTCCTGCTGGCTTTGTGATTGATCAGTTCTTTCTCATCGTGAGTATTTCCTTGTCACAAATAGAATAGAATAACTTTTTTTTTTCCTTCAAGATGGGAGGAAGCACTACAGACTTTCTACTAGCAAATGGTGAAAAACAGTTTGCTTTCTAAATAACAAATTCTGAAATTAGAGGACGATGTGCACATCTGCCTTGGACTGAGTGGACAGGCCACTGTGATTGAAGGGTGTGTCCACACAGGTCAAGGATCTGGTAAGAACTAATGCTTTATTTGGATTTGGGGGACTTTCCTTGTTGAACCTCTGAAGTATACTGACTCTCACTTTTTTTTAAGTCTCTCTCTTTCTCTTAGTTAGAGCTTTATAGTTAAACATAGTAGTTGGGTTCATCCTGAAAAACTCATTCATGTATGGAATTTTATTTCAGTTCACGATTCCCAGCATTTCCCTCCCCCTTTTCTCTCCCGTCCTCCCTTCCCTCCCCTGTTCTCTACTAGACTTCCTTTCACTTGTCTACTTATTTATATTTGATTGGTACTTTTTATTTATACATGAGGGTGAAATTCCCTGTGGTATATTTATACATGCACATAACATGACTTCTTAAGAATTCATCACTGGGGTTTTAACAAGCCTCATTGAGCACACCCTGATGTGGCTCACAGTTGGGAGGTTGGATACTTATTTTTATTGCAAGAACATTGTTTTTAATCAAAGTATTTCTTGCAATCCTTTTTTTCAACTTATGTTTAGAAACTGGGAACATTTTAAGAAATATTTTTGTCTGGATTTGGAGTGGGCTGTTTTTTCTTTTTCAATTCCAGAAGATCTTTTTTTAATAAAAAGTTTTTACTGAAATATAGCACACAACTTTCATTCAGTGCTGGTGGTGGTACAAAATGATACACCCATTTTTGAAAGGCAGTTTGGCAGCTTCTTCCAAAACTAAACATGTTCTTATATGATGTAGCATTCCTTGGTATTTATTCAAAGGAATTGAAAATATAACTACCCAAAACCTGCACATGAAGGCTTATAGCAGTTTAATTCATAACTGCCACAGCTCTGAAGCAAAAAAGAAATTCCTCACTAGGTAACCTGATAAACTATGGAATATCCAGAATAGGATATTATTCAGCACTAACATGGAATGGGCAATCAAGCTACGAAAAATCAGGGGACCCTGAATTGCATGTTAGTAAGTGAAAGACGCCAATCTAAAAGTCTACATATTGTATGATTCCAACTACACGTTCTGGAAAGAGTTAAATCAGAGGTTAGCAGGGAGGGAAGGAAGAATCAGTGAATCACAGAGGATTTTTCAGGCCAGTGAAACTATTCTGTATGATTATCATGATGACACACATCATTATACATTTGTCAAAACATATAGAATGTATAACACCAAGAGTGAATCTAAACTATGACCTTTGAGGAGTTATAATTATATGTCAGTGCAGGTTCATCAATTTTTAATAAGTAGACCATTCTGGTGGGATGTTGATACTGGGAGAGGCTGAGGGAGGGGTAGAGGGTGTGCAGGAACTCTCTGTACTTCTGCTCAATTTAGCTGTGAATCTAAAACAAACAAACAAACAAAAGCCTCTTTTAAAATAAAGTTTATTTTTTAAAATTTTAACATACATACAAACTTACATCCTGCAAGTCTCTGTTAGTGTACAGGTTGACATATTTCCCCAAATTCAAAACCTAATAGAACCAGGATCCAGATTAAGAAAAAAAATATCAACCATGTCCTTAAAAGACAAAAAAAATACTCACTTTGGGTCATTGAAAACTGTTTTTTGGAGTTGGGATCTCTCTGTGTTGTCTAGACTGAACTCGAACCCATGTTCTCAAGTGATCCTCCTGCTTCAGCCTCCTGAGTGACTGAGACAATAGGTGTGCACCACTGCTCCTGTCTTATTGACAATTGTGTAAAATAAAAAAAAAAAAAAGACTATGTTGACTTCTAACAGCATTTTTGGTTTTTCCTCCTTTTTGAAATCTGTGTACATGGAATCATGCGGCACGTCCACTTTTGATTCTGGTTTCTCCTGCACAACAGTACAGTTGTGAGATCCATCCATATCGTTGCTTCTTGTTGAGCTTGTTCATCCTGTTTGCTAAATGGCTTTCCACTGTGTAACATAGAGCTTTTAACCTAACCGTGAAGGCACTTCCCATGGGGACCTCTGGATGTGGTTTAAGCAACAGAACATCTAGTTCCTTGAGGTGAAGCAAAATTTTCATTGAGAAATAGAAACCCTTACATCTTTGTTTAAAAGTCAGTCAAATTTATCTCAAGTCACATCCCATATTATGTGGCTTTTGGA
The DNA here is from genome assembly GCF_048772815.1 of Callospermophilus lateralis. Lineage (NCBI taxonomy): Eukaryota > Metazoa > Chordata > Mammalia > Rodentia > Sciuridae > Callospermophilus > Callospermophilus lateralis. The sequence goes on from NC_135321.1 coordinate 17,449,145, forward strand.
TGCTGCTAAGAATTTCTTCTGTCCCCATGACAAACTGGCTCTGCTCCTGCCAGGATGAACCCTCATGAGCAGATGTGACCTCACCCAGCACTGGGGAGAATTCTGCCAACGCCAGTTCTTCAGAGAGCAGGCAGCTGTCCTACAAAGTGGACTGATTCTTGCCACCTCTTTTAATTCATTTTATCTCTCTGTGCCTTACTGTTTCTATCTGAAAATGGGGACATTTATATTCTTCATCTTGTAGAGAAACTCTGAAAAAAGTAAATTCAGGGTGACAAGAGACTTCTGAGAGATTTTTAAAAAAAATAGGCAAATGTTATTTTTGCTGTTAGAAGAGTAAAAACTGTTATTTAAAGGGCAGCAGATGCTCTTGAAGACCCTGAAAGCTTGTGGTTTCTACACTGTTGTATAATTACCCAGTGTGCTGGATGCTTCCCACAGCAACCTGATCACACACACCTTCCAATCCCATATCCTGTACTCAGATCCTTTTTCAAGAAAGTGTGTTTTGGGAACAAAGAAACAGAACAGGTAAGGGAGCGGTTAGTAGCAGTGATGCCAGGAAGCACATGTAGATTATTTGTATTAAATTTCAACTCCTTTCATTAAAAAATACCAATCGTTTCATTTTTATGAAGAGTTTCCTGAAAGCTAGAATGTCTGAACAAAGTGGTCTAGAGTAGAAGGGACATGTGAAGGAATTTTTGGACCATGTGGTTGACTTCTCACTTATTCCCAAATGTGAGGAAAAGATGAATCCCTCCAACCATAAGTGTTGGGTGACACTGGTTGTCTTCTGTGACAGAAGCCCATGTTCATTTGGCCCTCCTGGGCTCCTAAATGCCAACAGCTTCCTCCTGCAAGTCTCAGTTGGAAGGCTTTGTTTGCCACTGGAGTGAACTGCTCAAGAGCACCCCCAAACTGAGCTGAATGGGAATTGGTGGTTTAGCACCCAGTTTCTGCCCACTTTGAGTAGGACAATTCTGAAGACTATTTTATGTACCATCTCTGACATTCTCACAGGCCCCAGGCCCACACTGGCAACCTGAGCATGAATACACCTTACTGAGCTCCTCATCTTCCTTTGCTTAATTCTCCACTTTCTTACCGATGGTTCCTCAGAACACCTCTGAAATAAATGACATGAACAAAATCCTTGTCTCAGGAACTGCTTCTAGAGGAACCCAAATTCAGACAGCTGTTTTTTATTTCTTAGGTTTTTTTTTTTTTTTTTGAGTGATTTAATTGGTTTTGTTAAACTAACCATCGAATATGGACGCATGCATAAGGAATAAGACAGGAAAAAGAAGGAAAAAGTTGAAAAGTTTTTCTAATGTCAAAATTTCCATCCTTAAAGCTTTCATTGGAAGAAACCTGTCAAAGAAATATATCTAGGACAGAAAAAAATTGCAGAATCAGACATCCCTAGGTTTTTATGAAGCACAGCTGTGTTAACAATATAGTTGAGGACATCACAAAAACTACTGCTCTGTGGAGGAATTTGGACTGTCCCTAGAAATAAAATAGTCAATCACAGAATTTTTTAAAAACCACAGGTAATCCTGGGGTACAGAAGGACTAAGACCCCACTGCTCTATTTGTTGAAGTCCATGACATTAAAATGGCATCATGATGTCAGTTGATTTTTGTCCATTTCTTTGAGCCACACATTGTGCCTTCTTTTGTGCATGCTATCTCATCAAATTCTGGCATCTACTTGTGAAGCAAGATTTTGACAATGGTGGGCCTGCACTGAGAGAAGTTAAGGAATTTGCCTGAGACTTCAGTTCCTTGCTTTGTAAGGAACACTCAAGCTGAAATCTAGCCTGCCCTCTTTTTCAGAAATCATGTGTTTGCGTGTTTTTTTTTGCTTAGCCAATGTACCAAAGGAATGGTTTTGGATTTATTGGTTAATTTGTAGTTTCTTTTAAAAATATTTTTTACGTCATTTTCCTCTACTTGGATTATTTTGTTATTTTGCACCTCCTTATTTGAAAGTTGAGTTTATTTAATTTCAATCTGTCTTTTCTGCTAATAAATTTGTTATTGCTAGTCATTGGCTTCTGAATACCATTTGGCTGCATCTCATAAGTTTTTTTTAATCTATTTTCTTATTGAGTTATAAGTTGTCTGTAATTCACTTGTATTTATTCACAGCTTGGTTTGGGAATTATTTGAAAATGTTTTTTGAAAGTTTCAGGTGTACATATTTTTATGGTAATCATTTTGTTGTAGGTTTTCAACTGTATCATATTCTGACCAGTGAATATACCCCATCTAATAACAACTTTTACATTTTGGTCTATTGTTAGAATAAAGGAAGTTCTAGAAGCTCCATCCTAATGGAAGGGAATGTTGCACCTTTATTGGCTCCAGAGCTTTTAATTAAAATAGAAAATACATCAATTATCCATGGTAAAGAATAGAAGGTGGTTGAGGGGATTATGAGAAAACTAAAACCCTTTCTCTCTACCCCCACATTTGCCACTGATATAAAACATTAAAAATAATATTTATGTCCCTTCCCTAAAATTCATTTCCTGTCATTATTTATTTATGGTTTTAATTTGAATTAGTTTTTTTATTTGATTGATTATTCTTCTAGTATAGTTCCTCCTTTTGCTGGCTTTCGCTTCTACTTTTCATTTCTTTTTCATGGAATATTTCATTGAGTATGTTTTGTAGTGCAGGCTTTCTAGTTGTGAATTATTTTAACTTGTGTTGATCATGGAAGATTTTATAATATCATCAATTCTGAAGCTTAATTTTGCTGAGTATAGTATTCTTGGCTGGCATCCATTTTCTTTCAGAGCTTAATATACATTAATCAAGATCTCCTAGCTTTGTGTGTCTGGGCTGAGAAATCAGCTGAGATCTGGATTGGTTTATCTATAAATGTGACTTATCATTTTTCTCTAATAGCCTTTAAACTTATATCCTTATTCTGCCTATTAGGCACTTCCACAAAAATGTGACTTGGTGTGGGCCTATTGTAATTTTGTATATTTAAGGTCCTGTAAGCCTTCTGTGTTTAATTTCCTACTTCATTCTTTATTTGGGAAATTTTCTGATATTATTTCATTTAAAAGATTGTGTATTCCTTTGGCTTCTATCTCCAAGCCTTCATCTATCCCAATAAATGTTAAATTTGATCTTTTAAGTTTATCTCATTGTCTGGAAAGTTCTATTCATGCTCTCTTAACATCTTTTCTCCATGTCTAACTTTATTTTCAAAGACTATATAGTTTGTCTTCATTGCTTGAAACTCTGTCTTCCAAGTGGTCTAGTCTGTTGGTGATGCTTTCCATTGAATTTTAAATTTGGTTTATTTATTCCTTCATTTTGAGGATTTATGCTTGATTTTTTTTTCAGAATCTCTCTTTATTGAATTGATTTTTTACTTTCTGTATTTTCTCTCTGATGTCACTCCTTAAATCATTCTTTACCTTGTGGTCTTTACCTATGTACATTCTAAATTCCTTCTCTGATATTTCTTCTACTCATGGTGTTGATAGATTCTATTATTGAAGTATCTTGATTTATTTGGGGTGATTTTTTCCATTGTTTTTTCATGTTGTTTGTGTGTCCGCCCATCTAAAATAAAGACAGTAAGTTTGCAAAAGAGTTTACAATTTCAAATGGTGGACATGGAGAGAATAGAAGTGACATAGAATGCGATGGTTATGAGGGAGAAGAAGAGAAGAAGAAGAAGTAAAAAAAATAGAGGAAGAGTGAAAGACAGAACTATAGAGATTAGCTGTTAGCAAAAGCAAGAGGAAAGAGAGAAAGAGAATCAACGAGACAGATAAGTGAGAGAAAATATATATGAGAAGTAAAAAATTAAAAAATAAAAATAAAAGAATACAAAAGAAAACTGAAATATGCTAATCCAACATCCTGGTCCTCAAAAAAACTGATCCATGAAAAATAACTGGCTTCAAAAACACTAGAAATGAGAAAAAAACAAATATGAATATGCCTAAAGGCCCATGAACCATTAAAATCACAATTAAACAGAAAAAAGAAAAAAAAAAAAAAAAGGCGGGTGTGGGGGCCGGGAGATCTCAGTGAAAAGTTAAAGAGTTTTCTTCCATTGGAGTTCAAAATATTCTTAGCTTCTCTTTCAGCAGTTAGGTGGAGTTGTCTAGAGTATGATGTTTTCTCCACCCTCAGAGTGGGTTGCTAGGGTGAGAGAGGTAATCCTGCAGGTGGAACTCCTGAAGCAGGGGTTAGACTTAGGTAGGCTCCAGACTCTTTGCTGAATGCCAGTTGGTCTGGAGATTTTAAATCAGTGCATTTCCAGGGCCCAGCAATCGCCAGTCCATACTGGAAGATTGCATCCTGGTGATCTCCCCTGGGTTCCACTTGTGTGGTGGAGGACCCAATTCTTAGTCCACTATGTCACTTGCAGACCCCATGTTTCCTGGTCTTTTGTTCAGACTCCAAACTCAATCTCTCCTGTCCCCACCCTTTTAAATTCCTAGCCAGGTGCCAGGAATTTGATATCTAAACTCTCCTGCTGGTCCTGCAAGCAGCCAGATTGGAGGGCAAGGGTGAGAGCCCGGTGGGTTTCCATGACCAGCAGTGCCCTGTATAAACCTCTCTCCATGTTTGAGTTTCTCCTCATCCCTTAGGCACCCTCTATGTCATGCAGTGTGTGTTTTCCAGGCCTTTGTTTTGAGCCAAACTTGGGTTTGACAGGAATCACTCCCTCAGCTGCCAGACTCCACACTGCAGCTGCAAAATGGTTCCTTTCTCTGTCTCCCACAGGCAGCCAAGAGAGACGGTGGCTTCTTTCCCGTACAAGGATATTGTGCAGTATGCCTTTCAGTTTAGTCAGGCAGAGTCTTTGATATCTAAACTCTCCATAACCAGACACTCTGCTGGCCTCCTAAAAAGGTGGGTTCCTTTAATTCCCTTATCCCTCCATTTTGATCATAGAGGGTCTACTCTGGCTGGTGCCTCTGGAAGCAGCTGTGGCATTGGGGGTTACTTCCTATTTTATTATATCCTATCTCTTGAGTCCCTGATCTGCTTTGAATGTCTTGTATTAAATTCCAGTAAAGTTTCCCCTCACCCCACTTTTTTTGTTCACCCACCTTGCTGAGAAGCTGCTTGTCTGCTTTCTTGGTTTCACACCACAGAGCAGCTAGGAAAGTGACCTATTCCACCATCTTAAACCACCCCCCTTCTCCGCAATTTGTATTACTTAGCTTGGTGACTTGGTCAAAATAAATATTCAGTATATGTTGAATTTATATGTTCACTATATGAACATTGGAAGCGCCATTGGAGTGTAAGGTGCTGTGAGAGGCGGAAGTGGCAGACTGCCAGAGTGCCACAGGCCCCAGGATGGCACTTGAGGACATTGAGGTGGGGCTCACTAGGATGCTGAGAGGTGAGAGAGGGCCACAGGCCTTGGAGAAGTTGGGATTAGGGGGGAGAGGGAAAGCCCCAGGAATCTTCCCGACTATTGAAAAATGGTCTTGGCAGGAGCAGAGGTGACAAAGAGACCATGATGGGGAGAATGTTGGGAGCCAGGCCGCAGAGGGTTGGTGGCTGACAAAAGCTGGTGGGTTCAGGGTCATCTCACCTTTGAAGGAGTTGGGGTAAGAGGGTGAGACACCTCTTGGGCTAGCAATGCATGTGGTTTGGGGGTCTTCTGGGGGTTACAAGGACCCACTCGTGCCTCAATAATTTCCATTTATAGGAATTTCTTTCTTGGAGGGTCCTGTTGGCTCATTATGGCTGGGGCAAGAAAAAGCTAATTTTTGTGACCCCTGAAGTTCAAGCTCTCTTCTTTCAGGTCAAATTCAGCACAGACATGGAACTCCTTCATTAGCTGCGCCTCAGCTCTGAGAGGAAATCTCAAAGAAGGATTTCATATTTAGAGCTCAGGAATCACAGGGCTCTTCCCAGAAGGGATAAATTGGGTAACATCAAGCCTCCGGGTGGGACTGGGGTTTTGAAGAAAAATTAGGTTTTTTAAAAAAATGTTTTTAGTTGTCACTGGACTTTTATTTTTTTGTATGTGGTGCTGAGACTCAAACCCAGTGCCTCACACATGCTAGGCAAGCACTCTACCACTGAGCCACAACCCCAGTGCTGAAAAGGAGGTTTTTGATGCTTTCTGTCTAGCCACTAGGACACACTCAGGCCTGTCTGTTATACATGTTGATTCTTGTTGCTGACAAAAGCTGACTGACCTGAGTTGGGGACGTCTCTGATTTATGTCTAGCAGGTGCATTTAGTAAGCCACTCACCCTCTCTGGCCCCAGTTTTCCTCCCCTGTAGATGAGGGCTGTGGCAGTGGTCTGGGAAAGTAACCTATCAGTGATTTCCAGGTTAAAATTCTCTGTGAGTCACAGAAGAAGCCAGTGTCACCAGGACAGGAGGATATGCAAGCAGCCTTTCTGTTTTGTGGGAGGATGCAACCTGCCTTGGGTGACACAGGTTGCAGACCTAGTTCTGCTATCCTCAGTGGCAAATCAAAAATTCCCAGTCCTGCCTACCTTAAAATAGATGGTGCCAAAGGATATGCTGTGAGTCCTCTTGCAAGAGTCCAAAAGCACATGGTTTAGGAGACTGAAAGAATCAGTCTTCCGAGATTTCATGGCACAAGGGCCACTTAGACACTGGGAATCTTCGTGATGGGGGATCTGTCCACCATAACCTATGGAAGTAAGCCCCTGTGCTTCTCAGGGGAGGCTTTGAGAGCATCATTATGCAGCTTATTCATTAAACACAACAGCTGGGCAGATGTTGATGTCAAAGCAATATCTTTGTATTTTACTTTTACTTTTTCATGGAGAATTTTCCTGCCAGAAAGCCTTAGCATGTCACTCAACTTGTGTATACACCTAGGTGTAGAGAGGGGAGGTGTGTGCACGTAAACAAGGATGCTCTCTATAACCACATCTGTGCTGCTTCCATCTCTAGGATGGGATCGTTCTAAAAATGAGAGAGAAACATCCCCAGATCCATGGACCTTCATCTACCACCTTTGTTTTTTCTTGCTCTTTGTGTACAAATTTCTTGCAAGCCTTGTTTGTATTTCCTGCTTCTAGTTCTGCATCCCATGCTCTTGCCTACTCCTGGCTTCCCCTTCCTCACAGAGAATCATCTCACCAGAGTCTCCATGCATCTGGGTCCAGAGCATCTTTCCTTCTCCTCTTGCTTTGCTTCTCAGCAACACTGAACACTGAACCTGAACGGAATCACACCTTCCCAACATAATAGGCTGTTGTGTTCTTCTTTGTCTTTGTCTTGGCCTTTCTCCTCTGCTCCCTTGAGGATTCATTCTTCTCTATCCGGTCAGACTCTCATTCCTCTCAGATTGTTTCACTTATATCCAGGTTTTTCTAGCTACCAATAACACCTAGACTTAAACCACAGCCATTCCCTGCATGCTCACTTCTTGGAGTCAGAAGGGCTTCTAGTTTCCTACAAAGGCCATGTAATATATATTCTTTATAAAATTAAATGATCTCTCCTTTGTATTCAGGCTAACAGAATTTATATGTATTTTTTTTAACAATCAAGGTAATCCAATGTATAATGGTAGGAAAAAGCCAGGCCCCACTCTGAAGAAGACCATATTCTAGTTAGATAAGGCAGAACACACAAATACAAAAGAAATGCATTCCAAGGCAGCTGGCAAAGGAGTATGCAAAGGAGGAGAAGGCATGAGAGATATTGTGTCCAAAATAAATTAAATGAAGGGTTGGAGCCCTTCCACTTGCACACAGATACCTATTAGTCAGAAAAAAAAAAAAACTTGGCATTCTGTAGTATCCTATCAGAAATTAACGTCATCCACAGCTCTCTTCAAAATAACACATGAGCATTCCATCTAAAAGCTATTTAACAGAACCACTCAATAATTACATGTGAGGTTTGAAGATGCCCACTTTGAAACTGCCCCTTTTAATCACACACTGGAAGAAGCAAGATGTAGGAAAAATTATCCTTGCTTCAAATTAATTAGGATTCTCTCTGGTTGAATGCTTTGTCAATGAAAGAAGGAAAAATAATTAATGCCACATAAAAGATGATGATGGAAGAAGGTGATTCACAAATGCAATGACTGCTTAAACCATTTGACACTCAGAAACCACCTGAGGCTGTTTGGGGAGACTCTGGTCGTCCTGGGGAGAGGATTCACTGGGGAAGGGGATTCTTTTCATTTCTGAGTTGGTGACTATGATAGAAGAAGCAAATGGCAGTAATAGATTTGAACTTGTCCAAGTGTTGATGTTGAGAAAGAAGACTGGCCCAGGACAAACTTGAATTAGTGGGAGCTTCTTACAACTGTATCTTCCTGGGCTACCCCTCTACCATGTCCTGTTTTTAAATATGCTGTTAACCACCAGGGGGGGCCTCATCCCATTATGGAATCTTATTCACTTAGGCCAGCAGCCTTCTTCTCTCCCTTATTGTCCAAGGTACCATCCTCTCAAGTCTTCCTTACCCCTAGTTTTCTGAGTTACACTACTTCTAGGTAAACTGGTTTTTATTTGATCAGAAACCTAGTATGGATAAAAAGCAGAGCAAGGTGTGGATGACAGGGAGAAGGTCCAGGTTCCTGACAGACATGCACCCTGTGGTCACTGCACATCCAATGCTTGGAGGAGGAGGGTTGGCCTTGGAGTATAACACTAGTGGTCCAAGTCCCACCATCTTCAATCACTATAAAAGGGAGACTTGTCCTAGAAGAAGGGTCAGCATTTGGAGGAGAAGATTCTTTCTAAGCTACTCATAGGGGAAGGAAAATTATGTGCTTCTTGTCCCTGATTAACTTCCATTGGAGAAGGCAGATAGCAAACCCATCTACTGCAATCTATTGGAGAAAGAAAACATGAAAATAGCCAGAGTACTAGACAGGATGGAGGAAGTGGTGAGACCTGGCCTTAGAACTATAGAGGGAGGAGCAATTGGTGCAGATAGGTGGTCAGTGACAACTCCAGAAAAAGGAGACCTTTGACCTGGCCTTGAAGGATGCCTCAGGTGAAGGGTGGAACAGATGCGAAATGTTTACTTTCATATTTGGACAAGAAAAGCTGATCTACACTGACAGTGTAATATGGAATGGCTTAGAGATAACTGGAGACAGATCTGGGAGAGTGACTGCAGTGGTGACTGATGGGACTGGAGAAACAAGCAGAAGGCAGGGCTTGGGAGGGGTGTCTTGAATAGAAGTAAGCTCCTCCAAGCAGGACCTTGTCTATTTGCGCACAACACCGAGAACACAGAGGGTATTCAATCAATATTTGCTAAATGTAGGGATGATTGTTGGGGAAAGGAGTTGTGAGGTTTTATTCATGTTTGGAATGGTGACTCTGTGGGTGTTAAGGAATACAAGAATAGTAGTGAGGTCTCAGGATGAAGGACATTTTCTGCTAGTTGCCCCGAATGCTTTCTCACTGGGGCACAGAGCTCCTTCTCTTTGAGCAGAATCTGTTCTCATCCCTCTGATCTTGTATGTAGAGCAGAATTTGGAGTTGACTCCAGCTAAGCCAATGAGAACATTTTCTGGGACTTTGCTGCCAGAGTTATGTCAACCCCTATTTCCAATGGATTATTCAACATGGCGGATGTGAGTTGGGAGCTACCAGTGGTCATCTTTCATAACATAGCAGGTAGAATGAGGCAGGCAGTGTTGTGCTGAGCTGAGAGTTGGAACAATTGAGCCCTAACAACATTGTTTGGTGGTCCTGAAACCACCTTGTCCCTGAAACCACTAAAAGTCACCATTTTGCAAGTAAAAAAAAATATCTTTTTTAGCCTAAGTCACTTGAAGGTAGAGCTTTGTCCCAGGTAACCATGGAAGTTCTGATGAGTACATTAATTAAGAGCCGATTTCAAAAGTCTTGATGACTATAATAATCTGATAGTAAGATAAAAAGACTTTGACCTCTGATGGAGAGACACTTTACTTGATATTTAACCAAGGAACTTTACTTTAACTAAAAGTCATAGAAAACTTAAGAGTCTTTTCATTCACATTACATATGGTATATATTTTCATTTTGCACCATAAACATAGTGCAGAACCTCAGTGTATGTGTGGTCTGATGAGATGGAAAGGCTTATCTCTGGGGATGGTCATTGTCAGTCCTGCCACTCCTTAACATACCCTCACTTATTTCCATCCCCAGTCTCCTTTAGCTTTTAGCTTCTAAAATCTCAGGTTTTGAGGGAGCCATATGCCTCTCCCTTGTTCATCTAGACAAGGAGGTGGAAGCTTCTGGATTAGAGGAGGGGAGAAGAGATTGATGAGAAAGAAGACAGGAAGATAGTTTCAGGGCAGGGAGCCTGGTCCTTCCTTCTTGGAACTCCTTGGAAAATTTGGAAATCTGAAGGTTGAGAGGACTCCTGTGGCTCATCCAGAATGAAGCCCAGGGATCCAGCCAGGCTCATTAGACAAGTCCTTGAAACCAGCAGGTGGGCAGTGCTAACACGGCAATGACACGGAGGAGATGTGTGCCGATGAGAAAACAAGAGTAGTCCATGGGTTCCCTGTGGGAGGAGAAGAGCTGGCTGGGCAGTGAGAGAGCCGGAATAGATCACGTGTGATGGTCACTTAAGGGCCAAAGATGGGGACGGGTCACACCTGAGAGTCACTCATTCACTATTCGGGCCACAGCAACCTTGCACAAACCCCACTTCTCCTTCCCCTAGAGCCTAGGAAGGCACAAGGAAGGATGGGAAATCCTGAATGCAGCAGAGTTTTAAACCTGAAATGGTTGAGACAGCACTGAATCTGACAGCGCTTTCTGGAACTAATAGGATCCCATTTCTGGCCGCCAGGCTGAAGGAGTTTTTATTGTTGTTGTTTTAAAAAATATTTTTCAATGTAGATGGACACAATACCTTTATGATATTTATTTATTTTTGTGTGGTGCTGAGGATGGAACCGAGTGCCTCACACGTGCTAGGTAAGCACTCAGTCACTGAACCACAACCCCAGCCCTGAAATGGGGTTTTGAGAGAGAAATTAAATCCTCGTAGAAAAAAACAGTTAGTTCTTTACCCTTGAGTTTGTGACTTAGGAAGCTTGTATCCTACATAGACTTTTGGTTGTAATCTTTAGTGCCAAGGTAAAATCTTTAGATAGAGTAAAAGGGGACAACAGAGTTCACCAAGATTCCCCTTCTGTTCTTTTTTTAAATTTATTTATTTATTTTAATTCGGCATATATGACAGCAGAATGCATTTTGATCCACTGTACACAATTGCAGCAATTTTTCATTTCTCTGATTAGCATCACACCATATGTGCAGGCATACATATACCTAGGGTAATAGTGTCCATCAGATTCCGCCATCTTTCCTGCTCTCATTCCCCTTTGGTTTTTGTGGACTGCAACCAGGCCCGGCCTGTGTGGCATCTTTCTAGGAGGCTCTTAAAACTGCCCATCTCTGATGTTAAAATGTAGGTTTACCAGGATTGACTAATTTGTGTAAAGAAAACCATTCAAGTTCTTCACTCCAGGGTTCTCAACCTTCAACATGCTATAAAATTACCCGATGGAGGCTGGGAATGTGACTCAGTAGTAGAACATTTGCCTAGCATGGCCTGAGACCCAGGGTTCAATTCCCAACAATGCAAAAAAAAAATCACCTGGTTGGGAGGAAGGCCTGATGTTTGATAAAATAAGAACCCCCAGGACTGGCCCCTGGATTTCGATTTTGATATAAACCATGCTTGGTACACTCTTCGAGAAAGTGTTAAGGATATTGTGTACCACTTGGATTTCCTGAAAGACTTGAGGAAAGGCAAATAAGTCATTCGAATTCTGTCCTGCAGACTAGTTTGCAAGGCAAGCTAAAGTTTTTAAGGTGGTGGTGGGGGGGGGGGGCAGTCATGTGAAAGGTAGTTCCTGGAGAAAGTTGACAGCAAGTAGACGAAAAAAACGTGCCTGGAATAGACACGACATCTTAATGATTGGTACCGAGGAGCGGTAATGCCATACATAGAGAGCTTACATAAAACTGTAGCTCTTTTTCTTTTATTAAAGAAAGAAAGCCCAGGAGTGTGATACCAGAATGAGAACCAACTCAGGAAGCTTGCTGGTATGATATTGTCAGTCACACCAGTGATGTGGATAAAAGCTTTTAGCACATGAATAATTTCAGTGAAAGGGCTTTATCGCTTTTTATTTGCTGGGCATTTACAGGAGAATAAACATGCTGGTATATATTATATATGGAGTGAAAGTCAGCAGCAAAGACCCTCGGACCCAGTTACCAGAACAGACAGGGTTGCTTAGCAACCAGGCAACTGGAGAATTCTCTCTCCCTTTCTTTCTTTTGTTTTTAGATTGCGGTAACCTTTGATCAATTTTGGCTGCACAACAAAAGCCTTTGGATATTTTGAGAGAAGGGTACCTGCTAATTTGTAGTAGCAAGGATGCAGATCGTGACACCAATTTTTCTCTCTGATTTCATGTTAAACAGCAAAACAGTCTAAAATTCCTTTTGAAAGTCTTATGGCTGGTGGGCTATGAAACAGAAGTTACATGATAATTGCTTTAAATTACTCTAAAAGATGCTTGCTGTCTGTCAAGTCCGCTTAATTTTTCTGTTCATGGACCAGCTTTGGAAGCCTTATTCCCGGTTCCATATTTGGTTTCCAAGAAGCATCGGCATCCCCAGTTCCTAAATCCTCAGGGGAGTTTACGTGGACATTCCTTTAGGAAGCATCATGGGATTAGGGAATGCCAGACTGGAAAGGGGTTTATATACCAGCTCCTCTGATTCCTTCCTCCTTTATGGTCTCGATTCAAATTCTTACAAGGCAATTTGCCAACATCCACAGGACCAGCTACCTACCAGGAAAACTCACCATTTCTTCTTCTTCCCCTCGGGGAGCTTTCAAACTGTGAGGACTAAGGAAAGGTTGAACAGATGATCAAGTCTGTTCTGATTCCTATGCCCCAAGTGGAAGGAAAATACCTGACATGTGCCCATAACACAGTTGGATAGAGCTTCCCAGGATTGAGCCACCAGCAGCTTGAATTCCAGAGGTGGAGCTTATTTCAATGGAATGAACTTTCCTCAGTCAATCAGGCCAGGACTTCTAAGAGGCTATGATGCCTAGTTTTCCTTAGTTTGAAAGAGATAAATGCAGAAGATGGTGACTGGTGGAGGTGTGGTGGGGGTAGCAGATGCCAGGAAATGTTGGGGCCCTGCATTTCTGAGCTCTGTTTTTCCCTCTATGAGGCCCAGATGGCTGGAGACGATGTGAACAGTGAAATTTCTTTCCCCTTTAAAAAGATAAGGTGGTGACTAATTTTGTAACACAGACGCTTTGGAGTATATGTTCCCTGAAAGAGCAATGGCTAATTTTGTGTCCTCTCCATGGCTCAGTTTAACTGAGAAGTATGATTTCCATGAGGCAAATTCCCAGTCTGGGTAGATGATACATGTGAAAGGGATGCCTTGGTATTATTCTCCTCATCGTGTCTAAATGTCCACACATGGTACCATCCCTTGATGTTGAAGCAAGTCATCTTCCAAATCAGCCTGTCGAATGAATGTTGGTTGAGGATACAGCAGGGGTTGGAGGAGGAAGCTTTGGTCCACGCTCCAGTTTCCTGCAGTTAAGTCCACATCCAGGTCAGTGGTCAGCTCACTTACATCATGAGCACACAGAAGCTCCTTGTAGTTTTCTGAAAAAAGGATGAATGATGCTCCCTACCTGGCAGATCCCCAAATTAGAGCCTGTCCTGTTAGGTTGGTGTTAAGCACCTGTCACCTTCCTCCTGTCCTCAGTTTCTGCCAGCTGAGCAATTGCCTGGGTGGGGAAGCCCTTTGATCTTCAACTGTTTTTGTATTTGCAGCTGACATTGAACCTGCATTATAGTTCTCCACCTGCTTCTGCATTCCATAAAACCTCTTCGAACCCTATGCACCTCATTTGAGAACCTGGAGAATCCCAGGGAGGCCACTCAGAAACTCAGGGGCCTAGGAACAAAGAATCCACTGTTCTGTTCTTTGTGGCTGCCACTAACTCCCAGGTGAGTTGATTCCTGAGTCCATGAGTAGATTAACATTAATGAAATAGAATTTTGATGATCACTCCTTCCATTTTAGGAAGGATTTGGAATTATTTAGAATTGCTAAAATGCTTTCTTCCTTTTCTTACTGCATAAGGGCTGGAAGTTAGAAATAAATAGGTCAGTAGAACAGTTGAGCTGTTCAAGGCCCACAAACTCCAAGCAGCCACAGAGGGACATGGTTTTGAGTGGTTAGGTTAAACATTTTTACAGAGAGATTGTTCCATTCTAAGGCCTGAAAATGTAGAGATGAACCTAACCTAGTTACCGACAAGAACTGCTCCTAATACAGTCTTCTTACCCGGTTGATACTAGAGTTAGTCAGTTCAGTGTGAAAACAATTTAATTTAGCAAATAATACCAACAAAATTGGTATTTCTGTGGTGTAGGGGCAAATCAGAGGCCTGGCTGACTCAATTCTTTGCTCGCCCCCTGAGTTGAGTTAGGAACATGTCGGAGCCCCGTAAGCCTATGTATCTTTATCTTCAATTAACAACTATACACTCAGGAAAGAAGTCCAATAATCGGTGTAGCAGAAAATGGGGGAAATGATCTACCAAGAAAACAGCAAAGATGTGCATTTTTAGGAGTTCATAAACTTGGAAATCTCTGTTTAAAAAAAAATCTTTGAATTGAGTGTGTCACTAAAACTGTAATTTGAGCTCCATCAGGTGTTGGAAATAACATTATCTTAAAAACCTTCATGGAATTAACCATTTATGTAGCGTTTGCCCTCCTTTAATGTATTTGTTGGTTTTTGGTTATCACCATTGATGAGAATTTACCGTTTGAGCAGTTGACATTAAACTAAAATGCCAACTCCAAAAGCCTAGTTTGATTTATAACAATTACCATTCACAGGTCCTACCTTCTAATACCATCACATTGGGGGTTAGGATTTCAACATATGCATTTTGAGGGGACATAATCATTTAAACCACTGGGTAAGAGTGACTAACGAGAGCGCGGTTGTCTCTCAGTTCATAAAAATCTATATTCATTTATTAAGCACCTGTTTTCATCCTAGGTTCTGTCGTCAGCTTACCTGAGATTGACTCCTTCATCAGCTAGGGTCACTAAACCTCTCTATGCCTCAGTTTTTCCACCTGTAAAATGGAATAATGAACCCACCTTATAGTGTTGCTAACAGGATCCAATGACAGAATATGGGTATAAGATTTAGAATAGTGCCTAGAACATCATAAGTGCTCACTGTTTGCATTAACATTATATATGTACGACTAGATCTTATTTAGGAATGTGGTTAGTGTATTCCAGTATTCACTGGGGGAGAAATGGAGAAGGACTTGACTTCCTTTAACATGACGACTCTGCTCACAGGTCTAGTTATTTTCCTTGGTGAAAAAATAGTTACACTACCTCTTTCTGGGGCCAGATGATAGATTACAAAGCCCCACAGTGTATAGATCACTTCTTCTAAAACTAGTAGTGGAGACAGTAGAACCTGATTGCAATGCCTTGGGAGTTTATTGAGGCCATCTCTGAACTTCCTTTCAGGCCAGCCTGGCCTCAGTGTGGAGCTCCATAACTCTAGGAGCCGAAGTGGCTGTTAGGAGTGCTGACACTTTCATCCCGAACCTTCTAGTGCCTGCTGAAAGTCAGCTTCAGTCCTCACATGAAAGAATCACAGTGTAAGAGGTGGGGGCTTCCGAGAGGGGATAAAAAGATCCAGGTGATTAATGAGATACACAAGTGAATTTAATTTCTGGGACAACTTTTGTTTCACCATTCAATTCCCCTCAACACTTGCTGTGTTCAAACCTTTCCAAGCCTCTAAGTCTTCACTGGCCTTTGAAAAATCTGGTCTGTGGCTATTAAATCTTGACTAATTGGGGACACATGGAATTTAGGAAGCCTTGGTTTGGGGTCTGTGCTCACTCTCCAGTCCTCCAGGTGGAAATGTGGTGACTCTCTGAGCCCCAGCCTTGTCATTTGTAAAACTGGGATAGTGACAAAAGTGATTGTGTGGCATAAACGTGCTTGACACATGGTAAATACTATGCAAATGTTTGTTATTATATTCACTAAAATTTTTATTGGAGACTATCTAGTTGGACCAAAGATTTTAATAAGGTACGGTAATTTTATAAAGATAAAAAATAGTACTGCTGTATAATTCAGCAATTACCCTATTAGATATCTTACCAAAGAAGATGAAATCAGTGTGTCAAAGAGAATAGTATTTCACTGTGTGCGTGTACACACACACACAGTGAAATATTATTCAGCCTTATAAAAAGGAAATCTGTCATTTGCCACAGTGTGGATAATTCTGGAGAATCAGGGAAATAAGCCAGACATAGGAAAACAAATATCATATGGTCTCACTTATATGTAGAATTTTAAAAGTGTTGAACTCATGGAAGCAAAGAATAGGATGGGATCCTTATGGGCTGAAGAGTGGGTGGGCAGAATTGGCAAAGATGTTGGTCAAAAGATATAAAATTTCAGTGTGATGGGAGAAACAAGTTCAAGAGATCTATTGTACAGCTGGTGACTGCAGCTGATATCAATGTATCATATACTTAAAACTTGCTAAGAGAGTAGATTTTAAGTGCTTCTCACCTAAAACAAATAAGTATGTGAAAAAAAATGTATACAGTTAGCCAAATGTTCTAATTAGGTGGGTTCTGGTTAATTGAGATTCCTCTATAAATAGGAAAATCTTGAAAAATGTCTTTGTTTGCTGGGCCCTGTGGTGCATGCCTATAATCCCAGCAGCTCTGGAGGCTGAGGCAGGAGGATTGCAAGTTCAAAGCCAGCCTCAGCAAAAGTGAAATGCTAAGCAAATCCGTGAGACCCTGTCTCAAAATAAAATACAAAATTGGGCTGGGGATGTGGTTCAGTGGTGGAGTGCCCCTGAGTTCAATCCCTGGTATTCCCCTTCCCCCAAATGTCTTTGTTCAGGAAACACAGAACATTGAATTTGAAGTATCAGGCATTTTTAAGTTTTTGGCTGGGTGATGTACTTTTTTCCAGGAGTGTGTTATCTATGAAAATACACCATTAAGTACCAACTGATCAGGAAGATAAGGTCTTCTCTTGTCTGCAGCTATCATTTTGATGCTCCAAGGCTCTGGTGCCAGAGCAGGCTGCACCCGGAGTGGGAAATTCCGTCTCTCCTTTTGCTGAGTTCTGTAAAGCACAGACAGCTCTTGTGTCATGAGAATGGGTCCCCAACAATTGTTTCATTTGCTGCAGCTCCCCACAAATCAGCCCAAGGTTGGGGACCTCTAGGAATAAGATAGTTGATCTCAGTAGGAAAAGCTCACAACCTCAAGAACGGGCATTAAAGTTCATCACTAGGGACAAGCCACAAGCAGCTCAGGGAGCATCACTTCCTGGGTTCTGGAGTCTCCATTTTTTCTAGTGCCCACAGCCACCATGGTTACCTTCTGAGTTCATTAACAGCTATGGGGGCCAGGGGAGCACACAAAAAGGCCAACAATCAATGCATGCTTATCTATTGCTTATTTATGCAATACCCTTGTTTTTGTTGTGGCCATTGTGCTGTATAATATATTCTAGTCTGCTCATAATTATACCAATGTCATTCTTCATCTGTTTAACTGTTAAGAAATAAAATTTTAATTAAAAATTGAAACTATCTAAAAGGAACCTAATGTAGAGCAAATTCTCAAGGGAAATAAGGTTGATCAGGGCGTTCATGGATTTTCAACTCTAGTGAAGATTGTAATAAATTAAAAAGGGGGAGTTTTAGAGTTTCCTGTGTTTGTCTTCTGCTTTATGTCAAGGAGGGTCAAAGTATATTGGTGTTCCCTGTGAGAATCACAGCTTTGTGACTAAATGTACTGTAGAATTCCGAATCTTCTACTCTCATAAGGCAGGGAAATTTTAAGACAGGATAGAGCACGTAAATAATTCTTTGACGAGTATACATGTTAATGGTTAATTCTAACTATCAAGCATTTTCTTTGTTTCATTGCTTCATTTCTCTTCAAAGAGGTAAAGAAGGAATCCATGTAGGAAACAGAATCTTGACTAATTAGTAAGGCCTGGCCTTCCACTCGACCATAAACTCATTTATCAGATATGTTCCTATTTTAGTCAGTTACTTTAAAAAGCAAATACTCTTTATCAGACGTGTCTGTGTTTTAACCAATTACTTTATTGCATTTTTATTACAAGTCAAAGGTTAGGCAAAGTCAGGGCACTAGTCCTTAGTCATAGCAAACACTGCTGATCAAGGAAGTTCAGAACTAGGCTTCTTATTGTCCAAACTGTCATTAGTGCTTAAGCAATTATTATAAATTTCTTTTATATGTCAACCATTACATTGAAAGTCTTCCCAAGTTCAAGAACATGGGGGAGAAGTTACCTTCACCTTGAATTCTTCTGATAATCCTGAAATGATCATTTTTCAACCCTAAGTGGATGTGTATAAAATGGTCTTTTGTAAGATAAAGGTTATGGAACTACCTCATCATAAATAGAGGTTGATAGAAAAATAAGTATTAATTAAACAGCATGTTTATTTGGCCCCAAATTTCCAGTTTACATTTGAATTCAAATTTTGAAAGTCATTTATCTATTTGGTTATTTGTCTTGGACCAGACTTTTGCTCATTCCAACATCTGCACATACCGTGTATTTCACTGTCAAAAATCTTCTGGAAGGGTCAGGAGATGGAAAGGGAAGGGGAGACAAATTAAATGAACAGAGATGATTTAAAGGTTTAGAGTGAGGTGGATACAGAGGTGGGTGTTGGCAGTTGGGTCTGGGCTAAGCTGACCGCAGGTGGCTTGATGGGGTGTTAATTCAGGTTGGGGGCAGGAGGCAGTCTTCTGGCCTATGATCAGGGAGAGGGATGGGTCTCAGGCCTCAGGGCATCTGTTTTCATTCCCCTGAGATGTGCCTACTCCAGCTACTGGGTTAGGCTGTGGAATGCTTGTGTCTAGGAGGAGAAGCTTTGGCAGCCCTCTGCAGTTTGTTTGGCTCCTTGTAAGTCAGTCCAGCCACTGGCCTTATCCACATGAAATCTAGATGTTTGGACCTTCTATGGGAACAGCCTTCATCACCAGAGCTGAGCGCAATTCTGAAAAGTCTTGCATCCATCCTTCTTTGCTCCTTTCCCTCCACCTTGTTACTATGCCCACACAGACATTCCCGACCTCGTGGATTGGCCATCTGGAAGGGCAGGTGACTTTGCCTCTCACCAGTCTGCCTGGTGGAATTAGAAAACTGAGAGTTTCTTGCAGTCCCATGATTTAATGCTTTTTTTTTACTGCCCCAAAGGACAAGTCTAGGAAGTAAATACCTACCTGCTACACCATGAAGTATGAAGATCGGCCAGAACAAAATGGGACTGAGGAATGAGCTGGGTCACGTCACATTTCTGGCCTGAGCCATTCGAGCAGGAGCCCCCGGGGCCATCCCAGCCTCCATAGAGAGCCCTTGCTCTCTGGTGGGGCTTTGAGCCTCGCATCCACCACACTGTGTTTGAGTGTTTGCTTCCTCACTAGCCTGACTTCTCTGAGGTGGCACAGTGTCTTGCTCTTCCTTGTATCTCCAATGCCTCACAGTGTTCCTGGCACCTGGTGGCCCTACATATTAGTCTGCAAGGGCTGCCGTTACAACATATCAGAGACTGGGAGGCTCAAACAGCAGACACGTATTTACTCACGGTGCTGGAGGCAAGGAACCCAAGATCAAGGTGCCAGCAGGGTTAGGGTCTTCTGAGGCCGCTCTCCTTGGCTCCTGGTTGGCCTGCTCCTCCCTGCACCTTAACATCATCTCCCCTCCGTATGTTTAGTCCTGATCTCCTCTTCTTCTAAGGAGCTGGTCATAGTAGAGTAAGGCCCACCCTAGTGACCTCATTTTAATTTAATTACCATTTAAAACTCTCTCTAAATATCACCACATTCTAAGGCTCTAGGGCTTAGGACTTGAATGTAGGAATTTTTTTTTTTTCCAGAGCCGGGTATCAAAACCAAGCCCTTGTGCTCTCTAGGCAAGTGCTCTGCCACGGAGCTGCAGCTCTAGCCCAAATGTACAAATTTTTGAGAACACAGTTTGTTCCATAATATCCATCAATAAATGTTTTGTCAAGGACTCTAAGAGTGAACTAGTAAGATAGAAGTTTATGACAATGCCTTTTTTTTTTTTTTAATAAACAAATCCCCTCCTTCCTTATCATTTCCAGACATATATAAAGAGGCAAGGACTTTTTAGGACTATAGATAAACAGGAGGGCCTATTTGAAAATAAATTCAAGGCTATTGACGATCAAACCTGTGATTGAAAGCAGCCCTCCACAGGTCTGCTGGCTGCACGAACTGCATTTGGGCTTCTCACCCCCTCTGGGTTCTTGAGCTCACTGGGAGCTTCAGCAGCAGCCCTTTGAGCAGTGGGGACATTCCAGGGAGAGAGAGGTTTCTGCTTTGTCACTTCTTCCATGTAATTTTCTACTTCCCATTTATAAGAGGTGCAGGCAGTTGAATGTGTTTCTGTTCAACTCCTGTATTATGAAGGGGCGGGGGGGCGAGTCAGGAAACTAAAATTATGGTATAGACCTCAAGCCCCAGGTGATCTGTGAAGCTGGAGCACTTGGAACTGCCTGTGGTCCTCCCAAACTACCAGTCTCCGGGTTTCCAAGAATATTTCTCATCTTAACAAAGTCACTGCCACCATCGCCCTGGTCTTACTCTGAATTTTAGAATAGGTGGCATTTTCCAAATCTTATTTGTTTCTACACTTGGAAGGGGGGAAGGGGCTTTTACCAACTCCAAGAAATAAGAGAACATTATTATTTCCTTCTGTATATGGTGAGGTAAACAAATAGGTGACGTGATAAATAAGCACAGCTTCCCTGATTTGAACGTTTTCTTTCCTATCTTCTAAATTCCAGAACACCTTGTCCAGATGTGTCTCTCCTGGGTCTTTCCTCTGTTTACCTTGTATTACCTGCTGCCCTGCTGAATTCCTTGAAACCAGAGTCCATCAGTTTCATCTCTGTAGAAATCTCTGTGCCTGCACATAAAAGGTGTTCAGTTATTGCTAGATGAATGAACCGATATACAACACACATAATAATGTTTATTGAATAATTATTTTCTGCCGACCAACTTGACATAGTTTATCTCATTTCATTCTGCACTTCTTGCAGTAGGAATCCTTTACATCAACTTTTAACAGATCAGAAAGCTGAGGATTTTCAAGGTTAGATGATTTGCCTAATGATGTAGAGCTGGTAAGGAATAAAACCAGGATTTGAACTCAAGTAGCCTGACTGTCCCAGCCACTAACTGTGCTTCATTATTGCCCTACATGAAATGGTGGTACAAGGAATTAGGAACAAGCCAGACTAGATGCCAGGTCTTCTTCCTCTTGAGCCAGTGCACAGAGACCCAGTGCAACCAATGAGCAGCTTTTAAAATAACCCACTGTGCAATGCTTTCCATTTTCACAATGGCTCACATGTCCCTCCACCTAGTCTCGGTTTGAGTCATTCTAGTTATTTCTAATGCAGGTTTGCCTGCTTTAGCACACACTCAAGCATATCCATACACATACTCACACAGTTCAGTCCTGAGAGCTCATGGCCAAGCTTAAAAATGGATCTTGACATTGCTAAGTTCCAATCCTTTCCCTTCTATCCCCATCAACTCCAAGTAGCCAGCACAAGAATTCAGAACATTCAACTTGTGTCTTTTTGCAAGGGCACAGGGACATTCTCCGATGTTACTTTAGAGGACTTGATCCACAAGGCAGGCAGTGAAAGAAATAAAATATCACTTTCCCTCTGAAATTAGAAGAAAAAAAACCCCTCTCATTTCAGTAGGCAATTCATTGACAGAATGTAGTATTAGTAATAAAATTCTCAAAGCATATTTCAGAAACTGTAGTTGTAAGAAGTAGCAGCATCCCATCTTCTCCTTCCTTGAACAGCAAGCACTGATTAGCCCTGGGAGGGGGCTTTTGCCCACTTATCTGGTCCTGTGAAATCCTGCCCTTGGGTGTGTTTCTGCAGCTCAGACTGCTGGGAGCCAGGTGTGTGTGCTTTTGCAGGCTGAATTTGGCTGTAAATTATGTTTTGTTTTCTGTCATCTGCCTGACAGCTAAAATCATATTTGCTGTCAGAGGTGACAGGGGCCACAATGGTGATGTATTAAAGTGCTGTAGCATCACTGGGGAGCCAGCTGGGCGGGTTCCTCTTGCACATCTGCTGTCACCTGTGCATGGCCTGAGCTGGTGTGCCCAGGGTGCCTGTGGCTCCGTCCAGACCTGGATGGTCAACTCATGCTTTGCAAGAGGGCACCATAAATGAGATTGAGCCCCATGTGAGAATGGCCAGCTTCTTCCCAGGTCTCTTAATAAACTGAAGATGTTGGCTCAATTCTTACCCCTTAATTGCATTGTGTGACAAAATGCAAAATCCATCACCGTAATTACTTTGAAGTACTGGATTCCAAAGCATTTGAATATATTCAGATGCATATTTAAACTCACAGACAACAAGCTTAATTTTCCCCAAATGTCTGATTATTTCTTGCCATTATCTCTGCTCCCAATGCTGCCCCCTCCCTCCCCTGGCCTCCCACCATGTCTGTTTTCTCATTTTTAGAGACTAAAGTAAAGTGTTTTCTTGACTGGTGATAGGCACAGCTTTGTGATGTCACCATTCACTAGACAGAAACATGATGCCCTCTGGCCCTGCCTCAGCCCTTAGAAGATGTTTTCTGTGCAGTCTTTCCTAAGCATCTATTTAAATTTCTCTTTTTCCTTTTCCTGGATTCCTACCAGATTCCTAGGAGCACCTTGAAGGATTGGAGCTGGCTTACGAAACATTGTTGTTGGAAACTCATCACTTAATCAGTGACAGCTGCCACTCACAGAGCCTTCACTAGGGCTTGCTATTGGGCTGTGCTCTTGATCTCCCTCTGCACACCACACAGGGCATAGGTGGGAGAAACAGAGTGTGAACTGAGGCCTGGCTGGCCTCCAAAGCCCCCCCTGTCTCCTCTATGCTGTGGACCCATAGCTCACAAGCCAAGAGCTCTGATAGTCTTCATTTTGTACAGTGGGTATGTTGGGGCATTTGGCCATTCATCTCACAGCCCCGACACTAAGAAAGGTCTCATGTTTGGAGTTTGATGATCTATGGTTGCTCAGTCTTGACATTTTTAATTATCTTGACTTTGGGTTTCTATTTTGTAAATGAAGTCCAACGGGGCAATGGTGCATTTGTTGGAGACATGGAGCCTTGGTTTAGCGTAGAGCTACCACCTGTGGCCTCCCTGCTTCCCCTGGACAGGTTTTCAGCTGCTTATTTCCCAGTCCCCTGGCATGACATGTCCTACCCAGCCTCCCAGACTCTCTCCCTCTGTCCTTCTTTAACCACTTCCACCCTTCAGTTGAGTTTCGATGGGGAGGCCCACATCCTGCTATTGCCTCTGACAGGGCCTGAGTGTGAGCACAGAAGAATGGAGGTCAGGTGCCTGTCTTTCAGCATCCGAGGTTTGTAGAGCCATCCCCATTCTGGCTGGTGGAACCACAGTGCATTTCACTGGTAGTTCAGTTGGGGATACTTTCTCAAGCCAAATCAGACACTGAGCATGTCCAGGTGCAGACACTGCAATCCTTTAGGGGTTGCCCATCTGCAGTGGTTTGGGAGGCAGGCCTATGGAAAGAGGAGTAGGAGTTCGATTTTCCTGTCTCTGGCTAGGACACTGCATTTTCATCTTGCCCTGGGTCTAGCTGATGATGAGGCAGATTCTGATTAAGTATTAGGTTCATGGGAACAACATTATTAGGAAATAGAACAATACACCTTGAGAGTGATTTGGGAAGACAGGATGAGGACTTTCCAATGCCTCTGCCTCACCCAGTTGAATACTTTTTGAAACACAGTAGAATCCCTATTTTCTATTTGGAAAAAGACACAAAAGTAGAAAAAGCAACTTTTCCTTACAAGCATCAAAAAGCAGAGAAGTGAAGCAATTACAGTTAACAAATGGGAAAAGGGAGAGGTATTAAGCTTCAATTTCAAGACACAGAATTGCCCTTTTGATTTTTTTTTTTTTTTTTTTTTTTGGTTTCTGCATGAAAAGCCCCAGGAGGTCAACATGTGTCAGTCTCTGGCCCAGCACAGAGTGACCCTGAAATTGTTACAGGTGTGACTGCTCCTGTGCCCCAGTTCAAGGTTGAGCAGACCCTTAAGTGAGGACACCACATCTTGCTGATGTCCTTCATCTCCATCTGCTTGACTCCAGAGCTAGAAGGAACATACACATCCCAACTTTCATTTTGCTTAGGAAAAATATGAGGTCCAGGGAGATGTCCCTTCCTTACCACTAAGACCAAAGATCTCATGGCTCTTTTCTTGAATAATGCAAGCTAACAATGAATATTTAATAATGTTCTAGGTACAAAAAAATCCCTGTGTATCTGTTAGCTCGTTGGATCCTCATAACCCCGCTGTGGGGTTGGTATTTCAGGGGATTCTCATTAAAAGCACATTTAACTTGTACCAATCCAACTGTGTACCAGTTTCTCAGAGAATTCTATAACAGAATACCACAAACGAGTGCCTTCAGTAGCAGAAAGTTATTGTCTCACAGTTTTGGAGACTGAGAGTTCAACATAAAGGTGTCAGTAAGCTTGGTTCCTTCCGAGGGCCATGTGGGAGAATATGACCTACCCACTAGCTTCAGGTTCCTTAGCTTATAGAGTGTCCTCTTCTTCCTATCTTAATGAGGCCCTCCCTCTGTATGTGTCTCTGTGTCCAAATTTTCCCCTTTTTTATGAGGATCCTAGTCCTATTGGATTAGGACCCATGTAGTGACCTCATTTTAACTTGAAAGATCCTATCTTCAAATAATGTCATGCTCTGAGGTACTGGGGATTAGGGCTTCAACATATCTTTTTCAGAGAAGGACACAGTTCCACCCATCACAAAGTGCATGCACGCAGAAAGAGAGATTAAGTAGTGAGGGTTGTCTCATATCTTCCATTGAAAGGCATCCTGCATGGAGGAAAGTGAGATAAGCATAAACTTCCTTTTCTCCACCCTTGGATTCCATTCCCATTAGATTTCCAAAGTGTAGCATCTCACCGTATGGAATGTAATTATAACACTTAGCCTGGACCTCGAAGACAGGACAGCCACTTTCTCTCCTGATGGATCGAAGAGGCTCTGATCTATGACAGGAGATGCTGTGTTGATGACTGTGAACAGGAAGACTGTTGCTGAACTGGGACTGACTCAAAGTACCTCTGACCTTCTTTAAGCACTGACTTTAGAACCCAACCCTGATAAAATTGCAAACACTACTGTGTTGTCGGCATCATAGAAAAAGTGACCCCTGAAACTCATAGGGAGAATTTCTTTCCTGAAGGTCTCCATAGCTGGTACATGGCAAAGCTGGACTCTAGTCATTGTATTTAGGTCTAGACCCCCAAATCTGTGCCCTGTTGCCCATAATATGCCACAGGGTCAAGAGGAAATTAAGTGTCACATCCCACTCCAACCTCTAGGACTGAGATCTTGGAGTTGGGGGGGGGGTGCTGGAGTGGGATTTTGAGGAATCCATTTCCCTCCCAAGAAGGGAGAATATTTGTTCCTTTATTCAAACTCACTTTGTCTCCATAGATTAGCTGTCCTGTGGCCCCACCTGGGACTGGTTCCTGTATTTATCCTGCTCTTTGGGTTTTAAAATCACCTGAAAAGGCAGAGAGGGCCACCCTGTTCCAGAGGTCACGTTTGGGAAGGGCTTTGGGGAGCAGTATTTTCTTCATAGATCATTTCTAGGAAGAAGTTCCTATGAGACCCCCAAATTTAAATCTTCGGCTAATATTTAAGCAGGTATCAAGGAAAGAAAGCCATTTGACCAAGAATTTGCCTGGAAGTTAAGGTGGAGAGGAAAGAGGGAGGGGAAAAGTTACCCCAGAAGAACTAAATCCAGAACAGGCATCGGGAAGAGTTAAGGCAAGAGGCTGAAGGTGGACACTTTAGGATTTATGAGATAGGGAGGTTTTGGATGCTGATTTCAAGGTCAAGTTCATTTTCTTGATCAATACATAGTGTTTTCTAAGGAATAGAAATAAGAGAAAATGTTAATGCAATTTCTAGCTTTCTCTTCCTTGTTTCATTTTTTTTTTTTTTTTTTTAGGTTCATGAAGTGTTGGGAGGTATGAACATCCAAGCAGTGGTTCCAGATTTATACAAATGATTCACTGAACCCTTCACTCAACCCTCTTGCACACGCTGACCCTGCTGAGGTCCACAGTGTGCACCCTGCATTTGCCATTCCTTTTCAACATATGTGCTTGAAATTCAAAGGCAACAGAACTGGCGGGGGATTGATTTCTTACCTTTTGAAAACCAGAAGAGGAGAAGAGACTGGGGAGTGTCTGATTGAGGGGGCTGGGCAAGAATCAAGCAGGCTGGACCTCGCCAGCAGCGAACACCAGCCACAGAGGACTGCCCCTCTCTTAGGGACAGCCCAGCGTCAGTCCATTTGCAAGGAGGGATGCCGAGGGATGCTCCTCTGCCACTTTCCCCTTCCTCCTCCTGAAGGATGGGCTATTGGCCAGAAAGCACCAGGGAGGCAGCAGGACAAAGCTTTGACTTTAATATCAGAGAGAACTGAGTCCAAATCCAGACCCCACCACTGAAGAGTTTGATGTCTGGCAAGTGTTTAACCTTGCTCAGACTCAGTTTTTTTCAACTGTGAAAGGAGTTGATAATAATACCTCCCTCTTAGGGTGGTTGAGAATAAAATAAAATAATGCATACAGAATTCTTGCACATTGCCAGGATTCAGTAAATGGTGTTGGTTGAAGCCCTGGGGATGATGATGGCCTCTGTAAAACCATGGGGGATAGTGCTCATGCCTGGGCTCTGCAGATGACCCTAAGCAAGCAGATGAGAGGTCCCTGGCTGGGCCAGGGGGATGCAGGAGGCTGGGACATCTCAGTACCAACCTTGCTGTCATCAGTCCCTGATTGGGTTGGGATGTCCTGCCACTTGGAAGCAGCATTTTAGACTCAGAAAATGCACAGAATATGAAGAAAACAGCAGTGTCAGTCCTTGTTGTTCTTGAAGATCATTAGCCAAGGTCACCTCAGAAGCCCCGCTGAAGTGATGTAGAAATGTGCCTCTCAGACTGGTAGAAGTGCACACCACCTCTCCCTTAGGGCCATGGCAACAGTGACAACAAGGGCAACTTGTCTTTATGGAGGGAGACCAGGGATTCTGACACATTGTCCCCCAAGGACCATCCCTGGGGGCATGGGAATCAGGTCATTTGGAAAGTCCTAGAGCAAGATATTGAGTGGTACTTGTCTGTGACATCAGAATCAGTAAGAAGGACCCACCAATGATGACAAAGTTTCCAAAGAGAGTTGGAAATGAGTGTCAGGATGCCTCACTAAATGTCCCACTAAGAGATGGGCAAATGACTCTGCTGCCACCCCACCGCACCCCATCCCAGAGCCCTGTCCTCATAGCTCCTCTGCCTTAGTTAGCATGGGGAAATGGTTGAGCTGAAAATCAGGGAAGAAAGAAGAACCAGTAGGCATTTGGGGACTCTTGGTTGGTGGAGACTATTGTGATTCCCTTCTCCCCATAACGGTTAGGAAAGGGACAGAGATTTGACAGAATCCCTCATGGAGACCGTGGCCATCTGTGGAAAGGGATGCCTTTCTGATTTACTTGCTGATGAAGCTCATGCGGAAGACCCAGTGATCCTATCCCTGTGTGTGACTGAGGGGTTGGGGGAGGAGAAGAGACTTGGAGAGAGATGTCAGGAAGGCAGAGATGAAGAGCAGCACCCTGGTCTCCCATGCTTTGGTGGCAAGGCTGCAGGAGTTGCCTGTGGGCTCACAGACATGATGGGAGGTAGCTGACTTGTTTAAACCTGCCCAGAGACAGGAACTGGATGGGGCAAGTGCACAGGGCAGAGACCCATTTCTTTCATCCCAGAATCCCCTCAACCATCAGAGGCCTGTCACATGGGATATGAGTGGCATGTTAGTGTCAGTTGGTGCTTTCCCCTGCCCCAGGCAGCAGAGAAGGGAGTGACTTGCGACACCAAGGAAAAGGGTAGACCCAGGGCTGAAGGAATGAGGATTCATGGTGCCCTCCATTTCAAGTCCAGGACACAAGGAACAAAGAGAGTGCGTGGATATGATATTGAAGCTGCATCTGGACTCGATTGGATTAAAATAGCTGAAACTACCCTGGGCCTAACACCTATAAGGGAATGATTGAAGGGGTTGGATAGGGCTGGGGGAAGAGGCTGGGCTGGGATATAGTTCAGTTGGTGTTATGGGTTGAATTGCACCCCCCAAAATTCATAGGCTGAAGTCTTATCATCCAGTACCTCAGAATGTGACCTTATTTGAAAATAGGATTGTTGCAGATATTAATTAGTTAAAATGAGGTTATATGGGAGTAGGTGGACCCTAATCCAACGCGAGTAGAGCACCAGCTAATATTCGAGCTCTGCTATCCTAAGTTAAGGAGCTACCAGAAGCTAGGAGAGAGGGCTAGTACCTCAGGGAGAGGAGAGACCTGTTGATACCTTGGTTTCAGATTTCTGGCCTCAGAAATGTGGGACAATAGAGTTTTGTTGTTCTAAGTCACCCAGTGTTGTGCTTTGTTAAGAGAGCCAAGAGGCACACACCGCCAATTCCACAGGGAGCTCCGGGACTGACATGCCCTTCAGGGTGGTCCCAGGTTAGTCCATGGGCAGGGCCTTTGAACCTCCTCATTGATCCGTCATTGGGTATGGGCTGCCCTTCCCATCAGCAGACCATACACTGGCATGAGGCAGCTCTCTCTGGCTCAGGGGTGTTCCTGAAGATGTGCTAACTATGAGCCATCAGCAGCCAACACTCCTTGCCAGCTGAGACGGATGAGAGAAGTGAAGCACTTACTCCAGGTGCAAAATTCCAGGGGTGCCAAGCCTCAGCAATCAAGATAAATAGCATTTTGATGCAAAATTACAACAAAAATTAATGCAACCATCATGATAAACAGACATCTCTCAACATTTTACAGAAACTGAATAGGTAATACTCTTATTTATATTTGCCATGGACCGCAGTGTGGCTTGGCAAGGCACTGCTCCCTGCTACTGGAGAAAGGGGACATCTGAGTGGCACACCAGAGCTCCCACTATACCCAGGAAGAAGGAAAGCCAAATTGGGACCTAAATAGTCAGATTCCACAGCCTAGATGCTTGTCCACTGCCCTCTACTGCCTGGAAGCATCCGGAGGAAGCAGTTCCAGGGAAAGGACTGATGGAAGGAACAGAGGATAGCGCCCAGGACAGTGCCTTGGCGTGCAGAATCACATCTATGCATTGTTCTGTGACACCTACACTTCAACAGAGCTGCAAAGAACTGGGAGCAATATCATAGTGTTCTAGGGTCTGTGCCTATGGGCACATGGACCCTTCTGGACTCTGGTCCAGAGAGAAAGGGGACTGCCTTAGCTACCCAGCAGGTTACTGTGTCACCACTGATCCAGTCAAACTGAGGCCATGATGTTCAAGGACAAGGATATTTGTTTGTCCCTCTCTTTCCATCAATCGGGCCTTTTGAGTGATGCAGGGCTCCTGCCTGGATGTGTTTCCAGCTGCTCTAATGACAAATCTGGTAGATTTTATGTCCCCAGTGCTGGTTCTCTGAACTCCAGGCAGATAGGCTCCAGGCTGGAATGGATGGATGAGTGGTCTCTTTACATTGACCTCTACCCTTCATCCCAAAGATGGCCTCCCCAAGGCCACCTGAATAATTCCCTCCTCTTCTTCCAGGCCTTGATTTCCACTCCTCCCCCATCCACTGACAGAACCTAAACCAGGAGACGACCTTCCTTTGCTGAACTGTCATAAATTCCCATCTTAGCAGATTTCAGGCCACTGGCCTTGGCTCCCTTGTCTCTGTAAACGCAGATCCCCACCCATGACAGATGGCCCCACGCCCTGGACAGACGTTTTACCTAACTGGAAGCACCCCCACAAACTATTTAACAATATCGTTTCGCAGCCAACTCCTTTGGATGGCACCGTCCCTGGGTTGATTGTTTCTAATCAATAAGAATCGTCAGTGAGCCGCAGGAGCTCCTGGACTTCCGGGGAATGACAGAGCACGGGTCTTGGCTGCGAGCTGCGAGAGCCCCTGGCCTTCTGCATAAACATCACGTCAAAGGTTATTCTCTGTTCTTCCCGTCAGGCCTAAATTTAGCAAAATTAGGGTATGGATTTTCCTTTATTCTCTGCGACCACAAATGTAATGTCAGGTTTTTGGATTTTTTAAAAATTGTTGTTGTTGTTCCCAGAGAGCTCTCCATCCCACCTCTACTCCGTGTCAAGGTTGTCAGAAGCATAATTTATTCATACTTTTGACCTCTGGGGAGGACAATATACAAAGGGTCAGGGAGCGTTATTGGATGTCAGGATGAAAATTCACTGCTGCGGCTCCCTCTCCCACGTTACATTTAATCAGGACTGCACCACCGTGGCTGAGGCGAGCTGGCGTAATTACCCCTGGAGGGCCACCCCTCCTGATTAGTAATTATGCAATATTTATGCATTTTCCAACGTCCTCAACATGGAAGACAGTCAGAGCCTGCTTGTTTTCTCTGTGAGAAAGAGATGTGTATGATTTCCGTCCCTCTGCTTGGGTCTCCACAGTGAGGTCTGGGAGCTACATGAGACCAGGATGGGGGCAACGGTGTCATGGAGCATCCTGCTGTGGGCTGGACCATCTCGTCTGGGTGGTCCCTTTGCACGGCCACACAGGCCTGGCTTATTCTTGAAGGGCTCACTGCATAGCTCCTTTACCCAGGATGTCAAAGCCCAGACAACCCTTGAAGTGTAATGATTTTCTTAGAATTGTGTGGAAAGGCCTGGGGGGTGGGGGTGGGGAACAGAAGAACAATTAATCAATGCTAAATAATAATAGTTATTCTCTGATTCTGACTCATGGATGGAATAAATCCCTTATTCCTGGCTTGCAACAGATACAGCCCAGATGTGCACAGCAGAGCCTCAAGGCTCATTAGAACTCTTGACACATGGCATCTTGCATGTCTTCCAGAGGGTTCTCTCTTCCCAGTTATTTAAACATCTTGGAGATAGCTTTAATGAACCCCACTGTGTTTTGTCCCCATTCCCCTTGATTGTATTTTGTCCCATTCCCCTTGTGGCAGCTTGGGTACAAGGTCTTGATCCATTCAGGCTGGGGGTGAGAGGCAGTCTCAGGCATCTACTGAGCCTGTGTTTGTGAGCTGGCCCACCACCTTCCTGCTCTATATCCTCAGTCTCATACATAACCTGGTGTTTTCTTATTTTACTTTTACTACCATTATTTCAGACAAACACGTTTTTGAAAATTCTGTAGGTCCCACAGTGCTTAGCATGATGTCTTTCAAAGAATATGTGTGCAGTAAATACTGGGGGGAGGAAATGAGTGAGGATTTTGTGAAACTCAGTGTCTTCAAGAGACTTAGCTACCATTGTGAATTTTAAAAGAGGTACCAGGGATGTCCAGGATGAGGATATCAGAGAATTGGGAAGAATCACTTAGTAAACATTGATTGAAGGTGTCTTTGGGTACACAGTGGTCTGATTTTCTTCCCCTTACAGCACATCAGTCCTGGAAGCTTCTTTGAAGAACTCTTGGGGATTTTATTCATGTGCTCTGGTGTTATGGTTTTAATTGTATCCCCTCAAAAGATATATTGAGGTCCTAAGCCCCAGTATTCCAGAATATGACTTATTTGGAAATAGGGCTGCTGCAGATGACATTAGTTAAGATGGGGTCATCCTGGAGTAGGATGGGCCCTAAATAGAAAATGACTAGTGTCCTTGGGAAAAGAAGGAGAATGCCATGTAATGACGGAGGCAGAGATTGGAGAGATCAGCTACAAGTCAAGGATAGAGGGCTTCCACCAGAGGCTGGAAGAGGCAAGGAATAGTGGAGTCAGCATCTCTGATCTAGTAGGTCCTGCCTACACCTTGGTTTTTTGACTTTCAACCTTAAAATGGAGAGAGTATACTTCTATGGTTTTAAGCCACCCATGTTGTGGCACTTCGTTATTGTAGCCCGTGGAAATGGCTGGTTTGAGATGGTTTTGGTGACAATACTTGCAGGGACTCCACCTGCTGGTCCATGAGGATTCTTTGGGCTGTAGGATCTCTGTGAGGTCACATAGGAGGTAAAAATCCAGTTGGGATCACTGAAGGAATCAGTGTCCCCGGAAGAAGGCATTTTAAGTGGTGCTCCCCACATTCTGCAGCCATGTGGAGCAGCAGACTTGGAACTAGGGACAAAACTCCTGGCCCCAGTTGCACTGCTTACCTGGGTCGAGTCACAGGGAGAGGCTGCCTTGGGATCTTTCCTTCACTTGTGAAGCCCAATCTCCCCACTGGATGGAGAGCTTCAAAGGCCAGGATCTTACCTCCTCCCACGAGCCCCAAGTGTTCAACGTGTATTGGGTGTTTATTGCACAAAGCCCCCCAGGACATCAGCCATGCTGCTGCACTCACTACTGAAGGCCCAGTGTCTGGCATGTACTTGGTGCTGAGTAAGGTCTACTGAGTGAATGATTAAGAAACTAATAAACAAGGCCACGTATAGAGCTGGTGGCATAAGACGGGACCCTGGGTCTGTCCCCTGCATGATACCTGATGCTCATTTGGGGCTGGGATGCATGCTGGACCTTGGTGTATTGGCCATCCTCTACTGATCCTATCCTTCCCATCTCGGATGGATGGAGGGAGCAATTCTAAGGGACAACTGTTGGGCAGTGACCTTAGAGCTCCAAGGCCTCCATTGTCCCTCTGCTGAGTCGTGGCGGGAGCTGAGTCCAGGCAGGGGTCCAAAGGCGGTGGTGTGGACAAGTTCCCTCAGCATGGAATTTGCTGGATTTGATTTTCCCAGATGGCTGCAGCCTGGAGGAGGTCTGAGCGAGCCCAAGGAGCTGAGTTAAAAATGACCAACTGAATAAAGTCGGTATCTTGACTCAGATCAGAAAATCCTCCACAGAGACCAACGACTAACACCAACAGGCTGCCCTTCAGACAGCCCTTCCACTCTCACTCCTGTCTGTCCTTTTTAGAGCAAAACAGATCAAACGTCTTCATGTTTCCATCCCGTGGCCCTGTGCTCACTTGGAAATACGTTTCGATCAAATTTGGGCAGGTTTGCCTCATTAGGTTTTTCTGCTCATCCTTGTCAAGATTTCCCACTTGACCACTGTGGCATTATTTCCTTGGTCGGCCATCTCAGGGGAGAAGGGGGCAGTGACAGGAGGCCTGGGCTGAGAAAAGGAAGGTTTAACAAGGTGTTGCTGCACCACCAGCCCTCAGCCTCCTGCAGCCCCCACCCCCTCCAAACAGCACATTGAATTTAATGAGGATGTCAGATTGCCAGTCCTGCTGATCTGTGCCCCTCTCCCTCCCCACCGCTCCCTGCTCCTGAGCCCCGCCCCTCCGGGGAAGTAGAGATGGAAGGCTCCCTTCCTTGGATTGAACCTGAACAGCAAACCAGCTCCTGGGAGGTGGGTTCCCTCTGAACAGAGCTGTTGGCTCCCTCTTCTTCTGAAGGAAAATTTATGGCTCCAATTTCTACAATTTACATCTTTCATTGAATATTCCAGCCTTCCCTCCCCAAGGCTTCCATTGCTGCTCATGTCAGAAGGGACTACTTATTTCCCCAATGCTTTTTGCATTATTAGTTTCATTTATTATTTTTATGTTTTCCGTTGGGTCCATGTACATATCATTTCTCTGAGATCCCCTGAGCAACTGACAGTGAGCTGGGAGCCATTATCTCAGCACAGAAGAGCTCAGGTGCCGTCATGAGTTTTCTAAAGGAACAGTTTCTACTAGGTGCATTCAAAATTAGGCCCCATTAACCCCTCATTAACTGGCCCAGAAATGCCCAGGCAGAGTTGTCAAGCCATCTACTCCATTCTTTTCTGTTCTGGATGGTGGAGGGCTTATTCGGGCAAAAATATAAAGTTTTAACTTCTCAGACAGCTGAAATGCCTATTTTCAGGCCCAATTACTTTTGGAGTTCTCAGGGTCTGAGAAAAATGATGAAGTATAAAAAAACTCCAGGGTTGTTTTAAACCAGAAAGGCAAACTGATTTTAGTTTGTCTTTGAACACTGTGGTATTTCCATGAAATAAAGATGGAATAACAACAGAACAGCCATGTCCCCTATAACAGCTGCTGGACCCTCACAAAGGGGCTGGGTTTTAAGGTCACATTTGATGGCAATGGTCATTACTCGATGCCCCATGTCCGTTTCAGGACCAGCACAGTCCTTGAACAAAATTATCTTTCTAGACTAGTATTTAGCAGCCATTTTTTTAAAAATTGACACAGGGTCTCCTTCTGAGTAGCTGAGATTACAGGGGTGCACCACCATGCTTGGCTAGCAGACAAATTTTGAGATAACATGACTCGTAATTAAATTCTCACTCCACTCCTAAGCAGAAAGGTTTTTGTTTTTGTGTAAGAGGTTTGCTTAGCACACATGTTCTGGTAAATCAGGCTGGAAAACTGCTTTGAGGCTTGGAAAGACCCAGAAGGGTTTCTGTTAGTAGCTGCTGGATTCTCATGAGCTGGGAAGTCCTCTCTCTGTTCACATGTCTATTCTCTGCCTTTCCCTGGGTCTTGTATTCAGGAGGAGGTACATGATGTTTGCTGCATCTATATCTCCAGGGCCTCTCTCTCCACTTATGAAAGTGTCAGCAAGAGAGGCACAAAAACATTATTGTGAGGGGACTGGGCCCTCCTGGATTGGCCTGATTGACTCCGTTGCTAACTCTCCTGTTGCCTGACCAACTCACCAAGTCCTCCTCTGAATGAGCTCCTTGGAAGGCCATGTGTGAAAGACACAGCATTAAATGGCAGCCCCCTTTCCAGCCAGAAGGCTGAGTCTCATAACCACCCCTTCCTGGGCGAAGCCCTGTGTAGCACACAACTCAAAAGGCTGCAGGTTCCAAGGTGTCCTGAAGGATTTTGAAAATTCTCATGTGAACAAATGCACTTTTGAAGACATGTTGAAGGGGAAGTTCGAATATACACCTGCCCCCTCAGAGCACTTCCTCAGCCATTATCTCATTTTTATGTCCAAAAAATAAAAAAAAAATACTGATTTTTCTGTTTCACATAGGATCTTTTCAGAAAGTACTCTGTAACTATTTTTTTTTCTATTTGAAGCATAAAAATAAACAATAATTTGCCTAGAATGAGCACTGAAAATCTGATCAAATTTAGATCAGATACGTTGACAAAAAAGAAATGATAAAAATTGGGCCAGCACATGGTGTGTTCATTTCTCAGAGATAACCGTAAATTAAGAAAAATAAAAAAGGAGGAAGGTAGATTTTTAAAAATGCATATAATTTTAGAAAAAAAAATACCATGTATGGCTTTTTAACCTCCTTGGGAATGGACTCCAGTTGCTGTTGAGGTTTAGTGACATAGTTCGATGGCTGTTACCCAACCCCGAATGCAGAGTCTCTGGAACATACTTAACAGTCTCTGATACTATTACCACTCAGTCAACTGTGGGGTCCCTCAGTCATTTTTTCAATTAAAAAAGGCCTGATGCTCTATTAACCTTTTGTCTGATCCTCCATCCTTCACTGAGTGATTGCCCAGAGATGACGAGCTGGGAATTAAAAAAAGGCATATATTACTCCAAGCCACTCCAAGTTCTCTGTCATTAGAAAGATGAAGTATCATTTTTTCATTTAAAAATATGAGACAGTTTGTCACACTCACAACCTTCTGGGCCTGTCTGCAATCTCTTTGTTACAGGAGATGGGAAGTAAAACTCCACCACTCAAATCCCTGGGCAGACCAGGAAGCTCACCTGTCCCCTCCCAAGGAAGAGTTTTGTCCTCAGGCGCAAAGCTGCCGGCCATTGACTTTTTTTTTTTTTCCAACTCCTCCATCATCTACCTCCAAACTTCATGAACTTCTATCAGGTCTCTACTGCATTCCAAAACAATCATTTTGCTTCTTATTCTGTGCCTTCCATCTTCTCCCGGGCTTGGTTCCAATGATGTTAACCATATTCTTTTTTTTTTTTTTTAATATTCTACTTTCAAATTTTGTATTGATTCTAATTTCTTATATATGACATCAAAATGCCATTTAATTCATATTACACAAATACAGCACCATTTTTTGTGTCTCTGGTTGTACCCAAAGGAGAGTCACACCATTCATGTTTTCATACATGTACTTAGGGTAATGATGTCCATTTCAATCCACGGACAACATTTCCTACCCCTATGTCTCCTCCCTTCCCCTCCCTCCCCTTTACTCTATCTAGAGTTCATCTATTCCTCCCACCCCCACCCCCATTATGAATCAGCATCCTTATATCAGAGAAGACATTCAGCATTTGGTTTTTTGGGATTGACTTACTTCACTTAGCATTATAGTCTCCAACTCCTTCCATTTACGTGCCAATGCCATGATTTTATTCCCTTTTAATGCTGAGTAATAGTCCATTGTGTATATATGCCACATTTTCTTTATCCATTCATCTGCTGAAGGGTATCTAGGTTGGATCCACAATTTAGCTACTGTGAATTGTTCTGCTATACAGAACAATTGATGTGGCCGAGTCCCTGTAGTATGCTGTTTTTAAGTCCTTTGGGTATAAATCAAGGAGTGGGATATCTGGGTCAAATGGTGGTTCCATTTCCAGTTTTCCAAGGAATCTCCATACCGTTTTCCAGATTGGTTATACCAATTTGCTGTCCCATCAGCTATGGATGAATGTGCCCTTTTCCCTACATCCTTGCCAACACTTATTGTTGTTTGTATTCTTAATAGCTGCCATTCTGACTGGAGATGAAATCTTTGAGTAGTTTTGATTTGCTAATTCTAATTGCTAGAGATGTTGAACACTTTTTCATATACTTGTTGGTTGAGTGTATATAATCTTCTGAGAATTATCTGTTCGTTTCCTTGGCCCATTTACTGATTGGGTTATTTGTTTGTTTGTTTGTTTTTGTTTTGGTGTTAAGATTTTTGAGTTTTTATATATCCTAGAGATTAGTACTGTATCTGATGTGCATGTGGTAAAAATTTGCTCCCAAGTATAGGCTCTCTATTCACTTCACTAATTGTTTCTTTTGCTAAGAAGAAGCTTTTGAGTTTG
This sequence comes from Callospermophilus lateralis, assembly GCF_048772815.1. Classification (NCBI taxonomy): domain Eukaryota; kingdom Metazoa; phylum Chordata; class Mammalia; order Rodentia; family Sciuridae; genus Callospermophilus; species Callospermophilus lateralis. The sequence goes on from NC_135321.1 coordinate 17,486,388, forward strand.
AATTAATCCCATTTATTGATTCTTGATTTTAATTCTTGTTCTATAGGAGTCTTATTAAGGAAGTTGGGCATAATCTGACATGATGGAGATTTGGGACTACTTTTTCTTCTATTAGGTGCAGGGTCTCTGATGTTAACCATCTTCTTGCTCCTGTATCTTCCAATCTCTCCTCCACTAGTTTGGTCCCTTCAATTAAAATTTTTCCCTATTAACAATAATGAGAACAGTAACACTCTTTAATCTCCCACCCAGTGGTGTGCTGGCGTTAACTCACCAGCATACAAAATCTGACTGGTATAACTTCAGGAAATTTGCAAGACAGTTAACATCACATTGATAACTTGAAATCTGCCATGGTAGGAGTATTAACCTTGTGAACATCAGCAAATGCCACAAATAAGGACTTCATTTTTGTTTCAGGAGAGTCAGTTGTTAAAATTCACCAGCATACCCACTGCTCCCACCCCCACATTTCCAACCTATCTCTTTTTCCCTTTAAAAACAAAGTTCTTCAACGAGTGGCTGTGCTTTCCTACTCCCTCCACGAAAGCATCTACTTGTCTCCAACAGTCATGGAGACTTTATCTCCACTCCCACTACCAAGGTCAGCGATGCCCTCAGTCCATTTGAACTCTGTAGCATTTGTACCACTGACCTCTGTCCTTCTTCATACTCATGTCTCCCTTGGCTGCTGTCCTCCTTTCTTTCTGGTCTCCTCTGTCATTTCTTCTGGGTCCTGAGGTTCTGTACTTAACCTCTTCTCCTAGACTTACCAATCTCATCTGCTCCATGGTGCCACCCCCCCCCCCCGCCGCCACCCGTAGACTCCACAGTGCTCTCGAGTGACGTGCCCCATCTCTTAACCCATTGGATTTCAGTGCCGTCAGGCTAAGTGGCTCTGTGCACATGTGAGGATGCTTGTGGTGTCTCTCCACTTTCCTGCCTCAGGCCTTTTTCTGAAGCTGTGGAAGGCCCAGCTTGAGGGTAGGAAGTATGGAGGAGCTAATACTTTGTGGGTGCCATCCTTAGCTAATGGGAGGCTTGAGCCAGTGGATAAATGCTCCATCTTCTTATCCTTTCAGGGAATAATTCTCAACTGCTGTATACTTGGTTCCGTAGAGAATCTTCAGTGAGACTGAGCTCCATTTTCCCATCTCAATGAGCAACTAGAAACATACCCCTAACTGGCTTTTCTTCTTTCCTATCTCTCTCTCCCCTTTTCTTCACTCTACGTTCTGGCATCCCCTGCCAACTAACTACGGTGCCCATGTCTTGTGTCTCAGGTTCTCTTTTGGGGGGAACCTGACCTACAAGGCTCCAACCCGGAAATTTCAGGGCTAGACTCACTTTGCATCTCCAGACCCACAGTAACTGCAGACCTATGTGATCTCAAGATCAACATGATCTTGAACCAATTATATTGATTTCTGCCTCTCTCCTTCCTTCTCTGAACTAGCATGGATCAATCAGTCCATACTAGCATAGCTCAATCAAGTTCCCTAGCTAGAAATCCCTGAGCAGATTTCTTTTTTACTTCACCCACCTCATCAGCTCATTCAAGTCTTCTAACTTTGAAATGGCTCTTGAACCTGGGCTTAGGACGAACTGATAAAAAATCTTCAACTTGCCAGAAGCCCTTTCTTCTCCAGCAAAAAAAAAAAAAAAAAAACAACAACAACAACAAAAAAAACAAGCTTTTTCTTTGTGCACTTGCACATACATGCATATGTACATACATGCAGACCCAGAGACTGGTGTGGAGGCTTTGCACATGCTTTCAAAACACTGGAAAAGCTGTATCTCTGGAAGTATATATACTGTGGATGAGGTGTTTTCCTTCCCTCTTCCCCAAAACTGGTTCCCAGTTTAACCACTAAAATCACAGGAATCATAGCTCAGTTTGACAGCCTTTGTTTTGGGGATGCCAATCTACTGAACAAATAGTAATTGTAATATGATAAATAAAATCTATGACCCACTGGATAAGTTTTGCTACCTTAAACTCTGGGAGTTGGACCCTTCTTCCCAGCTCTGAGGTCTTAGCAACAGCTTAGGTAGAAGCAATACAAAGATGCTGCTTCTGATGCTCCAAAGCTCTATTCTTTGAAATGTCTCTTTTTCAAAAATTACTAGAGAAGCATGGTGCCCATTCCTCCAAAGCCTACAATTTTCTAGACCAAAAGCCCACCCTACAGTTGGCTCTACAACAGTCCTTCTCCTAGAAATTTGAGATTGAGAATCAGAGAAATTGACTCAGTTACCAACTCTGGCTCAGACCTAAAACTGTTAGCTAATGCTGATTTTCTTCCCCACCGAGGCTGCCATCGATGAGGCAGGCATTTTGAGGTAATGATCAGTGGTTGACTTTGACAGGCTTCAGAAAAGAGCCTGAAGATAGAAGCAGGAGAAAGGTGCAGAGAGCAGAGAAACGGATGAAAACTAAGAGACCCAGAGAGGCACAGAGTTTACTTTTCTGACGTTAGAAGCAATGCCTTGATGAACATCCTTATACATGTACACTTTTGTATATCTATGATTCTTTTTATAATGAATTTCTACAAGGGGAATTTCTGGATTAAAGAATATTCACATGCAAAGGCTTTGATATAAGTCATCAAATGATCCTTTAAGAAAGTTTGTATCAATTTTTATTCTTAGTCTGTGTCTGGAACCTTGTGCATTTATGTTCCCTAGATTTTATGATTCAAAGAAAACAAAGGGAGCATAAACATACATTTCATAAAAAAGAAAAAAAGACTGTTTAATCTAGGGAAAGATGTTCAAATTCTCTTATAACAGGAGAAATACAAAGTTTCCTAAGCTACTACTCTTCACCCATCCATTTGGTAAATTCCAGAAGTTTGATAACAAACTATTGGCAAGAGTGTGGAGAAACAGGCACACTCGTACACTTAGATGGATGTGTAAATTGATAAAACTCTTATAGAAGGCAATTTGCAAATAGCTTTTAGAATTAAACATGCATAGGGGCCCTGGTCCCAGTAATTTCACTTCTTAGAATTCATCCTGCAGATACACTGGCACAATTGAGAAATGACATATGTTTAAGTTCTTAATTGTAGTATTGTTTATAAGACTAAAATATTGGAAACATCTAAGTAAATTATTATATCTATACAATGAAAAATCATTTAATGATAAATAAGGAAGAAGATCTTAATACACTCACATGAAAAGCTCTCTAATGCAAATTGTTAAGACGAAGAAGCAAAGCATAAAGCTGTATACCATACAGTATGCTTTATTTTATCTAAAAGGATGAAAATTATGAATGATTATGCATACAGTCATTTTTTTTGTACATATAAAAAGAGACATAAGAGAGGTACTCAAGACATGCATGACTGTAGTTACCTGTTTGCGTGTGGTGAGTTCTAGGGAGATTGGGGTGGGAGGAAGACCTTTCATTGTATTCTTAATTTTTCATTTTTGAGCTAGGTAAATATATTTACTATCTAAAATCTATAATGAAATAACACAAACCACACTCTTCTGGTTCAAAATCTTAGTTTGATTTTGAAATATTTAGTGAGTTTGAACACTTTTTCATAGGCCTACTGGCCTTTTGCATTTTATATTTGGGAATTACATATATCCTTTGCCAGTTTTTTTTAATCGAAGTGTCTTTTCTTATTGATCATACATGTATGCTATATATTAAAAATTCTAATGTCTTCTCTTATAAATGTCTCAAATGCTTTTTCCCAGTTTATTGTTAAATTTTAATGTTATTTGATTTTATTTATAGATATTTAAATTTTTATAGAGTTAAATTTATCTGTTTTTCTATTTATAATCATTCCCTTGCAAACACGATAAGAAAACAATTAGGCTTTCTAATATTCAGCTACATTTTCTTCTAGAATTGTTTTTCATGTAAATTCTTATTTCCTCTGGAATTTACTTTTTTTTTTTGTTCTATATAAGGCCATGATGTAGCTTTTCTTTTTATCCAATGGAAAGTTGTCCCCAAACTTTTTTTTGATTAGTTATTCTGTGTCTATTTACTTAAAATGCCACCTTCATCATAGAGTGAATTATTTTTGTACTTTGTAACTGTTTCTGGGCTTTCTGTTTTGTTCTTCCATTGATCATGCTGATAGACCTGCATGAGACCAGTCTGACACTTGTTAAGAAACCTTCAGTCCTTCCACAGTGCCTTTGTCAAGACCCTGGGCAGTCACCCAGCCGTCCTTCCAGCATCTATACGATATGCTCCATTATAGGTTCTGGTATAGATGGATTTATTCACCCTCCCCTCCCATCTGAAAGGCATATTATGTCCACTAATCTGTGAACCCTTCAAATAAAAGCCATGTCTCCTATTTTTCACACCACTCACATATGCCTACCATCAGCAAGAACACATGGTGTCAACAATCATCTAAGGAACAGTGGGGAACCCACATAAGGTCCCGTCTGACTACTTACCAACATTTGTGTGTTATCTCTGAAAATCCATATCCACTCTGACCTTCATGATCTCTGTCATCAAAATGAAGATAATAATCCTGACTTCATAGTCACTGTGAGGATTATAATGAGTGAAAACATTCCTATACAGGCCTAGGAAATAGGAATCACTCAAGAAAGATTCATTTATTCACTCATTCAAGATTATTGTTCATTGAGTAAATATGAACATTTTAATTGATCTGTTCTTCCCTCTATTGTCACAAACTTGGCTATGCTGAATGAACTTCTCTGTCATGGTTTCTTAGGCAAGAGAATAGGCATAACTGCCTGTGGGATCCAGATGGCTTCAAGTCAGAGAAGCTCCCAACCATCCTTCAGCTGCGGTTTGGACCATTTTGCAGTATATATGGTGAGGACAAGATAAAGGACACTGAGCTTAGTGAGGAAGTATGGGGCTCTGATGGGTGTGTGTGTGTGTGTGTGTGTGTGTGTGTGTGTGTGCACACACACGCACGTACACACTGAGTTTGTTTCCAGAAGTAACCCCAGAGTGAGTATTCCAGAAAGCCCGAGAGCCAGAGAAATGCTGTCTCAGGTTTGCCCAGGTAAGTGGTCTATTATTCCACGTTCTTTCATTCCCTTTCTCTCCTCTCTTTTTTTCTCTCCCACACATTTTGCTCTCTCCAGAAGGTTCAGAGCTGCCATTCTATCTCTGTGGCAGTTCCCAGAGCTTCTAAGCTAAGCTGTCAGTCAAATTTCCCTTCTCCTCTCAAGAGCGTGGTGGGATCTGTCAGCATAATGGAAGAGAGTAGGGAGGTGGGAGAGGCAAGCCGGTGTCAGGGATGCACATGCAGGAACATCTGTGAGAGTGGAGAGCAGGTTATGGAGAGCCTCCGCACCTTCCTGAAGCGGGTGGCTTTCTTCTCCATCCCATTCCTGCAGACTTGGCCCTCTCCTGGCCTTAGCTCTGTGACTGTGTGCCTTTATAGTCATTCTCTTTCTATGTAGGAAGCTCCTCAATGCCAAGGGTTTATTATGTTTTTCTCACAGGTGCCTGGGATATAGGAGACACTCAATAAACACTTGCTGTCTGGATGAGCAAATGAACAAGTGCTATGGATGTCTTATTGGTCAATAGTGACTTTTCCATAATACCATGTGAGCATGCCACTCACCCTTTGTGGTGTGGCCCAGAAAAAGATATGCTCTATCCTCTAAATGAGTTGATTGACTTGTGTCAGTGGGGTGTCAGAGTTTTCCCTATTTTTTCTGGAGTAGCCACATTGAAGCATTGCATCCAGCTTCTGGAACCTATGGTGACGCAGGTCCCATAGTTTGGAATGTTCTCATCTCCCTGAGATGAAGAATCCACCTTGTAGTTTAATGGTAATTTTAAAATGGGGGATTTTAGAACAAGATGGGGTTTGGGGTGGTCAAATCATGCTTCCACTAGCTAAGTGATTCTGAGCTCTGATGTCATTGTCATTTAAAGTATCTGTAAAGTGAAGAGTAGAGCCCATCTCAACGAGTTGGCATAGGCGAAAGTTTAAGAATAGCTCTGAGTTTTCAAGAGACACTCCATAATTTAGCAATTATCAAGCTACAAGGAGTCATGTATGAACAGCAGAGTTGGAGTAGATGAAAGCAGGAGGGAATTGAGGCCAGTTGCCTGGCTTCACCTTTCTGATTCTGTTAGTGGTAAGGAATTACTTAGCGTCACTTCAGGGATTTGGGGTAAATCGGGGTACAGGGTTCTTTTCCAAGCCTGTAACCACAGCACACGAGAGCTCAACTAGGCCCAACGAGTGGGACTGTTTTGTGCTTTTTATGGTTTATTTGGAGCCTAACAAAGTTCTGGAGATAGAATGATTTTCATATTGATCACTCAGTGCACATTGATTGAACACCTACTGCCTGCCAGGGGATACAAAGATGAATTAGACACAGTTCCTGCCCCCTGAGGAGCTCCCAACCTACTTGCAGAAACAAGATAAAAAGCTCAGAAGAAGTTCAATCTTCATCCAAAAATTGAATAACAGTTCAAAAGATCCCAACACGAGGGTAGGGCATGACTTTGCCTAGCGAGTGGGAGTGATCAGTGCTCCTCTCAGGGGAGGGCGGCTTGCAGGGGTTGGGCTAGAGACAGAAAATGCCCTAAAAAGCTTTGAGATGGAATCCAGACCCAAAGAAGGAGGGACCCTAGGGAAAGCAGTGGGGAAAAAGGAACCTGTGCTCTGGGGACAGTGAGCGGGCTGGTCTAGATGGAAAGGTTGTTTTGTACAGAAGGAGAGCAGCATTGGCCAGGCCAGGTCCTCTTGTGCAGCCTTGAACCTGGGAACAGGAAGTTTGGAATGGATTCAGGTCTGTGGGCAGCTTTCCACCAGGGAAGTAATCCAAGGAACCTATGTTTTTGGAACTTCCCATTTAAAGTATTTCGGGAACTGCCTATGTAAGGATTTCCTGTGGATATGAGACCCATACTGAGTTGGATGACTCTGACTGGGAACAAGAAGGGCTTTTCCTGTACCCCAAAGGCACTGGTTGTGTCCCACTCAAACCCCAGTCTTGTTTATCTGGGATCTTTTCTAAAATCTCCCATGGTTGAGAAACGTGGTTTCATTTGGTCCTCACAACAGCTCTGTGTAGAATGTGGAATGGGAACTGCTTGCTTGGTTTACACATTAAGTTCTGGGCAGATCTGGGGCCCAGCTCATTTCCACCTCCATGTACAGGGCACTGATCCCTGCACCCTGGAGGCCAGGTCCTGAGTGAGGATACACAGGAAGCTGACATGGGCTGAAGTCTTGAATGGCATTTTACATCATCGGAATAGATGCCATTTCCCCCAACAGTTGTCTCTAAATGGCTGATGGGCATTCGAATATGAAATTATAATTCAAGGCACCTAAGGGAAGACTGGCCTCAACCTCTCCCCCACCTCAGGAGTCTGACTTTTGGCCATGAACCTTAATGGGTGAAGCCAAGTAGACAATAGCCATGTGGACTGGCCACGGGCAGATGGGCTCAATGGCCGAGAGGGGGATTTATTGCTGGAGCAAACATCTGCCATGGGCACAGGAGGCTTAGTACTGGGGTCCCTTGAATAAGCCCTAGGAAAAAGCTCATTGTAACCCCCTTGTGGCCCTTTGTGAGCCATGTCTGGAGGCCATCCAAAAAGCTAAATAAGTATGAGCGCTGGGAGACAGCGACCCAATTTGGCAATTAGCCCACATTGGCCAGGCAAGATGGATTTTCAGCTTCAAGGAAATTGGCAAGAAGAGCGGAGGGAACCCTTACATTTTTCTTTCCTATTCTGGGTCTCTTTCCAGTGAGTTGAAAAAAATCTATTTTGCAAAATATATAGGCCCAGAACGAACCCAAACCCAAGGAGAGATTTTTGCCATTTGATGTATCATCCCCTTTATTTAAAATGATGAACGAGAGAAAATGTTTTTCAAAGTGACATCATTTATCTTATGATAATCAATGAAACCTTCATAAACTAATATATTAAAGAAAACATTTAAGCTCAAACCAAGCAAAAATGCAAGGGGGGGGGGCGGTTCTTAGAAATAACCTCGAGCTATGAGTGAAGACACAAAGTCCTGCTCACTTCATCCTGTTTTAGAGCAGCTGAGTTGAGTCATGTGAATTTTCTAGACCTTCTTTCTGCCTGCCATGGTGGCTGAGAGCTAATAAACCACAGGGCTACTGACTCTTTCCCTGAGAGTACTGGAATAAAATGAGACCTGCTTGATACCCTGCTCCCTGCTTAGTGACCTTGATTATTGCGGGGTGACTGTGGGACTGCTGCCCACTGCTTTTCCAGGAACTCTATCCCAGTGGGACTTGGTTTTTCTGGAAATTCCTGACCAGTAGGTGTGAGCCTCAAGCTACCGCGGTTCTTCCTTTTCCTTCATTGCTGTGCCAGGCACACATGCTTCTTCATGTGCCCCCATTCTGCCTGGCAGAGAGGAGGTGTTGGGAACAAAACCTCCCCTCCCCTCTTCCACCTGTGCCCACAGCCTGTGGGGGAGGTCGCCCAGGAGTCTGTCAAGAGAATCACTGCTGAGTACTTTAACATTCTCCAGAGTCGCTGACCCAGTTTATCACACAGGTGTCCCAAGTGAAGAAAGATTCTGCAACACGGAGGGTTTGCCTTCCTGGCATGGAGGTTATAGGATGGAGAGAGAGTTTTACTCTTTCTGAAACAAGAAGGCTTCAAGGCAGGTGTAGCATTACCTGGAGGGAGGGGGGAGTCCATATCTTTTGATTGTGACCAAGGGAACTACTGAGCCTTCCTTCCATTGCAAGTTTTACTTCTGCAAATATCTCAGGGCCTGAAGTTTCACCATGGGTGTTTTATGCACATGGGTTAAGTATTTTCCTTTCTTTTGTCCTTCCTTCCACCATATGTATTGGGTGTCTGTTCTACGGTAATCCTTCTGTGTCTCCTTGGAAACTGCAAGCCCTCTGGAGTGAGTAGAATCTAGGGGTGAACTGGAACAGGATGTTTTCCCTTCGAGCCCTGGGGCTATAGCCTTCCTCTTTGGTTCCAAGGACACCTCAGGTATTTGCTCTTCCTGAGGTACAATGGAAACTCTGCCGGCTTCTGTTATAATAATATTCTAATGGCACATAATAGCACACTAATGACACATTCATTCATTTAGTTTACCTTCCAGAATATAAATTGCAGGAAAACAGGAATTTGTGACAATTTTACCAGTGTTAAGATTTAGTCCCTAAAACATGGTAGGAGCTCAAAAATATGCTAAATGAATCAATGAATTCTCCCAACAATTTTGTGTTGTTAATCATCATCATCTTCACTTTAAAGAGAAACTAGCTGTCCTGCAGAAAGATTAAACCATGTCATCAAAGTCTCCCATTGAGTTTGTTGTAAAGAAAAGATTCAAACTTGGATCTGTGTGATTCCAAAGCAATGACTAAGTAGTCTGATACTCTCAGAGAGTCCCCAGGGGTGAGGTGGGACTAGGCTCTGTCATGTCTCCCAGTCCATGCTAAAGGAACCAGAACAAATGTACTCATTCCCCTTGCACTTGCCCCATGCTCCTTTACAGATCAGATGCAGGTTTTACTTAGTGATGGAGTCAGAATTGAAATTCTAGTCCCTAAATGCTTGTCATGTGGTGATCCACAGACTGACATTCTACGGTTGGCTCTTCCAAACCCAAAGATAATGATTTGGTCATCAGCACAAAACAATGGAAATTCTAGGGAAGTATTGCCTTCTGTCTCCTTAAATTGCAGAAACATGCTATATGTCTTGGGGGAAAGCATGGCTTCTTAGCCCATAAAACCGCATGCTGCTCTCCATACATCCAGGAAAGTGGGAACAAAGGTGACAAAAGGAACCTTTCCCAGATCCCCATCATGAAACTTCACAACTGATTGTTTCCATTGTGTTAATTTATTCTCTTGTTTCTCAGCAGTGATTTGTTTATATATGACATCAAATCTCCCTGACAATTCTTATCATGGTGTTGAGCTTACCATGATTAATTTAATGGTGTAATGAATTTAATTTTTAGGATAATCTGCAAAAAAAGAGAAGAAATATAAACATTTCAACAAACTAAGAGCTCTGTGAATACAAGATCTGTGTTGTATTTATCTTTGTCTTCCTGGGCTAATTAGGGTGCTAGCATATAACAAGTTCTTGTGTAATGTGTGCTGAACAAATGAACAAGTGAATCCTGTGAGTTAATGTTGGTTCAAAGCACTGTTGTCCTTACAGTGCTAACTGTGGTGGTTGTGGTGGTAGTGAGGTGGGTCATTTGGTAGAATAGGGAATGTTAGAAAAAGATTAATTTCTTGGGGCTGGATTTAATCCAAATTGTCACTTTATCATGCTGTGCTGTCCCTAAAGACCATCACTCAGTTCCAGGTAAGAACTGGGGGAAACCATATCCCTGGGAAGGAGCTTAGCCTCTATCAATCCAATTGATTCTTACCCTGAAAAGAAATCTCCCAGGAGTGTCAGATCCTCTAATTTTTTAAAGGAAAGCTTAAAAGCATATGTTTCTACAAAAATTATCCCAGTTTTAATATTTTGACAATTATAGTTGAAGGTGCTAATTATCCCTAAAAAAAATTTTCTCACTCTTCCAGAGAAAACAATTTTTTAGTTGGGCAAGAAGGCCACTGAGAACAAAGACTACATTTCCCAATGTCCTTTGCAGCTGAGGTTATCCATGAGACTAAATTGCAATCAATAAGTTGAAAGTGGAAAAAAAAAAAAAAAAAAGGAAAATTTCCTTGTCTTGCCCCATAATGGGGTTGGGGTGGGGGGTGGGGATGGAGGAACTTTGATTGGGCAAAGGGGAGGGAGGGATGGGGAGGGGTCATGAGGGCAGGAAAGATGGTGGAATGAGATGGACATCATTACCCTAGGTATGTGTATGACTGCACGTATGGTGTGATGCTACATCATGTACAACCAGAGGAATGAAAAGTTGTGCTGCAATTGTGTACAATGAATCAAAATGCATTCTGCTGTCATATATACCTAATTAAAATTAATTAATTAATTATTTTTTTAAAAAAAAAGAGGGACTGTGCCCTGCCTTCCCTCCCATCTGCCTCATTCCGTACTGGCAGGTGTGCAGACGGGCTGGTGAGCATTTTGGAGTCCATGGACAAAATAAACACATTAGGAATGGCAGACCAACAAAACAGCAGGAGCCTGGTTCCCTGATGCCCTGGAGGACTGTGCTAACTAGCTAAATTTAAAATGAGATGGAAATACATTTTTGTCTTGTTCAAGCATTTTTATTTTGGGTTTGTTACTCATGGGTGAATCTTGCAACTGATTAACACAGTAACTCATTTCTTGGTTGAAAAATGTCTTTGTGGGTTAAAGAAAGCATTCCTGTGGCTCCAGAGATGTGCCTTTTTGTGGCTCTAACTACCTATTACCCTTTGAAGAGTTCTGTGAACTCTCTGAAGAGAAGGCCCAGTTTCCATGATTCTTTAAAGCCCTGGACGTTATCTAGAAAACCCCCGAAGCGGGGCAGGAGAGTTTAGTCTCTGTCTCTGCCAACCAGAGAAATCTGGCTAGTATGGCCATTGGCCAAAGGAATTGGAGTGCGGGCACACGTATTGGGGCTCCTGTTGATCAGTTCTAGGGGCTTGAAGTCGTGATTTCTTCTTCTGATTCCCTCCTTCTGCTCCTCTTTCTTCTCCTTTCTGTTTTTATCCTCCTGCTCTTTTCCCTTTTCTTTCTCCTTCTGTGTCTCCTCCTTCTTCTTTTTTCTTCTCTCTTTCCCATTTTAAATCAAGACTTTCTTAAAGGGCTTGCATTCTGAGCAGCTGGCTGTGGGATGGTGAGAAGGTTGGGGGTGGGAGACCACAGGAGCAGACAGCGTTTTTCCTTTCCCCAGGCTGAAGCCCATGTTGTATGTTCCGTAGGAGGATCTTGAAGAATCAGCTTGAGACGCTTTCTCATCTGTAAGAAGGGGCTTGGGTTTATTCATTGCTCCATTGGACAAGAGAATGACAAGGAAGAGACAGGATGGGGCCTGTTCTCAGGAGCTCCTGGCGGATATGGAGATAGCAGAGGCCAAGTTCAGATGTCACAATGCGGATGTGCTCCAAAGATTCAAGGGGCACAATGGAGTGCCCAGGACAGAGACATCAGAGGACATGTGCTATGTCACTTAAAGGTTCTTGAGTATGTGGTCTGCTCAGGAAGTACCCTCAGAGGGTTGTGCCCACAGACAAAGACTATCTTCAGTAAGTGGTCAGGTCACCATTAACTGATTCTTTCTGTCACTCCCAATTTATTAAGTATCCTTGAGGTTCCAGGGACTGTGTTGAACACTGAGGATAAAATGATGAGATGAATGGATCATGTCACCGTGAAGTGATAAGCATGAAGGAGAGGCCCAGAGAATCACAGAGATGTTCCAAACTGTCCATTTCCAAGGGTCTAATGTGGACCAATGGAATATAAGTGGATGTGTATTGAAGAATATGGAAAATTCCAGGGGCTTCCTGGGGGACATAGAGCAGTAGCCCTGTGCCTCATGTTTCCAGAATCAAACTTCTTTAGATGTTCTGGATCCAGGATGTTGACCTGGAAGGACTGGAATAGGCTTCTGTGTCCTGTGGCTCTCATTTGTGTTGGCCAGTGCAAGTCTCTGCAAGGAGATGAGAGGCAGTGGGGGGAGAGCCAGGTTAGGGCATTATTCACTCTGTATTGCCACTGTCACTGACTCCTTGCATGGGCTCTTCAGAATGGCCGTGTTCTAACAATGGCCACAGCTTTTGCAAGGCAGCCCCCTTCCATAGCTGCAGCTTAGCTCTCTCCAAGTTCTGGAACCTGCTTCCTCCTTTGCCCTATAGACTTTTCAGGGAACTTCTCTCCACTGTGTTAACCCAGGGAGAGAACTGGATAACTTTGTTATCCTTTGCTGGGTTTCTTTAGTCCATCCACACTTTATAAGAGTCCCTTCATCAAGCTCTTTCCCAGGTGCCCTGGTGGAATGTGCCATTTGTTTCCTCTGGGATGTGCCAGGCTGTCCGTGAGACAACTTCTGCCCCATGGCGATGCAGGGAAAATCTCTAAAGTCATATAATGCATCCAAAATAGGTGATTTTGTATCATTTTATCATATTTGATCCCCCTAAGAAACAGGAAGAAAACTGAGAACTCTGGGACCAACAGCTACTAAAAGTCCCACAGCTAGTACCTGTAGGATGGCATCTTTGACCTAACTAGTGCCAGGTCTATGCTAAGGAGGCGGGTGGCTCTCCTCTGTCTTGGGGCCCCTCTGTCTTCATGGGCACAGCATCCTGAGCTTCTTTTGCACCTGTTTCCCCCTCAATCCCCCCACGATGCCTCAGACAGGAACTGCTGTACCTGGCCAGCAATAGCCCTTTGTTCCACACTAACGAAGCATGTTCTACAGGGAGCTGGGGGTTCCACTTCGATTTTCAGGACCTACAAATAACACTCTACAGCACATTGTTTGCTAGAAATTACCCAGAGCTCAGCTCTTCTGCACTCCTTCTGCCTTTCGGAAGGAAGCCGCAGCAACGGCAGCAACAATCGATGGGTTTTCCGTGGTCTCTGACTGTCCACTAGCTCTTATTTTACTGGCTTTATTCTGCTTATGCAGTCCCAACTGTGACTATCAATATGTGCATTCAAACCACTCCTGGCTCTGACTGTAGAAAAGATAATAAGATGGTGGGGTGCAGAGGTGGTGATCTACCTCTCTGGCTAGGTTACAGTCTGGAGGGAGGGTTGAGGGAGGGGAGGGGAGGGGAGGGAGCAGAGAGGAGGGAGGGAGGGAGGGAGAGACTGAGCTCCAGGAGGAGCCATTAGGGAGGAGGGCTAGAGGAGAGACAGGAGGGGCCCTCAGGCCAGTCTGAACACCAGCCGAGCCTGGGGCCACTTCATCTCTTTGCTCCAAGCAAATTGAGTCCTAACACATCCATCTCTGAACTCAAACTTTCCCCATTTACAGACCAAACACCCTCTCTTCAGCTATTCCCTGTCACCCCTTAAATCCTTTAAATACAGTCAGATAAAGCCAGTGAGTTGCAGGATAAATTAACATGTTCAAGCAATTACCAAGGCTTTATGATAATTCAAGTACAAGGGGCTTAAGCCTTGAGTCTGAAGGAAAAGGGAATGAAGTTCAGAATCCCTTACCTTTTTTTTTTTTTTTTTTAATCTTAAAGTAAAAAAAGTGGGGGAGATATTTTCCTGGTAAAGTGGACATAAAAGTGGACATTTTACCACTGACTCATTTATAATCCCCAAGCTCGTCTGGAGTTGTATTTCAATCCAACATGTTTCCTTAGCAAACACTGCAATATTTAACTTGTGCAAATGTTCTTATTCAACCTTCTTATAACTCACCTAGGCAAATGTTGATATTTGTGCATCTCTTAGATGTTTCAGTTAGCCAATAGATTGTCTATGACACCAGGTGGGCCTCAAATTGCTGTGGGCGTGTAGGTGACCGTCATGTACGTGGTGTGACTATTACTGGAAGAAGTTATAATTCGAGTTCAGCAATACAAAGGAGATGGGCAGAATCCAATCAGTTGTTATATTAATATCCACACAAGTTGCATAGACCTAAGAGAGAAAAAGAAGAAAAAAATAAATCTTAATGGAACAGAGTGGCAAATAGATTATTGAACCCAATCAAGTCTGTGGTTACCTGAGGAGAAGTTATAGACATTGTGACTTAAAAATTAGCTAAACTCCTAACTCAGACTGGGGGAGGTGGGCATGGGAACAGAGCTAAGTGACAGCCTGATTCTTGAGTTTGGAAAATCATAACATAGTGACTATGAAAGTGGCTTTAGGGGTTGCAGACAAGAATCTGGTCAAATTATGGTTTATACCTTATCATTTAAGAAACCTCAACTAGTAGAGGAAAATAAAATCTGGAAGGTAACATCCAAATTTATTCAGGAAGAAAAAATTTTTTCCTCACAGTGCAACCATGTTTTAACCCAAAAAATGTTTTAAAAAATTAAAAGTATATTAAATAACTTAATAATATATAGTTATTTAAACATTTAATTAAATAACATATAAGCATTTAAAAATATAAATTAAAAATATAAATGTTTAAAAGTATCAAGCCAAAAATAGCATTGGTTTTGTTGGATTAGGTGTATATTTGGTATCTTTAGTTTATAATGTGTAAGAGAATTATCTTGTGCAGTAACAGTTCAGTCTTGTGATATCAGTTTAAAATGTGATCTGAGTGATTCATGACACTTGTGATCTGAGGAGGAAATCTTCCAAAATTAACAGAATGTAGGAGATCTTAAAGTCACCCTATTTCTAAGTTTAATTTATTAGATTTATAAGAATTTAAGTATTTGGGAAGATTTTGTTTATCAAGGGAGGTACTTAAAAAGAAAGCAAAGCATATTAAATTTACAACCACAGATTAAAATGTTTTAAGGCATTTAATTAACCACATTAATAAATGGGACCAACCATGAATCAAAGGTGCCCTTAAAGTGGTTGCTAGAATTTGTTAGGCTTATGGAATAATGAGATATAGATGTTAAAGATAAAAGCTTAAGGAAGAAATAGGTTCTAAAATTTGGCTCCCTAAGGAGAAATAGTAGCATAGAGTGGTTAAGAGCTTGGTAGCTGAAGCCAGTCAGCCAGGGCTTAACACTCAGCGTGGCTGTTTAATTATTGTGTGATCCTGGGCAGGTATATTAACCTGGCTGTTCCCCAGCCTCCTCACGTACAGAGGCAGTGCTGATATTAACAGGGTATTAACAGAGCCCTAAATAAGATAATAAATGCATGTCACCACTAGAATAGTTCCTGCCACATAAAAAATAAGAACTCATTCCATATTAATAATTTGAAAATCTCATTTCTAAAACCAAACCTGAAAGTCTCTTCTGAACAGAAAAGCCTACTCAGAAGAACATCAAAGAGCCCACATGACATGCGTGCCTATATAAGGTGCTTCTCAAAGACGTGCCTTGAAAAGTGAAAAATGTAGTTGGTGAGCTTTCTCCTCCTCTCCTTTCTTCCGTAAACTTAGAACCAACTTGCTTCTCTTGTCCGGGCTGGTCGAACACAGGACTTTCTGGTGTGGGCTGCTCCACCTCCTGTGTGGGCCCAAGGTTCTGAATGGGTTTCCAAGGCACCTCTGCTCTGGAGCAGTGGGGAGAGGACTTCTGCCAGCCACTGGACATTCTGTTGGCTTCTCATTGGGAATCAGTCATGTTAATTGTATGACTCAGAAACTACATAATGACCCCAGTGAGAATGGAGACTTGAGAGGCCTTTTTTGTAATTTTTTTAAAAAATGGATTTGGTTATGAACACATCTGAATGTACTAAATCATTAAAGAGGACAAGGAGTTTTGCCTTTGCTAATAGCAAGCTGGATAGATCATTCAGAATAAAGTTCTCACTTAGAACTAGAGAAACTCAACAAAACTTAAAATACATCAGTTTGAATGGGGCACTAAAGACCAAGATGCCAAGATCTGAGAGAAGAAGGTCTAGAATGGTACCAGGAAATGAAGGGCAGGTTCGACTATTATAGAGTCTCTGCTTATTTCAGAAGAGACAAAGGATAAGAAGCTGAATAAAACCTCAAGGCTGGTGGGGGTTCAGGGCCTAGCAAGTACATGGAGGCCATTAATCCCCGCCTCATGTTTGAAGTTTGAACCCAAAGGGCTCAACCTTCAAAGTAAGTGAGAACCAAGTATATACTAGCCTTGCAAGGATTGAACACTGAAAGAAGAAAAACAAAGGGGAAATTTTATTGCTAGATCCCAAGACTTACAGAGCTACAATAATTAAGACAGTGTGTAATTGCCAAAAGAATAGGCAAATAGACCAACGTAACAGAATAGGGAGTTCAGAAGCAGATTCACACATACACAGACACTGCAGTTTTACAAAGATGGCACTGTAAACCATCAGGAAAGGACATCATTTTAAGATAAATGGTACAGGATATGCATATGGTGAAAACATGAACCTTAACACTAGGCAAAAAGCATCAATTTCAGAGAGTTTATGGGCATAACTGGGAAACAAAAAATCATCCAGAAGATAACAGAAAAATAGTTTCATTATTTTAGAATAAGAGAAGATTTCTAAAGCAGGATGATACAAAGGATTCTAACTACAAAGTAAAATATTAATAAATTGGATCACATCATAATTTAGCAATTTTGCTCATCAAAAGACAGCTTTAAGAGTGAGTTGGCAGCCAGGCACGGTGGTGCACACCTGTGATCCCAGCGGCTCGGGAGGCTGAGGCAGGGGTATTGCGAATATAAAGCCAGCCTCAGCAAAAAGCAAAGTGCTAATCAACTCAGAGAAACCTTGTCTCTAAATAAAATTCAAAATAGGGTTGGAGATGTGACTCAGTGTTTGAGTGCTCCTGAGTGAATCCCCAGGACCCCTTCACCCCCACAAAAAAAAAAAGAATGACTAGGCAAATCACAGTTGAAATATTTGCAATTCTTGTAAAGACCTAATATCTAGAATATATATAGTCTTACAAAACAACAAGAAAAAGACAGTTGACCCAATGGTACAAGGGACAAGACACTTGTACACCAGGGATGAATCCAAATGGTCAATAATTATAAAAATGCACTCAAACTTAATAGCCATCAGAGAAATGCAAATTAGAACCACTATGTGACACAACTGTGTACCAGCCAGGAAAGCAAAAATTAAAGACTGACCATATAAAGCCTTGGCAAGGATGGGGAGACACGAGAACACTAACGCTGCTGGTTGGAGGACAGACTGGTATAACCATTTTGGAAAAACCTCTGGTACAACATTCTGTCTTTGAACCCACAGGTGCACCTTATGTCATAGCAATTCTATTCTAAGGTACATATCCCAAAATAGGCAGAATCCTAAAGTGACAACCTCAAGATTTCCTACCCTAATCCAGGGACTATGACTATGATGGGATATCATGACCTACATCTGTGATTATGCTGCAGTACATGGCAAAGGGATTTTGAAGGTGTATTTCAGGTTACTAATCAGTTGACCTTGAGGAAGAGATTATCCAGGTGGCATTTATCCAATCACCTGAGCAGAGGGTTTGCTCTGATGGCAGCAGCGGGGCAGCCACAGAGATTCAAAGCAGAAGGATTCAACTTGCCATTGCTGGCCCTTGGTGGCAGGAACGGGGAAGGCCACCAGTTGTGGAGAACACCCCCAGCTGCCAGTCAGTTAGGAAATGGAGACCTCAGTCCTATAACAAGGAATTGAATTCTGCCAACAACAGAAAGAAGCTGAGACGTGGAGTTTTTCCTAAAACTGATGAATTAATTCCAGTTGACACTGTTTCGCCTTGTAATATCCTGAGCAAAAAACCCAGTGACACCAGGCTACCTTCTGATCTGCCAAAACGGGAGCTAATAAATGGGTGTTGTTTAAACTCCTAAATTTGGGGCAATTTATCTGCAGCATAAAGGACTAATATGTGGAAAATCCAACGGACATGAGTGTATATACACCACAAGACATAAATATAAGAATGTTCACAGCAGCATTACTTGTATTAGCCCAAAACCCAAATGCCCATCAACATTAGAATGGATGAATAATGAATTAGAGTGTAACTCTTCAATGGAGTACTAGAGATTGATGAAAATGAATCATCAATAACTACAGTCACCCAATGGCTCTCACAACATTTTGTGGAAAAGAAAACAGAAACAAAAGTGTATATATTGTGTAATTCCATTGATTGATATAAAACTCTAAAATTGGCAAAACAACCCTATAGTGATTATCTTTAGGGAAGAGGCATAAAGGAGAATTCAAGGTGCTGGTAACGTTCCATTACTTGATCTGGGTTGCTGTTAAACAGCTATATTCACTTTTGATAATTCATTCCTTTAGGATTTTTATATCTCTTTGTACTAGAGGGTTTTTTGTTTGTTTGTTTGTTTTTTTGAGGGGATACCAGGAATTGAACTCAGGGACACTGAACCACATCCTTAGCCCTTTTTGTTGTTGTTTTTTTTTTTTTTTAATTTTAAGAGAGGGTCTCACTAAGTTGTTTTGGGCTTTGTTAAGTTGCTAAGTCTGAGTTTGAACTTGTGATCCTCCTGCCTCAGCCTTCTGAGCTGGGATGAGTGTTTATTTATGTTACTGAGGTTTGGGGAATGTTTGTTACTGCAGCATAATTTAGCTTAAGTGACTATCACAAAGCAGGCTAAGTCACCCTAAATAATCTGGTTAGGTAGATAAACTGGAATTCAAATCCAGGCAGTCTTATACCAGAATTTGTCCTGTTAATCACCTATGTATGCATTTGTTCTGCCTTTCAATTGTACTTTTTCCTCTTAAAATTCTGAGGACCACTGAAATGACCATGTGGCTCCTAGGTCAAGAGTTTTAGATCTATTTTTGAGTCAGCATGTAGAGGTAGTTCTATCTTGAGATAGTCTCTCAAATCTGGAGCTTCAGATGTTTGCAAGTGTATTATCAGAGTTCTCTAGAGCAGCTGAACTAATAATGAGACATATTTTAAATCATATATATTTTAAATTATATATATGATTAAATCATATAGATACATACATACTATATATGTATATATGTCTGTATATAATCATATATTATAATCATATATTAGATCTTTACAAGAGTTGCAAATATTTCAACATATATATGATTTATTGTAGGAGTTGACTTACATGTTTACAGAGGCTGAGAAGTTCCACACTCTGCCATCTACAAGTTGGAGAACAGGAAAGATAATGGTGTAATTCATTCCAAATCTGGAGGCCTGGAAATCATGGGGTTTGATGGTGTAAGTCTGCATCTGAATCTACCTCAAACTCTGAGAACCAGAAACACCAGTGTGAGAAGGAAGATGGATATCCTTGCTGAAGAAGAAATAGCAAGTTTCCCCTGCCTCCACCTTCTTGTTCTATTCAGACACTTAACAGATTGAAGGATGTCCACCCACATTAGTGAAAGCAAATCTTTACTGAGTCTAGTGATTTAAATGTTCATGTCTTCCAGAAACACCCTCACAGACACACCCAGAAATAATTTTTTAGCAGCCCTATGGGCATCCCTTAGCCCAGTCCAGTTGATATAGAAAATTAACCATCACAGCCCAGGATTTCTAAATAGTAACTGAATTTAAGAAGACTCCTCATGAACCCAGGTGACTTAGCACATAATAGTCCCTCTTTTGTTCCATTAGATTTAAGATTCTAGGCACTTGCTTGGACTATAAGGCCTTGAGTTTGGAACTATTTGAAGAACTGGGAATATGTTATTTCCATGAGATATTCAAAGAGAAGTTGATATAAGTTCTAATAAAAGATCAGGGGCAGGAAGAAAAAGAAAGATGGAACTACATGTGAAATTAGAAAACAAACAACTCATTAGCAGAATCTCATGCAGCTCTGGAACAAGCCCTTCCAACCACAGTCCAATAAGGATTTAAACATTAACATATACAATTGAACAAAAAATGGGAAAGCCTGCAGGTCTATCTCCCTCAGCTCTAGTCTCCTTACCAAGGCATCATTCTGGTCCCACCTGAGCCTCAGCTGTTTGCCCCTTCCTCCCAACCCTGCCCCTTAAAACACAAACATGCACCCCAAACACGCCCCCCCCCCACACGCACACCACATTCACTATGATGCTTTGCATACTGTAATAAATCTACAAGTCTACTGGGGCTGGGGATGTGGCTCAAGCGGTAGCGCGCTCGCCTGGCATGCGTGCGGCCCAGGTTCGATCCTCAGCACCACATAC
Organism: Callospermophilus lateralis; assembly: GCF_048772815.1. NCBI lineage: Eukaryota > Metazoa > Chordata > Mammalia > Rodentia > Sciuridae > Callospermophilus > Callospermophilus lateralis. Next base: position 17,507,116 of record NC_135321.1, read on the forward strand.
AGACAAAGATGTTGTGTCCGCCGAAAACTAAAAAAAAAATAATAATAAATATTTTTAAAAATTCTCTCTCTCTCTCTCTCTCGCTCTTTCTCTCTCTTAAAAAAAATCTACAAGTCTATTTTTTATGTTAATTGGACTCAGAATTACAGGGGCATAAAGCTAGAAGACATCTTGGGTATCATTTTAGCTAAACTCCCTCAATTTATAAATGATGAAACTGAGGTTGAAAAATCACTGGTGACTTGCTCAGAGTCAAATCTGAGGTACCTCCTCATAGGTCTCAGATGGGAATTCAAGGCCCTGTTCTCCAGGGTTCTATCCAGCCTGTCACATTGCATTACTAGGTTTTACACTGCAAAACTGGGCTTCCCTTGGAGTGATGAATGTGCTTTGGCTCATGATGTGGTAGACACACAACAATGTGAATATATTTAATGCCACTGAAATTTATACTTTAAAACGACTGTTCCACATTAAGTGGATTTTATCTCAATAAGAAAAAAAAAACTCAGAAAACTAATGTGATGAGAATTAATTATATCAGAGCCCATTACTAATTGTACAAGGATAAGTCCACTTGAACAGTGCTAACCCCCAAGGCCAATGTTATTAATTCAGCTCCCTGCATCATGGTGGTCTGCCATACAGCAGTGGGTAGATAAGGCTCTGCTTGTTGGCTTTCATCTCTTTAGTGTTAAGACCAGCACTGCTGTTTCCACAGTACTGTAATGTCAGGGAATTATATTTAAGCCATCCTTAACTCCTCTAGCCCACATTGATCTTTCCCTTCTCTGAAACTCTGGCACTGTAGCCTGAACTAGATGATTTAGAACTTAATTAGGTTCCATCTTGTGCTGTTCTTTAATTGTTTGATGTGGGATAATCTTGCCTTGCAATAAGATTATAAGAACTTTGAAGTTACAGACTCGGTCTTATATTCATTTATTAAAAGCATTCATTCATTCACGCATGCTTGTAATAAACACTTTTCACCCAACTATTATGTGACTGGTGCTAGGGACACAAAGTGAGAGCAAGACACATAATCTAATGACAAGGAGTTCAGTATCTATAAAATCTCCTGGCCTGGCCCAGAGGGCCTGGTTCATCAGCACCAGGCCTTACAGTTGAGAGGCTTTGTCTCACTTCACATTCCAATCCCCTCTTCTTATTGCAGCCAGAAAGATCTTTCTCAAGTCCAGACCTAAGTTCATTTTGAAACTTCCCCTTAGTCTGGAGAAGATGAAGTCCAATCCCTCAGTCAAGGCCTTTGTCATTTGCACCCCAATCTCTCCAGGCTTTCCCCTGCCCCTACTTCCTCCCTCATCCCGTGTCCCAGCTCCAGCCATCCATTTTGCAGTTCCTCACTTTGCCTATGTTCCTGCTTCTGCCCGTAGCCTTTTGCTCACTTGTCTTTCTCCCCTTCCCTTGGCCTGCTAACTCCAGCTCACGCTCTAGGCTTTAGATTGGACATCACTTCTTGCTCACTGACCTCCACCAGGAGCTCTGAAGTCCTTCTGCAACCTCTGCCTTCCATACCAATGTCCTTATCACACCGTACTAGAAGGTTCTGTTTTCCTGCCTGCATCTCCTTTCATCCTTTATACGAATTGTTCCGTGAAGTGCAGGGACTAGATCGGACTGTTTAGAGCTGACATCTCAGAGCCTAACGTATAACAAATGCCCAGCAAATATCGGTTGAAATAATTGAATTGGATGATATTGAAGATATGACTGCACCAAAGGAGAAAAAGTACCGCTTGGATGGTTACCAAATCCTCAAAATAGGAACCACAGTCTCCCCAGATGAAAGAAGTGGAGAAGGGGCTGGGATTGTGACTCAAGGGCAGAGCCTTTGCCTCGCACATATGAGGCACTGGGTTCGATCCTCAGCACCACATAAAAATAAACAAACAAGATAAAGAAAGAAGTGGAGAGACCAGCTCCTTGGTTTTCTTGATTTGCACCTGAAATGACCCCTGCTAGCATGATGAGGTCTTATCGTCCTAAATGTGACATCTGAAGCAAACCTGGAGGTTCAGAGGAAACAGGACCCGAAGACCAGCGGAAGGACTGGAAGACTGAGCCCAGGGAAGGGCAGCCTCGGGGTTGGTGGGAGAACTGTGTGCAAATCTCTAAAGTTTCACCACCACGGGAAACCTACTCTGGGGCTTTCTGCACCAACAGTAAGCTTTGAGAACCATGATGTGGCTACCTAGAATGAGGGGGAACCATTCTGGTACTTTCTACTACTGGTTGCAAGCATGCTCACTTGCCTCACTGGGGACAAGCAGTAAGGAGCCCTGCAGGTTTCAACTACAGCAATATCTAACACAGTTAGGGCCCCGAGACAGATGCTCATGATGGATCAGCTATGTTGTGTGTTTTGAGCACCATCAGAAGGCGCCAGCATCCAAAAATGTCCTCTGGCAGCTGATCCCTTAGTTACGCGTCCTCCCTGCATCTCAAGGCTTGGAGTATAGCTAAAGCCTAGTTTGCCCTTGGATGGTGGCCTGGTGGAGGACCAATGAGAGATCCAAGATCAGGCTCCAGGAGGCTGTGGCTACAGGGGCAAGAGGAGAGGAGCTTTTGCAAGGGAGGAGGAAAGACAGGCTACCCAGATCAGGGCAGAGTCCACAAGGAACAAGGTCAAAGCCCTGTCCTCTCTGTGAGGGCCAGTCCTGACAACTCACAGAGGCCTCTGTGGAACTCAGTGACATTTGGTCCGGGTTACTCCCTGCCCTCTGGTAAGAACAGAACCTCCCCTCCCCATCCCCCAATTCCCTCCCAGGTGTTATGTAGAGTGGCAGAGGATTTTCCCACTGGAGTTTTATAAAGCATGATAAACATTTTGAACTAGAAACCAAGGATACAAGCTCAGAGCTCAGCCATCCTCCCAGTGCAGACCCTGGAGTGAAGGAATGAGATGACAGAACCCACTGGCGGCAGGGGAAAGGTTAGTTTTCATTTTAAGAGAAGCTGTACTTTGCATGATGCAGAAGGAAACCTGGCAAACATCCCCGGGTGCCTGCTAGTCTTTGCCGGGAGGAGGATGAGCCATTGTTCACGTCTCTCCTGGCTGCCTGCCAGGAGTTTGGCTGTGAGTCTCACCTCCCCTGCTAGTGCTCAGAAGGGAGAAGCTGCACAAATCACACCAGCCACCTCCCTCTCCCCCATCACCTGGTGGATACGTTCAAGTCCTGCCTCTTAATGCCTTCAGATCGTATCCTGCCTCCTTTTTCTCTCTTTTGGGGCTAGAGACTCAGGGATTTGTCACCAAAGGACTCTCAAGCAGGGAGTATGGCTTCAGCTAGTCCCAGATTTACTCAGGGATGTCTACACCCCTCAGAAGTTAGTCAAAGAGCAAAGGGTAGCGGGCTCTTCCCTGTCGCTTCTCTACCTTCCTATTAAATTGCTCAGAGGGGAGATCAATGGGTCTGATGGCAATTTTATTTGTCTTCCTCCCTCCATGGGGTGTCTCTGCCGCTACAGTGGACAGTGGGTGAGAGAGAAGGGACTCTCAGCGTGAGCCAGAGGGCTTTTCTTTCACCTTCGTCAGCATTCCAGCAAATGATATCACGACTGTGTCATTTTACATCACGGCAGGTCAGAAATCAATAGGCCACGTGGGCGGTTGGCAGGGGGGAGACAGAGGGAAACAGAGACCACGTCTTAACAGTCTAGGGGCAAATGAAAGCTGAACTTGGCTTTGCCAGTGGACTAGGATTTGTGCTCTAAATCTCTCTTATTATATCCCTACAACACAGGGAGACATGCTTAGCTGCTTAATGTTTGCCTTCCTCTACCAAACAGTAAACTCCATGAGGGCAGAGATTGTGAATGAATGAATGAATGAATGAATGAATGAATGAATGAATTAGGTAGCAAGGGGAGAGATGTGAGCCATGAGGACCCAGTTCATTTCATGTGGCATAATACAGAAATGATTATTTTATTTTAAAATATATTTACATGACCACTGAAATGCTTGCCATAAAGAATGAATTGATATCTATACAAAACATAAACCATCGGGTTCATTAATAATTCAGTCTGTCTTGGGACACTTTGTCTATGCATTGGAAATTTGGATTAACTGCTTTTATGCCCAAACAGACTGAAATGGCTTTGTGTTTTGATCCTATATGGATATTGCTTCTGGGTTAAGTAGATCCATTCTGGATAGAAGTGTTAATTCTCAGAATCAGACTCCTGCTCTCAATCATGTATAGATAAAGCCTTGGACACAGTTCTGTCCTGCTCAGGGAGTAGTTCTGCCACCACCGAGTTCCAGGAATGCTGAGTGGGTAATTATAAAGATTTGATGCTGATGCAGATGGCACCGTGCCCTGTATGAACATGGCAGCCAGCGACTGCACAAGCCCACCAGGACACTGTTGGTCTCCAAGGGGGTGTGAGACTCCAATCCCAGATCCTCTGGGCTCCCGCAGGTTCACCACACCATCTGCTCTTTCCTTCCAAGCTACGCCACCTGCTGACCCAATGCTCAGAGATTGAACCTTGCTTTCATGAATTATTTTTCAGGAGTGGACTCATTGTGTTTTACTTTTTTGATTGTTCAGGTTCTTTGCACAAGGCATTTTGATGGATTTGTGGTTCTCCTTCTTATCTGCTGTGTTCCTGCCCAGGAAAAGAACATTAAAAGCCGCTGCATGGCTACTGAGTAAGAGCCCTCATGAGCCCTTTCTTCTTGTGCAATCTTGCAGCCCAGTTCCTATGCCACCTCCTCAAGCCCTCCCAGGAATGATCAATGGTTAGACTCTAGCACAGGGGGCCAGGCACCCACAGGGGATCACCTGGATAAAACCCAAATGGTCCACCTTCCCACTCTGGCCAGCCACAGAGCTCAGATTCCCGCCACTGAAATTCATTCCTCTGGTCACTGTAGGGATCTGGGTCTCTAGCATGACTCTGTCATACCTTCCAAGCACTCACTCGACCACATGCCTTCCCCCTAGGGAAGAATGGACATCGAGTTTAGGAAGAAGAGGATTGCCAGGCCTGTGGGGACCCACAGGATAGAAGGCATGAGACAGCAAAGAAGAGGGAATGCAGCCACACGAGCACCTTCTTCCTTTTGAGAGTCCCACGGCATGCATGGGGATGGGCCACCTGAGCTCCAGGCTGTGACCCAGAAGTTGACCCTCTCTGCAAGGCAGTATCCATGACACAAACAACTAAGATACTTCTGCGCCTAGACTTCCCCACGTCCCATCAGAGGACTGTTCCCAAGTTCACCTCGGGATGACAGAGACACTCCTTTTAAACGCCTCATGTTACAACCTTTTCTTGTTCAGGTTCCCTCCTTTAGCCTTTTGCCCTGAGATTTATTATTCTACAGTGATTTCTTTGAATTGCATTTGAAATCAATTAACACAGGTACTCAAAGATGAATGCTTGGACTCCGAAGAAAGGTGATGAAAACATACCATTTAAATAGAAATCAATTTCCCTTTCATGTATTTCCTCCTTGCTGCTGCCCCAAGTTAATAGTTTTTAGATATTTGTGTGTAAAGGGGAGACCTCTTTCACATAAACCATTTCCTCCACTGCTTCCTCTTGCTTCCCTGGCTTGCCTCTAAGGCACGATCCCCAGCCGCCAGCGATACTCCTGCCTAACTGTCTTCATGAGGCTGTTTCATGCCATCGTCACTGAATAAGCACAGAGAGCATGGGGGGCAATGCCTTTGGCTCCTTGTTTTGTCAACAGCAATTAGATGGTTTGGGAGGCAGTCACTCTATCCCCACAATATCAAACACCCAGGCCGCCCACAACAAGGTCCCCATGACCTTCCCATTTCTCTCCGTCTTGGTCTGATCAGAAAGTCTGAGTGGAACACTAAGATTTTTAATGAAGAAAGATAACAAAAGTGAAAGGTAAAGCAAATGTGGCCCAGAGGAAATCTCTGATGCGCTCTCAACCTGTCGATGTCAGAGCTTCTGTAAAGGAGAAACAGAGTAAGAAAGGAAGAGGCACCAAAGTCACAGGTGGAAAAATGTTTCAGGTAGACGTAAGTTAGCCCAGGATGTGCTTCTCTATTTCCCTCTTGCTCCTTTCCTACTTTTCCCCTCCCTGGGAGCTGGGGGACTTACTATATTCCAAGCATTCATTAGGTCTTTTGTACATTTGGCCTCCTTAAATTTCTCCCCAATCAGGTGGGAAGGAAGTTGCCATCATCATGCCCGTTTCACAGATGAGAAAACCGAGGCACAGAGAGATGAAGTAACTTTGCTCAGGTTGTGAAGGTTTATTTCACGTGTCATCTTGACTGGGCCTTGGGGTGGCCAGACATTTGGTTAAACGTTATTTTGGGTAGGTGCTGGGATGGGGTGTACATCCAAGTGAGATTGACCTTTGAATCAGTAGACTGAGAAGACAGATTGCCATGGAGAGGGGAGTGTCTGTCCTCCAATCCACTGAGGGCCTTAATAGAACCCGAGGCCGAGCCACAGAGAGTCCATTCTCCAGGTGTCCTGTCTCCACTCTGGCTGGAAATTTCACCCTGGGCTCCTAGTTCTAGGCCTTTGTACTGCAGTTTGGGGAGTTTTTCAGCTTTCATAATCATGTCGGCCAATTTCTTGTAATACATAGATAGTGCATATCACTAGTTATGTTTCTGTAAGGAATCTGAATATGAAAGTCATACAATTTGAACTCAGAAAATCTGATTATGAATAATAGGTCCTTAAAATGTGTTTTCTGCTTTTTATGGAAGGCACAGACTTTAACATCTTTTTAGAGGTCTATAGGCATTGGTTGTGGGAGGGGACATTTCTATGTCACTCCTAAGGAATGCCGGGTCCTAGAAGCTGTGTCCATCATTTCAGGGGATGTTTTGTCCACACAAAGTATCAGGGCAGAGATAAGACTTCTGTGTAGAGGGGGATGGGCAGCAGTCAATGGACACTTCAGGTCGACTTCTGCTGCCCACATATAAGGTTGACAGAGGTGACCCTTTGGAGGAGTACAAATGAAATATAGGACTGTTAAGGCAGAGGATACACCTTCTCAGGGGAGCATCTGGACCAGATGGGTACACTAGTTTTCCCTGGGAGTGTCAACAGCACTGTGCCATCTGGTAATCACCCTCTAAGACCAGAGATGCAGCTCAAATTCAGCTCCAGCTCCTTGTCACTAGTAGTATACAAGATATATATCCCATATATGTACAACCCATATATGAGGAGGTTGGGTGTCCCACATCATCTTCCCTTATAGTTTTAGAATCCAGGGTGGGGAGGAATCCATTGTGAGACAAGTCTGAATATTCACACCCTGTTGAGCTTTAATTTTCTTTTCTTTTCCAAAAGACAAGGGCACATAAAAACTCTGGCTTTCTCTGGGTGTTTTAAGGCAACTTTTCCTGCTAGAATCTTGAGCTGTGCTCCTTGAATAATGCTTTCAGGGACACACTGTTCTTTCCTGCCAGCCCTTTCAGAAGCACACAGAATGGAGTATTTCTTTAATTTCACTGCAGAATGTAATTATTGTTCAGACCCATTCCGGATACATCTGGCACTCATTTTCTCTTCTCATCCTCCCTCATTAAAGCATGTTACAAAATAAAAGCATTGGCAAGAGTGGGAAGAAAAACATCCTGGAGCCCAGAGTAAGCCTCTCTTCATTAAAAATGTGTCAGCAGTCCTAGGAGAGCCCAAGAGGCATTGGCTAGGTGCTGGGACTGGGGAATCAGGCTGCAAAGGGACCTAAAGCTTTCCCCATTGAGGGTGGTGAATGTTGAGTCAACTCACCTGGCTCAGCTGGTCTTGGCTTCCAGTGAAACCAACCAGCACATTTGGACCTGAAAGAACACCAGGTCATGTATCCCATAAGGTTGAACCAATCGTGGACCTAAACAGCATGAAATAGGAGTCCCACTAAATAAAGGGCACCTCAGTCCCTTTTTCTGTAGCCATAGCCCACAACAAAATGTAAAGAGCTAAGATCAAAACAGAATATAGAAAGCTAAAATTAACAACAATACCAAGTGTTGGCAATGATAAAGAGCAAATGGTACATTAATCCTGGGAATGAAAAATGGAATAACCATTTAAGAAAACAGCTTGGCAATATTTAATAATGTTAAAACACACACAAACACACACATGCTCTCTCTCTCTCTCTCTCTCTCTCTCTCTCTCTCTCTCACACACACACACACACACACACACACACTCCCTCTGTCTGTCTATCTATCTATCTATCTATCTATCTATCTATATCAGACAACCACACACAAATAGTTCCATTCTTAGGTGTTTCCTCAAGAGCAATGAAAACACATATCTACACATAGAATGATACATAAAAGTTTATAGCAGCTTTAATCAAAATAGCTCCAAACTATGAGCAACCCAAGTACCCAATCAGCAGAAGACTTACATAAATGAGTGTGGTATATCTATTCAGTGGAATATTCTTCAACATTAAAAGGGAATGGACTAATAAACACTGGTGAATAAATTTTTCTTTAAATATTTTATTTGGTTTTTGTTTTAGTTATATGTGACAGTAAAATGTATTTTGACATATCATACATACATAGAGTACGACTTCCCATTTTTGTTATTGTACATGATATGGAGCTACCCTGGGTGTGTATTCATATACGAACATTGGAACGTTACGTCCAGTTCATTCTACTGTCTTTCCCATTCCCATCCCTGCTCCCTTCCCCCCACTCCCTCCTGTCCAATATGGTCATGGCAAATGGGTTTTGGAATATTATGTTAAATAAAAAATACAAACACAAAAGACTATGTGAGATTACATTTATTAAACTCTGTGAGAGATAAATCTGAGAGATCAGATAAATCTGATCAAAAGTGGATCAGTGGTTACCTAATGCGGGAGTGGCAGGAAGTGGCACCTGGGGCAGAGGGAGACTTCAGGTGATGGAAATGTCCTCTACCTTGATTGTGGTGGTGATGTATGGGTATATAAACTTGTCAAAATTCATCAAAGTGTTCACTTTGATGAATTTAAGTGCATTTTATGGTATATAAGTTTTACTCCATTAAAGTTTATTTAAATGTAGAGTCTGTGCTTGATGGTTTTTGACCTGAATTAGAAAATTTCAGGTGGAAAGAGGACCTTAATGTTTTCTTAGTTCCTGCCTCACATTTAAGAGACCAAGGACCAGAGGGACTGAGCATTGTCCATCCTCATCTGGTCTCCTAACCCACAGTGCAGTTCTCTTTCCAAGTGTCTCTGGATTCTCAGAAGGTGAGAGCTAGATAACCTCGCTCCAAAATGACAGCATATGCCAGAAGTGAGGAGTGAGGAGGACCTCGACACAGTGAAGCCCAGCATGAAGACTTGTCTGGGCCTCTGGGGGAGCCATCTCCAGGCCTCTGTCTCCCCCTGTCTCTCTTTCTAGTACTCAAGTCTTCCACATCTTCAATACCCACATCTTTACTGACACCTCCTTGGGTCACCCCAATAACTGCTCTTTCTTTTCCTTTCCTTTTGCTTTAGTCAGAATTTTTCTGCTGTGACTAAAAGACCTGACCAGCACAACTGTAGAAGAGGAAGAGTTTATTTAAGGGCTCACAGTTTCAGAGGTTTCAATCCATAGATAGCTGCCTCCATTCCTCAGAGCTCCAGCTGAGACAAGAACAACATGGCGGAAGAGTGTGGCAGAGGGAAATGGCTTAGGTGGTGATCAGGAAGCAGAGAGAGTCCACCCCCCAGATACAAATATATACTCATAGCCATGCCTCAGCTCCCACCTCCTCCAGCTACACCCTACCACTTCACAGTTACCACTCAGATAATCCCTATCAGGGAATTAAATCATTGATTGGGTTAAGACTCCTACAATCCAATCATTTTCCTCTGAACCTTCTCACATTGTCTCACATGTGAGCTTTTGGGGGACACCTCACATCCAAGCCATAACACCTTTCTTTCTTCTAGTTCTTCATTTTGTTGTTGTTGTTGTTTTTATACTGGGAATTGAACCAGCAGATACTTTATTTATTACTGAGCTATGCCCCAGCCCTTTTTTATTTTTATTTTACAATTTTAAGAGAAGGTCTAAGTTGCTAAGTTATTGAGGCTGGACTTAAACTTGTGATCCTCCTGCCTTAGCCTCCAGAGCTACTGGATTACAGGAATATGCCACTGTGTCCAACAACCGCTCTTTCTTCTAAAACCCCACACTAAGTGTACATTGGACAAGTGGCTGCGGCAAAATGTCTTGAGATCCTACTTCCTTCCTTCTTTACTGTTTAACTTTTATGTTGGTGTGTCTTCTCTCTCCACAGCCAGTCGTCTGCACAGCCAGGACTGGATGTGATGAATGATTTTATATTCCCACATCTGGGCACACAGTAGGACAATAAATCTTTCTTGAGTAAATAAAGCATTTGTTGAGGACAATATCTACGCCCAGGAGATGGAAGCTAAGGAAGAAAAGAGATTTTAGGAGCTCAGGTCCCAAATGCAGGGTCTCAAAAGTAGAGGCAATGTTGGAACCCTTGGAGGTGGTTCTCAATCTTGTCTGAACATAGAAATCACACAGGAAGTTCCAAAAATGCAGACACCTGGGTTCCACTTGCAGCTATTCTGATATAATTGATCAGGAGGGGAGCTTAGGTGTTCAGAAGTGTTTGCATTTCCCCAGAAGTTGTTTAATACACAGCTGAGGTGTAGACATAGAAGGTATAATCTGCCTTCCAAACCCCACTCATTAGCAGAAATGAGATGAGGTCAGAACCTTCTCTGCCTTGGAGGTGGGGTTATCAGGAGGGAGGCCATCTTTGCCTCCCTAAGTCTCAAAAGGAAATTCATGACATCCTGCCCCATCACTTGCCCCACCAGCTGCTCTGTTAGCATTTCCAAGAGAATATTGAAAACTCCAGAATGTTCATGAAAGGCTTTGGCAGGCATCAGTGGACAAGATTAGAATTAAACAAACAAAAACTCTTTCTTTTGTTTGGCAGAGAAAACTGGCTATTTACAGCCTCAAGAAGCTGGTCCTTGAAGGGAAGTAGGAGACAACATGGGGCCCGGGTGCTTATTTCAGAGTTAATCGTGCCATTCAGCTCCACATCCTGGAGGAGAGTGTTCCAGGTGATTCAAACCCTGTCCCTTCCTTATTACACAGCATTACTCTTCTATCTCATATGGAAGGGCCTGGAAACCCAGTCAACGTTAAAATTAGTTGCTCCAGTACCTACCGAAGAAACCAAGGATTGGGAGAATGGTCTCTTGGGAATTTGGGCTTTTGAACTTCTATGTCTTTGGGGGAGACAATAATGGGAGGGGTCAACATCAAAGAGGGCAAGGGATCCACAAAGGCAGGCTAGCAGACCCTCACTGACTTCAGCATCTGGCTGAGGGCCAGCCCTATACACCTGGTAAACAAGGCATATCATTTTCCCCCTTTCACTAACCCTGAGGCCAACCCTGAGATGTTTTTCCACAAATTCCAGCTCACCTATTACAGAAATGTTCTAATGCTTTCTGCCCAGCTAACGCACAGCTAACCACTTGATAAGTGCTGAGGTGTCACTGGAGTGTTGTACTTAATTTAATAAGAGCCAGTGGTACTCATTTTTCAACATCTTAAAATCATGTCCACTGAAATAAACTCCTCTCTCCCCACACCCCCACTTCCTTTCTCATCAACAGCAGGGGTATAGAAAGCAAAAGGAGTTTTTGAGAATGCACAGCTCTTTTGTTTTTCTCCAGCTCAAGCAGCTGTACTCCATGCATATCAGGAAGCAAACTTCTTTGGTTGGTGAATTTTAAACATTGATGACTTCACCCTCCTCTCCTTTGGTTTTATTTTTCTTTCTTCTAATACCATCCTCAGCGTATTGCACTTGCTGCATTTGTTGAGCACCTGTTCTGCACAGGTCACCTTGTGCATGAGCTGCAAAGATGAGTACAGCATCATTGGGTCTGCAAGGATCTCACAATCCAGTGTCAGTGATGAACAGGCCACAGTCACACACTTTTAAACTCAAAGATTGAAGGTTTGGAAAGAACCTGTCTAAACCTTGCCTTCTTTGATGTATTTGGTCCATGACTTTCCTCCCGGATCCCTGAGATCCCTCTGTTCTGGAGGCATGGGTGAAGAAGAAGAGGCTGGAGATTCTTTTTTGCCTCCTTATTTCCTTTGAGAATAACTTGAACATTGGTAAAATATCTAATATTTACTAAATGTTTACTAAATGCTTTCTAACATGCCTTACGCATTACTCACTAATCTTTATCTCCATTTTCCAAGAGAAGATATTGAAGCACAAAGAATTAGAGAACTATCTAGAAAGTGAACCCAGGCAGTCTAGCCCAGTAGCTATTCCTGCTTAGAAATTAAAGCTTTGGCCATTTGCTCTGGAATTAGTTGGTTCTATTTAGCCCCCTAACATCCCTTGAGAGCAAACTCATTCTTTGCAAATAAAAACAAACTTGCTTCAGATCCAGGTAAGCCCACGTGTTTTAGTCAGCTTTTTTGTTGCTGGGACCAGAGGAAAAGTTTATTTGTTGCTCATGGTCTCAGAGGTCTCAGTCCAAAGATGGCCAATTCCATTCCTCAGGATGGAGGTTAGGTTCCTGAGGTTAGGCAGGAAATCAAGGAGGAAAGGCATGGTGCAGGAAAGCAGCTCATGTCATGATAGCAGGGCAGCAGAGAGAGAGCTCTACTCAGCAGGGGCAAAATATAAACCCCAAAGGCATGCCTACAATGACTTACCTCCTCCAGACACACCCCGCCCACTTACAGATACCACCCAGTTAATCATTCAACTGGATTAATAGCCTGACTAGGTGAAGGTTCTCATAACCCAATCATTTCACCTCCAAACTTTCTTGCATTGTCTAACACATGAGCTTTGAGGGACACCTCACATCTAAACTACAACACCACCCAAGATGGAAGAGGCTCTGACAGCTTCAGTTCCGGCTTTTGGAGAGAATCGGTGAGTTTGAGCCACTTATACCATTTAGGGGGTTCCTATCCCCAGACATCACCCCACTCAGCTTTCACTGGTCAACTCCCAGGATATGACAAGGGTAGTCAAGAAGAGAAAAGAGAGTTAAGGACAAGGTCTGGAGTGTATGCCCCTTTTGGTGGTGGAGATGAAAATGAGAGGAAGAAAGATGGCAGCAAGGGGGGAGGGGTCCAGAAAGGAGGGTGTGATTGAAGGTCTAATATTTGCAAAGAGGGCAAGAAAGATAAAACTGAGAAGAGGGCTCAGCCCTTGGGGCCTTTGGGAAGGCAGGCTGGGTGCAATAGTGTGGGTGAGTCTGATTGTGGGGACAGAGGGAGTATGGTGGGAATCCTAAGGCATAGCTTCTTCTCTTGAGGCTGAGAACAAAGGGAGGAAGAGAGAGGGGGAGGTAGGGCCTTGGTGGAGAGGCTGCTCAAGGTCAGGCAGGATCTGAGAATGTTTTGCCCAAATACATCATGCACCTAAATGGCAGAACATAGGCCTGAAGGGGACTGAAGAGGGTGGGGTTCTCCAAGGATCCCTGGGGTTCAGGAAATGTCTAGAATGTCCAACAGGTCAAAACAGCAAGGGACACCACATGGCGGCACACTTTGCAGCCATGGAAACTTACACTTGTGAAAGATAGAACAACGTGACAAATGTCCCCATAAAACAATACAGGAAAAAGAAGCATAGAAAACTCGGTGGTATGATTCCAATTTCCTTAAAAATATGTGCCTATTTGCACTGGCGGGAAATACACGTGACTTAAAAAATAATTTTCTGTATGTTCCAAATTTGCTAAAACAAACATGTGTTACTTTTATGATGATTAAAAGGAGTACAGATGTCTGGTAGCCTTGGTTAGATTACACGTATTACTGTGCCTTTTATTTGTTATCTTACTCTCTAGGGACTTGGAGGAAATGACTTTTCCCTGAGGTTAGGTCCACTATGCCAGGGATCATGAACTGCATCTCCACAGCTAGCTGGGCGATGGGTGGTGAGGAATGAGGGAAAAGCAGTGTGGTTTAGGCTTAGCCCTAGTGATGTAGCTTTTGCCCTTTCAGAGAAGGGGGTCTTGTCTGTGAGGGCTGGAGCATGAGGGGGCTTGATCTAGACCTTGGGGAGGGAAATGGTTCAATGAGGAGACTCTTATTTTAGGCTGGAGCCAATGGTCACTGGCTTGCATGGGTCTATGCCAACTGATTTTGCCCAGCCTGACACCCAGCCTCACGGCAGGTGTCTTGGATGTGTCACCGGTGGCCATTCTGATTTGATGTCTCTGGTTTCCATGCAGTAAAAAGTGTGGGCTGTGGGCTTCCCAGAGTGGGATAGGGCATTTTTCAGAAGCACTGACTTCACTTTCAACAGGCTCTGACTGGCTCCTTTCATTGAAAAGAGGCTTCGTCTTTACCTCCTCCTGGTCCTGGAAACCTGTGTTCACAGCCAGCCACTTTCTTGCTCGCAGTGCATGGAGCATGCAATAAAACATGGCCTTTTGGTTTCTTTTCTCTAAGTATTGATCACTGTTCTGAATTTTCCACTCCTGCTTTTTCCTGCTATGATTTATTTTTAAAAGAGGAGGCAGGTCGTTCCTCCTCCAGCTTCTTTTCCTTTCCTTTGCTGTTTTTCATTTTTACCTTCCTACTTTGAAAAGAAAAATAGTCCTAGGATCCTAGAATATTAGAGAAATAACCCAGGTCTGTATTTCTCAAACTGGAGGATCCATCTACCTGGGGTCTGTAGCCTGTATCAGGAGACAGTTTTTCAAAATACATATTAAACATGGAATATTTTTTTGGAGAAGTATCTCATCCAAAGATTCAGCAAAGAATATTTTTAATATTCAAAGAAACTAAGATTTATTATGAAGTTGATTGTTAGATTATCAGGACATTTTAGGTAAAAAACAAAACCAAACACAAAAACAGAACTCTTAATTTAAGGAGTTCAAGTAGAGGGAGGCAGCGCAAGTTGGACCCCATACTCTCAAAATTGGCCTTTTTAGCACCCCAAATGCTTGTAAGCAGCTTATAACCCTGGCTGGAAATCGAGGGTTTCTTCTTTGGATAAACTAAAAGGTCCAGAGAAAAGATCATCCTTAATAACATTCAGGAAACCCACCCCCAAATGAAAGTCATCTAATCTGTTCTTTCTGTTACTTTTTTTTTTTTAAAGAGTGAGAGAGGAGAGAGAGAGAGAGAGAGAGAATTTTTTTGATATTTATTTTTTAGTTATCGGCGGACACAACATCTTTGTTTGTACGTGGTGCTGAGAATTGAACCCCAGGCCGCACGCATGCCAGGCGAACGCGCTACCACTTGAGCCACATTCCCCAACCCTCTGTTACTTCTAAAGATGAATGAATAGGTCAGGATCACCCGGGTCTTTGATGGAGTGCTCTGGCATTGAACTCCAAGTCCACCTCCTTGCATTCTGGCTTTCTGGACTCTAAGACCTGGAAAACTAAAGCCTACACTTCCTAGGCTTCCTTGCAGCTAGAGTATGAGAAGGGAATTTGGTTGTATCCGTAAGAAGCACTTGGCATTTGGGGACAGTGGAAGGGAAATGGAGGCCCTCTTCCTGATGCTGTGGGCTGATTCTCGGCTGGCAGGAAAGATTAGGAGTTTTCCCACAAGCTGTCTCCAGCTTTGAAGGAAGTGAATGACTACTGAGGTGCAGATGAGTTGGAACAGTGTCCTGATCCTTGGGTTGCGTCTCTAAATTCAATTCTTTCTGTGGCAGCCTCGGACTATGATTGTATTTGAAAATAGAGTTGTTGCAGATGTAATTAGTTCAGATGAAGTCATCCTGGAGTAGGGTGGGATCCTAATCTAATAAACCAGTGTTCCAAAAAACAAACGCCACACGCAGAAGGAGAACACCCTGTGAAGACTGGAGTGACACTGTCACAAGCCAAAGAACCACCAGGAGCCGGGAAAGGGGCCTGGTCCAGATCCTTTTCTAGCACCTTCAGAGGGAGCGTGATCCTGACATCTGAGCCCCCACCTTCTCACCTCCATAACTGTGAAGCAATGGATTTCTGTTGTTTAAGCCATTTATTTGTGGCCCTTTGTCATGACAATCATAGTAAAGTAAAACAAAAGAGGCCAAAGGACATCAACAGATAGTGGCCCTGAAATGACAGCAGGGTGGCAAGCCGAGAGTGTGACCCATCCATTTTTGCAGCAGAAAGACAAAGACTTTCCAGAAGTGGTGTCTTGAAGAGGCAAATGAAGCTCAGAGATTATTTTTCCTTATTTTTCCCAAGTGAAAGGGAATATAGAAAGATTTATGATCCTGTTGGAGAGTGGAGAAAAAATGAATGATAGCTATACAGAAAACTAAGCAAGAAGAACCCACATCCAAAAACAAGTCAAGGAGACAGTTATTCATTCCAGAGATAGACACAACAAGGAAAAGCAATTACAGCCCACTATATGGCTCCGTAGAAACCAGCAGCTACCGAATCACAACACTGAGTATTGACTTAGCCAGCCCAAGCTGCGTCACAGCTACACAGGAGGGTGGGACAATGGAAAGGAGGATGCAGCTGAGAGGTAAAATTATCTTGTCTCATAATGAAAATCAATAGGCAATATGAAAAATCAATAAAAGCAAAAAATGCAGCCAAAGCATATTATTTGAAGGTAAATAACTAAAGAAACAGCTAGAAGAGTTCTAAGAACTGGCTGCTCAGGAAGCAAGACTTGGGGATGGGAAGGATTAGGGTGAGGGCCCAGCTATATTTTGATGCCTTTCAGCACTCTGATTTCAAAGTCTTATCTTGAAAAAAAAGACAAACTTAAAATCCTCTATCTCCTTTTTCCTTACCCAGAGGGAGATGGAAAAGGAACATTTGTGCCCACTCTCTGCTTCTCCATCCTTGATGACAATTGTCACACCTGACAGCCTTCCTTTCAGTGTGACTGCCTTAGCTGTCTATTTTGCTCCTTAGATATTTCCCCATCCACTGAATGATTTTTTTTCTGTTATTTTTTTTTTTTTCTGTGCTCCTTCCGGTTCTCTTCATCCTTCCCAAAACACAGGACTGGAAACCCCATAGATCTTCTCTGTGGGACACTGAGGAATATTGACTTCCTGGCCTGGTGACGTTTTCCTGGTGCCATTCATTGACGCTAGTTGGTTTCTGCCAGCCGGGGGTCTAGTCTGACCTATGATGTTGACAAAGACCGACTCCGTGCCTGAGTAGCTCAGTGTCACTCCTGAGTCTTGTTTTCATGTGTCACCATTGCACCAGTCTGCTTTCTGTGCTTTGTTCAACTCGGTCCTCTCTGGGGGTGACCTGTGGACAGTTGGCCTTATTAAAATCTTGTCATCTAAGCTGTAGATAAAGATGTGCAATGGGAGAACTCTCTTTCGCTCTCCCCCACATTCTTTCCCTTGATTTTTAGAAAATGACAAACATTAGGAAACAAATCCTGCTTTCAATTCTGCGTAAACCCAATCTCGGTTTCGCATAAATACGAGAGTGGATTCTGGCATTTTGAATGGATGGGGGAGCACATTGCTGAGGATTTATCTGTTTGCAGTAGAGGGGCTGGGTTGGGATAAAGCTCCCTGTGCCAGTCTCCTAATGTTGCTGTCACATGCCTCAGCATTCATTCACTAAGCATTTATTAAGTGCCAACAGTGCATAAAACCAATAGGCACAAAACAAACATTTGTTAAATAGAATGGTGTAAGGATGGTACCAACTCACTACAGTGATGGAGCAGAGAGTTGGAGTGTGTGACGGGAACTAGACCCCCTGCCATCCTGTGTAAGAGCTCTGGGGTTGATGACCCTTGGCCTGAACCGTAGCAAGTGGCTTGTCACTGAGCCCATCACGTGGTGCAGAAGCAAATGTCTTGCTGAGGTCTCTGGTCGATTACATCTATTGCTTCCACCTTATCTACATAGCCTGTCACTCTATCATAGAAGGAAATTAAATTGGTCCGACTTGATTTACTCCTTACACGGCTGTGTCCATAAGCTCCCCAGGCCTTCCCCCCTTCTGGCTGACTGCACATTGATTGCTTCATGATTTGTTCTAGCATCTTCCCCAGAAGCCAGGTTAAGCTTATCAGGCTCTAAGGTATGTGGTCATCTTTTTCTGCTTCCTAAAAGATGGACATCATGTTTGATCTTTGTGAAGCCTCTGGGGTAATGCCCCTTCTCTATGAATGCTCAGAATAGTTGCTGGTTCCAGCCCAATGCTCCCTGCCAGGTCCCCATGTCCATTTACCTGAGTGCTGTGAGTCCCTCTGGGTTTTGATTCAGGAAGCTTTGTTCAAAGGATGTTTGGGTCTATTTTAAGTCTACTGGCCTTCACCATGTCACATGGGGTGGGACAGGACTACATGCCTGGATAACAAGCCCAAGGGTTAAAAACAGAGGAAGACAAAGAAGAAATATTTTATTGTACGTCAGCCAAGGGGAGGGCTGAAAGAGGGTCAGAAATCATGAGAATTATTGAGAACTGGTTCCCTGTGAGACAAAATGTCTGCTTGTGGTTGCTTTATGAGTATAACCTACAGACCTTGCATCAAAACGTAACATCTTTTGATAAAGACAGAAGTAAAAAACACACATTAAAATCTCTGCTATTTTGAATTCTTCTGTTACCTGCTTGCCCTCTTTGTCCATCGGGAATGGTATTTTCTTGGTTTTTCTTTTGGGTAATGTAAATGAAGAATACTTCCGGTAAAATTTCACTAAAGCCTGTCTGACCTTTCTGCCCTGTGCCTACACCATCAGCCACTTTCTGCTGCTGTGATTTATTCTTCTCCTCCCATTGCTCTCTCTCCTTTCCCCACCCCAACTCTCTAACCTCCCCCATGTGTAGGCCCCTGATTGCACAGCCATCTTGCTTCTCTTCTCCATGTTTCGGTGTTTTTCATTAGTTTTCTGAGCTAGTTATTTAATGGGAACTTATTATTTATCACATTTCTTTACCTATTTGATTTGGAGCAGAAGATATGTTCTTGCTCCAAAGCCACACACACACCACACATACCACCACCACCACCACCCACATCCTGCCAAAATCCCAAACTTGCATTTCTTCAAGGATTTCATTTTCCACATCAGCCCATAGATCTGCAGATCACCAGTATGCTGTGCAATTTGTTAAAGGGAGTAAACTCGTTTTCCCTCAAAGTAATAAAGAAACTCTAACCACAGCTAAATACTCCTTCCAGCTTTGTTGCTTTCCAATACTGTCTCCTACCCAACCCCTTTTTAAAATATTTTCCGTTTTTCCTTCTTTAATTTCTTTTCACTGATCCTAGGCAAATAAATTTACTCATGAGATCCGAGGCATATTAAAAGCTCTGCTTGTCTCTTACAACTCTTTTCTCTCTGCTCTCCCACCGCATGGCCTTCCTCAATTAGTACCACCCTCTGGGGAAGCACCTAGTCCTCAGAAGTCAGTGGACCTCATTACCTCATTAAGTTACTATCATGCCCCAAACCACTAACTTGAAATCATCCATGAGGACTAAAGAAGTGGGGCATGAATAAGTAAATTCTGATGACCCATGACGAAATTTGTCATCTTCTGTGCCATCTAGGGAAGTGAAGTCAGGGTAAGAAAAGCGTCAGAGAGCCAGTCCTTGAGATTCTGAAAAAAGGGGGCAGAGAAATGAGAAATTCAAAGAGTAGGATCATGGACAAGTTCCATCAGTGCCATTTGGCTAGAGGGTAAACCATGGGAAATATTAAAGAAAAATAAGGAAGGCCCAACACAGTGGCTTGATCTGAGCCACACTGCTGTGATTTGTGTGTGTCTCCTCCAAAACTCAGGTGGTGCCAACATGATAGAATTAAGAGGAGGGTCTTGGAAAAGTGATTGAGCCAGGAGGACTCCTGCTTTGTGAATGGGATTAAGGTCTTTATGAAAGAGCCTTCGTTCAATGCTTGGTCAGCTTGCTCTCCCACCTCCCACCAGGTGAGGGCAGTGCTCCTCCCCATCTGTGGGATCCAGCAATGAGGTGCCATCTTGAAAGCAGAGAGCAGCCCTTGCCAGACAAGCTAACCTGACATGGCCTTGATCCTGGACTTCCCAGCCTCTAGAGCTGTGAGAAATTAATTCCTGTTCTTTATAAGTTACCCAGTCTATGCTATTTTGTGATAGCAGCACAGACTAAGGCTCCTGCCAACATAGAATAGATGGTGCACATCTTCCTAGAATAGCTTTAAGTTCAGTTTTAAATTATCAAAAGGATGAGACTGGAAAGTTGGAGAGCCCTTCCAGAAGGTACTAATGTGGGGAAATCTGTTCTTCCACTCAGCTGAAATTCTCCTATGCCAATTTTAAGACAACAACTACTTCTTTTTAAAGCAGTGGGATTTTCAGTGCTACTCTTCAAACTTAGTAGCCTGCAAAGGAAATTGAAGTAAAGCTGAATTTCCTTCTCCCAAGCCAATGCCTTGTAGTTGGCTCAGTGGTTCTCAGCCTTGGCTGCACATTTTAACCACCTGGGGAGGTTTTAAAACTCCCACCCCAGACCAATTAAACCAGAATCTCTTTGAGTGGGATTCAGGAGAGCAGAACTGCTCAGCTGACTGCCATGTTCATCCGTAGCTGAGAACCACTGAGTTTACTGATCTCTTTCCAGCCCAATCAGATGGGGCCAAGAAACCTGTTGGATCTTTCTTTCCCTCACCCCAGTATATTGGCTTTGTCACCTTATTCCAGGGGTCATCAGTCTTCCTTGTTTGTGTCACACTTTTGAACCCAGAGAACATGCTTGAAGTGATTCAAAGACTCAAATTAACACTGATGAGCTGGCAATTGGCAGAGCACAACTGGCACCAGCTTATTTTTATATAACCTACAAGTGCCTCTATAATTTGCTATTGTCACACACTATTGAATGATATGCCATCTCCTACAAGGCTGGATTACTTTGGCCATCCAAGGTCTGTTGTATATACTGAAGGCAAAATTCTTACTTGCTCTACTGAATGAACATTCACTCCCTCTTTGCCATCAACTTGACATTATGCTGTCCTTTTTAAAATTTTTTTTTTTAGTTATATATGGACACAATATCTTTATTTTATTTATTTATTTTTTTACATGGTGAATCCAGTGCCTCACATGTGCAAGGCAAGCGCTTGACCACTGAGCCACAACCCCAGCCCCCCTTTTTTTCTTTAACCTATTTCTCTCAAGTTCTTCTCATGATATAGAACAATATTTACAGACACCAATTTGTGATATACTTCCGGGTTAACAGAGCAGATAGCCAGAGTAGGTATAGTTTGAACCACCTTTTTTAAAAATAAATATCTTTATAAAAATGTTCACAAAAGAATATGCAACTAGTCAAGATCTTCATGGTAAAATTGTGTATGAAATGTAGTGTATTTGCATTTTGTGATTTTCTACCAAAAAATATGAGTTGCTGTTAAACAGTCTCCAAGATGACCCTCAGTGATGTTCACCTATTGTATTCATGCCCTGGGACCATTCCCTCCTCTTGACTGTGAGCTGGTTTTAATATCTTGATTCTAGAGAAGAGAGTACAGAAGAGTTGGTGGGGTTTCACTTATGAAACTATGATGTAAAAACTGCTTCGAGGGATGCCCACCTCCATGCTGTAGAGGTCTCCAAGACCAGGAATTCTGGATACCTCTGGCCAACAGCTGGAAAAAACTGAGGTCCTCAGCACAGTAGCCCATGAGGAAATGAATCTTGCCAAGAACCACAAGTGAACATGCAAGTAGACCCTTCCCCAGATGGGCCTTTGGATGCGACCACAGCCTCTGCTGATTCTTGGTTTCCATCTTGTGAGACTTCTGGAGCCACAGACATCTAGCCAAACTGTGCCTTATTCCTGACCTGCAAAAACAGAGGTGATAATTGTTTGTTTCAAGTTGCTTAGTTTTGGTTTAATTTGCTGCTTAGCAATAGAAAATAATCCTTCTATGTAATGATACTTTAAAAACTACATTTTAATAAATCCTAGAGATGAGTTTACCAACAAACTTATGCATTCACTCTTTCACTTTAATTCCTGTTTCCCTCCCCAGTCTTTTTCCCCTAACATTGACCAAACTAGTCAGATCCAAACACCTGGATTCTGGCCCTTGATTAACCAGGGAATCCCCTGTCTCTCCGGGCCTCAGTTTCTTCCTCTTTATGAAAGGAGAGTAGACATAACCACCACGTCTTTGCTCAGCCCCTCCTAACACCCATCCCCTCACCCATGGACTGACCACTGCCTGTGCCTCTCAGAGATCAGGTTTTCACGGTGTCTCCCTCTATGTGTTTTCCTACTTTTCTTTCCTCCTTGCTTTTTACATAGCAACTCCAAGACTAAGACGTTAACATTTTGGGGAAATTAAATAAAACTAATCTGAGGTAGCCCTGAGGAAGAATATAACAGGAATTCAAAAGCCACAGTTGGACTTGATATCAGATTTAGGGAGCCTCAGTCATTGGTCCATCCCCTTCAGCTGCTGCAAAGGTAGAAATAGGAATTTCTGAAAATACAGCTGTAACTAAACTACCACACTGTGCATAAAGCCTCGTCTCAAAGTTCAGGATCTGAAGAAATGTGTGTCTGTAGCTTGGCCTTTGGGAAAAGTGTATCCCTGCTTCTGAAAGAGAGGCTGAGATGAGCTTCTAAACCTCTCCAGATTTCCTGTATTCTCTTTTTTAGGGCCTCTGCCAACCACCCAGGCATGATGAGAAATTGAAATGATTCTCTATCCAAACCCACTAAATGTGCTGGGAATGTGCCTCTATAGACATTAATGGAGTTAGGCACACTAAGGGAAAGAGGATCAAATGAATACCTCCAGCTTCCATTCTGTAACCCTAGAAAGGCAAAAACACAGGACTTTGGGGGTTCTCTGGTGATCCAGAACTCACCTAGTTTTGTTTCTAGTGTGACTCATTGCATAAGCCCAAGGCAATCCCACTACAAGCCTGATAGGCTATACTGTGGGGGATATTGAGCACTAAGTGTTCACCAGAACTGAAATCTAAGTGACTCAAGTGGTTTTAGGATTATGGTCCTTGCAGCAAACAGATCATAGTCCAGGCCTACTGTTGTTGGAGCTCCCCTTTGATGCTATAATAAATGCTGCCAAAGTCATTTTGTTAGTTTCTTGCTCTTCCTTTGACGAGAGTCCTTTATCTATTTGCAAGATTCTTACCTTATAGCAGGTTGCAACAACAATAATAGAAGAGTAATGTTAACAGCTGGGAACTGTTATCATACCTGTAGGGAGGCATTATTAAACCCATATTAAACTCATTAAGATGACTTAATACTCATCTCCAAGGACATGAACAATAAATGGCAGGTCTGGGTTCAAGCATAGGTTGTCTGTGGCTTCTAGCTGCCCTTGCAGTGTACTCTAGACTGCACTGTTTTAGGTACTTTCACAGATCCACAGATGGGCCTCACCCACATCTTCTATCTTGGAAATCCCCTTCCACTGTGAGTTGATGGATGGTCAAATTCAGTGATTACCAACCAGGCTGAACATCAGAACCACAGGAACATGAGAACCACCAGGTTTTCCCTTCCTCCTGAGACTTTCAGATTCAGGGGGCTGGGACGGGCCACAAATCTGAATCTGCATCAAGGTCATTGATGATTCTGAAACAGACAAATTACACACTGGTATTTTGGAACCACCAAACTGAATGACCCTAAGATTCCCTTACAGAACCAAGACTCCATGGAGGAAGATGCTTGGGGAAGTGTTTAGTCATTTGTCCCCTCTCTGACCTCATAGTTTTACGTCTCCTTCTTGGGACCAGCTACACCCACCCAGACCCAGGCTGGGAAATCATAGCCCACAATGAACTGATGCAGTTCTGGGCCACCCCCCGCCCCCACCGTCAGTCTCTGCTTGGACTCTCACCTTCACGTTACTTTGGAATTCGGTTTCCTGTTCCTGTCATGTCATCCTTCCAGGTATGTATTTTCTAAAATAAAAGTCATATACACAAACACAAATCTCCAGAGTTGCACAAAGATTATTAATAAATGTTTTCTTCCCACCGTATCAGCCAGCACTCAGGCCTCATCCCCAAAAGGATCCCAGACATGTTTCAGAAAAAGAAATATAAATGATAGCTCACTATTTATTCCATTTTGATTTTTACTTATTTTGTGGGAAAGATATCTTAAAAATTTTCCCAAATCAGTGCATATAAAAGTTCTACCACTGATTCTCCAATTGCATGAATCTGCCATAATTTATTTCAGCCATCTTCTGTGATGAAATATTCAGGGTATTTTCCACCCTTGGCTACTACTGACAACAACACAGTGAGTGTTCCTCTATATATGTCATATCCCACATGTATGAGGATGTCTGTGGAATAAAATTCGCAGAAGTGGAATGGTAGGTCAACAGGTATTTTGTGCTTCTTAACTCTGATTTTCCATCCTCTCTGAGTCAAGTTTATAATCCCTGGCAACCTGGGAAACAGCACAGATCTCTGTATACTTATGTCCCAAATCTCTAACCTGGTTCTCTGATTTCCTGGGATCAGATGCTCCAGGAACATTTTAATGGGTCTCACCAGTCCATTCACCTTCACCTACCCAATAAACTCCCTACTGGGCACCATCTCAACCTCTGAGACTTAGACTTCTGCAATTGAAGAGAGCAAAAAACTTTTTTTTTCCCTCTATACAGTCTTGTTTTCTAGATCTTGGGATAACCTTCTTTGCCTAGATTAACATTTCTTGAGCATCCTTTTCAGCACTGACTGACTTTTAGTGGTCATCTCTGTCCTTCCAGGCTCTTTTTCTACTTCAATTGAATCCAACTCTTCACCTCTCTGAGCTGGCCCACCATACTGAAGCTCAAGACCTAGCACAATTTGTATGATATGGACCCTCTCCAGATAAAACCACCATGTAGGTTACACTTATCTTAGAGTCTTTCTACCCACTTTTTATCTAAGCCATTTCTTGCCCTCAAAATGCTCTCTGGCTCCCCAAAGTTTCTTCTGGGCACTTTGCCTGGATTCTCTTTTATTTAACAGTGTTCTGCTTCCTGGATTTCAGGCAGGTACATCTCTGTCTTGCCTTCTGTCTCCCAAGGGTCCTACTAAACTCATCCTCACTGGCAATAATGCCATCAATGTAACAATGATCCTAGAGACATTTTGTCTTGGTATAGAAATGACAGAGATATCTTTGCCAAAAGAATGATACTTTAGGGATGGAAGTTCCCATTCAAGGTGAATCAGGAGTGAGATATTTAAGGAAAAAAGGGTGGCTCTTGCAGACCTTAAGTTTCTTCATACTATGTTTCTAACAGTGATGTTGAAGCCAACTAAGATAATGGATAAGAAAGTGCTTTACAACCAGGAAAGACTTGTTCAGGTACAAGGTATTGCTTTTCTTCCACAGAGTCCAAATCACTGAGCTACCAAGACTGCCAACCTCTTTCAGGTCAGACAGTTGGCAAAAAGGAAGGAGGACAAAATTTTTCTAAGTGTCTCTAGAACACATTAATAGAAACAGTAAGCCAATGAAGCTCTCAAGGTCACATCTTCAAGGTCATTTTTTTCACTTTGTCTCAAAATTAACTTCAATTTCTTGGATTTGTACAGTAGAAAATTCTCTTGTTACAGATAGATATTTGACTTGAATTTTATTTTATAAATTTTGGACATGGGTAGGAGTTTTCTGCATCCTATCAGTTCTCCCTAATTTTTGAGGAAACCTTTCTTGTATCTGATATTCACACTGTATCTTTCAATTTTTGTTGTGGAATCCTGAGAGTCATAAGAAGCCTTTTGCAGCAGCCAAGAGGGGACGTAATTGTTTCCCTTCTTGCTGACATGGGATTCCTGCAGGATTCTAGGTCAGAGATTCCTTCCTGAATTGTACAACCAGGGTGTCTTGGATGTAATTCTTTCTTCATTCCTCTATTGTTAATCCCACTTTTATTCTGATATATACATGTTTATTATTATTGGTGAGGTCATTGAATCCTGAATAGACTCAGGGGGATAAGTATTTTGTCCTAAATCAGAATAATATTGAATGAAAATAAAAATAAATACTTTTATTCTATAACAGCTTTGTTTTAGTTTTCCCCAACTCAAAAGAAAATAAAATTCTAAGTTCCCCAAACTTATTCCTTTTCTACTTTGTCCTTTACAGCAAGTGTATGAAAAAGACATTTTAGGGAAACCAAAATACTGAGAAGTGAAAAAAGGTGTTTCTCAAGGTCACATGGTTAGTAAGGAGCCTGACCAGGATCCAGGAACAATGAAAAGCAAGAGTCCTGAGAACTTAGTGTTGAAACTGAGGGCAACACTAGGCCAGCATGTGTGGTGTTTTGGTTAGATATTAAGTGTCCCCAAAAGCTCATGTTTGAGATAATGCAATAAACTTTAGAGGTAAACTGATTGGATTAGGAGAGCCTTAACATAATCAGTGAACTAATTCCCTGATAGGGATTAACAGGGTGGTAACTGTAGGCTGGTAGGGTGTGGCTAGAGGAGGTGGGTCATTGGGGGTGTGCATTTTGGGTTTATATTTTGTCAGAGAGAAAAGCAGACTCTCTCTCCCTGACCCTCTTCCTGGTTTCATGTCCCCAGCTGCTTTACACTTCTGCCACGATGTTCTTCTTTACTTCAAGCCCTAAGGAATGGAGTCAGCTGTCTGTGGATAAAGACTTCTGAAACCATGAGCCCCCAAATTAACTTTTCCTTCTCTAATTATTCTTGTCAGGTCTTTTGGTCACAGCAGTGAAAAAAAGTTGACTAAAACAGAAATTGGTACTAAGAGGTGGGGTCATTGCTGTGACTGACCTGAGCATGTGGTTCAGAAGCTTTTGGAGATTTTTGGAATTTGTGGGAGGAATTTTGGAATGTTTAGCAATGAAAGCTGGAAAAGCTTTAGACTGTAGTAAGTGGACCTTAATGGGTAATTCTGGTGGGAGCTCAGAAGACCAGAATGTCAATGGGACTATGGACAGTAAATACAAGGCTCATGAGGTTTCAGAGGAGAAGGATAATTCTATTGGAAATTGGACTAATGGTCATTCATGCTATATCCTGTCTAATAAGTTGTCTGCATTTTTTTCCTTGTGTCCTGAGACTTTCTGTGAGGCTGAATTTAAAGTCAATGGACTTCTTAATCTGGTGAAAAAAATTTCTAGGTAGCATAATATTCAGACAGTGGTATGGATATTTCTGGCAGCTTTGAGCCAAGTTTATTGTGATAATCAGGAGCAAAAAGCAAAACAGGAAAAGATTTCTAAAACTTACAGTTTGGTCAGAAAATTACAAGTAAAACTGGGTTTAAGGAAGGTGTAGTTGTTAAAGATCATACAGCCACTAAAGAGACACTGCTAAATACTTTGCCCAGAGACAATAGGAAGGATGGCTTTAGGACATCTCAGGTATTGGCAAGATCACACCCATTTCAGGATCAAGGGTGAAAAAGTAAAACTTCCCTTGGGAATTCACTGGGACACTCTGCTTGCACAGGGCGTCTACTGCAGCCATGGTTCCTACAGGCTTGGCTACTGCTCAATATGGCAGCAGACCTTAGTGGCAACCACAAAGTGCTGGATCCACAGGAGTGCAGGACACTGGAGTTAGGGGGTCATAGAGGCTTTCACTGAGATTCCAAAGGAAGGCCTTGGAGACCAAGCAAAGTGCAGCAGGGTTGAAGTCCTTGTTGAGAGGGTGATGGGTGGAGAAATGAGAAGAAAGCCAAAGCTGCAGTGGGGACCCCTGACAATAAGAAATGCCAGTAATGTGGGACTTCTGCCAAGGAAAACTGCAGGAATCAAGTACAGATAAGCCAAGAGAGAGATCAGAGACCATATGGACTGCAACCAGCAAAGCTACAGGGGTGGAGCTACAGAAGCCCTCTGCAAAGAACATCAGGATGCCCTGTGCCCTAGATGCTAGATGTGAGTCTACAGAACTTATTTATTCAGCTCTATTTTGGTCTTGTGTTGGTCCCATCCCTTCTTTCTATGCCCCTATTTCTAACTTTTGGAATGTAAATGTTTACTCTGTACCTTTATTTATATTTTTGATACACGTAACTTGCTTTTGACTTTTACAGGAGCTCATGTTGAGAGCTAGTCTTGAATCTCAGAGGAGACCTTGAACTTGTGCTTTTGGGATTAACTGGGTGGTAACTGCAGGTAGGTAGGGTGTGGCTGATCATTAGTGGTGTGGCTTTGGGGTTTATATGTTTTCATAAAGAAGAGAGCTCTATGCTTTCCAGTGCCATGTCACCAGCCACACTCTTCTTCCATAATGTTCCGCCTCACCTTTGAGCCCCAGGTAATGGAGTCAGCTATGTATGGACTAAGACCTCTGAAACTGTGAGCCCCCAAATAAACTTTTCCTCTTCTAATTGTTCTTGTCAGGTTTCAGGGGACAGCAGCAAAAAAAAAAGATGA
This sequence comes from Callospermophilus lateralis, assembly GCF_048772815.1. Classification (NCBI taxonomy): domain Eukaryota; kingdom Metazoa; phylum Chordata; class Mammalia; order Rodentia; family Sciuridae; genus Callospermophilus; species Callospermophilus lateralis. Next base: position 17,535,502 of record NC_135321.1, read on the forward strand.
CTAACACATGTGGTACGGGGTATACCCTGCTCATTGTGAGAAAATGGTTTTGAGGATTATTCCATATCAATATAGAGTTTTGTAAATGAGTGGTTGGTAGTGTGGGTGTGCCATAACTTATTTTTACCAACTGGGAGAATTTGGTAATAATACCAAAACCACAGTATTGTCATATACAGCTATAATTTTCCATATATGTATGAGTAAACAATTAACAGTCAAATATATCTTTATGTAGCCACATATCAATCTATGTGTAAGGCTGTCTATTCATTTGGTATGTGCTCACATAAGTAGTAAATAATTTCTTATTTGTTTTTCATATATAGTGTTTTTTTTTAAAGAGAGAGAGGAGGAGAGAAAGGGGGAGAGAGAGGGGGAGAGAGAAAGAGAGAGAGAGAGAATATTTTTTAATATTTATTTTTCAGTTTTCGGTGGGCACAACATCTTTATTTTATGTGGTGCTGAGGATCGAACCCAGCGCCCCGCGCATGCTAGGCAAGCGCGTTACTGCTTGAGCCACATCTCCAGCCCCATATATAGTGTTTTATTTAGTTTTTAAAAATGAAATTTTTGCTCTTTCATAGTCTCAGATTAAGAATTTGTTCAAATTTTGTATAGTCTCTCAGTCAATTGCTTTGATATCAAAATCTAGTCAAAATCCTTAAACTCACTTTGTGTGTGTGTGTGTGTGTGTGTGTGTGTAAACTTTTTAGTATATAGGTTTTGGTCCTCACATTTATTCAGCTCCCTTTTCCCACCATCTCTCTAAAACAGGAACCTCATCATTTGGAGGCAGCTATAGGTGTCATATGGTATTTTCTGTATTTATCCACTATTTTTTTCAAACACAGTAATCCAGTTTTGAGAGGAGAAAATTGAATTCCCATTTGGACATGAGACGATGAAGACATCTGTTATACAACCAAGATGAGATTCACAGAGATATCTTCTGCTCCTGTTTTCCTTTTCCAAACTGGGATTCTTTAGTTCTATCTTCAGATGACATGGTTATCAAACTACTTATCATCTTGTGCTCTTGCTTTAAAAGGCACTCCAGTTTTTCAAGGATTTTCTTGAATGTGGCACCCATAGTTTAATATATTATATCAGATAATTATACTGGACATGTTTACTCTAGAGCTTGGAAACTGTAGCAGATATCATCAGTGCCCAGCCAATAGTTCCCTTGAACCTTACCATTTTGGTATCTTCAAGACACTTCTATCTGTGAGCACCTATGTCTTGCCTGAGGTCTTTCTCTGCTACTGGAGCCCACTTTGTGCACAGTCAGAGGTGCCAAGAACCAATACTCCCCAGAAGAACCTTCAACCAACAACGAAGGTAAGTTGGAATATAAATGCCACAGCCCTCTCCCTCTCAGCTGGGATAACCCCAAGATTTATGTCCCCCCCTTTCTCTAAGTTCCCCGGGGGCATCATGCTTCTGCTCTGTCATGGTCACTGGCGTGACAATGGTTGTTGTCACAGTTGTTGGCTCCTTTGCTGTCTCACTTCCCCTATTCAGTATAGGAGGAGGCTTCTCCCCAGGGAATAACTTGTTCTAGAATTCTTACCTTCAGCTCGGCTTCTGAGAGTACACAAACTAAAACACTCCATTCGCTTTGTTAGGGTTTGTATTATGCTGTTTGTTTTCCTGATCTTATGATCATAAAAATCCCAGCCATTTTTTCATGTCAACCACTACCAAGTCATATTTCCCCAATGCTGTGCCTTTGCTATTGATTTTTTTGTAACCCTGAGCTCAGATTTTATGTTTATTCCTGTTATACTCTTGGCCTATTTCCATATTCCAACCTAACAGAATAACTTTGAATATTGATTTGTTCTTTTGCTGTGTTATCTCTCCCTCCCAGACATGAGTCATATTTGGAAATCTGATAAGTATGTCTTCTGTACCTTCATTCACTTCTTTTAGAAAAATGTTGAACAAGGTGCAATTAGGAACAGAGCTAAACTTAACTCCCCCCTCGGTTCACTAATTGAGATTCCTTCAATAAGACTCCTCATTGATAGTGATGCAAACTATCTGCAGGAATTCAACCCAGATTTTACAAATGTGTCCAAAAGAATATCAGGCAAGATCAGTCCAGTGGCTTTGCTAGACGGAGGATGATCTAGATTAGGTCATGCTTTCGGTACACAAGTCAGAAATGAAATGTGGTTAGTTTGCTTTATTTTTACCAATTTCATGTTACCCGTGAAGAATTATGTGATTCATTTCTATAAACTCCCAATCTTTCTTCTAAAAATCTATTATATTTTTAGGGTTAGGGTTGTGGCTCAGTGGTAGAGTGTGCTTGCCTAGCATGTGTGAGGCACTGGGTTTGATCCTCAGCACCACATAAAAATAAACAAAATAAAGGTCCATTGACAACTAAAAAATATTTTTTAAAAAAATCTGTTCCAGAATTTTACCATGGAGCTATGCATGCATGGTGGCAGGGTATGATCCAGAATCTAATCTATCTTTTTATTTGAGAATAAGTACTTCCCAATACCTATTTTCATATCCTCATTCCTCACTTGCTTAGTAAAGCAGTACTTACTGCTACTTAGATTGCATTTAAGGGCGTAGGGGTGCAATTTTTGTAGAGACATTAGCCTGTGTCACTTGGACCTCCTCAGTTGAGCTCCCCCCACCACTGGGAAGGCTGATTCTTTCTACAGAACCCAGATGCCCAGTAATCCCTCACACATCTTCTCAAGCCTGGGCCTTCCCTCCCTCCCCCATTTATTTTATACCAAACATTGAGTTTGAAGCTTTTGCTATTCTCTTTAGCTCTTGGGAAGGCAGATTCCCTCTGCCCAGTCCTCTGCACCCCACTGGGCAGCCTGCTCCTCTGCTGCAGGACTCTGACACTCACACTCTGCCCTGGGCTTTCTGAGAAGTCCCAAGGGTCTGGTGATTGTTCTGTCCTGTTCGCCTCTCTTCATTTTCACAGGATTCCTTCACATTCAAGAGTCCCATTGATTTTGCCCTTTTCTATTTCTTTTGAGGAATACCTCCCTTTATGATCTTTTACTCAAACCCAATTTTCCTCTGAGGTGCCCGGGGTAAAGTGGGTCTCCCATCTTGATCTTTCTCATCCACCCCCAGTTTTCCTCCCAGAGAGCCCTTAGTTCTGCCAGAACTGTAAGCAGACTGCTTCTGTAGACCGAAACTACCCCGAGAGTATGGCTCAGCCCTTAGTCATGTTTGTGCCTAGCACACAACCTGATCCACCTGGGCCCATCTGTGCCTCTTGAGGACAAGGTGAATAACAGTGTGCATTTCTTCTTTCACCCAGGAGTAGGGCTTCTTGCCTTGAACTGTCTAGAATGGGCTTGGTGAAGAACAAGGCTGGGGATGCTGCTGGGGGTTGAGGGGTAAGAATTTGTATTCCTGCTCCAGTTGCCTCATTTCCCATCAGCCCAGTTTTCCTTTTCAGGAAGCCTTGGGAATCAAGCTGGCAAGGATGTCTGCTGTCAGTCTGCTTTCTTCTGAGTGACTCAGGAAGATGCAGCCAATCTGGGACCTTCAGAGAAAATCCACAACTCAGGGAGCTCTGCTCTGCTGAATGAGGCTCTAATAGACACCTGCACTGCCAGGGTCAGTGGGGAATGGGACTGAGGAGTGGGGGAGGGGAAGAGGACGGGGGTTGGGGGGAGGGAGGGAAGGAGGAACCAGCCAAGATTCCTGACTCCACTCCCAAATCCCTTTGCAAAGCCATTATCAAAATTGATTTTAATAAGTGAAAGATTTACCTGGGTCGAACATTGTTTTTAACTGGCAGCAATTAATTAATTAACCATCACTAGCCTGGACATCATAATGGGATGATATTTTGATGCTAACACATTATTGAAAAGGACAAGCCATTTTTTTTTTCAAGTAATCAATTAATCAGCCCCAAATGAAGATTCAGACCGCTGCCTGAGCTCACGGGCACTCAGAGCTTCCCTTGCTAGGACTCTAAATGCTTGCTTTTATGATGCTGTGCCTTGTTAAGCAGTTTGAGTCAAGTCAGTCAATGTTAACTCAGTATTTTTTTTTAAAAAAAAAATTACAATAGTTAACTTTAAGAAATCTCTGAAACATCTTCTTCATAATTAATAAATGAAAAATGTTCCTGCAACTAATCAATAAAGTTGTTAGAGAGAATTGATCGGATGGGGAACTCTTTTTGTGGGTACAATTTTTCACCTATTCAGAACAAAAGACTCCCCAGAGGGCTGTCAACATGATAGACATTTAGGAGTCTGACCCAAAAGGAAAAAAAAAAATAGGAAGATGATTAATTAAAATCTCTGAGAGTGACATCTTCCACTCCTTGGGAAGACACTGGGTTAGGTGTGCAAGTGGCTGATAGGAAACTTGAGAGGTTAGGACAGTCAGGTTCCTGGGTCTTCCTCCCTCTGAGGCTGTGCCCTGGACAGACTAGAGTCCTGTCCTCTTTGGAAGTTAAAAACAGGACTAACCTGTAGTTCGAGATTGTCAACAAACATTTCTGTTGGTGGGGTGCATAAGGTTCAGATAATTTTGCAATCTAAAGGATTCAGCATGTTTAGCAACAAAGAACTCTGAATGCTCCACCAGGTCCCAAACCTGATGGTTCTTCAGAATTGTTTGCACAGATTCTTGGACTCATGTACCTCTACTGAATCAGAATCGGTGAGCCCAGGCCTGGGAATCTTTGTTTTTTAACAAAGAGATTTGACTCTAGTTCCCAGCAATGTTTAGATGCTACTGAATTTATCCATTTCCTGATATTTTGGTATAAATTTGGCAAAAGATGATGTGTATGGTGGCACCTCCCTGTATCCTTTTGTTAGACAAGTTGTGAGACATACTATTTATGGAGCCTTTATCATGTGCCGGGCATCCTACTGAGTACCTAATGTGTGTTAGTCATTCAATCTCCACAGCAATCCTATGTGATGGGCAACATGATCATCATTACCTTACAGAGACTAAGAAAAATGAAGTCATTTGCTGAAGGTTACACATCCAATGAGAGGCCTCAGGTTTTGAACCGGACTTGCCTTGTTCTGAGGAATAGGCTTTTACCACTAAGACATACTGCCTCAGGCAAGCAATGGGCATCCAGGAGGATACAGGGAACAGCCATGGGCTGGCAGCTCTGAATATGCAGACTTTGAATAAAAGAGTTTTAAGGAAAGTGGCCTGCTACTTGCAGATACATGGGGCTTTAGCTCATATGACTGAGTGGATTAACATTATATGTTGTCCTTCTTTGTAGAATGCTTGCTTACAGTCTCTTTCAAGCTACAAAAGAATAAAAGTGGTATAAAAGGTTGACAAAAAGAAGGGCTATAATTATCCCAAAGCCTTTTTGGCTGGTGAGTTTGCTCTTTTATTAGAGTAATTACAATTTAATTAACAGATGACCATATAATTTTTTGGACTACTATGGCACATGCTAAAAATGCAGGTTATAGGACCTAACCCAGATCCATTAAAATAGCCCGGTGATGTGCATTTTCAAAGCTTCCAAGGTCAAGTTTGAGAATCAGGAATATAGGACTTTCCTTAGTGGGAATTTCCCATTCCCAAAGATGTGCTGATTGAATTGGAAGTGTATCAGAGAAGATTCTAGTCATCTCTTGCTGTGTAACAAATCACCCCAAAACAGTCACTTCAGACCACCACGTCTAAATGCAAACATGATTCAACTCACCAATCTTCCATCAGAGGAGAGCTTACATGGAAGGCCTCTCTTTGCTCCAGGGAATACCAGTTGTGTCCTGTGTGGAGTGGAGCTGAAGGATCCACTTCCAAGATGGCCGGTGATCAGTACTGGATGTTGTCAGGGAGACGAGTGAGGCCTGAATGCCAGAGACCTCCATTCCTGTGCTTGTGGAATTATCCATGGGCTGCTTGGGCTTCCTCAAGCCTTGTGGCTGGTTCCAAGAGTATAAGTTCCGAGAGATACAAAATGTAGCTGCCATTTTTTTTTTTACAGCCCTACACTGGGTAACTGCTATTGTGTTGATTCTGACACATTCTATTGGTCAATCACAGAACCCAAAGAAAGAAGACAAGGACCCATTCTCAATGGTCTTGAGAACTTGGGGACCACCTTTCAACAGCGCCACAAAGAGAATGCCTGTCTTAGGCTGCTCTGCAACAACTTGTGTCATCGTGAAGGGACACCGTTACCTTGCCAGTCTTGAGTTCTTCCAAACAAGATGAGGAAGCTGAGTCACATTGTTATCTAAAGATCTCTGATCCTGTGTCCACACATCACCAGCAGAGAAACGGGGCATTTGAGTTCAGGGAAGCTCCTCTGTGAGTGCTGTCTTTGTTCCTTAATGGTTAATATTGTATTGAGATTCCTTCACACATAGTTGAAATCCATGTCCTTGTGGGGCTTATTTAGCTCTATGGCTGTTTTAGGTCTATTTTGTAAATCCCCCTGAGTTCCAAAGAGGGCTGCAGAGCTTAACTTAACTATTGGGATGCAGGCTTAGTTATATTGCCATCTCCTCCCTCAGGCTGGCCAGCCCAAGGACCAGACATAATCATGCAACAGCCTGTTCAGAATCTAAAGGTCACACTTCAGAATAATGTGGAGGCGGGGGAATAGTGACTTTGGTGTTACTTAAGTCTGTTTTCTAAGATCTGCCCAAGAGAGTATCAAATATCTCCATGTTAAGGAAGAGAGGGGGGAGAAGGGATGGAGGGATTTGGCTGGTACATCTTATTCCTTCATTACAGCAGATGAGACAGATGCTGCTGCTTCTGCTTTGGAGTGCTAGAGGGGTCAGGGAGATGAGGCCACTGTCTGGAACACAAAATGAGGGACTCTTGCCAACACCTCATGTCTGTGAATGAGGTGAGACGGGAAAATGAAAGACAACCACCTATTTATACACCAAGAATAAGTGGATCCCCAAATCTGCATGGGGGACTCTGTGCAGAACTGTGATATACACATTGAATTATTTTCATTTTTGCTGATGGCTGTTGCAGACACCTGCTCAAAGAGGGGTGGCCAGAGGAGAGAGGAAGAGTAAACAATGGAGAAGTATCCACCTCATTTATTGAGGGATTTCTAAGAGCACTAGGGGAATCACAGACCAGCCACAGACATCTCAGAAAGGGGATATGACCAAAACAAATAGATTTTTAATATTCCCCTTTAATTCTCATTTTAATATATGATTGTGTCATTTACAGGTTCATCTTCATCTTTCTTTATATAATAGATGAGTCCCAAAATTACCATGTAGGAATATTTTTCTGAATAGATTTTATTTAAGATGTGCAATGAAAAAGTGCTTATTTAAAGAATCCTTGAGATAAATTACATTTCTAATGATCTGGATTGCCAATGTTTATCTTCTTCCTCCAGGTTTTTATCTATAAAAACATCAGGATAATCTCTAATATAATTTTCAGTTTAAATATTCTGTAATCCTTGGAACTTATAAAACGTAAGACCCCAAATCCATTTAACCAAAGAGACCCCATTTCTGGGTTGAAAAGTCCTGTTTCTGCTGTGGTCATACAATGTTCCTATTAAGGACAGCACTGCACACATTTCAAACAGCAATATAAAGGTTGTTCAAGCAGTGAGGAAGTTGGGATGCTATTACCAAAAGAAAATGGGATGTCAGGTGGGCAAAACATACAATCTTTGCCCAACAGAAATATATATACCTTGCACTAGTTTGTGAAGACTGCCGTTAACAAACCACTACTGCATTCTCTCTGAATTCTGAAGAAGTCCCAAATCAAGGTGCTGGCAGGGCCATATTGTCTTTGAAAGCTCTAGGGGAGAAACCTCCACCCTCCTTGCATCTTTCAACTTTTGGTGGCTTCTGGCACCTTGCTTGTGGCAGCATTATTACAAGCTCCTCCTCTGTTTTCACAAAGACTTCTAGCCTGTGCATTATCTCGGGGTCCTCTTCTAAGGACACCAGTCACTGAACTTAAGATTATCTTAAATTCTTATTATCTTATTTCTTCTTGAGATCCTGAACTAATTCCACCTGCAAAGACCTCATCTCCAGATAAGATCACATTCTGAGGTTCTAGTTGGACATTCAACTATTCAATCCACTATATCACACACACACACACACACACACACACACACACACACACACACACATATGCACATGCCTCTTTTGGGAGACTTGTGGTATCACTCAATCTACCTACATGTCATGGAAAGGAGTATGGACAAACTAAGAGGCCTAGACAAGGATTTCTCAATCTCAACATTTTGGGCTGGATCATTCTTTGTTATGGGAACTGTCCTCTGCCTTGCGGGATATTTAGCAGCATCATTAGACACCCCAATCATGACAATTAGAATGTGTCCAGACATTGCCAAATGACCACGGGCAGAGGGGCAGAGACTGTCCCCAGCTAGAAACCATTAGCCTATGTCAAACCCAAGGAACTGTGGAGACACATAGAGTCATTTCCTGTGATGCAGCAATCTTGGGTACCTATGTGGAGAGTTCCCATAAGCACACATGCATGAGTGTTCTCATCACAGTTTTTTTGAAACAGTTGGCAATTGAGGTCCATTCATGCCCTTCATAGCAGGAAATTAATAAAGACAATGTGGTCTTAGAGTCACCTTTTATCCCACACGTTTCTTTTCAGACACCATAGACCCCTCTACCAATTAGCCATGTCACTAGGTCAAGACTTCAAAGTGCCTCAAAGCTTCACTTCGGTGTCTTGAAGCACAGATTCCAAAGGCAGCTTCACTCAGTCCTCTCCTCAAGACTCACACCCTTCTATTTCTCACAAGCCCCTTTTTAAGGAAGAAAAGATGTTCCACCCATCTCTGTTTCCCTCCAAGACCCAATTCAGTGCCTTTCACTCAAACAGCATTCAATACATGCTAAATTTATTAAATGTATAATACTATAATCTGGAATATTTCTGTTAATTCTACATAAGATATATTGAGATCACTTGAGATCAAAATAAATGTTTGATTCTTATGAAAATAATCTATATTTAGAAAGCAAATATAATTTCACTTGGTTGTCCTGCATAAATAGGAAATCTGATTATTCTTTGATCTTACTTTTCCTTTTTAAAATTTAATTCACAGAGAGATGACCAATTATGAATGACCCCACAGCTTAATAATATATCTGTTAATGTTCTAGAAAAAAAAAACAATGAATTAAATTTAGTATTAACGGGGTTTGAATTGATTTGAGGAACCAAAGCAAATAGATACCATATGCTGTTGTGATCTAGTTCTATATATTTCTACTGTAGATTGACTTAAGGCTTGGAAATAAAGGAGAACCCTGTTCTTGAGTCTTCAGAATTCATTTCTCTTGGGTTATTTAATGGTACTATACACTTGGTTATGTGCAACGAAAAACAAGCACAGCAGCCAATGTCAAGTATGGTTGGTGCCATACTCATTCATACTCAAATTCATTCATCATTTATCCACTCATTTGTCTATTCACCCACTGAACAAACACCCATAGTCACCTCCTGTATCAGATATTGTTCTAAGTCGCAGGGATTTGGGGATAGACTAGACATAGTACCTGAGCTTCTAGGAGGTAAAAGAGGGGTAGGTATGTGAACAAACAAGGTTATACACCTTGGGGGAAGTGGGTGTAGAGAGAACATCAGGATGCGAGCTGGGCAGGAAAGTCCTCGGGGAGAAAGTGACCTTTCCACTAGGAAAGAATGACTTGAAGAACATCCAGCAAGGTATCCAGAGGGCAGGTGGATGTCTAGATTTGGAAAATAGAACAGGAGTCGGCCCTGGAGATACCAGCCTGTTGGAACTGAGGGCCAGTCCCCAAGGCTGATACACCCAAAGAAACCTATTTAACATCCAAGAACACAGGCTCTGACTTGGATTTGAGTTCTCATACAAGCTGTGACCTTGAACGGTTTCCTTAAACTGTCGGATTGAGTTTCTATAATCAAAGAATAAGAGTACAGGGGCTGTGGATGTGGCTCAAGTGGTAGCGCGCTCGCCTGGCATGTGCGCGGCCCGGGTTCGATCCTCAGCACCACATACAAACAAAGATGTTGTATCCGCCGATAACTAAAAAATAAATATTAAAAATTCTCTCTCTCTCTCTCTCTCTCTCTCTCTCTCTCTCTCTCTCTCTCTCTCTCTCTCTCACTCTCTCTTTAAAAAAAAAAAAAGAATAAGAGTACAAATAGTGCATACCTCAGGGTTCCTTGTTGGAAGAATTAAATGAGCTGATGTTCACGAAGTACCATCCAGTGCATAGCAGCAATTACTGAGTAGTAGCTGTGGTTGTCATATTATTATTCATATGATAATAATATTTTAACCCTTGAACGACAAGGCTGTAACAAAAGCATTTGCTTATTCCAGAAATTCTCATTGAGCCCCATAATATACCAGGCATGGTTCTTCAGTGTTAATAGAGGAGGAAACAATGTCTGTGGCCAAAGCGCATCCTGAGGTTAAGAACTCAGGAGAATCTGTGAATGAGGATGGGGAAAAATGCATCCTGCTCTTCACCAACCTAATTAAAATTTAACATTTTTTTCCATCCTTTCCTTCTATTACAAGTGTAGGCGACAAACCTCACTTTGTACCTGTGGCTTTTCAATAGAAATAAAGATTTTTCCTATCACATGATAGTTATTACAAATATCTAGAAATATTTATTAAAAATAACATTACTTCAGGCCAGATGCAGTGGCACAAACTATAACCCCAACAACAAGGGTCTGAGGCTCCAGGAGGATGGCAAGTTGGAGGCCAGTTTGAGCAATTTAGCAAAACTCTGTATCAAAATTTAAAAATAGAGCTGTGTGCATTGGCACATGCCTGTAATCCCAGCAACTCAGGAGGCTGAGGCAGGAGGATTGTAAGTTCAAAGCCAGCTATAGCAATGTAGCAAGGTACCTAGCAACTTAGGGAGGCCCTGTCTCAAAATAAAAAATAAAATGGGCTGAGGATGTGGCTCAATGGTTAAATGCCCATGGGTTCAATTTCTAGTATAAAAAAAAAAATTAGAAAGGGCTGGGGAGATGCCAAGTACCAAAGAAAAAAAGAAAGAAAAAGGAGCATTACTTCAAAATTAGCAAGTCAATAGTTCACTTTTATTTTACTTTATTTGTTAATGAAGAAAAGCAAATATCTGTCTCATAAATTTGTGAATTCTTTTGTATTTCAATAACCATATTTCAATCTAGTGCGTTTCCTTTGTAATATTATGTGTTCGATACTATTCTATTACAGTGCTGTGGATCACACAGAGGATGAGAATAGCACGTGTGTCCTCAAGTCTGGGAGACACAGATGAGAAGAAATTAAACGACCAATATGAAATGTGCCAAGTTAGTGCTGTGAAGACCAAGAGGCAGAGAAAAGACCCATGGGTTGATTTAACAGAGAAATCAGTGGATGCTATTGGAGCAGGTGACATCTGAACACAGACCTGCAGGATGCTGGGCAGGGAGTCCCATGTGTGCTCCTGGGCATATGTGGGTGGGGAGAGGGTTCCCAGCTCAGGGAAAGCAGGCTCGGAGGCAAGAGGGTAGGCCTGGGGTGGAGAGGAAGAACTGAGGAGGCTGAGTGCAGCCAGGTCCAGGGGGCCTTGAGGCTGGAGAAACACTGTGGGCCTGGGTCTTGCACAGTGGACCAGCATCTGGCCAAATTCAAGTTCAAACTAGACACTCAGCCAATGAGGTGTTCAAAGAAATGTGTCCACCTCCGGGCAGTTTTCCTGAGTTACTTGCACGGGGAGGAAGTTAGGTGGCAGCAGCTGGGTGACGGACCTGATTCAGAGGCAGAAATTGCCCACCTGCCCTTGACTCAGCCCGCAGGCTCCTGGCCAAGGAGAGGAGAAGGGACCATCCTCCAAAGCAAAACCAAGACTGAGCTGCTTCCCTGGGTGCTGCGAGGAACCGAGGACAGAGGCTCTTCTCTGATTCGTGGTCTAATAAAATAATGAAGACTCCTCCCTCTCTTCCCCCACCACGTAATAACTCCACACCCCACCCCAGACTCCCAGCCACCAAAGCCAACTAGTGACAAATCACACAGCAATGGGTGGCAGCAATTTGAAGAGCCACGACCATAATTGATAGTTGTCAAGCCCTCATTGTGTGCCAAGCACTTTCCTGAGAGCTTGACTCATTCAATTATTACCAAAAACAAAAACAAAACACTAAGGTAAGGGATATTATTATCCCCCTCCATAAATGGGGAAAGTGAGACCCAGAAATTTTAAACAGCCTCAGGCCCTGTCGTACAGGGTCGGTCAGCAGCTGAGCTGGAAGGGGCTCCAGAGCCCTTAACCACCACATGACCATGCCCGACACCCAGGAGACCCACGCTCAAGGCCAGAGTGCCAGCTGCTGCTTGGGAAAGACTCTGGTCAGACAACTTGGACTCCCTCCTGTCACACTCCCTCCTCTGCTCGGAGCCAGTGTGACAAGAGAGACCAGAATTACTAATGGGAAAAGGTGGCCAGAACTATAGCTCAGTATTGGAAAGTGGCAGGTTTAACCAGGGCTTGCTAATAGGTTAGTTGACATCATGAGGGTTGCTGGGAAGGTTCTAGAATGCAGGCTCCTGCAAACCTGACAAAAATCCCCTCTCTTCCTCTCAGGGGCATGAGCAGTGGTTTTAATAAGGCCACCACTCATGTCCCACTCCCAAAGAACTGCAGTGGTCAGAACTGCAGGGGGCTAGGACTGCTCTCCAGGAGCCTTGGTCTGCCCTCTGGGAGACACTGAGGCCATTCACTGGAGCACTGCGCGGACAGGAGGGGTCTGTTGAGGCTGGTGTGATCATTAGCATCCATTAGATGGTATCTTGCTAAGAGGGAACATGCCACTTATTCTCAGAAAGAAACACTTGACTTTTGGAATTAGAAGCTCCCTTCCAATACAGCTCTTCAAATGAGAACATCTGGATTCGAAAGAGATGAAAGGAATTGTTCAGGCTGATTCAAACCTGGTCACAGAAGAGCTGCCTCTGAATTCTAGAGTTCCTGATCTGTAATCTGCTGAGAGCCATTGCCAAGTAGGAATGACGCCTGGCAATTTCTTTGTCAGCCTACCCCATGTTGCTTAGAGGAAGGACTCTCCATGGTGGACCCAGGTCATTTGCAGTGACTTTGCATGAAAGGTGACCTTGCTCAAGGACCAGGGCGGATCCGGGTTTAGGGCGGTTTCAGGTTTAAGGTGATTCCTGCTGGGAATAGGGCGTATCCTGCTGCCTCGGGCGCCTTGAGTTCCCGTTGAGTTCTCTCGGGATTCAGAGAGTATTTGGGATTCAGAGCCCGGTGCAGAGTGTGGATTTTTGCTCAGAACGTGTTTGTAGAGTGCCGGTGTGAGTTCGGGAATAAAGAATTGCTGTTTGAATCTACAAGGCTGTGAGTGGCTCGTGATTTTGTGCCCAGCCAGACTGCGGCAGTAATCCAGTGTCCCACTCCACCCAGTCAGGGCCAGTTCGCTTTTATGCAAGGTGAATGCTCTAAAGTGGGGCTATGGAGCAGGGTTGGCCAAGTAGGGGCAGGGAGGGGGCACGGAGGTGGTGGGTGGGGGGATTTTGTGGGGAACTATGGTGACTTTCTGGAGCTGTTTTGGGAGAGTGACCCTGAGTCTCCCTCTGTTTTCTCTTGCTATAACAAAATACTTGAGACTAGGTGATTAGTAAAGGAAAGAGGTTTATTTAGCTCATGGTTCTAGAAGTCTAAGAACATGGCACTGACGTCTACTCAGCTACTGGTGAGGGCCACATGCTGGTCCCCACATGGAAGAGCTCAGGAGCACATGAAAAAAGATCACATGACAAGAAAGGAAGAAAGAGCGTGAGCAGAGGAAGCCACACTTGCTCTGTAACAGCCCACTGCCATGGGAACGACATCAATCCCCTCACGAGGGCAGCCCCAGGACCTAACTGGTCTCACGAAGGTCTCACGAAGGTCCCACCACCTCTCAATGCGTCACACTGGCAATTACCTATGGATGTGAGTTTGGGAGGGGACAAACCACATGCACACTGTAGCAGCCACATCTAAATCTGCCTGGGAGCAGTTGGGAAGTGACAGTGACCTCCCAGGAAAGGATCCCTCAAGCTCAGTTGCCCAGATGTGACTGTGTGCACGGGCCTGGGGGGACCGGCTTTTCCTGACAGCAGCAGGCTTTTCCTGAAACGGCACAGCCAAGGCTCTCAGGGACGCTGGGACCCTTCAAGGTGGTAGAAGCCTCCTTGTGTGTGCCGCGAGGCTGGGAAAAGCAAGTCCTTGGCCCTCAAAGCCGTTGCCGTAACCAGATCAGAGGGCCGGGGGAAGGAAGCTGGTTAGCTGGGTAGCTGAATCCCGGTGGATTCTCCAGGCTTCCATGTTTTCCATGCAGGCCTCCCTGAAAACTGAATTCTCAGTCTCTACAGCCAGCCTCCACCCACCCACCCGCTTCTGTTTACTTTCTCCAAGGCAAGGACACAGGGGAGGGAGAGGCTGCAGCCATAGAAACAAGGCTCAGGTTGACTGCCCTGCTGTGAACGCAGGGATCGCCGGAGCCAGGACCCTGCATCTGCACTGTTCCTGTCTTAGCTTTATAATTTAATTTAATTTTTTAAAAATTCTAATTTGTAATGCATTCTCCTGTCTTAGCTTTTTATTTTGGAAATTTTCAAAGAGAAACCAAATCCCTGTTGTGGTGTCACCAGCGTTGACAGTTAGCCACGTGTGGTCAGTTTGGTGTTGTCTACATTCTTCACCCCCCCCCCGACCCCTCAGAAGTATTTTAAGGTAGAGTCCAGTTGTATCATTTCATCTGTAAGCACTTGTGTGCGTCTCTAATCACGAGAGACTTGAAACACTTGGTACCATTGTCCAACCTAGCAACGCGTCCATCCGTCCATCCGTGATCAAACCTTCCCCAATCATCTTTAGAATGGGGTCTTAAGGTTAGTTTACTCAAAACAAGATTCAGACAATGTCTACATCCTGGATTTAACTGATATGAATAGTAAGTCTCTTTCACTCTTATTAAAAAAACAACCAAAACATTACCTTTGCAATGACAGCAAATGGGCCCCTGACAGCAGCCAGGTCTGAGCTCTTCACAGCCCCTGTGCTATGGCCCTTGGCACCATCTGCCTCCCAGGGAGCTCTGGGCTGGGCCTCTGAAGAAGCCTGCCTTCTGTCAGTGATGGACCCAGTGGACTGAAAGGAACTAGCTTAATAAATGTTTTACCCTGGCATTTGGAAGAGGGCAGGCCCTGGCCAGGCCTCGGGGCTGCTGGGAAGTGCTGTGGGGCCCGCTGACACTTCCCTGCCCTTTCCAAGGTGTTCTCATGACAGCTGCTACCTGGGGGCTACTGGGCTGGAGCAACTGCCTGGGCAAGGTGGTGACCTTCTAAATCCAGATCAGTTAATAAACCTGCTGGCCCCCGAAGCCCCGAGGCTGCGTGCTCGGCAGTGGCTTCTGCCAAATTCCTCTTATTGTTTTGATTCCCTTCTTCTTCCTCCTCCCCGTTCCCATTATGCCTGACATTTCTAAGGCCAAGTTTTGTTACAAGCAATTAGCCTATGAGGTCTGGGGAGATGAGCGGAGTGCCCAGGCAGGCTGAGGTAGGAAGAGCCTAAGTGGGAGGGCTTCTGGAAGCTGGCTGCTGAGAGGGACCTGCATGGTGGCCTGGCACAGATCCCCCTCCTTGAGCTGACGGTGGGGGCAGGAACTTGGAGAGCTGACCCCAACGGGAGTCTACCCTTCCCTGTTCTTGAACACTCTTCCTGCTTTTTTAGTTTAGTAATCCCTCCTTTTAGTCCCTGGAGGGGACTAAAGGCCAGAGTGAACAAACCCATTTTTAATCTTTGAAAGCAGGAAAAAGAAGTCATCTATTCATTCATCCAGCTACATGGTGTAGGTTAACCAAAACGTAATTTTTAAGTGTGTCTGAAATTATTCGTTCACTAAGCTGACTAATATAAACTAGGAGCATGAAGAATTTCTGAGCCAATGCATTTCAAGGGGTAGACAGGTGGGGTCACAGGGAGGAGGGAGAGGGGCTGAATTCACCAGCCATCCAGCACCTCCCGCCTCAGCTGGGTCTCAGGTGCTTCCTGGTCCCTGATTCCTTTCAGTTACCCAACTCAACCTCCATCATCTGCTGTCCCAGGAGGATGCAGAGCCATTAGCCCAGCCACGGGTTACCATGATCTTATCTCTTCAGGCCCAGGATACAATGATCCAACTTAAGAAATCCACATGTTCTCCTAAGAGAGAGTTGAGGATGCACCTAGGACTTCCACATTGTGGTAGATTTCCGTAGTGGAGTCTTCAGACAGTCTCCACCTTTGGTGTGAAGCCACAGGTGAGCATTTCAGGAAGACATGGGAATGGAGGTCCACAGAGGCTCTGTGAGCTGCCTCAGGCCAAATGCCAGGTTGCACACATGATCACAACCAGACCTCGGATCTCTGGCCTCTCAGTACAGGGCTCTTCCCATCTGAGAATGAGCGTGGTCCCCTGCCATTTGCATTCAGTCCGTGTTCCTTCCACAGTCCATGAAGAGAATAGAAGAAGAGGGTGTGTGCAAGAAACCCAGAAACAATCAATTGCAGCCCTAAAGCAAACAGAACCCTCCCAAGCCCATTTGCAATCCTGCTACTAACCCACCAGACAGTGGGAGGTTTGCTTGGCTTCTGAGATTGGACCAAGAGCTGTAAGTGAGAGAAGAAGTCAGCAAGAGGGAGAAAACAGTCTTGGTAGGAGCTGAAACTGAAGACAGCCAAGCGGCACCCACTGTGTACCATGCATGTGGAATAATGGGTGCTCTGAGGGTGGGGATTTCTTCTCTAGTTGGTCAGGTTGAGGAGGGTTGCTGGTAACCCTTCAGAGGCTGGTGACAAACTGTCCTATCTTGCCTTAGGCAGGGCGGTGACTGTGGTCTGAGAGTGGAGTGCTGGGTGACCTGAACTCCATGCCCAGACTCTGTGGGTTGCCAACCCTTCCAACCTTTGTCTTTCGCGCTCCTGATGCCTCTCAGAGATCTTTCCACCTCTCTTCTATTAATGCTTTTTGTAATGTTGTTTCCTTCTTTTTAGTTATCCTTACATAGGTCAGATGAGCTCTGTCCATTTGCAGCCCCCATGGGTGGTTTGTAGAACATGCAAACTTTTGAGCTGGAGTCTTTCCCCCACTACTAGTCTGTTTTGTGTTCCTATAACAAAGTACCTGAGGATGGATATTTTGTGAAGAAAAGAAGTTTATTTAACTCAAGAACATGGTGCCACCATCTTCTGGGCTTGGATAAGGGTATTCTTCCTACATCACAAGATGGATGATGGCCTCATAGTGGGGGTGGAGGTAAGAGGAAGAGATCACATGGTGAGATATGAAGCCAGAGAAATTCAAAGGCCATGTTTCCACTTTTTAGAACAACCCAGTCTCATGGGAACAAATTGGGGTCTCACAAGAACTATATTAATACCTTCTGAGGGCCACATTCAAGTGACATCATTACCTTGAACTAGGACCCACATACCCCAGCTCTTAAACATTCCATTCCTCAGCACTACCACACTGAGGACCAAGCTTCCAGTACATAAATTTTCAGAAGGCATGCTCTGACCATATCCAAACCTTAGCATCATTTGTTTGACCACTTTTAGGTAGTGTATTGACACGAGGGCCTTCATATAACAACTAATTTTTAATAGATTAGAGGAAGCAACAAGAAATATTCAGTTAGAATGTCACTGAACAGGCACCTCTTCAGGAGACTCTCGCCATGCAACAACACAGCTCCGGACTCCTTGGTCTGAGGAGGTGTTTAGTTTTTCAGTCACAAAACCCGTCTGTTCTCTGCATGCCTGCCCACAGCCAGTGATAGAGCTAAACCTCCCACCCTAACTGGACCCAGGCTGCTCTTTCTATCTGGAGTTCACTGGTTTCCGGTCATTCCCAAGGGCATGGAGCAGGAAGAACCTGTTGAGCTCTCCTCATTAAGAACAATGCCCAAATCTGGTGTCCCCATCCACCATTGTCCACTCCCTAGAGGGGCACAGAGGAAGAAAGGCTGGTGTGAATATTTTAGGCCTGCTGAATACTTGTAATTTGCTATTCATAGGACAGGGGATGACTTGTGCTGGGAGAAGAAGTGGCCGCCAAGAAATGACGGCTGGAACTTCAAAGGCTGAGTAGGTAGACACTAGTGCAAGTTCTCTTCCTCCTCCACCCATCCCCGTGAACGAGTAAAACCAACGCAAGTAATTAACCAATATCATTATGATGTTTACTAAGAGTCTGGAAAAAAGTCATCTCCAGGAAGTGGGGAGCAAGTGGATTAGGAGGGGTCCTTGTGGTCCTCGGGGAAATGACAGATACACAGAGGTCCTCAAAGTGTGTTCCTTGGACCAGCAGCACCGGCAGCACCGGCAGCACCTGCAGCATGGGGAACTTGCTGGAAATGCGAATTCTGGGGCCTTGTCCCAGACCTGCTGCGTTGAAAACTCTAGGGGTTGGTCCAGTAGTGTGTACTTCAACAAGGACCATCCGCCAGATGAAACTGTCATTGAGGAATGACAGAGGTACCCACTTCCCATACTGGGGACCATTCAGAGTGGAGTGTAAAGACCCCCCAACGGCCCACTCCTTGACCTCCGCTGCCCTTGTTCGTGCCTCTCCCTCTCCCCTGTTCCTTCCCTTGGGCTGCCTTAGTGGAACATCATCTCTGTCTCCTCGGCTGTTAAGATGTAGCTATGAGGTGTCCTCCAAAACCTCATGTGAAGCAACACAAGATTTTTCAGAGGTGAAGTGACTAGATTGAGAGGGATAACCTAATCAGTGGGTTAATCCACTGATGTGGATTAACTGGGTCGAAACTCTGGCAGGTTGGGTGTGGCTGGAGGAAGTAGGTCACTGGGGTCCTGCCTTGGGGGTTACAGTTTGTCCCTGGTGAGCAGAGCTTTCTCTCTGCTTCCTGGTTGCCATGTGCTGAGCTGATTTCCTCCACCACACGATTCCACCGTGATGTTCTTCCTCACCTCGGACCCAGAGCTATGAAGTCAGCCATCTACGGACCGAGACCTCTGAAATCATGAACCCCAAATAAACTTTCCCTCCTCTAAATTGTTCTGTCAGGTATCTCGGCCGTAGTGGAGAAAAGCTAACTGAAACCCCAGCTGTCTTCCAAAGTCCTACTCAAGACTCTCCTCCTTCAAAGACTCCTGCACCATCTCAGCCCTGAGGTTTGCTACCTGCTCTGAAGCCACAGCACTAACAGCAGCAGCTCTTGTCCCACGCTGCCTGTCCAGCTAGACCCTCGACTCCCCGAAAGGTCTTTGGGGAAGAGCCCTCGCCCCGGAAGGTGCTGTATCGCCCTGCAGCCCTGGGGCCTCCAAGGTGGAGGGCCAGAAAGCTTTTCCTCCAAGAGTACACATGGAAGTAAAAAAAGGGGATGCCTTGGGGCAGGGGGCCATGCTTCCCCTAGGATTGTCCCACTGTCATGTGGACCATGTGCAGGCCCTTCCCTGCAGGCCCTTCACGCCCTCCCCAGGTGGAGCAGAGGCTGAACACCAAAGGAATACAAAAGACCAAAGACAGGGAGCCGCCACTGCTGTCAGAGTCTATAAAAGTCCTGGAGCGACAGGCGAGCTCCTGCCTGCTGCTGCTGCCCTGCAACCCAAAAAAGAATCCATTCAGGCTCAGGGCCAAATGGTGCCCCCAGGACCCACCCAGCCCTGAGATCTGCAGTGGGGGAGGGAGGAGGGGGAAGGAGGAACACACACACCTCTGTCTGTCTCACACACACCTCTGTCTGTCTCTCTCACTACCTCTGTCTCTGTCTCTACCTCGCTGGTTATTACTGCTCTGTCCCCTCTCTGAAAATCACTCCATTCATAATTGGGATCGCCGAGACAATAATTCATTTTCGTTTTTGCTTCATGAAAGTTCAATTGTGACCCCAGGGACGGGGATAGGCTACCTTGCCCTTTGGGCTCCCAAGTACCCCCAAAACATACATTTCCAATAAACACCTTAAGTTTATTGATAGGAATGTGTAGGACTACAGAAATGTCATCCATTCATCCTTTTGAATTGCAAGAAAGGAATCATTCATCAGGAACCAGTGCATGTGTGTGAATCTGTGGGTTTGCCCAGGATCCGATATCTCAAGTGATAGGGCTTATTTATTTGTTCCCTTATTCATTTTCAGAATATGGTTCTCTCATATAGGTTAGCATTCTCCATTTCCCACACTCATGTGGAGGAAACAGGAAGTGCCCACACTAAGGTCACCACATTTAGCAAATTAGAGAGCCCAGTGAACCAGCAAATACAACTTTAAAAAAATGTAAATATGCTCTAAATAAGGCATGTGACAGTATGTCCACTAAGAAAAATTGGTTGCTTCTCTGAAATCCAGATTCACTGAGTACTGTGGTTTGCACAGGGTTTGAATATGCCCCCCAGATTTCTCACATTGGAAGCTTGGTTTTTAATGCAGCAATGTGAGAAGTGGTGGACCTTTAAGAAATGGGACCTAGTAGGAGGTCACCGGGGGTGACACCCTTTGTAGGGATAAATGCCATTCCCATAAGAACCCAGTTAGTTCTCAAGAAAGGGTTGTTATAAAAGAGCAAGCCTGATTCCTCTCCATTCTTGTCTTGCCATGTGATCTCTCCCTTTCACATGCACTCTTACCATGATACCATCTGCTAAGAAAACTTCTACCAGAGGTCAAATCCATGGGACCACCTCATCTTGGACTTTCAGTTTCCCAAACTGCAAGCTAAAGGAACCTCTTTTCTTTGTAAAATACCAAGTCTCAGGTATTTTGTGACAGCAATGGAAATAAAATTAAGACAATGAATGACCTATATTTTCGATGGTAACCTCATTAAATGGAGAAGGGGAAAGAGACACTGATTGAGGAAAACTTAAGTTTTTACTACACTTTATTACAATATTTAAAAAACCAAGAATCTCTTCTGCAACACATTTCCTAAAAGCAGAAATTAGGCTCCTTTTATGTTAGTGCAAAGGTAAGTGCCAAGCTGGGGTCTCAGATAGTGATTTTCAATCTCAGAAAGAGCTTAGCTGTTTTTGCAAAAAGGAAAGTTGGCAAGTGAATAGTGCCAATGTGGCCCGGCTGCTCTTTTGTACTTTGGAAGAAACAATTAAAATGGCTGGGACATTAAACTTTAAAGAGCTGGCTTGTTCATATTCAGAAGCTAATTTAAAAAAAAAAAAAAAACAGCCCGGTACCTGGGACGTTTTCAAAGAGGACGTGCTCTGTGGCCAGCCATTCTGCCTTCAGGACTCCAAATTTTGAAAATCATTACTCACAAGTAAACATTACAGATAAACACCTACAGGGGTAAGAAAGGTCTTCTTTGCTTGAACACATAGATGCCAGGTATAAAATTATTTTTTGCACCTTTTATATTATAAAAGCCACGATCTGAAAAATCAAATGAGTTCTGGAAATGACAGGTGCGAAGTAGTTTCAGTCTACAAATTGCTGAGCCTCTGTGAGGTGCCTTGCACAGGAGTTCAGAGGGGACAAAATAAGCAAAGCCAATCCCTACGGTCAAGAAAGCTCACATTTACATAGGGACGCAGACCTCTCAGCAGCCCTGGTTTACTGTGACAAGGTAACAATGTGTGCTGTGTGCTGGGACATGGGCTCAGGCCCAGCCCTGCCACTTGAGTGGAGTCTGAGCCCTGGGTTCTTGGTTTCCCGTGTATCAAATGAGAATGGAGGTGGGTCTCCTTCACTAGGTCGGCAGATGAACTGGGATAAGGGAGAGCAGGCTCACCACATGGCCCCACGTGGGAAGCGCTTCCTACATCTTAATTGCTATTACAGCATCGGCAGAGCTTTGGGGTCTGTGGGGGCACAGAGCGAGGAGACTGGCACTGCCTGGTTATGGACGCGGAGGCAGGGCTTATGGGCAACTTTTGCAGGCCTGGATCTTAAAGCAGAAAGAATCGAGGGCATGTTTTTCAAGGTGATGCAAACAGCACAAGACATCTGCAAGTGTCGGGTGGCATGACTGTGATACGAGGAATAACAGAATTTGGGTCAGCAGAGGGGACCAAGGACCCAAGGATTATAGGCCTCATAAACCATGTCAGGGGCTTGATCTTCTAGAGATTTGCAAAAACTCTGGTGGAGTTTAAAGAGGACTGGGATATAATCTGCATTTCTTAAAAAGGCCTCCGGGACGGAAGGGGAAATGAATGGGGAGTAAACAGGAGGGACAGCCGGGGCCACCAAAGCACCCATGACAAGCAGCAATGAAGGAGAAGGTGGAGTGGAGGACGCTGGAGGTCCAGCAGGTGAAGAAGGCAATAGTAACACAAAAGGCACCCAAAAACAGACTCTTCCAGGACTTGGAGACCAACTCCAAGTGAGAGGTGAAGGAGAGGAGAGTGTGAAGAGTGACTCCAGGTTTCTCCCTGGGGCAGTACAGGTGGAGGCGCCATTTATTAAATAGAAAACAGGCTCAGAGATGAAGATGGGAAGACAGAGAGTGTGACAGCATAATCCCACTTTAATTTTACTGAGCTTGGGGTATACATGGGGTATTCCGGTGGAGAAAAAATCCAAAGTGATGAGGGCAAGAGGCCTGAGGGAGACCTCTCTCTCTCTCTCTCTCTCTCTCTCTCTCTCTCTCTCTATAGAGAATATAGGTGGTAATTGCAATCGATGGCTTGGAGGAACACCTGGAGACCCCATGAAGGGACTGAGAATAGCAGCCAAAGAGGTGGGACCCTTGAACCATCACTCACAACAGAGGCCATTTCAGGAGGACCCTGGGGTCAAACGCCCCACTGAGTTCCACAATGTCCTTTAGATTTGGTGGTCACTAATGACCCTACAACGGAGGTGTTGATCAGTTGGCATTTCCAACTGATGCCAATAGTTGTCACTAAGAACTTGCAAGAGTGACTTTGTCCAGCCCTGACCAGTAGAGATGTCAGGTGCACAGAAAGAAAACTCAGCATTTCAAAAGAAAATCAGATCCGTGATTTCACCACAAGACTCTAAAGTTGTTCTCTGAGCCCCAGTATAACTACGAGAGTATATTTCACCCAAAATATCCACACAAGACCTCACTAGTAATCTTGCCTTTTAACCACTACTCAGAATGATTGTTTCTGAAATACTTTCTGTGACATCTCTACAGACATACCAGTAGAAAGTCCTAGAAGGAACAGCCCAAAGTGAGATGAGAACAAACAGTGAATCTACCAAGACAATTAGCACTCATTTTTCTCATCAGTCAGTATGTTTAGAGGGACTAGTATTCATGTGGCCCTGTACCAAGCATTATGGAGCTTACTACATGACCAGCCCAATATAACACTCAATAAACGCTGGCTAGGGCTGTTGTCTAAGATACCCAGTGTGGTCAGTTTTTTTAAAAGTTTACAATCTAGTTGGAGGGAAGGTAATTCAGGACGTATGAAGGCTCCAGAGATGTAACATGAACATAGATGTGACATGTGCACCCAGCACAGTACCTGGCATGAGGAACTGAGAGGATGTGTCAGACAGGGGAAGGCCTTGGAGAAGAATTGAAGCTAGAACTCAGTCATATTTTATTCACTCACTCT
The DNA here is from genome assembly GCF_048772815.1 of Callospermophilus lateralis. Lineage (NCBI taxonomy): Eukaryota > Metazoa > Chordata > Mammalia > Rodentia > Sciuridae > Callospermophilus > Callospermophilus lateralis. Next base: position 17,559,097 of record NC_135321.1, read on the forward strand.
CTGTGTCCTTCAGATGGCATAAGAGATTCTCTGTCTTAAACTGTAGTCGCTTATATGGGTGAGGAGTGAGATCTATGGAGTTCTCCAGGGACAGTCTCATACCCAGGTGGACACTTACCTAAGCCTTCGATGGTAGCAGTACTAACAGGCACCCTGCGGTGTTCCATTCTGTGCTACAAAATGCCCACTGTCGAACACATATCCCCCTCCTTCTCCTACTTCTCCTCCTCCCATCTTAAATAGTATGCTGGCATGGTTTTTCTGAATGGCTCACTTGTGTATTATTTGTAATAATAGACATTAAGGTTACCATAATTATCTCATCACCTGGTGTCAGGGTTGAGGGCACAGGACAGTCCCCGCTGAGGTCTCAAACTACTGCTCCTGGCTGCCTGGTGAACTAGCAGGCCACTGGAGTAACTTCACTGACCTCTAGCTGACCTGCAGGATCAATGAACAATTAATTACTATCATCCCGCTCCGGGAGAGATAGCTCACTGCCATTTCTCAATTACAACTGGAAGCGCCCTTTGGCTGACAGCTGCCTGTCGGCCAAACCAAGCCCATTACTGATTCTCACCAGCACCTTCCACCCCCAACTACATACATAGATGCACACAAACACAGCCTGACTCTCGTCACACCCATTCGCAATCACATAGTCCACTTCCTCTTCCTACCCATGACACCCACACACGCAGTCACCTGAATGACTGACTCAGGTCACACCAGTCGTCTTTATCAGTATTGATTTTCCTGATGTATCACCTAGGCGCCTCATACCATGGTCGAAGGCACAACTCAGGATGATTGTTTTTGAAATACTTTCTGTGACATCTCTACAGACAAAACCTTTGGTATTTTTCACCATCACCTCTTCCTATATTTTCAGTGCTCTCTCCTGCTATTAGCCAAGACTTTTTTGATTGCACACAGCTCAAAAAAGCAGGGAAGATGTACAGACTCACTTGAAAAACCAGAGGAACACCTTGCTCAGACACTGTGGGGTCCGGGTGCTGGAACAGTCACTATAGCTCGATCTCTTGATTCCCTCTGGTTTCCTCCCAGGTTGGATACCTCCACAAGGGCTGTCCCAATATCCCTGGGGGTATGTTACCCACAGAGTTGTGACTTCTAATGACAAAGGAGCACCTAGACCTGAGAAAGAGGAATTCCAGCAAGAATCCCAAGAGCGTGTCTCTTGGTCAAACTTGAATTCATCTGCATCCTTGGACCAATCACATGCCCAGAAATTTCCTCTCCTGCTCAGACTCCTGATCCCCAATACTCAAAGTAGACTCAACCTGTGGCCAGTCATGGACCTTGCTGACTGTACAGAGCGAAAGCACTTTGCTAGCCCAAAGCTTGACCTAGGGAGACCAGTGACTGTTTAAAGCAAGTGCCAAATCCATGGTTTCTGATTTCTTGTCAGAAAGCAAAACCACCTGAAGTGAGTAGTGTACAATATGTACTAAACTGATCCAAGCACCTGGTACAGAGAGAACCCACCAGGTTTGCAGTTCTTCAAGGAGCATGCTTATGATCCCGTTCCTTGTAAGTACAGTCTACTTTGCCCCATAGCCAGAAGAAAGTAACATTCCCCTATCACAGGCTGCTCCATCCTGGGGAAGATTGACTCTTCCACTTGGTGAGATTTCAGAGAACCAGGTAAATCCACTGACTTACATTTGCCAGGAACAGTGTCTCCAAAAGGAACGTGGATGTATCTTGCCAATGCTCACACCTGGCTGACTTTATCAGGAGCTGGCTGCCCTCCCTTCCTGGTCCCTACCACAGGGAGGTGATCCATCTCTCTTTATGGGGTGAGTTGTTCAGTGTGCACGTTCCTGACTGGAGAGCCAATTGGAGTCTCCTGATGTCCAATTTTACCAGAGAGCCCAACACTTCAGGTAAACTTTGATCTAATTTATTTCCTTAATTGGTTAGAACCAAGAGGGCACAAAGTATAAGCACTGAGCACATCCACCCTTCAAGCACAATAATAGCAATTATCATTGCTATTATTATGGGGACCCTCTCCCAATCCCAGAAACAGTAGGGAACCAGGCCAGCAATGGTCCAGGCCTCTTTCTTTCTTTCCCTAAGAAAATAATCTGGCCTGAGTGTCCCCCCTACAGGGGGGTGGTGGAGCTTGTCCTCAGCAGAGAACACAAAAGTAATTGGAAAGTCGCATCTCCAGCCTGAAGAAGCACACCAGTCCCGGAGGTTTGGGCACTAAATCATACCGGAAGACCATATATCTGCCCAGGGAAGGAGGAAGCAATTGAAACTCAGTATTTAAAAGTGGTCCCAGATTTATCCTGCCTCTTGACAGCCTACAAAATGTTAGAGAATAGCCCCTGCCTTTCTCTGGACAATAAAACAGGATCCATTGTCCAGAAATTGGCCCTGAGAAAGTTCATCGTTCATTCTCCTGTGACCTTCCTGAGACACAAACACCGCAAGCCCGAACTTACCATCTAACGGTCTCCTGCTCCTACTCATTTGCCAAGGAAGTACTGCCCTCCAGCACCCCGGGATGCCTCCCTCTGTGCATCTCCATGGAGATAAATCTCACCCACCAGCTTTACCCAGGGCCCTGTCCTCCCCCACAACACCCCCCCACCAAGCTCCCAGAAAGGATTTTTTAAGCCAAATATTTTGCCCTGTTTCTACTCAGAAAAGGTTTCTATTGTTTAGACAACAATGAATTAAAATCCAAAGTTCTCACCAGTTACCTGACCCCCTAATCGGACTGACTCCCTGTCAAGCTGATTACTGATGACAGGCGGACAGTCACCACACCTTGTCTGTGGGCAGCTGAGCCTAACTGCCTTGCGACCCCCGTCAGCACAGGGTTGGGTAGCTTCATCTGAAGTTCTCAGTCTGAAGAACTGGGAGTAACACAGGCTGCTGACAATCCCCCTTCAGTCTTGCAGTAGAAACTCACCTTATTGTCACCTTGTTGACGACGAACAATTAAGCTGATTTCCAAAAGGCCCACATCAACCAGTCACTGAATTAAAAAAAAAAAAAAAACAAAAAAAAACCAGGATCTGCTCTCGATCTGCAGTGGCAAATGTGTAGACAAGGTCAGGGATCTAGGTTTACAACTTTGATCTCAGGTGGGAATCTGGAAGAAGCTGCCTATAGAAGACCAGGGACATTTCCAAAAATCCAATTTCCAGAGCCCTGGGCTGGGTAGTCTGCATGCTCTTGTTTATTCTTGCCTTGTGTCCTAACTTGGCATTTGATGCCCACCTCTAGGTTCTGGCTCAATACCCATCTTGGTGCTCCCAGTTCCATAGACTTATGATTGACCTGCCGCAGGGCTTTTGGATGGGCTGTGCCTCTGCCCAGACGTGACTTCCCCCCTCCTCCCTCCACACCACCTCTGCTCCTCTCAGCTCTCTTCCATCTAGGTCCTAGCCTAGACATTCCTTGGTTCAGGAACACAACCTTCTTCAACCTGGCATTCTGCTCTAAGGGATGCATCGGTGTTCTCTGCTAGGGCTGCTACTAGGTATCGAGGGCTGTTATAACAAATACCCCGACAGGTGGCTTAAACAACAGAAGTGTATTTTCGCACAGTTTTGGAGACTGGAAGTCCAAGATTAAGGTCTTGGCAGAGTCGGTTCCTTCTGAAAGCTGGGAGGAAAGACTCTGTTCCAGGCCCCTCTCCTTGAACTGCAGATGGCGTCTTCTCTCTGGGTCTTCATTTGGCGCCTTCCCCCTATGCATATCTGTGTACCCACACTTTCACTTTGTACAGGGACACCACTTATATATAGTTATATTTAATTAGGGTCCTCCCTGAATGCCTCGTTTTAACCTGGTGACTTCTGTTATTATCGATCTCCTAATACTGTCCCATTCTGGGATACTGATGGTTCGGATGTCAACAGATGGATTTGGGGAGACCAAAACTCAGCCCCATAACAGGGTCCTCATCACTTCATACCTAAAGATACTAACGGTCCTCATTCCTCTCTGAGCCCCCCACCCATCTAGGAGCAGAGTCTGGCTCCCCGGCTGGGCATAGGGTAGTTCTCAATATCACATCCTGCTCCTCCCTTTCTTTTCTTTCTTTTGTAGCTCTTGCTCCTGACAGCCTGAGCCCTGGGGGTCACCGAAGTCCCTGAGATGCCCAGAGTGGGTGTGGGGCAGAGGGAATTTGGGAGGGAGGGACGCTGGGCATCTCCATTGCTATTAGTAATGCTGCCATAACAACCTAGTCACATCTTTCCCATCTGCCCCGCCCTCTAGGGAGCCACCGTGGCGGGGGACATGTGTCCCTCCTTGGCAGGTTGTGCATCAAGCTAATTCTCCAGCTCCATTTTTTAATCTATTCAGTGGTTCCAGGAATCCAGCCATGTGCTCTAATGGGCCCCTGTCATTAGAGGCTTGGCAAACGCTCCCACTCTGGGGCTCCTCAAAGCCCCGGAGAGCTGGCCAAGGGCTGAGAGGCACCAAGGCCATTTTCAAAAGCAAAAGGGCAGCAGGATCATGGTCCGACATTTTTTTAAACCTGCATTTATTTAGTAAATAATGTATGTTAATGCAACATATGCTATATTATGCAATAATTATGGAAGGCCTGGTCTTCCTATCCCAGACTTTAGTTGTCTTCTGCAGCTGCCCAGCGGGAGTTCTGCATCCCCCTCTAGCTAAGGACTTTTTTTTGGGTCCACGAAAGGTCAGCAATGGTGGGAAGCCAGCCCCTGCCATCCCACCTCCTATGGGGATGCCTGTCCTCCCTTCCCCCACCCCTTCCTACCCCCCACCCCAACCCCTGATGGTTGGCCTATGATACCCAGACCTGTCAAATCACCTCATCCCTTGTCATTTTGGTCCCAGTTGATATAAGAAGGGAACTTCGTGACTCAAGTTGCTTCCTCTGGCCGTCTCCTAAGCAGCTCATGGGTTGCAGATGCTGCTTTTCCCTTTCTTCTCCAGGGCACCAACACAGTGCTAGGACCAAGCCAGATGCATTCCAACTGCACTGGCTGAAACCTGAATGTGAAATCTGAATATGAAATTTGTTGGGAGCATGTATTGGGGACAGAGGCGGGTGACTGACTGCAAAGGCACAGGGGAGAGATTTCTGGAACGATGGTGATGTTCTGATTCTTAACTGAGTAGTGGTTGCCTGGGTGTGTACATTTTCCTAAACCCACCAAACAATACAATTAAAATCTACATTTTGTGGTATGTAATTGATATGTCAGTGAGGTTGATAATTGGCACATGATATTTGTGAGAACTTGAATGGCAAATACAGCACATCAACTCAGAACAATGCCTTAGGTTCTGTATTGTTGGAAAAATTTTATCTTTCAATGAATTTTTAAAATTCACGTAAGACATTTTTTACTCACATAAAATGGGCCAGAACCCAGCACCAGGAGCCTGGTTTTGTGTCTGACAGCCCAGGGGATCTTGGCTGCATGTTTATTCTCTGTGACTCTCTGTCCCTTTAACTATCAAGGGAGGCTCCAGACTGGCTAATCTGTAACTTTCTCTTTAACTCTGCAACTCAATAATCAGGCTGCACCATTCCTATGTGCTGAATAAATTACCAGGTCACTAGAAAACTGAGTGCCAGTGACATCTGGTATACTCCTGATGCATGCTTGCCCTTTCACCAGCCCATCCATGCTTCCTGAATTCCTTTTCATCTCTTTTATCTATTTATTTTTTTCTGAATTCTTTTCTAGTGACGTCTCTTCTTCACCTGGTTTCTTATTATTTTGGCAACTCAAAGATGTGGATTTTTTTTTTCTGATAGGGACCCTAGAACCACCAACTTTTCAAATAATCCCCTTCCCTTGCAACAGGAGTTCATGTTTATCAAATGCTTACTATGGACCAGGTACTAAGCTGAGGACTTTTTAAGCTTCATATCATTTGCTCCTGACAACTCTGTGTGATGTGTTTTATTATTGTTCTCATTTTGCAGACAAAGAAACTGAGCCATAAAAAAGTTAAAGGGATGCACCCAAGCTTACTCAGATCATGCATGGTGCAGCATGGCTGTGAAGGGAGGGCTCCAGAGCCTGCGTGCTTGACCACAGGGCTGTTCTTCCAAACCCAAAGTGCTTCTAGAAGATTGGTAACATCATGTTCTCTTTTCTTTATTACGAACAAATACATCTTAATGTAACAACCAAGATGAAAACACTCCTAGTATAAAATGGCTGGTAGGATGATCCCCCAATTTTTTTTTGAAGTCTTTTCCTGGAGTCTTATGGTTGTTGGGAACCAAGGAAGGATTCACACTGAGACTGAATCATCAGTGAGCAAAAACAGGGGTTTCAGAGGCAGATCTCCTCTTACCCTGCTCGAATCTTCACAAATGCCATAGAGCCATAGAAACCTTCCTGGAAAATTTGAAGTCAGGTGAGTCTCATTTAGAACAATTCCAGAAAGGTGTTTCTCAAATGGTATCTTTCTGATTATCACATTTTAGAAGCTACTACCATATATTTCTTAAAAGTGAATTCAAGGTCAAAGACGTTTAAGAAATGCTGGATCAAATTTAAAGACATCTTACAGGAGTGCACTTCAGAGCTGGTATGATGCAAAGTGAATTATGACTCTCTGAGGGTAGTTTGCCTTTTTTTTTTTTTTTTTTTTTGGACCACAGAAGAGTATTGTTAGTAGTGGTGGTAAACAATGTATGTGGTAAGGGTGATGCAAAAGTACATAGTGGGTTTTGCCAAATGTCTATTAACATCTTTTGGAAAACCACAGAAGAACATTTGGAAAAATACTGCTACAGTGCATAGAAAATTCAGAGAAGTTAATATGGTAGCCAGACTCCAAGATGGTCTCCAGTGATTCTCGCCTCTTGGTATTCCTATATTTGTCTAGTCCTTTCCCAGGTAAGGCTGACCTACATGACCAATGGGTATGGTAGATGGTAAGAGTGTGACTTCCGAGGCTAGGTCATAAAAGGCATTTCAACTTCTACCTGCTTTCTCTTGGATCATTAACTCTGGGAGGAGCTGGCCGCCATGCCATGAGGAACTCAAGCAGCCCTGTGGGGCCCACGTGGTAAAGACCCGGGGTGCCTCACCCAGTCCCCACTGAATTGCCAGTCACGAAAGTTTGTCATCTTGGAATCAGATTCTCCAGCTCTAGTCCTGTCTTCAGATGACTGCTGTGCCAGCTGTTCTCATCTGACCCAATGAGAGTCTGTGAGCTGGAACTACCCAGCTAAGCCACTCCTGAGCTCCTGACCCCCCCAAAACTGTGTGAGATAATAAATGTTAATTGTTGCCTTAAGCCATTCAGTTTTGGGGTCATTTGTCATAAATCAATAGGTAATTAATATAATTAAGCAGAGTTTCCATGATGACTCAGTGTAACAAGCATTTGGGCTTGTTTATATATACCTTTTAGAAATAAAGAACAATGGCATTCTAGCCATTATATTTCCCTCCCAATTATTAGGACAAAAGTCTAGAAGACCTAGAACATCCCCTCCCTAACTTTCCAGATTCTGTCTTTTTGTCATTCAGCAAAATGGAACACAACAAAGACATTTCCTTTGGGATGCTTTTCCCCAATTGACAGAGAGACCAGTAGTGATCAGAACTAACATGTGACTCCCATAGCTTGGTTTCCCTCCAGTGGAGGTGGGTACCTGATAAAGTCAGTTTGATTGCACTGATTAAGCTTTATAGAGAGAACAATGTGATGTCACTACACCAACTACCTGCCTGCCTCAACACCTAGCTGTGAGGTCGAATACCTGGGACATCTGGGTCGGAAGTTCTCATTTTACTTAAGGGTTGTGCTTATGGAAAAGGTAACAGTGGTGCCCACCTATCAACTCTACTTCTGGTCCCTGAGTCAGGGAACCACCTCTTAAAACCCTTTTAAATTCCTTTTTAAAACCACCTCTTAAATTCCTTTTCCTCAAGGAAATCTCACAATCTGAGCAGGAGATCACATTACATCCATATTTTAAGGTCTACTTTTCTATGATATAGTTTTGCTATTTGACAAGAGAAAATTTGAGCTATTTCCTAGTAGAGAAGGATACACAGTGTAAAAGAACATATTTAAAGATTCAGCATTGAATGATGTTAATAACAAGGATTTGATGCTTGGTCTGAAGTTTCTTGAAAAATAATAATTAAAAAGGAGATAAGTCGTTAATAGATATATTAATTTATATATGTTCTATGAATAGAATATGGTCACAACCACCAAGTTAAATAAGGGAGGCTGCATTTCCCCGAGGCTTGAACAAGGATAATAAAATATTGCTTTTGTGGAGCCCCTTTCTTGGAAGGAGAGCTCATAAAACTTTATCAGACATATATTTGCTCTACTAATGTAATCATTTAATCTTCCTCCTGTTTTTTTTGAAGGCATCTTTACTACCATGTGGCGGGGACCCCAGACTAATTGTGTTTACAGACAATATCAAGCCATCTCCTGGAAAGGCCTGATTTTCTGAAGGAATTAACAGTGAAAACCAACACATGATTTCTCTCTTTATCAAAACCATTCTTAGGGTTTCATACTATTGTAGCCATGTTCCTGTGAAGCAAGCAGCCTGTTGCTCTGATTAACCTTATCTGCCGTCTCCGCGTTCATCCTGGGTGGCGCAGGGACCGTGGGAGAGTAAACACTACTCCCAACCTCACCTTTCACCTCTTCCTAATCTTCCTGTCAGGGCTCCTAGCAACTGTCCTGCCCCAAGAACCCAGGTAAAAAGTGGAGGGGCGTGAACTCAGGCAAAGCCACTAGGCCGTTTGACCAATGTCAACCCAGAGGCCAGCTGGAGACTTCATTCTAGGATCTTCCTGAAAAAAGCAGCTCACTCCCAGGAGTATTATTGGTCACATCCTGCCAGGGATGACCCAGCACGGAAGGAGGCAAAGCGTGTCCACCCTTCAGATCCCTTTGTGCTTCCATTTTGCCCAGAGACGTGACAAGTCAAGAACCCCCGTCTTTGATCAGTGTTGTGTTTGCAAAAGAGGAAAGGGCAGTCAGGCAAGCCACATGATAGGTGAGGGGGTGCTCAGGACAGCCTGGTCCTGCAGGCCAGAGGTGGCGCTGTGTGGACTCTTCCCTCCACTGACTTGTCTGCAAGAGATGCTTCTCTGTCAGTATCGAGACTTTTATCCTTTTAGTCATTAATGAAAAGAGAGAAAAGGCACAATTACCAGCAGTGCAGGGACCAAGAGAACATTTCCAAAGCCAAAGCTCCCGTGTCTCCAGTCATTATTCTCCAGTTCTGTCTCTTTATAAGCCAGTCACAGCTCTTGATGTGATTGAAATCCCATATCCATGCCTTTCCTCCTCTGCTCTAGATGGAGGCCCAAAGGAATAAATAAATGGATGTTCGGATGAACAAACGAATGAATGAATGATTTTTTTTTCCACACAGAATATAGCATTCCATCGCCAGGGCAACCCAGTGAGGCAGGCCAGTCATGTGATCCTCCCTTTTCTATTAGAGGTGAAACTGAGGGGCAAAGGAGCCTATGACATCCCAGGGCTGGCTGCACAGAAGATGAGAAGCACCTAATGAGAACCCACGATGCTCTTTCCAACCTGGAAGGAAACGGGAGAAGTGGGCTAAGTAAACTGTCCACAAACCAGCTCTTGGTGGTGTATGTTTTGGGTTGAGTCCACTCCTTCTGCTGGACATGGCCCTCTTCCCTCTGCACTCTGTTCCATCCACACGTTCCCAGGGATCCTTCCCTGTCAAAACCCTTAGGAATTGCTGTTTCTTCCTTCCTGAGACCTACCCAAGGAAGTAACTTCTCCCCCAGCCTAGGGGCCTTTCTAAGGCTGCTCCTGCTTTTCTATAGTCTCCTCACCTCAGCTAGCTCATCTCCTCCATCCCTGGACCCACTTTGCAGTAACCATGGCCCTGGTCCAGGCATGCACACACCTTTGCCCATGTGACTACACCTACCACTCCTGGGAAAAGTCCAGTGGAAGAAGGTATTTGTATCATACATCATTCGCATTGGGGCCAAACCAAGACCCCTCAAAGGGCTGTTTGTCTTCCTAACAGTAAGTGGAAGAAATTAAGAATCAGATAATGTGAGACAATAGTTGTCATGTAAGCCATCTTGGATCCCACTGTCTCTAAACACTGTGTTATTAAATTCTCTGGCCCTCTCCTTCCTTTCTCTGTTCCCTGAGGCATAGGGTAACCATAAGCAACGAGACTGATTTATTTTTTGTTCATTAAAAAAAACAAAAAAGAATTGCTCAAATCACTTTCCTTTTCCAATGACATCCTCATTGTTCAAAATAGATTGATATATCTTTAGGAGTTTCTCCCATTGCTTTTTGAATATTCTTTTGGATTATTCTTAATAGTGGCAATTTTTTATCCTTGAGAGAGGGTTTAGCCATGGCTATTTGGCCAAATAATAATAATAATTCAATGTATAAATAAGCATTTTTACAGGTTCAGAGAATTATGACATCTTTAGTATTAAAATTTATGACTAAAGAAGGTGGTAAATATATTTGAGCAAAAATTTTGACATGACTACAAAAGAAAAAAATAGGTTTTGGAGGATGGCTCAAGAATGATCTAAATGCAAACCAAAGACCAAGTTCTACACAGGCTTGGAGAAGTGTTGGCCCCACTGTCTTGCCAAGGAGAGTGCCTTGCCCGGATTTGGACACATTCATTCCTATGTGCTAGTTGTGAAAATCACAGTAACCGCACCAGGAGCTTTCAACAAACATTCAAAAGTGCCTACTAAGTGTCACATGCTGGAATTATAAACAAAAGTGCAGGGCTCCAGTGTCTGGATTTGCAGCCTGGTGGAACAAATGCAATTGTGTGCCTAGTGCAGGCATAGGGGTCTGAAGGTCCATGCAGCACAAAGAAGACGTCTGTAGGTACTAAGCAGGTGGACCAGTGTGCAGATGAGAACCAAGGATGTTTTCTCTCTGCCTGGCTCACTGCTTCATGTGCCCAGAGTGCTGCTTACGTTCTGAGTATCATCAGGACTAGAAACCCAGGTGTGTCTGAAGTGCAACACAATGCTCTTTCCAATACAAAGGTTACTTTCCTTTTATTGAAAGGTAAGCATTTGATTGCATTTTTTAAACTTCCTCAGTACACACTTCAACTAAAGCAAAGACTAGAACAGTCCTTGACACACTGTGAGTGCTCTTCAAATATTTACTAAATGAGGCAGGGGCAAGGTACCACGGAAACAAGAGAAAGGGAAGAGGATGCAAGAGATGCAGCACCCTGGGCATCAAGCAAGCCTTAGGTTTGCCATTTCAGGAAAAGGAAGATGAGGTCCAAAAATATGAGGTCCTTTGCCCCGAATCATTCAGTGTCAGAAATAGACCACCCAACTCCTGAACAGAGACTGACAGAAGAAAACACCAAGTGCCAGTCAATGAGTAGATTCAGGAAGCACATGAAACCCCTGGGTTGAGATTTCTCTACTCCTCCCCTCCAAGGCCCTACTAGAATCCTTAGCTCTCTGACTTTAATCAGTATTGATCTCTATAAAAATTTAGCACCCTTGAACATACAAGAATAAAAATGTAAACTTCTTAAAAGCTTCTCCTTAGAAGGAATAAATTTTCATCCCTTGTCGAAAGCCTTGTATTACTAGTACCAAGAGCAGAGTGATGGTCTTGTCCACCTTCTCTTTACCTTTTTGCTGGAGAGATTCCTCCCCTAAGATTCCAGGGATAGCCAAACACAGGTCACCAAGACTAGATAGATGAGATCAACAGCAATCTATTAATTGTGTATAGTCATGGCCCAGGGCAGGGGACATGGCATACCATGCAGGTCCACATAGGAATTGTGTTCCGGGACTGTGGGGGGCAGGCTCTGTAGTAACCAGGGGTGAGGTGCCCTGGTCTGTAGGAAGATGACTGGCATGTTTGAATAAAGTCATGCCTGGCAGCTGGGTGAAATGTATTAGACTGAGGACAAAGTGGGAGGCAATTGGCCCAGCAGTTAGGGGAACTCGGTGAGCAGGGAGCCTTTCCTCTGGCCGGGTGAGGGAGGTGTTAGATGAGAACAAGAGAATTCACAGGTAGGTCTTTGAAGCCCTGGAGACCAAAAGGTATCAAAGCACCATATAGAATTTTTTAAATGAGATATGGGGGCAGGTGCTATAGAATGGGAGAGGGAGAGAACAGGGTCACAGTACTTCCCGTGTTGGGCCCATCCTTCCAATATAGCGGATAGCACCCCACACAAGCCAATCAGCTGCTCAGCTACAGAAGCCTTAACAGCACTCGGGAATATTTAGTGATATGGAAAAATAGTCCCCATGGAGTGAGGACTATTTTTCCATATGTAGACAGGGACTGAAGAGTTCAAAGAATAAGCTCCCCATCAGATGTGAAAATGACCCGTTAGTTTTGGCCAGCCGCTGGCTTTCTCTGGGTGATAGAATTATGAGTGACTGGTTTTCTTCTCCTGGTTTTTCTCTGGTCCCCAACCTTTTCCATGATAAATTACAACTACTTTTTTAAATCATGTAGAAAATAAAAAGTATATTCACAAAACAAAATTTCAATAACACCAGCCTCGAAATTGCCCATGTATTTACCTTTACTGAAGATCTGCATTTCTTCATACATCTTCAAATGACTTTCTAGCTTCTTTTCATCTTGACCAGAAGGACAGACTCCCATTAGCATTTCTCACAGAACAGATCTAATGGTAACAAACTTGTAGCATTCCTCTCTGAAAGCGTGGGAAAAAATAATATTTGGCAGTGGTGGGTGGGGGGACCCAGAAGGCAGAGACTTGACTGCCCCCATTTCCTGGGGACAACTTTAGGAGTGAATATACAGTACTAGAGGACACTCAGCTGAAAGTTTTAAAGATGGAGCTTAGAAACAAGAACAACCATGTTGGCCTGGTGAAGAGACCCAGGTCTCGCAAGAACTCTGCCTCTTTGTCCCTGGGGTCTTGGAAGTCACTTCATCCTCCAGTTTCCTCTTTCTTTATATAGGAAATTGGGGAGGATTAAATTTAGACAAGAAACACAGACCCAGGTGCCTACAACACCTGGATGCATCATAAAATAAATGAGGCAGCCAGAGGACATCAGCCTTCAGAGAGCAAAAGGGGGCCACAGTCTTTCCATTGTTCCCAAGAAGGAACAGATTCTGAAGTTGCCAGAGATTCTGATTTTTCAATAAAATTCTCAAACTTTATTTTTATTTGAAACCACCTGATGGTTCAATATTGACAATATTGACAATGAAAGAATATGCAAGCCAAAAAAGACAGAGTCAGACAGGGCAGGTGAGAAAAGATCTGTCCATTATGCAGACCCATCTGGCCACCGGTTCACAACATCTGGATTGATGTGACCTCTGACTTCTCTCCTAGCTCTGGAACTTTGCAGTTAAGTGGAGATTGTTCATATCTCCTCCTCTGATGTGAGATGTACCGCGGGAAGGACCAACATAGGTGCTTTCTCTCTTTGGGTGACACTCTTGAAGGTTGAATACACAACAGGTGTCAGACTTTCTCCAGCTGAGGAACTTCTCTCTAACTCCACACCATGTCCACATCTGAGCTCATCATCTTGCATTTAACATGGCTGGACACTTCATGCTCCCCTCCCTCGGGAGGCCTCTGTGTCAGCCAATGACCTTTGTCATACCCCCGTGCCTTTGAGTATGCAAATGAGGAGCTTTTCTTATCAAGCTGGATAGATAAGATGGACATACTTGCATGTCACAAAGCAGATATGTGCAGTAAAGTCCCAGTTACAGGGGAACAGGAGGTTCTGGAAATATTTTGTAAAAAGAATATTGTGTAAGTATGAGAAGGGTCATCAGATAATATCAGCTTTTACAGATTGTGCTGCTCAGAAGGGAGTCTATAAAACACTCTCCACAGAGACTCAAAAGGAGTATTGATTTTTTTTTTTTTTTTTTTAGGAGCAGAGGGGGTCAAAATTACATGCCTTGCACAACAGCAGCCACGGTTCTGCCACTCTGGATCTTTCTAACAAAGAACAAAGTCAAGGAAAAGTAGAAAGAGATGGAAAAGGGGGACAAAGGGAAAGGCATTGTCTGGTCCCTGAAAACCTTCCCCTGGCCACAGCACCAAGGCAGGGTTAATCTCCTCGGCCAAACCAGAACCTGGTTTCATGTGGTGGCCGCTGGAGTTGACAGCAGTCTCTGGGGACACTCCCTTTGTGTCTGCAGAAAGACAGAGGGAAAGGTCACCACAGGACAGGCTGTGGCCCAATGGCTCTGTCAGCCAGACTTCCCAGGTTGATTCACCTGCTCCTTCAAGTACAAGAAATGCCCAGAGGCGCTGGCCTTTCCCTAGTCCAGCAGGATGGTGACGAAATCAACACTGCAGCATTGATGGCATGCCCCTTGTGACCAGAATATGGATACTTGCTGGTGCCTTTTTCCCTGGAAGAACAGGCAAATGGAAGGAAGAAAGGTGCCACTCTTGTACTGTTGTAAATGCTGACCGGGCACCAATGTCCAGTACGTGGACCTGGAAGAGGTCCTTGGTCCAAAGAGGTAACAGAGACCTCGTTAGGGTGGAAATAGTGTTCATAAAGTAGAGTTCATTTTTCTGGTGGCTGGGAAGTTATCAGAGTGGGTTAAGCAAAGATGGTTCTGGAGATTCATAGCAGAACAGGCAAGTGAGCAATGGCATCTTATTACTTGATATTTACTGGAAGTGAGGAGGTCTGTGTTTTAGTTCTTCCTCCCTCTCAGGTTCTGCCTACCTAAGAACTATATCCAAATTGCCTGAAAGGATCAAAGTACTAGCTATTAAATCTAAAGTTTAAGATGCCAAGAAAGCTGGTCGGGAGAGGCCCACAGGGCCTCCTGTCTGCCATCCCAACTTGAATTGATGTTCTCAGGCTTAAGCAGAAAGATTGGAAATTAGAAAAGGAAGCACTGTGCAGCAGAGAGTGGAAAGGACTATGGGAGAGAGGAAAGGTGGGCCCACGTTACCTGCGGTTCCGTGGAGTGATCCCGCCTCGGGTGACAGTGGCCTAACGCATATGGACTCCAGCTGATCCCACCAAATAGCCTTGAGGAGGTAGAGATCAGGTGAGAATTCTCTCTAGTACTTCTCTGCTATGTAGAAATGTGAAGAAGAGGAGATAAATGTTTCCTTACTTCTCACAGACACCTGTGAAGCAAGGCAAGGCTATTTGAGTGCTCAGAGCTGATGTAAAAAGGGCCCAGCTGTAAAACTAGATACTAATTGAAAACAGAGCAGGTTTGGCAGATGCAGGGCTGTGGGTTGTTCATGCTGGCCCATGGAAAGTGAAGTCAACCAGCAAGGTGACACTGACCTCTTGATTTGCATAAGATCCAACCAAAATGGCGGCCATCCTGCCAGCGATCCATCAGGGCCCAGCCCCAGGGAGCATTCTACCTCAGAGGCTTGAAGGTGGAAGGTGCATCCAACTTCTAGAGCCAGCTAAGCTCCTTTCCTAGCCTGGGAATTTGTGGGGATGGAGTTCTCCCTAGCTTGAACATTCAGGAAAACAAGAATAGCCATGATGACAAATTAGTCCAAGGACCAAGCAAGATTCAGTTAAAAGCTGGGGACTTAACCTGCGTGAGGCCAGACACTTCCATACAACTGTCATTTCTATTCATCCGTGTTTTTCAGCTTAGTAAAATCTTGCTCACTCAAATCCCCTTGCTAAGACCCTGCTCCTTTCTCTGTGTACATGCCCTCCACCCCTTCCTTATAATCCCTTTGGGCTCAAGCCTGAACTGAAGCTAAAATATTTATAGGGAGAAACTATTAGCAAAGTTCATTGATTAAGGTTGTGTTTACTATCGCCAACAGTAGTCTTTCATTAACTAAGTTCTCCCTTTTTTACCACTGGTCATTAATGCTGATCACTGAAGGATCATGGAACTCTGGTTCCTGGCCAAATTGCTCAGCTCCCACACTGGAAGCTGTGCTTGGCCAGTCTTTTCTTAGCAGCGCAACCTCAGGAAAAAAGCTCAGGGATTACTTCAGGTAGTAAATGGTTACCTGTCACAACAGCACCACGGCCTGACCCCCATGGCCCTTTGGCTTATGGGGATTAATCTATTCTTTTCCACTAGCAATTCTCCCTCCTCTGTCTACCTGATTCCCCAGGCAGCCTACCACCCTCCCAAGCAAACACTGACCACAGGAAGGAAGGAATTACAGAGAGACTCAGTCAATTGAAAAACCAAACATAGCAAAGACATGTTTTGTTTCCTGGAGAATATCCCATGTGTGATAGATGGAAAGGAGGCTTTGTTCTTCTTTGGAACTCCAAAACCTCACTCTGAATTTATCTACTCAGCAATGGAATGAGGTTTGCAAGAGACGGGACTTCCCAATGTCATGCAGCTGGGGCAGGAGTCCAGGGTGGACTCCCCCTCTCCAGCCTCATTGTCACTGCATGGTATATTCTGACAAAACGGAACCTGGCTGTGTGTGTGCTGCCCTGGCAGAACTTACTAGAAGTTAAAACCAAGATCTCACATAGGTGGGCAAGGAGAAGCCTGGGAGTGAAGGGAGAAAGCCACACTGGCCTTCAAGATTGGTGCTTAGATTCCTGAATGCTTCTCCCTCAGCCTTGAATGATACAAAGATTCATTTCATAAATAAACCACCATGATTCAGAGGAGTTAAAAGACTGGCCCAACATCACCCAGCTAGTTAACTAAGTGAAATAAAGGTCTCGGGATCCCATCCCCAGGCCAGTGTCCTCTACTGCACTGTGCACCCATAGTCCATTTGTTCATTTAGAGTACATTTCAGCTTTTTGCTACCTACAGAAGGAATATATGTGCATTTTTTTTTCAAAAAGGAAGACATAACTTTCCTAGGAAGTTATCCTGCTGATACATTCTCACATCTGTATACATTCTCATATCTGTAAAAAAAAAAAAAAAAAGTGTGTACAAGAGTATAGCTGCAGCATTCATTGTAATGATTAATGATTGGAAATAACCTAAATGTCCACCAGTATGGGATTGTTGATATAAATTATAGTAAGCCCATGCAGTAGAATGCTATGAAATTGTTAAAAAGAATCAAGCAGCTATAATTAAATATATGAGGTGATATGAAAGATAAACAGATAAAATGTTGTGCAAAAGACACAACAGTGAGTGTAGTATGCTGCCAATTTTGCAAAGTGTGTGTGTGTGTGTGTGTGTGTGCATTTGTGTGTGTCTAAGACTCTGTATTTGCCTATATAGAATAGTTCTAGAGGATGTCTAGGACACTGGAAACAGCAATTTCCTTTGGGGTGCTAATGTTCAAGCTGCAGTAGTACTCAGTGAGTACTTATTGGAGGAACAAAGTCTCTCCTAGCCTATCCTGGCTTTTCACCAAGCACAAAACAGTAGTCCATGTGTCAAATTATTCTTATCCACCAACATCAACGCCAGGGCCCAGGCCAAGATTCCCAGGCTTTATGGAGGGAATGTCCATCTGCAGCAACTCCTTTGCAGCTTGACACATTCAAATGGTTCCCGGCAAGGCAAGAAAAGTCCCTGCCTCTGGGGCTGGAGCATTTAGTTCATGATGCCAGGAGAAGACCCTTGCCAACCATATTCGCATCCCCACAGGAACACTTAAAATGTCTCCTAGAGGGCTGGGGCTGTGGCTCAGAGGTAGAGCACTCACCTAGCACTTGCAAGGCCGTGGGTTCAATCCTCAGCACCACATAAAAATAAATACATAAAATAAAGGTATTGTGTCCAACTACAACTAAAAAATAAATATTTTTTTAAAAATAAAATGTCTCCTAGACCTCATCTAGTGGGAAATGACATCTGCCTCAGTAAAATACGCGAACAAAAATGACCCAAAGACTCCAGTAAAAAAGAGACCCATTTCCTCAAAATCACAGGAAAGAGGCAAAATCTGAAACACCATTTTATTTGTGTGTGTGTGGTGCTGAAGATTAAACTCAGGACCTTGTGTCTGCTAGGTGAGACACATTTAAAATTTTCTTTTTCTTTTAGTTGTCGATGGACTTTTATTTATTTATATGAGGTGCTGAGAATCGAACCCAGTGCCTCACACATGCCAGGCAAGCACTCTACCACTGAGCAACAACCTCAGCCCAAGACACATTTTTTCAAGTTACGGATTTTAATCAACAAAATACAGGCCCTGTGGCGGTAAGATTTCTGCCTTCCCAGGCCATCCCTGGACAAACTAGCCTCCAAGTTCATCCAGGCTACAATTTCTACAGGTTCCTCATCTCTTTTTTCCCAAAATGACAAGCAAAAACTAACCAAATAAAACACTAGCTGATGGATGCATAGTAATAACCCAGTGGGTATATTGTATAAGGGCTGAATATTTTATTAGTAGCCAACTAACAAAGACATTACACCAAACCTAATAGTAACCAGTACTTATCTCGTTCTCAGTTCAAAGTATTTTATCAAAAATTCATTGAATCTCTCCAACAATGAAAAGAGGTCAGTAATTACAGTATTACAAGTGATTGTCCTCTCCTAACAGATAAGGAAACCAATGTTAATCAGCTTTCTCCAGGTCCACATTTAGTAAGTGTGGGAGCCAGAATTTGCACCTAGCATATCTGACAGTCGGTTCTGTGCTTTTGAGCACAATGTTAGAGAAGACAGGGGAGATTTAAAGGCCCGAGACAAGTCAATAAAGATGTGGTTTGTATTCTTGGCAGCAAAGCGGTCGGTGCTGACATGGGCCCCCTCCTGCTCCAAACACACAGAGATGCTAGATAAAACATAACCAAAAAGCGTTTTAAATTTATAGCCACGCTGAAAAAGAAAGGAACCTCCTCAAGTGACAGAGATACAGGAGATTACAAAATGAAACCAAGTGCTGGAGCACCTAGGGGTATACTGACCCTGGATGTGGCTCTTGTGACTGGCAGAAACATGGCAGAGGGTCTAGGACTGAGGCTTTCTGGAATCAGGGAGCAAGCAATGGAAAGACTGGAAGATTTCTTCAGTGATTCAGGGAAGCAGCAGAGAAGACGCCATCTGCCTGGGATCCCAGGGGGGAAAAAAACGCCTCCCAAATGACATTGACATCTGAAATCCATTTCCCCTTAGAGATGACATCCGAATGCACATCACCCCCATGGAGGAGGTCAAGTTCCAATCCAAGATATCTACACAAAACTAGTCACATACCAGCGAGGCCCTGGTGCCCCCAGCAGAAGCAAATGCAAAACTTCTGTCTCTGCACACTGGCCACCTCCCAGGGCAAGGGGACTCCCACAGAGAAACAAGCTCCCCAGAGGAGAGGGCAAGTGACACAATGATGAACCAAACCGTGAGGACAAGCCCAGCCCGTGAAGGACAGCAGCGGCACCCCTGATTAGCTTTTTTCTGGCTATCTTTTCTCAGCACCTTCATGTCTTCTTGCCTTTCCTTTGTCTCCCTAACTAGAAGTTAAGCTCAGCTGTTGAGATCCGGTTTTTCACTGCCCCATCCTCACTGGACAGCACCATGGCTGCTGGATGTGAAGCACCCAACAGATACATATTGGATGTTGGTAAAAAACTTAATGCATATGATTTGTGGCTATGTCATAGATGACACGTGGAGGTATGTCAGGACAGAGGCTCCCTCTGGGTGGGAAGAGGAGGCAAAGGATGGGGTTAGGTAGGCATGGTGCCATCCACCTATAAAGGTTTATGTCTTTAAATGCATCTGGAAGCCTGATGCAAAACATTATTGGTTGTTATATCCAGGTGGCAGGTGCCTGGGAGTCTGTATTCTCTGTGCTTTTCTGTGTGTTTGGAGTGTTTCATAATTTAAAATAAATAAAGGAAGGTATTTGCAGAATGCAAGGGACTCGGATGGCACCTCTGAGCCCCCTGTGTGGCCTGGGGGCTGCCCCATTCCACACTTGAACACCCACCACTGCTCTGATTAAGGGCGACAGAGTGTACAGGGGGTGACAATCTGCATTCAGGCCTTTTGTTTGCGGAGATGAGCAGCAGAGGAGGGGCAAGTCACAGAGACTCACCTTTCCTCAGAAAATCAGCCTGGCTGAACCACTGGCTCAGCAGGTGGCTGTGCCTTAGGGCGCCACTTTAAGGTTGTTTCTACTGTTACTTTAGGATGTACAAAAAACTACCACTCACAGACCTCTCTGCAAAATTGCAGGCAATCAAGAGGCCAGCTACCACTGCATATTGCAGCCACTCAGAGATGTCTGTCCCTCGGGGACCCTGGCACTCAAGATTTGCTCACAAAGTGGAGCCAGGCCTTGGACACCCCTCTGGAGATGAGGACTACCCAGCCGTAGGAGGACAGAGGGGGGGGCATCTCCATGATGGGATTACAGGATGGGGGACCATGACAGGCTCCCATCAAGCGACTCCGCTCAGGTCCTGTGCAGCAGCCCATCTGCCCTTCCAGAAGCACTGTACGCCGAGGGTCAGGGAGCAGGGGGCACTCTTTCTGTCCCAGAGCTTGTGGGTGAAGGAAGGGTGCCATGGGAAAGGCCAAAGAACCCATCCCGTGTGGTACATTTGTCACAATTAGTGGACCGATATTCATATACTATCATTAACTAAACCCCATCACTTTGTGTTATATGTTTTGGGGGTTTCAACACAGGTATTAATGCCATGTATCACCATTAGAGTATCATACAGAATAGCTTTTCTGCCCTAATAATTCCCCCTGTGCTCCACCTGTTCACCCCTTCCTCCCTCTCCAGCCCTCCCCAGCCCCTGGCAACCACTGATCTTTTATTATCTCCATGGTTCTGCCTTTTTTGCAAGTTATCACATAATCAGACTCTTCGAGCATGTAGCATTTTCAGATTGATGTCATTTGCATAGTAATTTAAGATTTCTGCATGTCTTTTCATGGCTTGATAACCCATTTCTTTTTAGCCCTGAATAATATCCTTTGGTATAAACATGCTTCCATTTATAAATAGATATGTAACCATCAAAGGATATTTTGGTTGGGAAATTAATTTTACTAATATATTTTATTATTTGAGATAGTCAAACATCATTTCAACGTGCAATCAATATTTAAAACTTACTGAGATATTTTACCTTCTTTTTTCATACTGTTTTCAAAATCAAGGAGATAGATAGATAGACAGAGAGATAGATCAATCTCACATCTTAGCTTGGCCTGTCACCTTTCAAGTGGTCAATAGTCCCAAGGCTGGCCCCCCCACCCCGGCCCCCAGATCAAAAGAAAGAGAAACTTTAACTCTAACCTTGGGGAGTTTATAATTTTATCAGAAGAAACAGACCATCGCTCTCTTCACCCTCCAATGACTTGAGAATTGCAGGCATCCCTTTCACCCTTTCACACAAACACAAATAAGCTCAAAATTTTGCTTTTGTTTTAAACTTGGCCTTTGTTTCACCTTTTATTTTTCTCCCCATGGAAAAGTCACTTTTCAAACTCAGGGCCTCTGGATGCTAGCCAAGTACTTTTCCACTGAGCTATACCCCCACCCCAATAGTGTTTTTTACGGTAAACCACCAGTCCCCCAAAACTTGAACCCAGAACCACTCAGTCCCCTCAAACTTAAACCATAATGCAACAACTAAAGTAGCTGCTTAAATCCCATCAGAATAATCCAGTAGGAACTTCCACATTCTGTCAAAGATCTTTTACATTAAAATTTGTTCTATTTGCTGAGTGCAATGGCGCACAACTGTAATCCCAGCAAGTTGGGAGGCTGAGGCAGGAGAATTACAAGTTCAAGGCCAACCTCAACAATTTATTTAGCAAGACCCTCAGTAACTTAGCAAGACCCTGCCTCAGTGGTAAAGTGCCCCTAGGTTCAGTCCCCAGCACCAAAAAAAGGAGGAGGAAAAGGAGGAGGGGAAGGGGGAAAAGAAGAAGGAGGGGAAGAAGAAATTTGTTCTATTCAACAGGTACTAACTGAATATCCAGTGCAGCAGCTTAAAAGCAGGGTCTAGAGACTCCCAAAATTCCTGGGATGCTGCTGGGAGTCCACAAGGTTAAAACTACATTCATAACGATACTAGACTTTCTC
The DNA here is from genome assembly GCF_048772815.1 of Callospermophilus lateralis. Taxonomy (NCBI): domain Eukaryota; kingdom Metazoa; phylum Chordata; class Mammalia; order Rodentia; family Sciuridae; genus Callospermophilus; species Callospermophilus lateralis. The sequence continues at coordinate 17,581,100 of NC_135321.1, forward strand.
TGCCTTTCTTGTGCTCTCTTGAGTTTGCAGTAGAGTTTCTTTTTTTAGAAGCTTCATGATGGGCAAGTAGCAAGATGAAATACAGGAACAGATATGGGAATCTAGCTATTTGATATTAATTTAGACATCAAAGGGATTTTCAGAAATGCAAATCACTGCTGCTCTTCTCACTAAACTTAAATCAGGTCATTCTCCTTGCTACATTTCTTTGTTATCAGATAATACAGTTTTTCCATAAATATTTATTTTAACATTTAATGTGTTTTATTGTTGTTTTAAATGAATTACTGTATTTTAAAATTTTCTGTTTTAACTCCTTAAGTAGTAAATATATGAGATGTAATCCATATAAACAAAAGCTCTTTGGAGCCCTCAACACATTTGTAATGTAAAAGGAATTCTGAACCCCCCAAAATGTGTACAGGTTGCATTCAGTTCTGAGGGCACCAAGAGAAATGAGCTTATAGCTTAACCAGGCAAGTTAGACAAGAGGCCTATAAAGCTTCCTCCTGAGGTTCCTCTCCCTCTCCACAGGACTTACTATAATGTCACATGAAGAACCACTCACATTATGTAAAACCAATGAAATTGCCATGCCTCAAGAGCCTGATAACTGGGTGATCATGCAGTTTATTGTTCAAGTCAGGACACTCTTAGAGAAAAGGAATATGTTATTCGGGATTATGCTGAAATGGCAATCATTCTACAGTGACAGCTCCTACAGAGAAGTTTCTTTGTGTTCCTCAAAATAACTGAGATATAGGTTGGAAAAGTCTCCATGAATGGAAAGAAGACAACTGCCAAGGAGACATATGTAGGCGAGGATCCCAAGTCCCTCCAGAGCAGGAGGGAAACTGAGAGGATGATGGATAGCTGGGGAAGGTTGGGGCAAAGAAATTTGAGTGGGAACAAGAAAGAAGTAGCTCATCAACTTTGCCAATCCCAGTGTCCTGAGGGTCTGGCCCACTGCCTGGGTTCTGGGTAAGCTCAGCAATTTCCAGGTGATTTTTTTTTGGGGGGGGGTTACATGATGGGAGGACAATGGATAAGGTGGAGATCATTCTAGAAGACTCTTTGTAGGTTCCAGATGAACAGAAAAGGACTCCAGCAATGTGAATTTTATTCCCACATCACCCACCAATAAGAAAAAAGTAAGTCTACCCCACTGGGTTCTTTCATTTCCTGGCAAGTTTCTAAGATCCCTGATGAGTGGAGTTTTAGACATACCACATATTTTTATTGTCCTAAAGCAAACAAGAATGAGTGGGTGTTGAAAGGACAAACAAGAAGCACCATTGCCAGGTTTGTCTTGAAATGCTGACAGCTTTTGACAAATGGTGCAGATGATGTCATATCCCATAAGCTGAGCATCATCTGCATCGGCATCAGCATCGTCTGAATAAGGCATGAAAATGAGCTCAAAGCCCAGCTGTTTGCAGCTCACTGAGTATATTTACCCATCCCCAGAGGTGTAATGCTTCAGGGGCCCAGGAACAGCCAGATGTCCTAAGTCCTAGCCAGCTCTGAATTGGACGTAAGCACAGGCCAGTCACTGGTTAGCGGTGGACCTTGCCTTTTGATTTCTAATTTTTACACCAAACAATTGGAGGTAATAAAGTCTTCCTCAGATGTTATGATGACTGCAGGTGAATTTGTCAAAATGCTTTAAGCTGCCTGCAATCTAAGGCAGCTCTGAGTTTATAATATGCAAAATAAAACCTACAACAGAGATGTCCTAAAACCCCACAGAAGGTCTTGCTTTAATAAAATAATGATTCGGTCACAATTTAGAACATGACCACCATTCTTTTAATGGCTGCAAACAATAAAAGCAAACAAAAAAGATAAAGGATGAGAAAGGGAGGAAGGGACAGCAGGAGGAAGAGGGAGTAAAGATAAAATTAGAAAGACAAGATTGGTTCCCTTAACTCGGAATCCAATCCTGTCATCTCCTTGACAACTGGCCCTGCCGAGGGACAAGGGGGCAGAGGTCAAGTCCCAGGGGTTCACCTGCCTCAGCAGAAATCCAGGCCTGGGGCCTGGCTGGTCGGCAAACTGGAAAACCTGAAGTGGCAAGCTCCTGGCCAGCCTGTCTGCGGCTGCGCTCTCCCTTCTGTCTGACAGCAGGGTGAGGCTGCAGCCAGTGCACAGGGCCACTGCCTCGTGGGGACTGGGGGATGAGAGGGGCACCTGAAGGAGCCAGGTCCATGAAGCCCTCAGCAGTGCAGCCATAGTCAGTGGTCCAGATTATAGGAAGGTCTGTCCCAGACACAGAGTCTAGAGAAACTTCTAGAGCTTTTGTCTTTTGAAAGCCAATAACATCTATGCCTCTTCTCCCCAGTAGTCAGAGCACATGCCACATGCTATGATGGGCTACAGCTGTTGTGGTTTTTGTTTTTTTGACCAAACTGCGCTGGGCCTGACTCAAATGTTGAGTTCAGACCAGTTCAGATCAGCTCTGGGGTGGACCGGGTAGGGTGGCACGGTCAGAGTCCAGCCCGGGTGCCTTTGGTCTCTTAAGCAATGTTCAGGTTCAGACTGGATTCATAAGAAGCCAAAAGCTTGGATCGAATTTGAATTCAGTACTGCCACATTATGAATATTGGTGCTCCTGAAAAGTCACATGGTGAAACTTAATCCCCAGCGTGATAGCATTCAGGGGGCGTGCTTTGGGGGAAGTGGTTAAGTCAAGAGGGATCAGGAATCATGAAGAGAGCTGCCTTGCCCCTCTCAGGGTGCCGTACATGGAACGCAGAGGGGGACTTTGCTAGACACCAGATCTGCTGTTGCCTCGGTCTTGGACTTCCCAGCCTCCAGAACCGTGAGAGAGAAATTATTCAGTTTAAAATGTTTTGTTATAGCAGCCTGAAAGGACTAAGGCAAGCCCAGAGCCTTTGAAGGCAACACAGATACAGAAACTGCTGTCAGGAGGCCCATCCAATGGGTCTCCCCTGCTCCAGCCCCTCCTCTTTGTCTGGTACCCTCTCTGCAGGCTTCTGTTGCTGTGCTCTGGAGGAGGTCTCAGAATGCCCCTACACTTTTCAGGACATGCCGGTCTCTACAGGTTATCCGACAAAGGCCAGGGTGCTCATTATACCATGGGTCCTAAGCTCAGCTTCAAGTCAAAATCACATAGGGACAATTTCTTAAGTTTAAATTCTCAGGGTCTCGCCCAGACATGTGGTCAGAATTTGGTGTGGTCTGAGCAGCTGATACATTTTTGAGTCCCACTGAGTCTGAGGCAGCTGGTCTGGGAACCCCACTCCAAACCCCCGTTCATCATTACTCATTTTCCTGCAGCACCAAATTTTTCTTTTTTTCTAAATAAATAATTTATGTTATAGAATATACTTCAAATTTCACATGAACTTTAAGAAAAAAAAATCAAATAAATTTCTTCCTTATGCCATTTGGCCCCAACCACACCCCCAACCAGGATATGCTCATACATTCTTGCTATCATTAGATGTTTGTGAAAAAAAAATGTGAAATGGCCTTATCCACAAATACTTGCCCTTTAGGAAGACCTTGAAGCAAGAGTACATAAGTCTCTCTGGAATGAAACTGAAATAAATAAACGAAAATAATGATAGAATTATAGATATTGTGCATCAGACAATGTTTGGGAATAGCAGAAATCCAAGACCCCTGAACTCATTCTAGGCCATAATAATAAAATAGCATCTGCTGTTTATTGAGCACCTATGAGGTGGACACAGCATCTCTGCAGAACGGGCACTGTTATCTCTACCTTATTAATGACCAAACTGACCCTTTGAGCAATTAAGTGACCAATATCACCATAAAGGGAAGGTTTCCATTCAGGCTGCCCGGGCAATCTTTCCTCTCTTACAAGGGAGGGTTCCTTCATTGGGAATGGAAAACTGGCTGTAGATTGAAGACTCATTCCCAGAAGGCTATGACAACATAGCCTCTGTCCCCAAAGCCCACATGGGTGAGAAATAGCCTTTGTAAGCCAGGAACTCCAGGGCAAATCGGGAAGGTCAGGCATCCAGACCCCTCTGGAGACTCACCCCTAGCAAGGGCGAGAACTGAGTAAGCACCCTTAAGTGGATTCTCTTGCTTTTGTGGCTTCCTGCTAACCTGCTTACTGTCATCCAAGCAGCTGCCCCTATTTGTTAAGACCCAAAGATGGACCTTGATTTGGTTTCCAGCTGCTCATAGCATTATACCTGGATCATATCTGGGTTAATCACTCAAAGCTGGGGTGTTGTCCTCTGCCTATAACAAGATCCACATTCTCTGCAGGGTGAACCCCTCTTTCTGATAGACACAGCCTGTGTGCGTTTTGAGGAGCAAGAGGGCTTCTGTCAAACACCAGCAGGGACAAAGGACTATAATGGAGGAGGAGCCCAGCCATTGCACTTCTTGGACAGCTAGCCTTTCAGAAAAATAAATGTCAGGGAAAGTGAAGCGGATGATGTCTTGGGTCCAGCTCCCCAGAGTGGAAGTCCCAAGAGCCAAGCTTGCCTAACCCCACCAGGTTTTATGTGGTTTTCACCCTGGGGCTTCTGCCAGGAGCCAGTTCCAAATCTCCTCTAGTCTCATTACTATGCAGACCAATTTTTCATTCATCTGGAATCCACTGTAGCATTTTAATGTGGAAAGTCTGCTTCACCATTTCTCTCCCCTGAAGAAAAATGGCTTAATTTCTCCAGCTGATAGATTTTTTTCTGATCCTTCAGACAGTAGAAAAAGACTCTGGAAAATCAGCCGTTGGACTATCCACAGACATTTTATGATGGCCATAAACAGGGCTGTGGCGGAATGACATGCCGGGCAGCATCCTGATCAGTGGCCTCAATACTGTTATTATCAACCTCCTGCAAAGATGATAGATAGCTAGATGGATGGGTGGATGGATAGATAGATAGAATGATAGATAGATGGAATGACAGATAAACCATGAGAGGAGCTATGGTTTCCCACCATATATGGAGAGTGTAATCCCTCCCTATATTTTTCCCTGCAGACATGTGAGATTTTCTGATACCAAATCAGTTCACCTGCCCACCCCCCACCAGATTGAGATGGATTTCATCAGGAGGGGAAAAATCTACTTAGGAAGGAAATTAGAGGCAAAATTGGGGTTAATCCTTTTAGCTGTGTTTTCTTTTGTTCAACCCACAAGGCTCAGATAGATGTGATCAGCCCATCCTGTCTGTGGCTCTTCCTCTGAGGCTGAGATGGCCTGGTCTGGCCTGGGACAGAAGGAGGCCACAGAAGGAAGGAGACTAGGCCCACCACTGGGATTTCATTAGAAGACAGTTGTAGAAGAATGTGGCATAGACCCTGGAGCCAACCCGTATGGGTTCAAATCCCAGATTTGCCACATGCCAACTTCCTGACTTCAACAAGTTACTTAACCTCTCTTTGCCTTTGATTCCTTATTGATAAAGGAGATAATAATTATGCATACCTTGCACAATTAAAGTGAGGATCAATGAGTTGATATACCCAAAGTGCTTAGATCAAAGACTGCCATACAGGCCTTTTCAAAAGGGGGTGAATCAAAGCTCTCTTTAGATTCCCTGACTAAGCAAGTTCACTACACAAAAGATGAGACTTTAACCCCCACAAGAAGATAATCAGATTTAACTAACTCAGTTTTAGGTTCAAGGCCAAAGGTTTCACTTAAGCATAACCCTCTTCCCTTTTACTATTTATCGATCTTCCCCAGGAACCGAAGCAACACTTGTTCAAATCAATAACCTAATCTGGGCCTAGACTCAGAACAGAGAGGACATGAGCTATAAACTCTAGGGCCCTAAGCCAAGACCTCAGACCAAGGGCTGGACCTCTGGGGCAGAACTGTCTACCTGCAGTTCTTGTGACCTTTAAAGACCTAGGCAGCAAGATATCCTTCAGAAACATGCAGAAGTTGGCAGACTTTATCTTTTGTTGAATAATTAAAATCCCTCTGCTCTTACACACTTAGAAGTTGCCCCAATGGCTACATAATGTTAGTTTGCCCCTTGGTTAAATGAGCTTATTGATGTGTGGCTCATTGTGGTATCTGGGGCTTAGAAAAGCTGAAGGTCACAAAGCAGAAGGCTGGAAAGTGTTAACATTGACATTGACATTGTCTCAGTGCCCCCACCTCTGCCTGCACATGTCGCGGTGACCTATTAGAAATTCACTTCCCAAACTGAAAGCACCAGTTGCTGATAACCCTTGATTTCCCACACACCATTGTGTCTGTGCCTCCCACGGTGTGAGCCAAATGGAGCTCTCCCTACCAGCCTACATGATGATAACCAGGTTGTAGGAAGCCAGGACATTTTGTCTTTGGAGAGCAGGATGTGAAATTGATGGAGTACTATGTTGCCATAAAAAACAATAAGCATGAGGATCATGTCAATATATGGAAATGAGTATATGAAATAATGTTAAATGCTAACAAGCAAAACACCCAATACTTTGCATATACTGATTACAACTCCATCAATAATTACGTCTGCTGCACACTCGTCAGCAAGAACTAGAAGCAAATTTAGTGTGGTCAGTCTAGAGGATTACTTCTTGGATTCTTTCTTTCTCCCAAAGAATCACTTTTTTTTTTTTTTTTTTTTTTTTTTTTACTTTTTATGAGAAATCAGGAAGCTGGCCTGGGATCAACAAGAGAAGCATTTGGCTGCTGAAACAATTGCTTGGTCAGAAAGGGACATTTGCAATGGTTGAAAATATGCATTGAGGGAAGCTGTAAGCCTGAAAGCATACTCAGTTTTATGAGCAATGCAGACCCTGCCCCTCCCAGGCTGGCTGAAGTCCCAGGCTAAGTGGGAACCTCAGCACAGTTCTCTCAGAAGGGCAGACAACCAGGCACAGAGGTGCAGGATGCTTGCAGACTTCAAATGGATCCAATGTTTTCTCCCTTCTTTATTCACACTTTGCCTTCATGGAAAGTATAACCACATTGTCCAGTTTTGTCTGGGCACAGCCTTAGTTGTCCTAGTATAATTGTTAATAACATCCCCATTCTATCTCAAAAGTGCCCCTGTTAAGATACTAAAGTATACTCTCTATATATACTATGACTTGAAATGCATTCTGCTGTCATGTATAACAAATTAGAGTAAATAAATAAATTTTTTTAAAAGATACTAAAGTATATAGTCCTCCTAATTCATAGAGCTACTCAAGCTTGCTGTATGTAATAGCTGTCTCAAGACACTGAAAGAAAGACTTGTGCACACATACTCCTATTCTGAACTTAAAAGTACCAGGGAACCAGGATGGCATTTCTGTCCCCAATTTACAAGGACACCTTTCTGTGGATTGTTTTGGAATTGCTGCCAGCACTGTGCTGGAACTGGCTGGTGCCAGTCCAAATAGAGCATCTCCGTCTGGTTTTGTGTTAGGTGAGGCCATGGTGGTAACTTGAAAGTGGCACTGATAGGGGTATTTATACCGTGGAAACCACTAACTGCTACAAATCCAAACTCCCCCTGCCCTGCTCAGGGAGCTTGTTGTAAAGTATTTAGCAGCACATTATGGATTTCTGGAGTCACTGAAACTGGGATACAAACTTCTTGGTAGGACTGTCTGGTCAGACAGGTCCATACTTAGCTCCTAGCCAAAGCTTACAGCCAATTTATACAATTTTGTATGATTTATACAAACCCCAGAAAACTGTGGAATGCAGTAGGTAGGGCCTTGTAGATGGGAGAAATAGACAAGCATCCTTTTTTTATTTTCTTGCTAGATTTTCTACACATATTAGAGATAAAATGAGAATGCAAACACAAATCAGTTCAATTGTCTTGAAGTGTGATAGCTTGACTCCCAGCCCAGGTTATCTGCTACCTGACAAGGTTGTTTGCATCCTATTAAAGCAGATGACTAGTGTGCTATTGATACAGCATTGAATATTCTCACAACGACAGCTTTGAATTGTGACCACTTCTTCATCATATGAATCACTGAAAAATCTGTACCAACTGACACCATAACATGAGTGTCACTATACAAAGTGGCTTATTCTTTGGCACCAGTGACGTCTTGCTAATTTCCTCCTTACCCACCCCCATCTCTTCTAGCAGCAACTCAGTAGGGCCTTTGGTAAAAGCCATATTTCATGGTCAGGGAAAATTCATTACTTCCTGTCACACACTATTTACTGTCATCTCCCTTTTGGAATCATGACAAGCAAATGATGAAGTTCTACAAAGTTTAAACAGGTCCTTTAAGGGATTTGCTAGCACCTATACGTCAGCACTTCGTTGGCAAGTCAGCTAAATCCAAAAGATTCAGAAGAAAATTGAAATAGAAGGAAATTCTGATCTGGGAAACTGAGGTACTGAGGAAAGAAGGGTAAGAGGATGATCCCTGGCACAGCTTCTGCAGGAACTGAAAATCTCGGCTGCATGGGGTTGGAGGAGGAAAGGGGAGCCATTCTCCACCCCCCCCCAGATTAGGCAACTTCAGTGCACAAAGCTCTCTGCTGAGCAGCATGGGAAAATTAGTGCATGTGTTCTCACACCTGCACTGACTAGAGCATGAGCCAAGCTGTGTGACCACTAACTGTGAGGACAAAGAGCAAGAGAGAGGGTGGGGGCAGAAGATCATGGGGTGCTAATGAATGGAAGACACAAGACAAACCCAAATTGCAATCCTTGACTTCCCATGTGCAATGGGATCAGCAATTTGCTAATTATCTGTACTGTCTGCAAGCCTTGAAGATACTTCAGGACAATTCAATTCTTCTACAGACATTTATATAATCATGTCACTGTTTTATCCATAGTCAGAACAGATGATCTTTCTAGGTTCCGTCAAGCTCTACGAATTAAAGTATTGTGATGAACTAAAGATCAGAATATATCCAAATTTATTGGAAACAGGAAAGTCTCTTGCTGGTAATTTTATAATAGAAGTTGGGAGCAGCACAATCTCTTGATGCTAAGCTGATACAGTCATTAAGGAAAGAACTAAGAATCATGGTTCCACTTCTGGACCATGGCATCGATCTCACGTTACACTCTGAATTTCTGCATGCTCAAGCAGTCAGCTTTAAATTAGATAAGTGTTTGAGGAAAAAGTTATATCTTTGGGTAAAATTGATGTCTATAAGCCAGTCAACAAGTGACCCAGGATTATGTTCTCCAGACACGTGTACCTGTCTTTTGGCACAGTTAGACTTTAATTTATCAGGGACTAAAATAATCCTTTATGTATATCTCCACGCTAAGTGGCATCTTCAGTGCCATCACCAAAGCTCCTTAAAAGTCTGTGCATGTTCCAGACCACAGGTTAGATCATACATCAATGCATGATCTCCTCAGAACACATTACCTGCCCCTGTGCTCAAACTGCACAAAAAGGTGGTATTTGATTCTAACCTATCATTTATTGGCAGTGTGATGACTCTTAAAGGAAAGAGCTGAACTATATGTAGTTCCTTTATTGCCTAAATGATTTTTGTGATCATCAATTGTACAAATCCAGTAATAAATTCAGCTTCATTTTTCTAGTAATTCTAATAATTAACTGACCCTATTATTATTATTAGTAGTAGTAGTAGTAGTGGTAGTAACTGGGGATTGAACTCAGGGGCACTGAACCACCAAGCCACATCCCCAGCCCTATTTCGTATTTTATTTAGAGACAGGGTCTCACTGAGTTCCTTAGTGCCTCACCATTGCTGAGGATGGCTTTGAACTTGCAATACTCCTGCCTCAGCCTCCCAAGCTCCTGGGATTACAGGCATGCACCACTCAGCCCAGCTTAACTGACCCATTTTTTGATTCACTAATCTTTAGCAAAAGATATTTCTCCTTATGCATATTTCCTGAGCTTCTCACTGGGGTATGTGTATCTCAGCTGTGTGTGTCTAAGAATGCCCTTTCTTCTCCTGTATATTTGGGATAAACCTTAGATTTAAAAGTTGGTAGATAAGTAATGCTTACTCCCAAAATAATTGAAAAGGTGGAGCTAGATTCTGGTTGATGCCAAGGCATTAGTACAATCAGTGTGTCTCAGTTCTGAGTCACATGATGAATGGTCAGTTGGAGACAGCCCTAGGTTAGGAGTTTGAGTCTCTTTGGGATGCTAGTGTTTTTGTTTTTGTTTTGTTTTTTACAAAAGCCTATCTCCAAAAAGTATCACAACAAATGTCAGAACAAAAGCAAACCTCATTTTAAATTATACTCCAGTCAAAGAATTTTTCCTCCCAACTTCCACTCCAACTCCTCTAAAGTCCTATAAGAATTTTTCCTCCCTGGACAAAATACTGTAGTCATAGAGCTAGAGGGAACTCAGTAATCATATAGCTCAGTGTCCCCATTTCACAGATGAGAACATCAAAGTTTAGAGACGACGAAGGATCTAACCAAGGTCACTCAGCAAGTCAGAAGCAGAGCCAAGGCAAGGCCTGTCCGTCACTGCTTATCACACCATGCTCTCCGCCCAGGGCCTGAACTGGCTTGCTGCTGCTACTGGCTCCTGCTTATTCTAATTTCTCTCCCACATTCTCCCACTTCTTATGATTTGGCTGTTTTCTCGCCATCTATTTCGTATTTTGGCTATCTATTTTTCCATCAAACATTAACCTTGCACCCGATTTCCTACTCCTGCCTTCCTGAATTGTTATGTCAAAGTTTACATCCACAGTGGTTGGTCTCTGCTTTTACCCAGGCACTCCTTCTATATGCCTCACCTAGCACAGACCCTAGATATTGGTAGATATTAATTTGCTTGTTTCTCCATCATAGATTCTCCATCAGAGATTCCTTTCCACCCTCTCATTTTCAACATAATACTAACTCCAGATCCTTATCTTTGTGGTATTGTTGGTCCTTGTAATTTCGGCCACTTTAAGGATTTGCTGGCGCTGTCCTTGGTGCTGATTTTAGCAACAGCAGCGACTGTACACTCTGGGGAAAATGGTTAAGGATTTTTCTTAACATACCTGCTTGGTTTTTGTGGCCAAAAAATAAATAATTAAATAAAGTAAAATAATAATTAGAACTTATAAATCTTAATAACTATGAATTCAGACATCCAAAGTTGGTTGTCTTTTTTTTTTTTCTTCCAATCTCTCTCCAGAAAGGGATTATCAATTCAAGGGGATGATAATTTGTGATGTACTGGGAAATGTTTAACAAATGGGTATCCTGGAAAAAAAAGCAAGATTTTCAGTGTTTTTCAATCTCCAATCTTCGTGATAAGTAGTATTTCCATAATGAATGACTTCATGTTTCACATGGGACACTGTTGCATATGATGTTGAACGTTCCAGTGAGCTAGTACAGGTTCCTTTCATCATACCATTGGCTATAGCTGAAAACCATGTCTCAGGTTACCAAAACTAGGACTTACCCAAGTTGTGACATGTCAAGATGGTTTAGAGCCAAAATGTCTGGAGGAAAGTGTTTTTGAGGTAAAGCTCTTAAGTGATATCTATAAAGCCAAGAGAACAATATGGGTCTCCAACCCAGAAAGGCAGATACAGATCTTAAAAGGAAAATATGATCAGTGTTATGGGAGTTATTTTGAAAAATCAGGGATAGATTAGGATAAACTTGAGCTTGGTATTGTAAAATGTGTTGGAGTCTGTCCTCAGTGTCTGCAGATGGATAGGGTAGGGACACATCAAGTTGATATAATGGTGCACAGTCAGGCATATACCCACAGTGTGCCCTGTAATGTGATCTTCTCAGCTCTGAATCTGACTAGTGATATCAAAAATTCCAGGTAGTCTGTTAAGGTTTGTTTAGTAATCACAGATAAAATTACATTGCAAAAACCCTATTTTTATTTTCAGTTCTTCTTTTATTAAAAACCTATTTTGATTTTGGGGAAATGATAGTGGTCAGGATTATCTTTTGGTTAAAAATGGAAGAAACCAACTTGAAATGGAAAAATGAGACATCTATTGGGAGGAAACTGATGGCACCTCACAGACCAACCAAGACCCTAGAAGGTCAAAGATTCATCTGGGATTCAGGAACAGTTGGTACCAGGAATATGACAATATCAAAACTGCTCTCAAATGTTTGTATCTTATGTCTGCTTCACTTGAGTGTCAGATGCATTATTTTCCCCCTTTTTTTCTCATCACTTATTTCTCCATATAGCAGAAATCAAGGCATCTTTCAAGCTTTGAACTTTAGAGTTACAGGAAGAAATGACTGAAAACTTTTAGACAGCTGTTGCCTGAATAATTTTCCCCCAAAATTCATCTACTGAAGGCTTAATCCTCAATATGGCAGTATTTGGAAATAGACCTTTTAGGAGATAACTAAGGTTAGATGAGATGTTAAGAGTAGGGTCCTAATCCAACAGGGCTATGGTCTGATGGAAAGAGGAAGAGAGAGAGTAGGCTCCTGCCCCATTATCTATTTCTAAATGACAGAAGATTGGTTTATAGGACCAGAGCATACAATCTGGTCTTATAGAAGTTTTAATGAATTATACTCAATAAATAATACAGGATCTCATAAGATCAGTTGCTTGTACAAACACACTGACTTATTGCCACTGTGTACTGGATCAGTTATTTCCAAACCTGCTTTGCTAACAGAGTCATGTGAAAGTCTTTTAATGCATATAAATTGTAAAGCTTACCTCAGTCTCTTTTAATTAAAACCCTGTGAGCCTGGACATGTGCTTTAAGCTCGCCAGGTGGCTCTGGTGCAACCAGGCTGATGCCTCTCCATTGACCGACACTTGGGAAATCCACCCTCTGGCTCTAAATGTATGTGCTGTAGGATATCAGGAGAGGGGAGAAGGGAGCATTTTAAAAACCTGACAGGTGGGAGATGGATGAAGGGAAGTTTAGAGCATGTAAATTACTCCTTCGCATGATTGGTATAATACTTCCTGGGTCCATACTTCCTTATTCAAAAGCCTTGGGGCCAGATGAGTTTCTGTCAGAAAGAAAACACAGTTGTATGCACTACTTATTATCTAACATTCCCAGAGGGTCCAGAGGAGCACCCTATAATGAAACTTTGCTTTGTGCTGGACTTTGCCTCAACCCCACAGTAACTCCATGGGGGCCTTCTATTCTCTAGCTCTGTTTTTCAGATAAGGAAATGAGATTCCAAAAGGTTAGTCAACATGCACCACAGCACACAGCTAGAATTCAAACCACCATGCTGGGTCATCTCCTAAAGAAGTCATTTTGATGCCCGGCAGGGGCACAAACATGACTTTTCCCACAGACTTTGTACCCAGTAGTCCTTACAGAGGGTGGAGAAAAGGCTTATTCCATATTGCCAGATTTAAGTGTCGAAAGCACTGTGACTAGTAATTTAATCCCTTGGAGGGAAGAGAACAAGGACTTCACATTATTAATGATTTTGCCAAATAGAAGCTAATTATAAAAGAAAGGTAGTCATGGGGACTTCTGGGAGAGAGAGAAGGTGGTAAAAGTAAAGACAGAGGATGTTGCACCAAAAACATGGAGGTGGGGGAGACAGTCTCAGAAAAGAGAGGCGGAGAGCAAAGACTGGCTTCTTTGTTTTATAGTTTGGCTTTGGGTTCACACAGATCTGTTCAGTTCCTGCAGGGAATTGCTCTGGCCCCTGCAGATATCAGGTTAAAAAAAAAATCCAGAAATCCTTTCTAAGAATGAAAAGATGAAAGGAAAGGACCAGCTCCTCCAAAATATATTTTAAGTGGTTTTATTGTATTTCAAGCAATTCATCCATGTTGTGGGCTTTCTCCATCCTGAGCAAAGACCTTCCTGCAGAACAACCCTGATCCCAAGTCCTCTCAGGAGGACTTGGCCAGAGGTCAAAGCATGTGTCCATCCCTGCCTCATGAAATCTCACAAATCATTTTCCTTTGATTTTTAGAAGCCTGCATGTGTGGTTTTGTTCCTTCTCTTATCGCTGCTCCCAGGCTCTCTTCTCCCCCATGAATCACTCTGTCTTGTTTCCTCTGTCTGACTTCTTAGCCTCAACATTTCTGCCTTCTCCCTTTGCTCTCTGCAGGAAACCAAAGCCTCAGATTTCACTTCTAACTGAAGGCTGACATCTTTCCAATGCATATCACAGCAACCAAGAAACCTTCAGACTCTAGTTCCACCAGCACATGTGCTTGTCAGCGGCCGTCCTGAAGGGCATCCCAGCCTGGACAATACTCAGAAACGACCCAGAGAGAGCACAGGAACTGGGGGGCATGAGGCTCCTCATCCCAAGCTGCATTGCACCAACTGGCAGATTTGCCTGTGTGTCATCTGGGGTTTTATAGCCATGCAAAACCTATGTGTTTGTCTAGCTAAGTGGAAGTCACCACAGAGTTTTGTTGCTTTGACCCAAGGTGCCTTATTTGTGAAGAAAATGCTACTTTGCACTTTTAAAAAGAAATTCTCGTAAGTGAGACTCTCAACATTTAATTCTTCCCAGTGCCAAAATTTAAGACGGGAGGAGTAACACGAAGAAGGGCTAATTGGTTTCTCTCAGGAAAAGCGGCAAGTCAGCAAATACCAAGATTTGATCTTGCTAAGTCAAATTGCAAGAGTCTGCTACTTCTCTGAATCATGCATGTTGGCACTGAAAGGCCCTGGAGTCCTGGTCTCCTCATTTTATAAAAAAGCTGTCAAGGCCACTGAGCTAGTAGTGGCAGAACCTTTGTGTAGAGCTCCAGGTTCCAACTCCTTGGGCCTCCCTCTTTGCATCCACTCCTACTTTCTCATTTTGAAAATCAAGGAGACATAACTTCCCTACGTTCATATATGAATACGCGGCCAATGAAACTCCACATCGTGTACAACCACAAGAATGGGAAGTGATACTCCCCATGTACGATATGTCAAAATACACCCTACTGTCATGTATATCTAAGAACAAATAAAGACTTTTTTTAAAAAAAGAAGAAGATAAGGAATACCTGTTAAAAAAGCTTTCCAGAATTAGAAAACTTCCCTCAGGGGAAGCTGCACATAGTTTGACCCTATGGCTGGGAGTCTGAGCCAAGGAGAGTGAGAGAGATGAAGAGCGAGGTGAGAGCCGGAGCTCAAAACCTTGACCCCAAAGCTGGGAGACTGGGGGTGTTCTGGGGTGGGGACTCCTTGGGCTGTGAGTGGAGAGGGGAGTGGCTGGAGCCCAGGCAGGAGACGCCCCTCAGAGGTGAGGGACGTACAGGGCCACGGGGTTGGGCACAGAGTGGGGGGCCAACTATAGGAGCATAGGGGGAGAAAGATCAGCAGGGGTCAGAGGGCTGAGGGTGCCCTCCTGCCCTGCGAGCCTCTGATGAGGAAGGGACACGGAGTGAGATCCGTCTCAGGCCCTCTGGAGATGACTGGGGTCCCTCCCTCTGACCTGTGCTGCTGAGAGGGCCACATTCTCGCTGGAGCAAAAGAAGACCCCTGGGGGCAGAGGGTCCTGAGAAGAAGCTTTCCCAAAGCCAGAGCAATCAACAGAGCATAAGGTGAGGGCGAAGAAAGGGACAGAGGAAGCAGGCTTCCACCATGAGTTCTAAAAGCAGGTGGAAGTTCAGGGCATTTGAGAGCAAGATACAGCTGCAGCCTCTCCTGGAAAATGTCTCCCCTCTTCTCCCATCCTCTCTCTTTCCCCTTATTCTCTCTCCTCGTCTCACCCTGCCCTCTCATTCCCCCATCTCCCCACCCTCCATTCTCCTCCATCCAACTCCTTTGTTTTTGGTTTCATCCTGGAACAACTGTGATTTAGATGTCACCTCCAATTTCCTCCTGAGTGACATTTAGTTTCATCTCTTCTCCATGCAAATGATTGTACGCCCTGGCCCAGGTACAAAGGGGACAAGAGCACCTTTTTCCTGGGGATAACATTTTCATCTCCTTTTTGCAAAAAGGGCCTTCACACTGTGCCTGGTAGCAATTTTCAGTGTGTGTGTGTGTGGGGGGGGTGTGTTTGTGTATATGCAAGGGTGTGTGTGTGTATTCATGCTTTGACTAATTTGCATCTTATTGTGAGGCTTAGTTTTCCTTCCCCTCTCATCCTAGAGTCTGCTCTCAACAGGAAGGTCCCCTTCCGAGGACATCTTCACTCTCCACTCCACCCCCGTCCATCCCCACATGCCCACATGGGGGGACTGCCCAGAGGAGAGAACCTGGTTGAGGGTGAGACCACTTGCATGTGTGTCCCCTAGGAGCCTCCACTGACATCTATGCTGTCAATCACTGCTCTCTCCAACTGCTTTTGCAAAATGCAAACACATGGTTCAAGAATGTCATAGAAACTTCTTAGCACCTACCTTTATTCAGTTGTTAGCTTCAGTCCCCTGACAAGGCCCTGAAGGAATGGACCTAAGGATGAAGAGAGAGCTTCCAAAGACAGAATTGCAGATAGATAGGCTCACAGTTGGGGCCTCGGAACTGACTTGTGACAGGATGGGCTAGAGTCCCTGGACCAAAGGGGAAGCCAGAAAGAAAAGTGTAAAACAATTTTACACACTTGGCCACCTTACCTAGAAGCACCAGTCCAGCCCTGGCATTCAGTGGACATTTCTGCATCTGCGACCACCATCCTTCCACCACACTTCTTTGCATTCAAGCATTGTTGGCAAGTGTTTACGGCTCCAGCCTCCACTAAGCTGAACTCACTCCCCAGCCCAGTGGGGAGCAATATAGTTCTGAGCAAGATGAGCTTGGATTTGAAAGAGATGGACTTGGCATCTGATCCTACTTTGCTCACTCAGCTGACCAGGTCACCATTTTCTCATATATAGCGAGAAGAATGAAGCCTGCTTCCCAGGATGCTGGTAAGACTACAGGCACTTCAAAAATACAGAATCCCATCAGTGTCTTGAGGTCCCTCTGCTCTGAAGATCTAGGACACTCTTAAGTGCACAAATATATTGAGTCCAGATCACATGACTAAGAAAGTAGTAGGGCTTTAGAAAGCAAAGATAGGATTTTGAGTACAGGAAGCATAATAAATTCATCCCAATCTCCTTGTCCCCCAAACTATACAAATGATGTCAAGAAGCAGCCACAGGAGGACAGATTAGTGATGGAGGTTCAGAGGAAAAGACCCAGGCAAGTGATCCTTCCCCACTGGGCACTGTGTTTGCCTCCCCAGCATCCAGACCTACCACACCCCCTTCCCCTTGCCACAGAGATTGGCTTAGTTAATGACGTTTAACCTACCCACCACCTGACATTACCTGCTCATGGTAGTTGCTTCAGGGTGATCCCATCAGCCAAAATGTCAGGATTTTCCTGGTGCTTGACATGCTTGATGGACTTGAACGAACACCCATAAGGCCCTCATTACTGCTGGCTACTATGAGGGAAGCCACCTCTAGATGTCATCAACCCCCATGACAGAGAGAAAAAGAGAATCAAAGAAACTGGGTCACTGATGACAGCAACCTGGGTCCATCTGAGCCTCTGGCTCCACTATTCCTAAACTTTCAGCCAAGTGAACCCCTACATTCACTCACTGTTTATACCAGTTTGAATGAGAATTTGTTATTTGCAGCCCAAAGCATCTTCTTGCCTGTGATTCTGAACATGAGCATCTCCTCCACATTTCTGATCTCTGAGTGTCCTCACTAGGATGGAAGCTTGTCCTGGATATGTGTTCCTGGTCTTGCTACTGTTTGTTGAACTTGTTTCATCCAAAACTCGATCTCAGAATTTACACTTCAACTTGGTAACATTAACCACACACCTTCCTCGTTCACTCTTTCACTTGCTCAAGAATGTTTATGAATTCTTCATTATATGCCAGAGACTGCGGTGGGCACATGGAAGAGGAAGGAAAACAAGTCAAGAACTTCATCCCTAGCCCACATCCTGAGGCCATTTGCAACCCATACAAGTCCAGTGTGCTCAACCTGTGAATTCCTTCCTGGAAGTGTTTCTTGTGGCTACATGGGGAATCTGCATTCTCAAAAACTGCATGACAGTCATGAATTTCATTTATCTGGAAGCAACAAGAATGGATACCAGAGTCCCTGCTCAAGACGCCAGTATTGAGTTGGGAAAGAAATATAGTCGCACAAGCATCACCTCTAGAGCCAGGCAAGGCTGTGTAATTAAATCCAAGAGAGCTCTAGCCTACAGGATGAGCCTTGTGGTCTAGAAAGGGAATCAAGAGACTTCAGCCTCAGGTGGACTTGTAAAAGATATATATTCAGCAGTCTCTGAAGTTGAAATATGATTATGAAGCTCCCACTCTGGAATCGGGGCTGTTGAGCATAGACTTCAAAGATCAGACAGCTGGGCAAAGCCCCTGTGGCCGAATATACTCGGGTTTGCAGTTTTACAATTTGTTCAATATTCAATTTTTCTAGCTCCCTCTGCTTTGCTCTCATTCTGTCTGTAGTTGCATGACCCCACCCACCTGGTGGAATTGTTACTTAATATCTCCCTCTCTTCCACCTGGTGGACATGTGCAGACCTGCAGAGCAGGGAGGAACAGAACCTCTCTCACCCAGAGCAGCACTAGCCAACACCAACATCAAGCTGACTCTGTGCCAAGCACTGCCCAGGTCCTTTACATGTATTTCTCTAATGGTCTTACAGTCTTTCAAGATTACGGCACTATTCCCCACTTTACAGATGAGAAAACTGAGGTGCCAAAGGTTTAAAATAACTTGGCTGTAATCTTTGCAATAACTAGGAAAGGACAGAGGGAGGATTTCAAACAGGCAACTGGACTGTGGGGTTCTTGCTTTTGTCTATGGAGCTATAGTACCTATGTGTATACTCAACACCAACGTGTGGGATTAAACTAGATTTAGCAGGGGGAATCTTTGTAGCAAATAGTAATAGCAAAAGTCCATGATCCTCCAGTGTCCCTCAGCTTAGTTTTTGGTTTATTTTTGTGGTACTATCATTGGTAGCACATGCTGAGCAAGTACTCTACCACTGAGCTACATCCCCAGCCATGGTTAAGCCAATTCTGAATGCCAGAAAGAAAAACAGTTCAGAGTAGAAAGGTGGAAGTGAGATTCCTAGAAGAGAGTAGAGAAGCCTCTTTAATTGAGCATTTGAAACAGGCTTTGGATTCCTGTCACGGAAAGCCACTGTACTCTAAGCCCATCAAGGCTAATATTCTCATACTCATTGTGAAAGTCTGACTTTGTGGCCTGACCTCTTTGGTGTGTTAAGTCACAAAGTCTTTGATATTCCCACCTTGGGGAGGTGGATCTTGTGTGCCCACTTGAGAGTACAGGGCTTAGGATGATTTCTGATAGGCTTCTGCCCACCTGTCTTTACTCTTCTCCTAATTTGTCCTACAATCAAGTCGATCATATTTGCTTCTCACCATAAATGTGCCAAGGAATTTGGAGAGAAGTGAACTATGTGACTTCTGAGGCTCAATCATAAAGCCACACAGCTCTTACCCAGGAGGCTGGGAGCATTACTAATCCTAGGAGCCCTCAGCATTCCTGCAAGAAGTGTGACCACACTGAGATCAACATGCAAGAGAGACCACACACCAGCACCCTGGTGGACAGTCCCAGCTAAGCCCCTCTTTCTGCAGGCCCACCTGGCCTTCTTATAAGTGGACCCTCCAGCACCTATTCTCAATCAGGCTGCTGGAATCATTTCTGGTCACGCAATTAACCCCAGCTGAATTCTCTATATCAAGGTGCAGAGAAGAGCCATCCTCACCACCTCCTGCCCCATAGAACTGGACAGCATCATAAATGCTTGTTGTTTTATGCTATTGAGGTTGGGGTGGTTGGTGATACAATAATAAAAAACTGGAACAAACAGATACCACCTTATGTGTTTGGCAGGACTGGATCAGATAATGTAGACTCACCCTTAATATGTGCCTGGCTGTACTGTCATTTTTTAAGTGCTATCTTGACCCAGTTTTGAGGCCCTGGCTGGAGGTAGATCAGTTCCTCTTCTTGAGCATCTGATTAAGCCCACATTGTCACCAATCCCTTTAATGGGCTCTGACTCTGCCCTAATCACCCAGGGTCAGGTACCAGATGACCAACCGCAGCCCTGAGGCCCCATATCCACTGAGACAACTCACACTAACCAGTCATAAGCCTACTCACCCCTTCGTTCCCAGCCTCCCTGTGGAGATGACACCCCGTAGTTATCTGAGCAGCCCCGTGTGCCAAGCGGTGCCTGGAGAGCATGAGGGACAAATTCCAACAAGTTCTTCCACTTTCTCTCTCTTGATCGGCATCCAGTCTCTCTGCCTCCACCCACAGGCATGTGACTAAACAATGGCAGGCGAGGTATCATTAATCTGGGCTGCTTCTTTGCCATCGCCTCCTTCCTTCCATCTCTCCATTTTGTCTCATTAAGCAACAGGCACATTTATGGGAAAGGCAAACAGATAGACTTGTCTGGAGGACAAATTAGGAGAAGAGTAAAGGCAGGTGGGCAGAAGCCTATCAGAACCCCCATGGCAGGGTGGGGGCAGGCAGGGAGGTCACAAGCAGATACTCTGTGGGTCTTAATGGACTAGTGACCCCATGAAACTTGGTTTCCTTCTCATTGTGAATGTCACCTGCCCTATGCAACAGCATCTTGTTTCCGTGCACACTCACACAAATACATAGCATACACATAACCAAGGTGTATAAGAATCCTGTAGTTAAAAACTGAGGGACTTTGGGTGGGTTTCTTCAGTGTGATTTACATAGCCTCCCACACAAGTGCCTCTCAAGACCCAGTGTGCCCAAGACTCACCTGAGGACTCACCTGGGGGCTTGCAAAGACAGAGCCAGTGGCTCCAGGGTGTAGCTGATAGCACTCTGCACTGATCTCCAGCTCCAAGGTGATGTCAGTGTGCCTGGTGCCAGACCATACTTTAGCAGCTGTGAGGACTTCCACCTCTGAGCCCACTATGTCAGAGCCAGGTCCCTAAGAGCCATTTAGGTCAGTTCTCTCTGAGGCAAGGTGGTTCCAACTTTGAGAAAACTACTACCTCTTAGCCATTGCCCCCTTCCTTCCCTTTAACCCTAGTCAACCCTGTGGTCACTTGAACAAGGGCAATGGGGCTGGCCATCTCCTCTCTTCCCTTCCCCCATCCCAGAGAAAAAGGGTGAACTAGACCCAAGTGTTTGGCCCTGTTTCTGTCTGACCCTGCAGCAGGACAGGGCCTGCTCTTCCTGGGCCTACCCTCAGCAGCACCCTGCATAAGCAGAAGGCAGGTCTCCCTGGGTGGCTCACTCCTGCCAGCTTCTCACAGCTGTCACGCCCAGGCCAGAAGCGTGAATGAACTTAGGTAAATGCCATTGTCTTCTGAGAAGTCCATTCTCTGATGCTTCTTCTACTTCCACCAGGAAAATCTATAGTGAGAAGGGAGTTGAGGAGAGAAGGCATCTTTGCTTTTTAAAATCCAAGGAAAGAAAATGCTGAAAATACGGAAAAGCAAATAAGAGCAAAGCGAGTGAAGGACAGAGTGATAAGGTGGCACCTCTCTCCAAAACGATTCTGAGTTTCCTTAATCCCTTGACTTCTGAAGCCTTTACAAGGTTTAAGTTAGCTGTTACGCACGTGTAAGGTTTCCTAGTTCACCCCCACTGTGTGGCCAGGGACTTCTGTAACAAGGGACATGGGAGAGGATGTGTCTGGACTCTAAGGGAAGAAGGATGGACTGCCTGGTTTGCAAGTGGGAATCCCCAATTAAACTTACAGGATCAAGGGGCTAGTTCCAACAAGGTCCAGTGAGGAGGGTGGACCTCAGGAGGTTTGGAGGAACCAATTACAGAAGGAGCCAGAGAGGACCCTGATTGTGTGGATTCCATTCAGTGCTCATGAGCATGTTCTGCAGGCTTTCTGATTCTGTCTCCTCCATGTCAGAGCCCTGGTGGCTGAATTTGATCTTGCATTTCCTTAGAGTCCCTGATGGAGCAATTCGCAAAATTGGTCATGAGGTAAAACTGTTGTGCTCTTATAAATTGTGAATGAAAATATTTGGGGAACAAATTCAGACACCCTACCCACCTAACCTCAAAACCTCCTGCTGTAATGGCGTGGCCCTGTTCCCATTCTCCACAAAGGTCTTAACTAGTAGATATTTTTCTTGTTTATGTATTTGTGGACTTCTTTTCTGTCTTGCTGGCACACAGGCTCTAACACCGTTTTACACTATTCATTCCTCATTTCTTGTTTTGGCGAATCATAACTATACATAATAGTGGATTCATGGTGACATATCTGTATGTCATATAACTTAATTTGGTCAATTTCCTAATAGCTCCCCTTACCCTTCCCTCCTCTCTCCCCTGACCCCCTACCTCCTTTCCCAGTCTCACTGATATTTTGATGAGATCCCCTTTTCTTCATTTTCTCTTTCACATGAGAGAAACATATGATCCTTGACTTTCTGAGTGTGGCTTATTTCATTTAATATGATGTTGTCCTGTTCCATCCATTTTCCTGCAAATGACATAATTTCATTCATTTTTTAATATTTATTTTTTAGTTATAGGTGGATACAATGTCTTAATTTTACTTTCTGTGGTGCTGAGGATCAAACCCAGTGTCTCACACATGCTACGTAAACACTCTACCTCTGAGTCACAACCTCAGCCCTCATTCTTTTTTTGAGTCATGGAATCAGCCCGGTGTGTCTTTCAGCAGATAAATGGATAAAGAAAATGTGGCATATATATTCAAAAGAATTCCTTTGTGTATATATGCCACATTTTCTTTATCCATTTATCTGTTGAAAGACACACCGGGCTGATTCCATGACTTAGTTGTATAAACATGGGTATAGATGTACCACTACAGTATGTGGACTTTAAATTTTTTTTAAATAAATACCAGGGATTGGTATAGCTGGTTCATGTGGTGGTTCCATTTCAGTCTTTTGAGGAGCCTCTATACTGATTTTCACAGTGTTTGTACTAATTAGTAACCTCACCAGCAGTGTATAAGAATTCCTTTTCTCCCCACATCCTCATAAACATTTATTACTTATATATTTTTTGTTATTGTTGTTGTAAAGTGTTACTATTTTATTTTCTTTTGTTGAATACATATTTTACTGGCAGTCCAGATAAACAAGTATATAAAGAAAATACTAAATTTTTCTTTTGGCAGAAGTCAAGATAAACTGCAGATGAAAGTGCTTCAATTTAGCCTGAAGAAGTGTTTTGAATCATTCAAATTTTTAAAAGGAAAAATAAAGACTGCCCAAAGGGACTCTCCTAGCTTATAACACATTTCCAGAATAACTTTCCAAAAAAATTCAAAAATACTCATTGACTACCTTAAAAATATGTCAATACCATATGGCTTTATGAAATAATTTCTAAAATTTACATTTTTTTATTTAAAAAGGAACCAAAGTTTTAAATAAACTGCTAGCAATACCATTAGCTTTACTTTTCTCTGAGGGTGGGACATACTACTTTTAGAACAAATAATGATTTTTACAAATTAACACACAAAAAAAGAATCACTTAAAATATTTTAAAGGGGAAAAGAGTTTTCACCAAAAGTCATCTTTAAATAGACTGCAATAGATGACAAAGTTCCTTTCTATACCATCCAATTCTCAATGAGATGCTTTGGCAGTTTTAAGGCATATCAGTCTCTGTGAAGAGACAATGACATTCATGATGTCCGTGGAGATGGCAATTGCCTTGGTGGCTCAGTTTGAATAGACACCACACTACTGGGCTGGTCCTCCAAGTCAGAGGCAAAGCTGCTGTCTCCTCCTACATCAAGAGTTTGTTCAACTGAAGTTGGGGCGGGATATTCTCCACAGTCTTATTGGCATTATTCAAGTTGTTGGTTAAGAGTGGTGTTATCTCACTCCTTGTCCAGGACACCAAATTCATCTTCTATTGTGACTAGGTCTTTAATTTCAAATGGTTCCAAGGAAGGAGCCAAAAACTCATTTTGTAAAGGGTCTTGAGGACAATCATTGTCACGTTCCATATTTGCCTTCACTTCAGAATCTTTATCACTGTCACTGTCAATGGAAATAATAACTGGGGAACGTGAAATATTATCTCCATGATGTTTCTTATGCTTCTTCTCATGTTTCTTCTTTTTCTTTTTATGATGTTGAGTTGTATCAGTAGCTTTGCCTTCGTAAACTATCTCCACACTTAAGTTCCGGGTTCTTTTTTTTCGTTTCTCGGGTTTTGTTTCTCTCTCTGATGATTGGCTGTCTGAAAAACTGTCACTTTCATTTTTGTAATTTCCATCCAATTTTGATGAAGATTTTTGGTAATGACTGTCCTTTACTTTAGAAGCAAATTCGCAAGATGGTTGAGCAACTTCATTAGTGCCCTCCAGATGCCGTGTTGTGTATTTTCATTTCCCTCCAGGCTTTTCATTTCTCACCCGGCTGGCCCTGTAGATGCAGTTCTTGACCTATTACTACACAGGCTCCCCGATCTGTGCCTTTCATAATAATAATACTTCCTTTCACTGTGATTATTCTCTTTCCTAGCATTTGTTCTTTCAAAAAAGGACTGAATTCTAAATTCTGGACTTGAAGATTGTCTAGAATGATGGGCTCTGGACAGAGTCCTCCTTCTGTAAGAAGATTCATAACCATCCCTGTCCTTGTTTCTACTGTCATAGTTAAACTCCCACTTATATCTGCTTCCATAATTATTTCTTAAATAATAGCAACCTCTATTTCTGCTGTGATCTTCTTTTGCCATGATCACTGCTTTGAGATCTTGATCTGCTTGTGCTTTCACTACTTTGAGAAAAAGTTTGGCTTCTTCTTGACCAACTGCTATCTCTACTTCTTAATCTCTTTTTGTCTCTTCTTGCTCTAGGTCTGCTATTCTCCGTGCTTCTCGGTCATTTGCTCTCCATTCTTTTCTTCCCATGATGCTTTCTACAATTCCTCTGGTTGTGCCTGCTTCTACTCTGGGAATGTGAATCTGAACTTCTGGATCTTCCCCTCTTTCTGTGTCTATGGTTATAAGGGGGAATATACTCTGTCTCCTCTCATAGATGAGCTCAGGTCTCCAGCAGATGACAATGATGCAGATCGTTATTATTCGTATTTTTGATGGCTGCCATTCTCAATGGAGTGAGATAAGATCTCAATGGAGTTTTGATTTCCATTTCCTTTATTGCTAAGGATGCTGAACATTTTTTTCATATATTTGCTGGCTATTTGAATTTCTTCTTTTGAGAAGTGTTTATTTAGTTCATCTATTGATTGAGTTATTTGCTTTTTCATTGTTGTTTTTTGGTGTTACACTTTTTGAGTTCTTTGCATTAATCCTGTGACAGGAATAGCTGGCAAAGATTTTCTCCCATTCTGTATGTTCTCTCTTTATGTTCTTGTTTCCTTTGCTATGCAGAGGGTTTTTTTAATTGGATGTTACCTCATTAATTATTTCCTAAACTTCGGGAGTCTATTTAAGAAATTGTTGCCTGTGCCTATATATTTTTCTGTTGCCTGTGTGTTTTCATCTAGGAGCTGCAAAGTTTCTGGTCTAATTTCTCTTAGGTCTTTGGTCTATTTTGAGTTGACTAATGGACAGGGTGAGAGATAGTACCTAGTTTCATTTTTCTACATATGCATATCCAGTTTTCCTAACACCATTTGTTTTCAAAAATGCTGGGTTTTCTCCAATTTGTTTTTGGTGCCTTTGTGAAGGATCAGATGGCTGTATCTGTGTGGGTTTGTCTCTGTGTCTTCTATTGACCCTCCCAACGCCAGCCCTCCCCCAGGTGGACCTACTGGGACACATAATACTTTGCCTCT
Organism: Callospermophilus lateralis; assembly: GCF_048772815.1. Lineage (NCBI taxonomy): Eukaryota > Metazoa > Chordata > Mammalia > Rodentia > Sciuridae > Callospermophilus > Callospermophilus lateralis. The sequence goes on from NC_135321.1 coordinate 17,606,728, forward strand.
ACTTATTTTACTTACTCTTGACTTCATTTATGTATGAACTTCCTCATAGAATCATCTTGAGGAGGTTTGAATCTCATTGCCTGGGCAATCCTGGTCAGTACATGGGCTTTGCCACCTTTAATCAAAACTTAATTCTGCTTGGTCATACTTGAACAGCGTCCTTAGTTACCCCTCAGTCCTCCTGTTGGAAGGTTGCAAACCTCCCTGCAGTTCAGCCTTTCCCATCTGCGGCTTGTCAGCCTGCATCAACTTACACATTCTTTCTTAACCACACAGTCCAGACTCGTTTTATTTTCACTAATTCACCCCAATATTTTCCTTCCTTCAGTATCAACAGATTTCACTTCTGAGTAATACTGCCCACTCTGCAACCAGGTAGCATTGAGAGAGGGGAATCTCAGTATCTTGAGCTCTGAAAGTGGAGTTGGAGACAGATGGAAAAGAAACTAAAAAGAAAGCAAAATAGATAATTAGATGATGAATTGGATCCCAACGTCCCTTGTCTTAACTAAGGTTCTCTAGTTGGGAGAGCAAACAACTCAGAATAGGAGCAGCAGGGGAGGCGGGGGAGGTCATTATGAGGATACAGCGTGGCTCTTAGAACCCAACCAAGGGTGAAGCAGAGCCCCAGTCCTTCTCCTGAGAGCCTGGAATCTGGTTAGGAACCTCTCCAGCTTGCATTCTCTCTCCCGATGCCTCATTTCTTTCTCTCTCTCTCCCCCTTTGTCTCCCATTTTTTCTGCTCCCCGTTGTGGATCAGGCAACAGGCAGCTCCTCGCATCCATCACATGAGCACATGGTGCAGAGACTTCTGTAGGAAACAGAACTTAACCAGCCTCGTTGTCCCCAGGGACAGTCAGAAACAAGTCTCAAGGAAGTAGAGTGAGGCTGGCCAGGTCTCCACAGGCAGGGTGCACCTCTTCTTCAAACCAAAGCTCAGAAGTGGTCTCCGTCTTCCCTTTCCTCTCCTACAGTCACTTCCTTTTCTCTTGATTGTGTTCAGCCTCTTGTTTCTGTCCTCCTTCTCAGGATACAGGACAGAAGTTCATCTAGACACATTTGACCTCATGCAAGGCAGCCATCACCTTCTGGTGACATCCTGAATTTGAGTGTATTTACAGTTTCATTTGTGAAAACGCCAGGGGCCCCAGCTGGCGGTGGCAGGAAGCCCCTCACTCCGTCTCCCTCTGCTTCCTTCTTCCTGAATGTTCTGCCCTCAGCTGGGCAGCCTCTGTTAATACCCTTTAATGAGAGCAATCACTGAGAGGTTCTCCGGGAGTACTTAAGACAGGTTAATGATTGTCCTGCCACGATGTGAGGGCACTCTATGATGAAAGTGGAGCAGATGAAAATGTAAAGCAATCAATGTTTTCCATTTTCTAGTTCATTCATTCATCCCATATCTCAATCTTCCAGCTGAACAGTCGATTCACTGACGCCCTGTTTTCTTCGTTTTTCCTGCTCTCTTGCTCATACTGTATAATGAAGGAATGAGAGATTGGGAGAGCAAATTAGTGTAATGAACCACTGGCATGTAAAACAGGAGAGAAGAGCCTGTGGGCAGAACACAGGAGGAACTAGAAACGACATGAGGTTGGAGAAAAGCAGAAACCCACCTTGGGTTTCATGAGGGAAGGAGAATGTGGATGTTAGAATTACTAGTAAAAATTAGGTTACTCGGTAAACTCAAGAATGATTTTGTGAAGGTCCTGTATCAGCTATCTATCATCTTATGCTGGTAACCGATAACCACATGCTTCAGTGGAATTCAACAATAAGCACTTGCTCAAGCACAAATGTCTGGAGTCAGCAAAGGACCAACTATGAGGTTCTGTGGAACTGCTACTAGCTCCCCGCTCAGGGTCAGCTCACTACCTTCTGATCTTGGCTGGGCTCATCCAGGCACTGAAGTTGAGCTGGCTTGTTCATGCATCTGCTGACATCCAGTTGGCCAAAGCAAGTCACATGACTGAGGCCAGTGGTAAAGTGTTTGGAGGAGGTCACCCCTGCCTTCAGTGCAGTGGGAGGGTGTTCGAATTTACAAGGCCAAGGGTACAACTGTTAATGGCAATCACCCTTGAGGAACATATTTAACAAAGGCTTGAGAGCACCTGCTTCATCAACAGTTAACACCACTCTTAGCCTCTTATTTTTTTTTTTTTTTTACTCTGGGCTAGGTCTAAGAACATGGTCATTTTCTATAGCCTTGGTGGGCACAGACATATTGTATAATTGGGGAGTCTGGACTTTTGTATGCAATATGCCAGCAGATTGCAGACAGCAAGAGTAATGACATTTTCATAGAGATTGAGCATCTTGGTCTATTTTGTGCTGTTATAGGACAAAATGGATGAAGACTAGTGAATATATTAAAACACACACACACACACACACACACACACACACAAGAGAAATTTATTTCCTCACAGTTCTGGAGGCTATGAAGTCTAATGTCAAGATGTTGGCATTTAGCAAGGGCCATCCGGCTGCAACATCTCATGATAGAAGGCACAAAGGAAAGAGCACTTTAGAGCAAGAAGGGGCCAAGCTTCCTTACATACAAAACACACTCTTGTAATAATGGTAATCTATCCATGAGGGAGGAGGCTTCACCTGATCACCCCTTGTAAGTCCCATCTTTTAACCCTGCATTAGGGATTAGGTTTCCAACACAGGAATTTTTGCAACACTGTCAAACAGTAGCATTATGGATTTACCTTTATAGCTTTGTATTGTTGTCTCAGTGTTTCCAATACCCTGAGGTGTGTTTTCTCTGGGGACAGGTGAAGTCATGGTGGCAGCCAACAATTCCTAAGAAAATTAATAATTAACACTGAAATAAATATATTTTCCTCCTTTCCTCTTCAAATGAATAAATCATTCTAAGTATATTAATAAAACATAGTACTAAACAAATCTCTGTGGTTCCTATATTGTACAACCCTAGCTCCCATCTTATCAACAAGACTGAGCCAAATGCTTTTTTTTTTTTTAATTTTCCATGAATCCTTTCTGGAGGCCATAAATTTTTATAGGTCAACCTACAAACTGGAGGACTTTAGGATAGCATTAAAATGCCTATAAGTTTCTTTTCTTAACTGTAGGGATCTTTTTCCTTCTCATACTTGTTTTTTTAAAACTCATTAGAAAGTATCTTATTTCCATAGAACATTATTCATCAATAAGAGGAAACACTGTACCAATTCATGAATGAACCTTGAACTTATCGTGCTAAATGAAAGAAGCCCTTCACAAAAGACCACATATGGTATGATTCTGCTTATATGAAACACCCAGTATAATAAATAAATAAATCTATAGAGCAGAAAATAGATTTGTGAGTTTCCTTGGGATAAAAGATGAAGAAATTGGGAGGTAACATCTAAAATGTACAGGTTCCTTTTGGGGGTAATGAAAATGTTCTAAAACTAATGGAGGCACAACTCTGAACATACTGAAAGCCATGGAACTGTACACCTTAAATTTGTGACTTAACTGAATTATATATCAATATAGTTCTTTTAAGCTTGCTTTTCTAACATGCCAGATCAACCAAGGAACCTCTGCCACTTTGTGTATCTGGTGTAACTTTTTCTGTCATGTAGATGAAGAAAAAAAAGGGAAAAAGAGTCAAATGGGACATATATACAATTTTTAAAAATCCCTCATGAACTGTTTCCTATGTCAGGAAGGAGTGGTGCTCCATTTTTAATTTTGAAACTATTATTGCATTCCCACTTGGTGACTTATACCAGTGTCCCAAGTCTGACATCACCCATGGTGCTCCCTCCTGTCTGCATTTTGAAATGCTAAGGAGTTTAAGGCCATTGTCTTGTCAGGAAACAGATTCTACAAGGGCTTTTGTATCATTAACAATTTAGAAAAGGCACCTCCCAAGACACGATTGCCCTGCACATACATCTTATTTATCTGCTGTATTCTCACTTCCCTTATTAAAAGATTGACTTGAAAGGAACTTGACATCCCCAAAGCATCTGTGGGCCTCTGCCATTTCTGTTTTTCACCACTCAACAGTACAACGACAATTTTATTGGGCTATAATAACTTCATCTGACTGATCATACTAATGTACCACAAGCTGTATATTAAATATTTTTTTTACAGTAGTTACGTAAGACCTGCAAATTATTTCAGAGTTCCTCCAGAATAAAAGTGTCGAGGAGTACTGTCGGAAGGTGAAGGTAGGAGAGTTTGAAAGGGTGAAAGAAATGGCGGAGTTCTGAACGTATGATTTTAGAGCGTGAAAGAGTGAGTGTCTGCTGAGAAACATCACAGGACTGCTAGGTGCTGCGAGGGCTCATTTGAGCTTGGAGTTTGTAAATTATAGTGGTATCAGTCTGTGCCACTAAGAGACTGTCCCAACAGTCCTCAGCTACTTGAATGCTAGCAGATAATTGGGTTCATCCAAGGTTGGCAAGCATTGAAAAGACGGAGGAACCAGAGAGTTTGAGCTACTGAAAAGGGGGTTATTGAAATGATGTGCCATGGCAGTCTTTTCTTTTTTAACAAAGGAGAAAAGAGGCAAAACTCAAAAGCCAAGTCTGACGCTTAGAAGACATTCGCTACCTTCCCTGAGCCCTGAGCCTCTGAAGCCAGTTCTGTGATAATGCAGGCAGAATCAGTTCTTTCTGGTCCAGCACTGGAGGAAGTGGGCACAGGGCTGCCCTCCTCTTCACTCGACAGGTGTCTGCACCCTACATCAGAGCTCAGGGCTGAAGGTGAGTGGCAGGAGGTATGGGCTGGTTGGCTGATCAGCCTCCATCCAATGTGAACAATCCTGATGCAGCCATATCACAAGACGTTGGCCTCTGGAGTCATCAGCGCAGCTCTGAGAGGTGAGCAGCCAGAGCTACATTCAGAGTAAGTGTAGAGTGACCCAAGCAGAATCTCAGGGTCTCTCCAGCAGGCTTGGCCTGAAAGCAGAGTCTTCAGGTAGGAAAAGGATTGGCAGTGGCCTGATGTGGCCCTCTCAGACGGCCTCTCACCTGAGGTAGTCAGTGCTATCCTGCAAATATTTCTGGTTCATGCTCCAGGCACATGGCAAAACTGTACTTCCCACTCCGCTAAAGCTATATGTAGCCACGTGACTTGCTCAAGCCAAAAACCAATGGGAATACCTGTGTCACTTCTGAGTAGGAGATTTAAGAGAGTGTCAATTCATGATATCTTCTCTTTCTCTCGGCAGTTGGGTATGTTAAAAATAGTGGCTTTCCTATCAGCCTGCATCACAGAGTGGAGGGAAGGATAAAGTTCCTTATCCACGGGGAACATGTAGTATGAAGAAGAAATAAGCCTTCATTACCATGGCATAATCAAGAAAAAAATCCTTTGTTACTGCAGCATGACCTAGCTCAACCTGACTGATACATCATTTGATTTAACATTGCCCAAGACTTGTGCAGTAAAAAATAAAAAGGAATCTTAAAAAGAGAGAGAGAGAGAGAGAGAGAGAGAGAGAGAGAGAGAGAGAGAGAGAGACTCTAGACTGAGCAATTTAGAGACAAAAGAATCTTATTGCCAACAATCTGGAGACTGAAACCTATATCCTTGGATGGCAGAAGGGGCAAACAAGCTTCCTCAGGCCTATTTTAATGAGGGAATTACTGCCCTTAATCATCTCTCTACAGACACAAACTCTTAATAACATTTCACTGGAGATTAGGTTTTAAAATATGAATTTTTTGGGGGAGGGGGACACAACCATTTAGACCCAAGCAGAAGGAAACTACCATGTACAGATAACTTCTTTTGTGCTTTTTCTGCTTCTCAAGGCTGTGCCTCTCTGCTCTCATGAATCAAGGGCTGAGTTCAGAGTTTGATCCTCAGAGGGTTGAGCTAGTCTCCTTGTTCCCATGTGGGCAGAGGTGAGGGGGTGTCTCCTGTTGGCTGCAGGGAAAGGCTGTCTTTTAGGGAATTTTCTCAGCATCACTTGTGGGCAGGTATTCTCAGTGGGGTGAAAGAGGGCAGCCGCTGAAAGATGGGGGCTGCAGGGAAGAGGGAGCTGAGTCTCTTCAGTGAATTAGTGAACTTTGTCCTAAAAGAAAAGAGAGCAGGCTCTGGGGCCATAGCTCAGGGTAGAGCGCTTGCCTCACACTGTGAGGCACTGGGTTCGATCCTCAGCACCACATAAAATAAATAAAGATATTGTGTCCATCTGTAACTGAAAATATCAAAAAGAAAAAAAAAAGAGAGAGCAGACAAAGTTGTGGGCATGACAGTGAATTGCTGTCACTCAGCATGTGAATTAAGCAGAGCAGGGCAAAAGAAGGAAGAACTGGAAGGCAGTCCAGGGGGAAGTTTCTGGAGCAAAAGGGAGACCCTGTCCCTCTTGTGGGCAGAGCCAGAGTGCGAGGCTTCACATGAAGAAGTGCATCATGCCCACAAGATGTCCAAATTGATTCATTCAACACATATTTATTATTCACCTATTTTGTGCCAGACACTTCTCTAGATGCTTAGGAAAAAATAGCAACCAAAACACAATAATCCCTGCCCTCTTGAACTTACATCCTAGTGGGGAGTGTCAGGTATTCAACAAAACAATAGGTTAAAAAAAAATGTCTGATGGCAGCTACTGCTGCCGAGAAAATACAGCAGGTGGGATTGGGGCAACATCAAATAGGAGCACTGCCAGGAAAGGCGTCCCTGAGGTGAGTGGCTCGTGACACAGCAGAGGGGACAGCATGTTCCCAAGCCCTGAAAGAGCAGTATGCTCAGAATGTGCAGATGGCTAGCACCAGAGGGGACCCAGGGCCATGTGTCCCTCCCACCCCATAGTACAGCTATGTGCGTGTGCATGGTGGGGAGGGGACCTTGGGGGGAGGGGTGGCTCCATGCTGGATCTGATCCATGCCAGCATTTAGAGGTAGGGATGAGACTTTCTGTTTTGACCATTGACAGCCACTGGGCTGAAACTGTGGCCTCTCTCCAAAGCCACTGTCACTCCCTCCTGCCAGCACCTTCCTGGGGCCTCACCTAGGCACATAGTGTAAGTGGGTGGGGGGTCTGGTTGGTAGGCCCCTGCAGGTCTGTTTCCTAAGCCTGCTTTGTTTTCCTTTTTACCCTGAGAGGTGGGGAGGGAAGGACAAGAGGTGGTGGGCAGGGGGGCTCCCCTTTCAGAAGCCAGGCATAATGTGAACGGCCTTGGCCGGGAATGTGGAGGATGGATGGGCTGGGCAGACCCATTGTCCATTAGTAACTCCAGATCCATTTTCCAGGTTTACATTCTCAATTCATAAAGGTTTAAAAACTATGGATTTTCATTTTGCTTGTTGCACCTATAACCTCCCCAAGCATCTTCCAGGCGTAGGGTGTCAGCGGCCAGCAGCCAGGCCTGCGAGGTAATGTAGCACCTCTGTGGGCGAGATGGGCGCTTGGGGAGAAGGGACATTAAACAGATCAACCACGGCGAATCAATCAGGTCTTGCCTGCCTTTCAGGGACATTCACTGTGGCTATTAAGTCAGCACTGTCATGTGTCAGGGTGTGTGTGTACAGGGGGTAAGGGGTGGAAAATTCTAGAAAGTGCCCGAGCTTCCAGCCAGGCTAGAAGAAGCAGGCCCAAGCCCTCACTGCCAAAGAACTGAATCCATGGAAAGGCCAGGGCTTTCCATCTCCCCTGCCCAGCTCAAAATCCACAGCACACCTGAGACCCTCAGCCACCACTGCTCCCCGCAGACCCTTGCTGAGCAGGCCCTCAATGCTGATGGGCAGCAGGAATTCCTGGGGTCTCATCCTCCCTCCATCGCCAGCTGCCTCCCTGCCCTGTGCACCCAACCACCCCTGCCCCTTGCAGGCCTCAATGCAACCCCCAGGGGAGTTGCTGGCCTGCTCCCTCAGTACCCTCCAGGGACTCCCTCTTTGTCCTCTCTGCAGCCCTCTAAGAAGGACTGAGGAATCCCCACCATGTGACTTGGTTTCTGCCACCTAAACACAAGAGATCAGGGGACCAAAAGGCTGCTGCGATGACAGTCCATAGAAAGCAGACAGGAGGCCACAGGGATACCCCTGCAGGCTCTCCTGCCCACCGCCCCTCACACCGGCCTACGGCGGGCGCACACCAGACAGCTCATCGCTAAATATTTCAGCAGATGAATGATTTTGAGGGGGAGGGGAGAAGGCTAGAATAATGATTTATAGAATTTTAGAAAACTTGATTCCTTAAGTGTACTTCACAGCAGGCCCGTCACACACACAAAGACAGAGCAACCCGATTGATTCTTTCAGGAAAGAAGAAAGGGAAGCTAAGAGCCCTTTAAGCTTCGTTTTCTAGAGCACTTAGCAGCCGCTCAGGACGCCCCCCAGCCCACCCCCACCTGGAGCCTGTCCCCTTACTTTCTGCTCCATTCTTGACGAAGGTGTCACCAGCACAGGCCTCTTAGGACTGTCTTGTGAGATCCCGGACTCTACTAGAGGTGGCCTCAGCCCAGCAGGGCCCTGCCCTAAATGGCTGCTCCCAGGACCTAGCAAGTTGCTCTCCAGGGTAGAGAAGCTTCCTGCTCAGGGTCTCCCCCAACCCCCAGAGAATGACAATGCAGGCAGGAGCCCTGGGGCAGAGGCCCAGCTCCACTGTCCTGTTCCTAAGAAGCCTCCGTCTTCTCATCTGTAAAATGAGGTCACGCTGATGAGCAAGGTCTGTGTGGCAGCTGGTGAATCCCTGTGGATGGACTGGTGTGTCTTCATGCTTGTGGTGCTTGTCACAGCAGGGGTGGGGGATGGGTTCGAAGGGGGATTTTAAAAGACTTCAAGGAACAAATCTCACTTTCCCACAGGCAAGCTATCACCCCACCTGCACTGGTCACCCTGATGTCTCCTGCAGGTGGAAAGGAGCAAACCAGAGTCCGGGCCACCCAGATGCTTCCTCCCGACCAGAGATTCCAGGGTGGCCCCGCATGGGGGCAAACCCCTCCCCAACTCTCCTAGCTCTCTCGGGCGGCCAGGTCCCTCAGGGTCCACCTTCTGCGTGAGACACCAACTTCTGCTGAACTGGAGAGGACAGGACCATGTGGGCACAGCACCAGCAAAGCTTCCCTGGGGCCCTAGCATGCATGGGTGCTACAGAAAGGGCTCAGGGCAGAAAGAATGAGGAGCGAGACCCAGTGGCTGCTGCTGCCCAGAACAATCAGTGAGAGCTTTCATGTTCAGAGACCAATTAATTATCCAAACCTCCCGATTTGAAAAGGAGGATGTTTAATCTCCCGTTTTCCCCAGGGCCCCAGCCCTCTGACCCTGCTCCTTGACCCCTGGCCTTCCACCTTGCCACGTTCCCTGGAGGCCCCGAATCTGTGCAGCAGCTTTGTTTAGTAAACACCGTGGGGGAGGGTAAAGCAGCACACTGGAGCGGCACCTTTGTACAAAGCCACGGTTTTCCCAGGGCAACGTGGCAGGCTGAGAAAGTACTGGGGCCGGAAGGTCAGTGCCACCTGGGATTTGCCAGGTTCTGCCCTGTGTCCCCAAGGAAGGTTCTTGGTGTGCCTCCAGGAGAGAGTGAGCATTGCCCAAGTCAGGTGCGGCCAAGCAGGGCCATTCTTTGTTCTCCTGTGAGAAGCAGGCAGCAGGCCAGAGGTACCCCTGACAGTGGGCACTGCTGCAGAAAAGGTAATAAAAGCCAGGGGGGCCGTACATGGGAGCAGGGCTCCTCCCGATTTCATGTAGCTCTTAAACATCTAGTGGTGCCAGCAAGACCCAGGCTTGAATCCCAGTTTTGCTTCTAACTAGTCCTTGGCTGCAGACAGACTGTTTAACTTCTCTTGGCCTCAGTTTCCTTATTTGCAAAATGAGAAGAAAGAGAATCACTCTCCAATGGGGCTGCTGTGGAAATTGCATGAGATCCTAACCGTGAAGTGTTGGGTTACTGGGGGATCTGCAGAGGGTTGACTAACTTGATTATTTTTCTTCTAGAGGGTGATTCTGGCCCAACTTCATCCTCTCTCCCAGCCCCACATACCTTTGAATCTCCAGGAATCCTAAACTCTGGGAGCTCTCCCAGCATGTAGCAAATCTAGATGAGTTGACTCTCTGGCTACACTGAGCCAATGGTTTTCAATTTGGCAATGTCTGGGGACATTTTTGGTTATTAAGGCCAGGGGAAGGATTGCTACTGGTATCTGGTATGTAGATGCCCAGCCTGGGAGGATGCGTGTACAGCACCCCTCACAACAAAAACCAATTTACCCAAAATGTCAATACTGCAGAGGCTGAGGTAGGCTGCCCAGAGCATGGGGCCAGGCCAGGATGGGGAGTGCAGCAGTCACCCGCCTGCTGCCTGTCCCTGGCCTGTGAGAACACAGATACTGCCCACCCACCCCAACTGATGAGACTTGGCACAGGGGTGCACTCCCCGGATGTCTGAATCCTCCCACATTCCCTCAAGAATTCCCAGGAACAAAAACAACCCCTTGACCCAAATGATGTGCTTTGGAAGCCAGCTATAATATGCATCCATGTAAATCAACAAAGGAAACCACTGATGGCCAAACACAGCCTCAGGACTCATGCCTGGAATTGGAAGTGTTTACCAAAGGGATAAAAACCTATCCACAGGGCCCTCTCCTCCTCTGTCTCTCTGTGACACTTTCAGCCTTGCAGTTGTCAGTTGGCCTCAATACCTCTGGAGAGGGAGATTCTGCACCACTGGTCACCAGGTTCCCCTCTGGGGTTAATCCTTGCAGAGTGTCCATCCTCTTATAGAGATTGGACCAAGAAGTGTCCTTTCTGCACAGGCTGGTTACCGTGGTTACGGTCAGAGACTAACCAAACAGCCTCATTGAAGGGCAGGGGCAGGGGCAGAGAAGAGAAGGGTGTAGAAAGGTTGCCCTTGAAATTCCTAGAGCCTCTGTTACACTTTCTCAAAATGGAGACCAAGTAAGACCAGTTTGCTCAAAGATCAGCTAACTTCCTTTAGCTCTTTCTGCGAATATTTCCTTGTAGGTAATGCTGGATTATTCCTGAAGAGGTCAAGACAAACCAAAAGCTTTCCAACATCAAACTCAATCGTGATGCCATGCTTCTTCCAAAACTACAGTGGGGGGAGTGCCAAGTGTATGGGCATCTTTCCGGACTGATCGCCTGGTCTCTGAAAGTCAACCCCTCCTGACCATAAGCAGACTTCATTGCTACAAAAGAAAGGAATTTGATTTTCACTTGAAATTGTTTGCAAGGCATGTGATAGGCAATTAGAATCTTAATCTGTTTCTTTAAAAATTTCTAAAATGGGAAAAAACCACTTGTCTTTCTGGGAGATGAGAGGAAGGTTTCCCTCAAACCACAAGCCTGATAATCTAGCCTTCTGTGTTAGCCTGCTGTTCTACAGACTTAATTACAGCCCCTTTTCCCATATGCTTATAAAGTCTGGCAACATGCTGCCAGCCCTCAATGAAATAAGGTTAGTCCCTATATCAGTCTAGCCACTGAATCTCAGCTTTATAAATGGGTGCTGGCCCATATTTTGTCTACATTGAAGTTGTTGGGTGTTTTAGCACTAAATAAATGCCAGACAATCCTTGGGAACATAGAAACAAACACAACTAGGTTGCTGAAGTTTTTGTACTTTGACCACTGAACCTGTTGTTCATATGCAAATCCTGACACCATCAGTGTGCAGTATGTCCAAGGGCAAGTCATGTCACCTCCCTAAGTTCTAGTGTCCTCACCAGTATCGACTTCATGAAGCCATTCCAAGAATTAAAACTGATGATAAAGATAGAGCTCTTGGCAAAGCACCTGGAATTGCATTATTCCTGGATAATAGCTCATTGCTGTGTGATCATTGTACAAATGGCCTCTGCTATGAATGGACTAAAGGAGGTGACCAAGGTCATTTTTGCTGAGTTTCTCAGCACTTTCCAGCAATTGCCCCACCCACATGACAGAAGAGAAAGCCTGAAGATGGGTAGGTCTGACTTGCCTGGATCCACTGGTAACTTGGGTATCTGTTAGGAAAAGCAGATCTGTCAGTGGGTCAACAATCACAGGCTAGAATTCAGGACCTGCCAGTGGGTGCTGACATGAGTCAGCTCAGCTCCTTGAGCTTTGGGTTTCTCGTCCACAAAATAAGAGATTGGAACCAGAGGATTCCCAAATTCTTGTCCAACCCCAAAGATCTCAGGACCTATAGTCTGAGGACCCAATAGAAATTGGTGACTCCCAGCACATTTTTGTTACCCTGGGAGAGAGAGTATATTATTTGTTTGTCTGAAACTTCCATGGTACCCGGACCAGTGCTTTCCTAGGCTCAATAGCTATCTGTTGATCGATCCATTGGTCAGATCCCAGGGCTCATGACTCCCAGCTCCTTGCTCTTTTAATTTCAAAGTCAATCAATCGATCAATGTATTGTCTACACTGCTGCAGAGACACTGTGCAGTTTGGAAGGGAGTCAGAACCAGAAAATGGCACTCCCATTTTGATTCAACAGGCAGAGAGAGATGGTTGCACATGCATGCATGTGAATACATGTGAACACATGTGCACACTTAATGCACACATGCACGCAAACACATGCACATGTACACACCTGTACATACTCATTACATGCATTCACACACGTACACACACACTAAGGATATAGTGGCTCAGTCACAAGGCAGAACATTCATTTCTAAGAGCCATCTCATGAGTCCCGCCCTTTGGTGGACTTGATGGGGCATCTTGAGGCCTTACCTAATGTGAAATATTCCCTGAAAAATGACCCAATGGGCGCATATGAGCTGCAAGATGGCACCAAGAACTGCCTAAGTCCCGCCAAGCCCACCACAAGGACAGGCACCTCTGTGATGTGACTGTGCCAGAGAGGGTGCAGGGCAGGAGGAATCCTCACTGTTGGGAAGACAGACAACAGAACAACGTCTAAATAAGTAACCTGGAGGTTCCATGGGGGCCTCCTCTCTCCAGCTTCCTCCCCCTGAGCTCACCCTAATTTTTCCCATTGTCAAGTCAGGAGCCCATGGGGCTGACACCCCCACTGCATTCCCTGTAGTTGCTTAGCCAGGGAACTGTTGTCAATTTAGAGCCCTTTGAAATCATTTCTTCATATCCACATCGGATCTTATCAGAGGAGCTGCGTGCAGCGGCAGGGGCGGAGCTGTGGGTTTTGTTCTTGGCTTCCTTTCCCCGCCCCCTCAGTAGGTCTCACCCCCTCCCCCTCAGCCCCCAAGCCTGAGCAGAGATCTGCTCCTCTCTGAAGTTAATGGCTGTAAGAAGATTTCATTTTATTATATCTCCAACAGCCCCAATATTTTAAATTTGCCTTTGACAAACTTGGAGCCCTGGAATCATCATTTAGGAAACAAAGCTTCACCGGGAGCTTTTAAGAAGGATTTTTTCCTTTCAGTTTTAGCAGGCTAGTAAAAATCAATAGCCAGTGTTCCCATCTGTAGACCACCTGACGTCTCATGAATGGGCAATGCAGCCTGCTCCTGCCGCTGAAGCTCCTGCGAGAGACAGTGGCCAGCCTGGCCAGGAGCGAAGCACGGTTCTTCTTTTCTGCCAATTGAAAGACCTCTCTCCCTGGTGGCACTTTTCTGGGGGCTTCCTTTTGGGGCAGGTTGGGTCTTCCCTGATGGAGTCTAGAATGGCCAAATCAAAGGCAGGAAAATGGTGGGGTGGGGAAGGGGAGATGCTGTCTGAGCCCAGAGATGATCTAACCCTTTGTCCCTGGATGGATTCGTTAAGTAGGACAAACCTAGGATAGAGATTTGGAGGGTATTATTCCAGGGCAATTAGCCAGGCGTTCCAGGATTCAGGAAGCTGTCGGTTGGTCCAGGCTGGTGCCAAAGCGTTTGGGACCCAAACCTCTGCTTCAGCAGCCCCTCAATGGACTAAAGCAAGGCCAACAGAAAAACAGCTCCGGGGCACAGACATGCCCCTGACTCATGGGTACCAAAAAGATGCAGACCTGTGCTACTGCCCAGGGACATTTAAATGCACCCTGTGGGGCAGCCCAACACAGCTACAGTGGCCTTCCTGCAGCCCAGGCACCAGAAGCAAGTGTGACTCCCAAACAATGGAGCTGCAATAATGGCCAGGGGACACATGAAAAACAGGTCCCAGAACAAGAGCCAAGGGAGGCAGGGAGGCGGGGAGTCATGAAACACCCCACCCCGCCCCACCGGAGGCCTTTTCAAAGCCACAGACTGAACCATATTGTCACTCCCAGGCCAAGTTTAACTTCTAAAGAAATCTTTTCAAGATGTTCAAAGCAGCCGAGTGCAGTTTAGCTCTAAGCGCTACCATCTGCCGCTGCAGGCAGGCCCATAATCCCAGGCTCGGGCAGAGGCCCTGCAGCAGGGTCGCCTGCTGTGCCCACTGGAGAATGCACATTGGGCAGCAAGTGACAAAGGGCTTCTGGGGCTCTTGGGCTCCTGGGCAGCGGTGCACGGAGCGCTGCAGGGTCTGGGCGTAGCTGGGGCTGCAACACTTCTGTGCCCACACCCTGCACACCTGGGCCAGAGCCAAGGCTGGCGGTGCTTGCCTCCCAGAGACCCCACCACCATCAGGAGCAGGAAGAGAGGGCCCCAGGTCTACCACTGAGGCCTGGAATTCCTTAATGCCAGAATTTCAAGGGCAAATATATAGGGACATCCCTGATTCTAAAGACAAACCTGCCTTCTTTTTTTTTTTTCTCTTTTCATCATGAGTTGGCATGAAATTAAATAGTGCTCATTTTACCCTGAGAATCAGTGCTCTTTATTGGTCATATGTCATTAACCATCTCCCCTCGTATGTCCAATGTCAAGGAAATTCAAGACAGGCCAGATCTGTTATTCCAGGGCCAAGAGTAGTGTTGGTGCATTGTGGAGACACAGAGTCCAGCGAAGGAAGAGGAGCAGCTGCCAAGACCTAGTAGGTTGTAGGGAGAGGCCCAGGGTGAACTCAGGAATAAAGGAGGTCAAGGAGACCCAAAGGCCCACAGTGGAGTCGGGGAAAGCAAAAGTCAGCTGGAGACAGTGCTACGAGGGACTCAGGCATGCTCTGAAGAACACTGGAGTCCTGAGACCCAGTCTGATGTCAGCAGGAGAGTGAGCCCTGGATCCCCTGGAAGTGTCTGCCCCAGCCGCAGGGCGGGTAGAGGAGCATGGAAGCCAGTGCCCCAACAGGCTGATCAACTCAAAAAGACTGTAACTGAAGCCAGATTTAAAGTTAGGTAGTCAGTGTAGTCAGGTAAATCGGGTCTAATATCGAGTGAAATCTAACATGGAGGCCATGCTGGGAATGACTCAGGGAAAACGCAGGACAACTCATGGAATGTTAATGAAGTCCTGAAAAGGCCCTAGGCCAAAGTCCACCTCAAAGAAATGTTAATGGAGCCCAGGAAACAGCCCCAACAGACTTGGAGATAGCCCATCCCCAAAGGTGCTGACTCAGAAGTCCTTCCTGACCAGATTACTTCTTTGGCCCACCTGTGTCCCACCCCTCTTCCAACCTACATTCCATCACCAAAACTATAAAAAGGGGAAACAACCGCACTTCCACGGATTCCACCTCTTGGGTCCCCTTCTTCCTCCGGGAGGAGTCTTTTCTGCTGTCCTTTAATAAATTTCTAATTTCTACTCTGACCTTGCCTCGGTGTGTGCTTTCTGGTGTTATTCTTCAACATTGGGGAAGCAAGAACTCGTCACCAGTCAACAGCGGTTTCATATTGGAGGTCCCACCGAGATTCTACACCGAGGTAAGTGCACGCACCCCATGTCTGTTTGAGGTGCATCTTTCTCTCTCTTTCTCTCTGGAGGGTAAGGTGGGCACCCGACGGCTACTTAAACGCAACTAGTGCAGCCGCCACTCTTCAAGACTCGGGTGAGAGGTTTCTCGGCCTAGGCAGCTCTTAATCACCTGTTCAATACAGAGCAGGCATGTTGGGTTCTGCCAAAGCCGCTTCCAACTTTTCTGTCTGGGCCCGGAGAGCAATTGGCGTGAGTACACAGTGTCCCGAATCCCGATCTGCCTCGGATGCGTGGAGGTGGGGGAAGGAGTTTGGAACAACTGCGGAATTCCGGTCTGGGCTACTCTCAGACGATTCCTAAGGTTCCTTTCTCTTGAGCCTCCTCCCGACAGCCCTAAGGGGTATCTAGGGTGATCGGTAGATGAATGGCACTGAGGGAAAGCCCCAATCACATTTGCCTCCGTATGGGCTACGCAACACTCCAAACCCCGCATCCAATCCCTCCTGGATGCTCCCCTTCCTTCGCAGGTCAGAAATGTTAGCAATTCAGGTTGTAGGACTGAGAAAGGCATGAGATAATTAGTAAAATCTGCCCAGGTTCCCTAAGGTGCATAGGTAACTTTCAATAGTCTGTTTTACCGCCCAATGTTTAAAATGAGCTGTGCTCTCTTTAAGCTGCTAGAGAGGCATTTTTAGAATCAACTCCTCAGGTAATCTGCTAGTCTACAGAGCAAAGGCAACAAAAGAGAGCTTGTTTCTCTTTTCCAATGGGTTTTTAGTGGCCAGGAGGATACAGTAATGCCCTTAAGTCTGAATCCTCCCAGGGTCTCTGGCACAGGGCAAACTGAGACCCTAGCACTTTGCTAAAGGGGACCAGAAACCCCTTGGCAAAGCAAGGTGAGAGACGGGTTTTCTGGACCGTTTAGGAAGCTCAAACCTAGGGAGACGTCCCTAATGAGAACAGTTTTCTCTGGCGCAGCAGCGTGGGCGCCTGAGTCCTGTTTTCTTCTCACTCAGACGGGAGCTTCTCTCTCTCCAATATGCCAGGTGCACCACTAGCCTGCGTATTGAAAAATTGGGACAGTTTGATAAAATTTACAAAAAGAAAATGGTGTGAGGTGCTGTATGTTCAGATTTTCGTTGCTCTAAGGGAAAATCCTAAATTATGCCAACAGTGTAAAGTAGACTTAGCTATGATATCTGCCATGAAGAGAGAAAATCTTGGACTCACTGAGAAAAAATCAAGAGAGAAATTTCAGCCGTTCAAAGTACATACCCTCTTCCCCCTTCAAGACCTAAGGCAGATAAAAACTGACTCTACTGGAAAAGTTAGGAGATATGCCAGATTGCCTGGGATTGGGTCTATCCAAAGGTGCTAATCCTATAAGTAAAGGGGAAACTGAGGATTTCTCAGCAGCTGCCAGAGCCATCTTTGCTCTGGGGAATTTCCTCATTCTTTCCCTGCACTGCAAGGATTACTCCACCTGAATGCAGTAAAGTCAGTCACACTGAGGCCCTTAATTTTACACCTATAGTTGCCCCTATGTGAAAACATCTGGTCCACTCATGGGGAAATCTATGGTGCCACTGATAGGAGTCATAATTAAATGGAAGTTCAAAACCTGGAGAGATATTTTCTTATCTAGTTGTCTGATTGTTTCTTGGGGATAATCTAGGCTAAATGTGTGTCTAAAAGATGATGTTTCATTGTAACATCTGGTATCTAAATGAGTTTGAAGCATTGCACAATCTTGCAGTTAAAAGTTAGGGTTAGGTAATTGTTTAGTTTGTGATTTCAGATAATTCATGCCAGAGAACTTAGATACTTAGGATAGAAAATTAAAAGAACTCTACTTCCAAGTTGGCAAGTAACTCCCAATCATTCAGTCTTATTTTTTCATCAATTTTGAACTGGGTAGCCTGAAAAGATTTCACTAGGTGTACCAGTGCATTAATTTGGGCAAGGATAGTAAATTATGATTTGGTATCTGTTCCCCTTAGTGTGTAAGATTCAGGAAAAGAAAATGTTGGATTGGGACGTTGGTCTGGCTTATTGAAATAACATTGAATAGCAACAGTCTTGGAAATTTTTAAAGCTTAATTTTGGATATACATGGTAGTGTGTAGTTCTCTTTTAAAATTTTTTCAGGTGATTTAATGTAACTTAGTACTACTTTAGAATCTTCAGAACAAAGAAAGTGGCTTAATGATCCTGAAGGGATCTCTTCTGATGGTAGCTTTATATTATTAAGCAAGATCCTATTTTCAGTTTTGTGTGAGCAAGTTTTTCTAGTGTAGGAAAATGTAAAAGGAATGAAATTTTATAAATTGTATCTTAAACTTGTATCATAATTTTCAACATTCAAACCTGAAAATTGTGACTCATGGTTAAAATGCCTTAGGCATGAGGTTTATGCTCAGAATTCCAGTTTTCCCAGACCTCAGCCAGGACTTAAGCTGATATGCAAATAGAAGAAGCCTGGAGCACTCAGTAGGAGACAGGTCTGAGGCCCAAGAAAAAAAAAAGGGTAAAAGTGTCTTTTTATGGGAACTCAAACTAGATTAAACCAAAGAGTAATTACAGGCCGGTCAATTTTTTTTCTAGGACTTTTGCTTTTTCTTAGATTTTTGTATTATTTTTTGAGCTCATGATTTTGATCCTGCAGACAAGTTAATGTTTTTCTGATAAGTTCTATTTTTGATCAACTATGGAGTTTTTAAACATTGCAATGAGATATCACCTGAGAAAGCAACAAGGCCTTTACTATTGTGTTGTGTTACACTCGTGTTATGTGTTGTATGTCAGTATGTCTGTGTGTTTGTCCCTATCCTATATCATGCAGTGATATGCCAATTGACAGATGAGGAGCGCTCATGAAAAATTTTAAAAATGGATCCAAATATCTTTGATTCACGTGATTCAAATGGCTCAATTTAAATTAGGTAAACAGATGAAAGTAAAGATGTCTTTAAAATTAAACTTATTATAAGTTTTTCTAGGTGTTCAAAAATAAAACCTAACAAAATGTTGATGTGTATAAAATAATCTGATTAAATTCAAAATTTACAAGTATTGTTTCAAAATGTGAACAGAAGGAGGTTAACAGATAAAAAGAAACTAGAAGGTTCTAGGTATGGATTTCATAGAGGGAAAATGTGTTTCTGGATAAGAGTCTATATGATTAAGTAATTAAAAGAGTTTAAGTAAATGATATAAAGAAGGTCTGTGTAAGTTGCTTACAAGTGTAAGTTTTTGAGCAAGTAATCTTAAAGAAATTAAACAGCTGGTTAAACAAGTGCTATTGTTTTAGAGAATTGTGCTATGTTATCTCTTTAAAAGCTAAACTTGGTTAATATAAACATCAATGTAATTGGTGCTATTAATATGTTCACATCTTCCAGGTATACAAGTCTGTTAGGTAGAAGCCTTAGAAAGAGCATTATATCAAGCTGGTGTTCTAAAGTTATATGGTAATTTTAGGCTTAAAAGAAAGACATGTTGGAGATATAATTAAATCATTTGTGTTCTATAACTGGGCTTGTTATCAATAAGATATGTACAGTTCTATGTTACCTTTTTACACTGAGATACAACAAATGTATTTTTAAGTTAATGAGAGCTTAATCTATGTAAAGGTTTTATTGTAAAACACAACAGTACTTTGCTACTTTTCTACAAAAGGTTAAAAGTTTTCAGCCTTTCTTTAATTCATGTTTTAGATGTGATATTATGTTAAGTTTGCTCAAGTTCACAACAATTTATGTAGGCTTTGTAAAATAATGTTTAAAAAGCAAAGATCAGTTTCAGAACTATAGTATTTAAGATCTATGAAGAGCCCCACCTTACTTGAGATAAGGCTCTATGCATGTGAAAGTGACTATGAAAGAAGTAGGCTAGATTTCAGTACATTTAAAGTTGTGCCCAAAAGTTGTTTTTTGTCAAGATTACTAGGATCTCAAACAGGGGATATAATGTATAACTCTGCCAAACTTCAAGGTAGCTATTACATGAACTAAATATGTTTTTACCCTAGTTAATTTTGTTTTGTAGTTTGCTTTTAGATGGTCTAAAGATTGCCTGTTTTGCAGAGGTACTGATTTAAGAACTCACAACCTGGGTTAATGTAAGATAAGGAGTTATCACCTACAGGATACAGAGGTAGACATTAAAGCCCAGTGCTCTTAATATAAGGCTGTTAAAACTTATTTGCTGGATGTTTAAGATTAAGTTTTAAAATTAAAAATTTGGCTCTTGCCCTCTGAGTCAGTCTGAGTCAGGGGATAGGGGACTTTTCCAAAGAGCTTTGCAACTCTAGGCCACATAACCTCCCGATCAGGGAGATTAATGAGACCAGTGGAGGACAGCAAGCCAATCAGTGCATTTGCTGTGAAGAGGAGGGTCATCAGAAAAGGGAGACATGCCTGATGCTTCCGAGGGAAGCCACATGGTCAAGCAAGGCCTGGACCCATCCTAGCGCAAATGGCACTAGCAGATCTGAGAAGCTGCTGTAAGTTCCCGAGGACTCCCAAGGAAACTCAGCTGACTGTTAACAATAGATAGAAACAAAAGTCAGTTTGACTTGCTTCATCTTAAACACTTAGCAAAGACAGACAAAGCCAAAACACAGCTATTCCTGGGCATTTTTAAATAAAATAATAGTAGCTTCCATAAATAAGTAAACTGAAGGCTTCAAAAGAGATTCTCAGACAGGAATGCCTGATAACTATCAAAAGGAACTGCCAGAGTAGTTTTTAGTTCAAGGCCTTTGTTTGCTAGTATGGTTATCCAGCCCTAAGTTACAGAATTAAAGATTTCTCTATTAGACACAGAAGTCATACTAGTAAAAGGATTTTGCAAGTCAGATGACATTAAGTTATTAAACTGTACATCTGTAACCCTAAAAGTTAAATGTTGTGTTTACATCCCTGACAATTCTGGCAATGTGACAAATATCCTTAAAGATTTACATGCTCAGATAGAAGCCATGTCCTCAGCAACCTTGTCATGGAAACAATATCTTGGCTCCTGGTTCTTGGTACTTCCTGGTGGAAAACATTGTTAGTCTCTGTCTTTGGGATCATACTCATTGGCATATTCCTGTGCTATGGGATTTATTGCTGCATCAATCTGGTTCCAGTACTAATGAATTCTTGTTTCTCTTATAGACCACCCATCACTCAAATGGCCCTCCAGTCTATTACTTCTCAATCAGACTTCTATCATGGACCCACTCGATAGACCCGATTTTTAAAGGGGGACTCCAAACTGCTTGCCCCACACCGTCCCTTTTCAGCCTGAAGAAGCCAGAGAGATTTTCTTCGGCCCCCTTCCTTACAGCAGTAAGGAGTTCCCAAATTAGAGGGGGGAATGAAGCCAGATTTAAAGTTAGGTAGTCAGTGTAGTCAGGTAAATCGGGTCTAATATCGAGTGAAATCTAACATGGAGGCCATGCTGGGAATGACTCAGGGAAAACGCAGGACAACTCATGGAATGTTAATGAAGTCCTGAAAAGGCCCTAGGCCAAAGTCCACCTCAAAGAAATGTTAATGGAGCCCAGGAAACAGCCCCAACAGACTTGGAGATAGCCCATCCCCAAAGGTGCTGACTCAGAAGTCCTTCCTGACCAGATTACTTCTTTGGCCCACCTGTGTCCCACCCCTCTTCCAACCTACATTCCATCACCAAAACTATAAAAAGGGGAAACAACCGCACTTCCACGGATTCCACCTCTTGGGTCCCCTTCTTCCTCCGGGAGGAGTCTTTTCTGCTGTCCTTTAATAAATTTCTAATTTCTACTCTGACCTTGCCTCGGTGTGTGCTTTCTGGTGTTATTCTTCAACATTGGGGAAGCAAGAACTCGTCACCAGTCAACAGCGGTTTCATAACCATCAGTCTTAAGCATTGGCTGCCCAACTTGATATACTGTGCCCTGTCTGTCGAAGGAAGCTAAGAGTTAGGTAGGAGAGGAGTCCCGAAGCTCCATCCAAGAGTAAGAAACACACACTCAGAAGTCGCTGGATGCACAACTATGGGCGGATCACTTTGCCTCATCTGTGAAGTGGTGTGGCTGACGATAAACATACACAGTGCAGGGGCAGTATACATGTTAATACAGATGAAGTGCTAAGCACCTTGTATGGGACACAGTGGGTGCCTGATACAGGACAGACATTATCATTACTATTGTTCCTTTACTTATCACAGGAGTAAGAGGGTGGCCATCTCTTGGCTGTTTTAGAAAACAGAAAACAACTCTTGGTCCCAGAACAAAGCAGGATCCCTCTCCCCCAGAGCCAGAGGCTGCGCCAGCTGTGGATGCCAGAGCTTATTTGGCAGACCCCCTTACCCCCCGCCCCAACCTACTTCCATTGGCCTGGGCACCACTCGCCTGGCGGTTTGGAAGATCTGAGACCACCCGCCAGGATGCTGGGAGTAGATTTCCCGTGCAGATGCCTGTCAGAAGCTCTGTGGGGAGAAGCCCGCCCCTGGGGCTCTGCGCAGCCACAATCGCACTCGGCCGCGGGTGTGTTTGGAATCGAGATTCAGATGGGCTCCAACTGACCCAGAAGGAGCAGCATGGACCTGATGACAGCCTGGTGGCTTTGGTCACAGAGGGCAGTGACTGAGTTGTACAAAAAGAGAAGCAGGAGATCAGTTTGGTTTGGGGTTTTGGTTTTGTCTTTTTTATTTTTTCTGGTGCCAGCCCAGAGTCTGAGTGATGACAGTTAAAATTCCTGAAAATCTTCAGCTTCTGCTTCAGCCAGACGGCCCAGCCTGTCTCCCTGTCCAGAAGAACGTGATTTCTCAGGAGTGTCAAGTTCTTCACTTCATCCATCCCTTTCCTGCAGGGCCCCTTCCACACCACCCCATCTACCATCCTGCTCAGGTCAGTAAACCTGGAGTTCACCTGAGCAGCTCAGCTCCTTGGAGGCTGTGTGTCCATGAACAGTGTGTTGCAGGTCCTATGATGTGTGTGCATGAGCATGTGTGTGTGTGCGTGTGTGTGTGTGTGGAAGCGTTTTCCTTATCACCATGATTGGGGGAGACACCACTGGCATTTAGAGAATGCTCTCCAGAAGCTATTGGAGAGCCAGAAGCCTGTTTTCCAATTCCTATTCTATTGCTAATCATGTGAATGCCTCTGGCCTCAGTTTCCTCATCTATAAAATGGAGATAATAGTGGTACCTGCTTCCTAAGATGCTGTGCACATGTGGTGAGTTAATCCGCACATGGGGGCTTTGGAATCCTTACAAAGTTCCAGGGCCTGCAACTTATGCAACATCAGTTGTCATTGTCCTATAATCTAAGGGGCAGTCTTATAGAATTAATAATTGTCCTGTGTTCCACGTGACTGTCAGATGTTTTGCTAAGCATTGGAGTGGGTTTAAAACTGGCTTTATAAATTATTTGAGTCTGAAATAACTCTTTTATTTAAAACACAAACACAATGTTGTTAAGTTTCTTGCATAACTGAGTGTCCTAGGAATGCCACTACCACGTTGCACCAGATGCAGCTCCAGGGCCTCCTGGGCCCTCAGCCTCCTGATCCATCTGCCTCTGCCAGGCATGGTGGTGACACTGTCTCAGCCCGTGCATCCTGTGCCCCGGGTCTTGGGGTTTTTCTCTTGCTTTCAGACAGGTCACTCTGGAGAGTCTGCAGTCTGGCTCCTTAGCAGTGACCCAAGGCACCAAATGACATAACTCAGAAGAGCAGTAGTGCTACCTCCTCATGGAATGAACTTTGGACCAGGGGCATCTAGATCTCCAGTCCCTTTCCTCTCCCGGTGGACTCTTCTAAAGTCCCCAGGGACACCTGCTGTATGGCCATGGCTGCTCACTTACCACACCAGTGTGTCCAGCAGCAGCCCCCGCAGCACCCGGTGGGTGTGGCTCTCTCCACTTCACTACATCTCCCACCTCCCCCCCTCCACCGCCCAAAGGTGGCACCCCCTGGGGGAAGCATCACCTCCCCATCCCTGCCTCCTACAGTAATACAGGCTCCAACTTGGGCTCAAATTTCCCTACAGAAAGAAGAGTGTAATTTGTATTGGCTGCAACTTTACCAAGTGTTTGTTGTTTCCCATTTTAGAAAAGTCACACAATCCATGGCGACAACACTTAGGACATTGAAGTCACCAGTGTAACAAGTTTCCATCTGTCTGCGTCTGCAGCCACAGCATTCATGCCACTGTAGCTGTGCCTGCGTATTTACTTATTGAACTACTTCATTATAAATGACTTCCCTTGTAGTCTCCCTTATATTACATGTAGGACATTATATTGATTTTTTATTATGTATATAGGCAGGTTATATTATCTATAAATGTAATACCAAGATAGTAAAGATGGCATTACAAAATATTTGTCATGTAGAGGGGAGACTGTGGTTGATGATGCTGAAAAACCCTGGCGGAGCAGAGAGTGCTTCAGACTGGCACTTGGCCTCTGGTCAGCGTGTTTGGTGGACAATACATTGGTCTCCAGAGGCATTGATTTCTTCTCCATGGAATCAAGAGGTCAAATGAGATAATCCCTGGAGTGTTTTATGGCTCTGCCACCCTGAGGTATGATTTATAAGGGTGTTACCTGCTTTAGCTTTTGTGGGCTTCCCCTAAGGATCCTCCTCTGTTGTTCGAACCCACCCAAGACTGGCAGGCATGAGTGTGTGCCCACCTGAGTTAGATTCCACTCCAAAATCATGTTCCCATCATGGGGCCCAATGGCTGCCTTCATGGCCCACCTGGACCTCTTGGCCGGTTGCAGGTGTCTGCCTGCACCTAGACCTGTCCTGGGTCCCCGTGTGCTTCCTGACCCTCATCCTACTTGCTGAATCTTGCCTCCAGGGTGGCAGCTTCCTGGAAACCTTGACCACCCCTGTCTCTGTTCCTCCCGGTAACCCTTCTGATCCTACTCCTGGACCCAACTGTCAGAAAAGACAAGAGCTGAGGCCCAAGCCCCAAGGCAGGAGCTGGAAGTCTTTCCTTGGAGGGAAGGCGGTTTGCAAGTCAGCCTGCTTCTCTGGGATTGGGGTGGAGAGTTCTTTTGATCCCTGGGAAATGGGAAGTTTGGGTCACTACATTCAGGTTTATGGGACAGTTTCATAGAAAACAAAATGAAGTTCTCCTGCATGCTACTACGTGGATGAATCTTGAAAACATGATGCTAAGTGGTCTCTGTCTATATGCAGTGTCCACAGCAGGCAAAGCCATCGAGATTAGTGGTTGCCAAGGGTTGGGAGGTAGGAGGGAAGGAGACTTAGCATTGCCCAGCTACGGGTGCTGCTTTTTGGGGAGGGAGGAGGACAGAACTATTTCTGGAACTAGACAGTGGTAATGGTTACCCCACATTGTAAATATACTGAAACCCAATGAACTGTACACTTTAAAATTGTGTTTCATATGAATTTTATCTCGATAAAAAATTGCAAAAAAATAACTTGAGCCCCTTGTTTCCCATCACCGCCCCACCCCACCCACCTTCCCCGCACTGCACCATCTCAGCCAACTCAGCAGCCCAGGTGCTACTGTCTGTGTCAACAGTACTTCCATCCTCCTGGGTCTCAGGAGTGGCATCACAGGGTCTCAGGACTGTCCTTCCCTCCCAGTTTTCCCCCAATGGCCACCTCTAGCCATCTGTCAGTTCCCACTTCCCCTCCTGCACTCGAGAGATGATGACTCTTCCAAGGCTCTGCTTAGAACCCTCTGTGGCTCCTCCTTGCCTCCCAGAATTCTCCTCCCTCTAGTTTCAGTGGACCTTTCTAGCACCTTCTCCTGACTCCTCCTTTCTCTGGACCCAATTCTGCCCAATAAGGTGGAAAGGGCTGGCAGAGTGAAAGAGACAAGGGTTGTGGGAGTGACTCATTTCACTTTAAATTTTATGATAACTGGAAAGTCTGGGCAGAGTTGGACATGGGCACTTGGCTTCCAGAGGACGGAGTTCTTTCAAGTGCGAGAAAAACATTGGCTTCCTGCAAAGGTGGAGACTCAGCCAGGGAGAGTTGGGAAGCCTTCTAAAGATACCACTGTCACTCTACCCACAAATACCCCCCCATGAGGAAGCCAAGAGAAGGCATCTCTAAAGCAATCTGCCGAGCTCTCCGGCGGGCTCAGATGGAGAAGAGGAGCACCCAGCCTTGGGTATCAGCCATGGAAAGGAAAAAGCCCCAAAGAAGAGACTTCAAAATCCATGAAAAACACATGGGGCAGCAAGTGCCCCTCTTGGCAAGGTTGGAGGAAGGTGTGAGACTCCTGTCCACTTCCCTAATAATCATTCTGGTCTCTCAACCAGCCTGTGAGGGAAGGACTGTTATCCCGTTTTATAAATAAAGCAACAAAGCTTAGAAAGATGAAGCATCTTCCTCAAGGCAACCTAGACCCTTTCCCAGGTCCCAGATGCTAACCTCACTCTTATCTCAGGGTAAAGGACACAAGGGAAGTCAACTCCCTTATCTCCTCCCCCAGTCTGACAAGAGCAAACCAAACTCAGTCAAGAGGAGAGAAAGCCTGAGACAGTAGGAAGTCTCCAGAGAACTGGGCCACTTAGAGTCTTCCGTCCCAGGTCAATGAGGAAACTCCCCAGACTCAGAGCCCCACCAGGAGGTCTGAGTTGGGGAATGGTTTGTGCAACTCCAGGAAACCAGAGCGTTGTTTTTCTGCTATGCTCCAGGGCTCTGTCTCAGGCCCACCAGTCCTACATCTTTATCAAAGACTTGGATGAACAAAAAAAAGTGAATACAATAGAAAACGAACAACCTGATTCATAAATGGACACAAGGCTTCAACAGACATCTCTTCAAAGAAGACATACAGATGGCCAACAGATATATCAATAGATGTTCAACAACACTAATCATCAGATAAATGTAAATCACAGAACTCTCTGCAGTTGCAAAATCACAGCCACAATGAAACATCACTTAATACTCATTAGGAGAGCTACTAAACTCAAATAAAAAAACAGAATAACGAGTGTTGGTGAGGATGTGGAGAAATTGGAATCCCTGTGCACTAGTGGTGGGAATGTAAAATGGAACCACTGTTGAAACAGTATGGAGATCCCTCAAAAAATAAAAAAATAAAAATCCCCAAAGATCCAGCAGTTCCATTTCTAGTTGTACACCCCAAAGAGTTGAAGTCAAGTTCTCAAAAGAGACACTTGCAAAAAGGTGTTCAGAGCAGCAGTATCCACACTAGCCATTAAGGTAGGAGCAACCCAGTGTCCATTGACAAATTAATAGAGAAGCAAAATGTGGTATTTTCATATGATGGGGACTATCAATTCTAAGACAGAAGAAAATTCTGACACATGCTACAATACAGATGAACCCCAAGAACATTACGCTAAGTGAAATAAGCCGGTCACAAAAGGACAAATACCCTCTGATCTCACTTCTGTGAGGTACATAGAAGGCTCAAATTCAGAGTCACAAAGTAGAACAGAAGCTGCTGGAATCTAAGAGGAGGTGGAATGGGGAGTTCTTGTTTAATGGGTACAAAGTTTGAATTTTGCAACTGCAGAGAGTTCTGGAGATTATTTACACAACAATGTGAAGCTGCCTATAACCATTGTACACTTAAACATGCTTAAGAAGCTGAATTTATGTTCTACATGTTTTCCCATAATTTAAATAAGTAAATAATAAATAGCATATAGATGACCAATTGTTTGGTAAATAAAATAAGGATTGAAAAATATCTATATATCTTATAGCCTGAGGTAACAGGATGTTTTATAAGGGATGTCCTTCTACCCAAATGATAGCACAGGTGACTGCTGGGGGTGCCAGGGGACCTCACATCTTGTACGAAGAAGAGCTGGGGTGAGCAGAAACCTCCTTGTGAATCAGCCATAGTCACCTCACCCGTGGGGACAGCAGCTGGGCGCCTGGAGAGAGCAGCAGGTTGGTTGGTCATGCCTCTGGGGACACTCTGTGTTCAGTCAGACCTCCCAGGCTGAGGGGTCAAGACAAATGGAAGATCATAGGAGGCAAAGAACAAGGAAGGAGAAGATGCTCGATGTTCTGGGCCGCCATTGGGAAGGAGTCACACCAAGTGCCCAGGCCAAGGGCCGGACACAGGCAGGACAAGAGCATGTGGACCAGAGGTAGGAAGGACTTCTCATCAGGACCCCTTGCACCCCCCTCCCCAGGTATGGTGACCAAGCCCACACCCTAATCCCCTTCTCTTTTGCCATGGATTTTAGGCAACAACATCAGAGAGGAACAGGGCAATCGCCCCATCCAAAGGACCCTTTTCTACCCACTAGATTCTGGAAATCTCCACAAATGCCTGGAAAGATGGTTACTGAGTAAAGACAATAATAAAGTGGAAAATGAGGAAGCCAATTTGCCCCAGGTGTCGGTTAAGGAGAAGGCTGAAGGTGCCTGGAAATCAGAGGGTCTGAACTCGTACTGTGACCCTGGAGGGGTCAAATCCCTTGGCCTAGTGAGACGCAGCTGCCCAGGCTGCTGCCCAGGCTGCTGCCCGATTCCATGTGGGTTTCCTCCCACCAGCTCGTCTCCTGCAGCCCGGAGAGCAGCTTGGACTGGTGTGTATGTGGAGGTGGGGGCGGCAGTTCACAGCTGCTGTTGGGGGGCCGCAGCTGATTGTTTTTGAACCCTAAGTACGTCTGGGGGCAAAACAGTAGTTGCAAATGAAGCTATTAAGAAGCCAAATTAGTTTAATTAGGGCTTTCAAATAGGGAAAAAAAAAATCAGTAGCGTTCTTAAACTGCATCCTCAGAGGTGTGTTCCCATGGAGACTGGGACGTTCCTGCTAAAGGAGCAGAACTAAGGAGGCTCGGAGGGCTCCAGGGCCTTGCTGAGTCTCTGGGGCCTTAGAATCTGGCAGAGGTGTCTCCTCAGCAGGTTTAAATAGTCAGGGTTTTACATGAAACTGAGAATTTGGGGGAAACTTAGAGATAGCTAACAAGTTTCCAGAACTCTATTTAAAATCAAAATTTACGGAGATCCTGCTAAGGCCTGGGCTCTGCCTTAGTAAAGCTTGATTTGCAAAAAGGAGCCAAGGAGCCGGCAGTGAAAATGGAGCCTGAGGGGCCTTTGTTATCTGAGGATCTCAGACCCAAAGCCCTTTCCTTGCGGCCTCCACAGCAGAGCCTTTGTTCCTAACACAGGATGGCCCTGGGGCTCTGTTTTCTCAAAACCAAGGCAACAAATTCAGCAACCCAGAAAGCCTGTCCTTGACACAGGGAGAGTTGCACAGCCACGGGGCCAGCCCAAGGCACTGGCCTCTGACTCATGGTGTTGGACCCCTGCCTACCACTGGCACCCATCTGCCCCTTGGGAGAAGTGGGGGAGGCTGAGCCTGCTGGGAGGTCAGCTCACCCCCCCCCCCCCCCCGGGGGACCCTGTTCTGGGCACTTGCAGAGATTTTAAGACATGCAGGTGGTTGAGTAGCTGAGTGAGATTATAGGGGGAAACCCCTGAGCCTCCCTGACCTCTGGAATGGGATTCACGCACACTCTAGTTTGAGACCATCTTCTGGTGACAGCCTTGCTTCAGGGGTCAAAGGGCCATGGACAAATCAATTTTATTGACTTTTAGAGCTGAAGGAGTCATGGGCCCTCAGCCCAGTTCAGCAGGCCCCAGGCAGCATGCTGGATCCTCGGTCCCTCCTGCAGGGCCCATTTCCTCCATTCACCTGGATGCTGCATCGTAGGCCTGCAGAGAACACATGGGCCAGACAAAATTCCTGTCCTCGGGGGGCCACTGTTCCAGATGGTAAGGAGGCCTCAGATTCAAATAACACTTGACTTACAGACACGGTCACGTGGCAGTCACCCAGTGATTCCACCAGCCTTTCCTGGGGATATTATCATACCCATTTTACAGATGGGAAAGGTTTGTGCAAGTTCTAGAAGCTTATAGGGGGAGCACTGATCACGGAAGGCAGTGCCTTCTGCCACCAGGTTATCTCTTGGAGACTTGCTTGGCCTTGATCATCACACTTTTATACCCCATGGGACACTTAGCAATGTCTGGGGACATTTTGGATTGTCACAACTGGGAGTGCTGCTGGCATCTAGTGGGTAGAAGCTAGGGATGCAGCTAAATTCATTACAAGATGCACATTAAGAATGATCTACCCAAAATGTCAACAGGGCTGTGGTTGGGAACAGAGGCAGGGCAGGGATGAATAGTCACCAAAGGACCGTGAGTGGCCGTATTTAGCACTTGGTTATTTCTTCTAAGCCCCATGGTAGATGAATAGACTCATTTTCCAGAAGGAAAAGTGAGGGTAACTGATGCCCAAGGTGCCCATAACTAGAAACAAATGGAGCTGGGATTTGAACCACACCTGTTTAGCTCCAAGCGACCATAGTTTTGCCACTGAGACTCCTGGTCGTCTCAGAGCCAGGAGACTAGAAGCGGGTTGAACAGGAGGTGGCCCTACAGGGGGATGGGATGGGATGGGATGGGATGGGGCCTGGTAGGAAGCAGCTTGGAGAAGTGCAGAACTCCACCTTCCATCAGATTTGGGGGCCTTTTTGCTGCCGTCCTCCAGACCCCCTGCCCAAGGGCCAGCCTGCCCAGCTACTTGGCCTAGTTTCCAACTGAGAGAATCGCCTTGAAATTCAGCACATGGTTTCTTGTTTTGTAGGAGCTGATCCTCAGCAGTCTGTCCTCAGCCTGGAACTAGATCAGAAGCTTGAACTGGAAGCTCCCCTCTTCAAGCTGGGGCTGATCTCTGGTGTCTTGGGGCTGATCTCTGGTGTCTTGTGTGGCAACCTTAGTGATTCATCTAGTTTGAGACCATCTGCTGGTGACAGCCTTGCTTCAAGGGTCAAATCTACCACCTTTGTCCCTGACCTAGGGTCCATGGAGCCTCCCAACCGCCCAGCCTAGCTGATCCTGTTAAAGGGCTTCCCAGGCCTGGCCAGTTGTCCTCACCGTGCCCCTTCCCTCCAGACCAAGGCCTGGAAGGAGCCTCCCTCACCTTGCATGCATGGGCTGGAACAGGAAGTGGGGAGATCTGGGATTCCTTCCTTTCAATTCAGAAAAAAAAAAAAAAAATAGATTCCTACAGAAAAGTCACTTCCAGGGACCGTATGGTAGCACCTGGCTGCTGGCATCCCTTCATAGGGTTTATCTGTGAGGGGACATTTATTGAGCCTTCTGTGGGCCGTGCAGTGAGTTCAGTACCCAGGGCCTACTGATAGGGGAGAGAGGCAGATGTAGACAAGGCGCCCTTCCTCCCACACAGCAGGTGGTGGTGTCAGGGAAGAGAGGAGGCCATCTTACAGGCTTCAGAGGGGCCTTTGTTCTCTCCCAACTCCGCCCAAAGGCCAGGCTCCTCTCCTAACGGCACTGGGGGCCCTTCCTTTCTCACTCTTGTCATCCCACATGGGCTTGGAGTGATAAGCAAAGTGCTACCTCTAGGACACATTCATCTGCTTTCAAAGCCCTTGATGGAGACGCATTCCAGAAGGGAATCATTGCTGTGTTTGGAGAAGGAGACTCTGAAATGGTACAGGGTGCAGGACGATGACCAGAGTCACGGGGCCATCCATTCAGCCAGGCCTGGGGTTTGCATGACATCTGACTGGCACGGTGGGACCTTCCTACCCGAGCCTGGGTGCCCTCAGTTCTGGAGGCTGACGTGGGGGGGAAAGCAAACTGGGAAGCACTTCTCGGTTTAAACCGCTTCCTATTGGGATGCATTGTTTGGCCAGGATTCAGCCAGAGAGGTGGAACCACCAGGAGTGATACAGAATAAAGAGCCCGCTGCAGGGATCTGACCTCACATGGCTGCAGGGCTGCTCAATAGTCTTGATTCCTCTCCATGGAGGAAGGTGGGGAGGTGGTGCGGTCTCTGCCCCTGAAATGGGCCCGGCCTCAGCTGCAACAGAGCCTTCCCGGACCCTGCAGAGCAAGCACCACTCTAGTTCCCTTCAGCCTCAGCCGCCTGCTTCACCACAACCAAAAGGGAATATGGAAACCCTTGTTCAGCTTAGCCAAGTGACAAACTGAAAAATCAACCAGATATGCTTTTTTTAAAAAAATACTAGATATGGTGTTTTGTTTTGTTTTTTTCTTTTTGTATCTGTACTCAGGCTCCTGGTGGAGTGTGCTGTGTTTGTATTCAAGATGTGTGTGTCTCTGTGTGTGCCCTGTTTCCACACACTTTGCCCGGGAGGTGGGAAGAGGAGAGAGTTGGAGACAATAGCAGAACATGAAGCTGCCAACTCCAGGCTGTGAGGCTGCCACTCCTCTCCCCCCGAACCAGCTGCAGATTTCAATCAATGCAATCAATGGGCAGTGTTTGCTGGCCATAAAAATAGCCCAGAGGTTGCTGGTCAGCGGCTCTAAGATGGATGACCAGTGGCCCTGGAGGTCCCAAAGGTCAAAGATGACTATCACCTTAAAATGTAATCTGTGCAAGCCCCCAGCCTGGGGCCTGGTGGGAGGAGGCTGGCTGGCCATCTGCAGCCGTCCGCCAGGCCAGGCGGCTCTCAGCCCGCAGCCTGGAAGGTGGCCTTCAGGTCTCCTGGCCACATGGTCTATCTGTCCATCCTCCTTAGCCCCTGGTGCTGCTGTGTGAAGTCTCCCGTCCCTACCTACACTTGCCACCGTGACATCCCACACAGCAGCTGATCTTTCACTTCAACCCCTTCGCCTCCAGTCATTAAGAAAACCCTCACCTCCTCCATCTGGGAGTGGCTGCTGTGCCTTAGGTAGCTTTGTGTTTCATTTGTAATGGTGACAAAGAATGATGACAATCAACCCCCAGCGAGTGAGGAGGTGAGGAGTGAGTGCCTTCACTCCTCTCTCCCTTCCCCTCCACGATCATGGGCTCTCTCCCTTCATTCGGCCCTTCCCTCCTTCCTCATGCTAGAATGACCTCCTGCTTCTTCACCCAGACGTGACTTCTGCTCTGCGTAAATGCCGGAGCAGCACTTGCTGCCTGTTGGAGCCCCTCAGCTCATCGTCAATAGTTGTCCCCTCTCCCCGCTGTAGTCTGACAAGTGGCAGATTCACCCTCCCCATCTTTAGTGCGTTGGTCCTATGGATTTTTCCCACCTGCTGTGATGCATTTGGGTGGTGCCCGAGGATGAGACACACCTGATGAGCTGCACTGAGCTGTGTGGTCACCTCGGCCTGCTCCCCTTGGTGTTGGCCCTTTCCGGCTGGATCTGCCTCCTAGAAATCAACTTCCTTTCACAAATCATCGCAGTTCGGCTACTTAATGGTTGATGCGTCACCCGAAGATGCAGTATTTCCCAAAAGTCAGGAAGCAAATAAATTATTACAGTTTAAAAATGAATCTATTTATTGATTTCCTTCTTTTACACTTTTAATGCTAATTGTTTTTCATGGTGCATGCATTTGGGATTCATCAAAATGAATTCTTAACGAATTTCCAAACACAAAAATTATAGCAGGATAATGGAGCCGAATCATCCTGCCATTTCTCAAAGACCTTCTGCTCTGTGGGGCCCCGGCAAGAGGATATGAATCACACCTGTCTGTCTGTAATATCTGGAAGGCTGCAGCTAATGTCCTTGAGTGGGTGGACATTACACCTAGTTACATTGTCTGAGCACCTACTTTGTGCCAGATCCTGGGCTAGGTTATTCACAAAAGCTATTTCATTGATTCTTCATATAGCTCCAGAGTCTGTTTCTCATTCTTTATTTAATAAGAAACAGACGCAGAGAGGTTCACGTGTCTATCAAGGGGAAGTGCCCAAATACAAGTCGGTCTACTTGGCTCTAGAGGGCAGGCTCTTTCCACTTGGCCACTCCCCATGCTGAGCTGGTGTCACACTGGCTGCAGCAGGTTCATTGTGAGATGTCATTGCTGTTTCTGCCTGTCTGTCCCACTCAGAGTAGACCTTGTACTTTCAGGGTGGATAAGCCCAGCTCAAAACACATACTGAGCATCCTGGATTGGTCTATTCCTTTGTGTCCATCAATTCAGGCAAAAGCCCTCACTGCCTTCTTACCTTCCTGGAGAGACCAAGTCTTGTCCCCGCTTCCTCCTCTGTAGTAACAGCTTAGACACGTAGCTCTAATCAAGGATTTTGCTTCCCAGACTTTCTTGTAGCTCAGGGCAGCCGCGTGAGTAGCAGGATGTGAGCTGACTTGATGCCAGCTACACATGGGTTTGGCTTTGAAAGGGAGGAAAGTACTTTTTCTCATCTATCTTCCTGCTGTCTAGAATTTAGATTTGATGGTGGGAGTGGAAGCAGCCACGTCAGGCCATGAGACGGTTTCATGGTGAGAATGACAGAGCCTCAAAATTGAAGGGGCCTGTGTCCCTGATGTTAACGGGGTCTGGAAGATGATCCTTGTCCTGGACTGCATGCCTGGACTTATCTATGAGAGAGAGTTAAATACCTCTCTTGTGTTTAAGTCACTATTATTTTTATCCTCTATTATAGCATCAAACATGAATGTAGCCGCTCAGGACAATGTGGGTCACGGTGGATGGGGTAGGTTCAAGTGATGAACTGTCATGGAGCCCACATGCTCCTCTCCTATGAACACGTTGCCTTGCACAGGAAGAGGGATTTTGCAGATAGGATTGATTTCAGGATCTAGGGACAGCAAGATTATCTTGGGTTGTCCCAGGAGACCCAATGTAATCACAACAGGGAGGCAGGCAGGAGGGCCAGCTGTCCCAAGAATGCAATGTGACAATAGAAGCAGAATCCGAGGGAGAAGATGCTATGCCACTGGCTTTGAAGATGAAGGAAGAGGACATGAGCCAAAGAGTGCAGCAGCCTGGGGAAGCTGGAAGAGGCGATGAGAGAGCCCCCCTCACCACAGTCCCACGGGGGAACGTGCCCTCCCACGCTGACTCAGTACAGTGAAAACGATCTTGGATTTCTTATCTCTGAAACTGTAACATATAAATTTGTGTTGCCCTTAGCCACTAAGTTGGAGTAATTTGTTATAGCAGCAATAAGAAATTGATCTAATGGGAGACCCAGAAAAATGAATACAGCTCATGAAGAAGAGAGCACGTTCTGCTGAAGCAATAATGCCCTTCCATCTGCCCTCGGCTCCCACCAGTGAACTTCTCCCCACCCTTCAAGGTCCAGAGCCACCTCCCCTGGGAAGCCTTCCTGGACCACAGCAAGCAACTGGCTGCAATGCTGATCTTGGCAGAGATATTAATATTGGTACAGGAAGATGGGAGGAGAGAAGTCTGGCCCCAACCCTGCTAATCTGGAGCCTGACACAAACGGCCCTTTCTGGTGTAAATGTCCTGACACTTGGTTACTAACAATGTAGATCATGGTACCTTGGTGCTCAGCCACTCAGAGGAATTAAGTTGCCCCAAAGGAGACCTAGTGGGCAAGAGCTACCTGTCAAAAGAGACGGATCTCTTCTGAAATTACCAATATGGCACCTGTCTTGCTCTCCACACCAGGCACACTGTCTTGTAAGAAAACGGACCTCACAATACTTATCACATAGTGTCCCAGAAGGCTACTGTCATTTTGATTTTCAAAGGCAAGTATTATCCATGCTGCTGAAATAGTAGGCAAAAATCTGATGGGAAATTGTATCCCAAGACATCTTCCACAAGGTACTTATGAAATACAAAGGAGAGCATCACCCAGAATGACACTCAGCCACCAGGCACCCCATGGTATACAGTCCTCTGAGAAGGTCAAGTCTTCACTTTGTGCTCCTATTGCAAAAATGCAATCTGAATCGCATTATGATGAAATACCAAGCAAACACAATTTTGGGACGATTTACAAAATAACTAACCTGCACTCTTCCAAAGAGTCGAGGTAATAAGTGACAAAAAAAAGACTGAGGCCCTGTCAGGGTTTGCAATAATCTAAATTGGCAACAGACCCAAAGAAATCAGGATCCCACACTGGGGGATCCTGGACCAAAAAAGAATATTCACTGTGACATTTGGTAAAATTTTAGGGCCATAGCTTAGTTTAATTGAATTGTTAAATGTTACTTTACTGGATTTGATTATTGAACTGTGATTATGTCCAATAACATTAACATTTGAGGATGCTGAGTAAGGACATGGGAATTCTTTTTGCAACTTGCTTTTAAATCTGAAATTATTTCAAAATAGTTTTTTTTTAAAAAAAGTCACAATATACTGAATACTTCCATATCACTGATTTGATTATACCCTATTTATAGACTCTTAAATAGGTGGCATTCTCTATATTCACTGGCAAGAAAATGAGAAGTCACGTAGGTAAAGTCCATGTCCAAGGTCACCATCTCATACTGGTATGTGGACCTGCGACTTGAATCTGAATCTCATATTTCCAAATCCCACTTGCTTTTCCAACTGAGATTGACTAAAGATAATAGCCAGTGTGAGGAGTCCTTACTAACAGGAGTTGGGCCTAAGCCACGATTCCACAGCAGCCACAGCACCAACAACCATCAGAGAGAGAACAAGGCTCAGCCACCCTTGCGTTTGAGGCTGAAGCAGGGCTTCCTTCTACCACCACAGAGCTGAACGACACACTGGGAAGCACAAGAGATTGTTTGCAGTGCTCTCAGCTGGCCAGGAGCTCAATTCACCAGGGACTTCCCATCCATATAACTCTAGTTAACCAGAGTGTTGGCTCCAGCTCCCATCTGTTGAGAAACAGCATTGGAGGACACTTGGGTTTTAAGCCCAGATTTTCAGGGAATCTGGAAAAGCCAGGACTAACTTGGACTCTGCCTGCTGTCTTGGGGTGATGATTAATTATTTCCCTTCACCCTCAGAGTTGTTACCATTAGGACCACAAGCTATGTGATCACCACATGCAGAGCATATCTAGTTGACCCTCTTTATTTTTCAAGGAAAGAGAAAGGCTCAGAGAGGTGGAGTGACCTACCCATGGCATTCAGCAACAGGCTTCTCAGTGTGATTAGTTTAACCACTTTGGTTGGAACGTGGGGGTGGTGCTTTTCCATCTGGATCTCCGGCTCACCCTGTTGCCTTCTCTGGGTTCAGCCTCATGCCCTTCACTGGAAGAAGCTGTTTCACCCAGGTCATCTCAGGACAGTTACAGCAGACTCCTGGGTGGTCTCTCCATGTCCCATCCTCTTCTCCAACCCCACAAGTCAGCCAATGCTTTCTTCAGAACACGATTCTGAGGCTGGCCCTTCCTGCTGAACAGCCCGTCTACAGCCTTCCTTGGGAGCCCTGCGTGGCCTCTCCCTTATTACAAACCACCTTCACGTCCTGCCTCCCCTTTGGACCTTCTCTTCCCATTCACCCTACCTTTTCTCAGATGTGCTGGCCTCTGGCCCTTCCTCACCAACACAGCCCTACTCTCTCCTGGCACAAGACTTGGTACATGCTTTCCCTGGGCTTGGACCGTGCTTCTACCTCTTTGCCCTTCTGTTTGTAAGTACCACTCAATGTCTGTCTTACCTGTTGGCATGGAAGCTCCATGCAGGGAGGAGCCATGTCTGGTTCATAGCTGCTGAGTACTAAGAGTCATCAATCAAGAAGGGCTGAACTAGTGAATTCCTTGTAGTCCAGACATCCTCATTTTAGTGATTAGGAATGAAAGCCCCTCAAGCCATTCAGGGTCAGGAAAACAGAATTTTCTCCATACCTGACGCCCCAAGAATCCCCTATGGTGTTAACAAAACATATAACTAGAAAGAGAACATTACAAAATACATTCTATAGAAAACGGAACATCCCAGATCCTGTGTCTCAACATACCACCTTCAACTGGAAGCTTCTGTGGCTCTTGTTCTGCCTTTTTCAATACAACCTGCAACGTTCACAGAACCAATCACCCGCTACTCCCCGCACACAAACAGAAACACAGTAAAAATAAGCCTTATGAAAAGACCATACTGGACTCATGAGGTCAGCTCTTCATACCTCCCACTGAACAGATGGGAACACTGAGGCCCCTCAGAGGCTACCAGGCTGCTTTTGGAATCAGGGCTGGACTCTGGGCCTCCTGCCTTCAGTTTTGATGCCCAGCTTCTGGGCATTTCCTGGGGAAGCAGCCTACCAGTGAACCCCAGTATGAATGGTCAAGGCTTCCAGCTTGAGATGTACCCTGAGGGGTGAAGCCCACCCCACCCTTGACCCTACCTAGTGCCAATCCCCGTGAGACTGCACAATGATATAATGAAGCACTTCTCAAACTTAGGGTGCACAGGACTCACCCAGGAAGCTTGTCAAAATGCAGATTCTGACCCAGAGGTCGGGGTTGGTTGGGATTCTGCATTTCTATCAGCTTCCAGGGATGTTGATGCTGCCCGTGGCCAGACCATTCCTTGAATGGCACGGCTGCCACCCAGCCATCACTCATTGGCATGGCCTGAATGTCTCAGGTCCCCTCTAATTCATGTTGAAACCTACCACTGTGATGGCATCCAGAGGTGGGGTGATTAGGTCACCAGGGCTCAGCCCTCCTGGGGTTAGAACCCTGTAGAACAGACCCATCCAGCTGCCTCATCCCTTCCACCATGTTATGACAGTAAAAAACACCTCTATGACCAGAAAGCAGGCCCATCAGGCACTGACTCTACCCGAGCCTTGATCTTGGACTTCCCAGCCTTTAAAACTATAAGAAATAAATTTCTGTTGTTTATAAGCACCCAGTGTATAATTTTTATAGCAGCCCAAATGAGCTAAAACCGACATTTTTTTTTCCTGAAAGGGGCAAGATAATAAATATTTCAGGCTTTGTGGGCCAAGAGGCAAAATCAAGAAAATCAAGCACTTACATAACAAAACAGAAAACAAATTTACACACTTTTTTACTGGAAAAGTTCATAATTTTTTTAGGAGTAATTTAATTTTTTTTTCAGTTGCCAATGGACCTTTATTTATTTATTTATTTATTTTATATGTGGGGCTGAGAATTGAACCCAGTGCCTCACACATGCTAGGCAAGCGCTCTACCATGGAGCCACAGCCCCAAGAAAAGACTGAAGTTCTTTTATGGGGAGGGTTAACGGTAACTAATAAGGGAGAAGTCATTCTAAGCAGGTTCTCAGCATGAGGACTGTAGCCTCCACTCCCTTATGCCCTGGCCCTTCATTATTTAATACTGCATCTTATCAACAGCAGCACATGACGGATCCTGGGAGGTGAAACACAGCGACCATTGCCCAG
Organism: Callospermophilus lateralis; assembly: GCF_048772815.1. Lineage (NCBI taxonomy): Eukaryota > Metazoa > Chordata > Mammalia > Rodentia > Sciuridae > Callospermophilus > Callospermophilus lateralis. The sequence continues at coordinate 17,645,500 of NC_135321.1, forward strand.
GGTGCTCTTCTGAGCCAGCAACGAAGCACTGCCTTTGTCTTCAAGAAGCAGGTCTAACGTGAGACTCTAGCTTTCTGTTTTTTGGCCAAGTTTTTCATCAACGCATCAGAAGTGGTTCTGCCCACCTCTCACCCCACAGTTTGTCGTGTGGGGTGCTGGTGTTTAGAAGGTCACATGAACACAGTGTGTACAGGTGGTTCTCACTCCTGGGGATATGTTCCTAATCAAGGCACTGCAAGTCCAAATGGTGTAAATTGAATCTGATTTCCCCATAGCAGCCATGCTATTATGTGGGATGATGTGAATGGGAATTTGCTGTGGAAAGATCCCACAGGGGCAAAGGGAATAGCGAGAGCACAGGCATTGGGTTGTGACCTTGGATGGTATTTTCCAGGAATGGCGAGGGAGCTGGGCAGGGAGATGCTATAGGGCACTTGTTTCTGCCTCTGAGGAATCTCAGGTCTGTCCCTCTTTCCTGAAGTTAAGCTCATTGACTCCTCAAGCATCTGTCCCAACTGTCCCTCGGCTCTTCTTGACGTCATCACTCCTGCTACAATTTGAGTCCTCAGCATCTCATTTTAGACTTGCTGGCATCTCCTACTGGCCTCTTTGCCACATTTCTTTCTATTTTCTAGAAAGATTGTTTCTTTCTAAAATGAGCTGCTCAGACCTGGCAGGGAAAATTCTTTCAGGCCTCATTTCTTGCTATGTCACTCAACACTGCCCAGACTGGTTCAAACACTGGCTGCAAGTGGCATGATTAATGGGGAAGATGACCGTCCTATGACAAGGAGGTGGAGGTGAGTGGCTGCAGTGTTGGCTAGTCTTGAAGCCCAGGGATGTTCTCCATCTTTCTCCTCTCTGCATTCTCAGTGGGTTGGCTCAGGCCTTTGGGGGTTCTTGCAGGGGCCTGAGAGAGTGTGTGTGGTCCCGGATATCGAGTACTCACCATATAGAAACTGCTACTTGAATCTCTCTCTTTATATGGGAGGACCACCTTTCCTAATAGCACCTCCTTCCCCATCAGCCCTCCCATCTCCTTGGCCAGAATGGCATCAAAGGCCCTACTACCTAACCACAACTAAGAACTGGATCAGCATTGTTGGCTTGTGTTCTCAGGCTTCAATCTCCAAGGCCAGGGAGAGAGCTTAACCTAAGCATGGTCACATGGTATGTAGGGCAGAACCAAACCCAGGCTTAGATCCAGGGGAAATGACTCTGGGAAGCAACTGGCTGTATTTGTTACACCTTGAAAACACCATCCACTGTGTCTCTTCTGTGCCTTCTGTCAGTGTGTCCCTTAAATTTCCTTTCACTCCAGGAAACTCCCACTTATCCATCCAAGTGCAACCACCATCAATCTCTGTGGTGTGGCAGTGTCAGGAAGCTCCACGTGGCTAAGTGCTGTGTGGAGCGCCTAAGCGCCAAGGCAGCTCCACCAAGACCCTGCAAGAGTGTCCGGGGACTGCCAGTCCTGCAAGCGGAAGAAGGTGAATTCTGCCAACAACGACAGGAGCTTGAGAGTGAATTCTCTCCCAGGCGAGTCTCAGAGGTGAGCCCAGCAACACCTCAGCTGCAGCCTGAGAGAGACTGTGCGGCAGAGGGTCCACACTAGACCAGGCCTGGATTCCCAGTCCAGAGGCTATAAGGTAACAAATGTGTACTGTTCTAGACTATTCTGTCTGGGGCCATCTTGTCACACATAATAGCCTCCCCTGCTTCCATTTTTGCCACTCCCTCAAACCATTCCCAATGCACTCTCCATAGAGGAGCTGAGTAGTTTTTTTAGCTAAATCATGTCAGATTATCAACCTACAACTTTTAAATGGCGCCCGAGTCCCCCCATTCAATGCCCTTGAACACTATGAGACTCCCGGCTCATGGCACAAGGTCCAGCCTGCTACCTGCACTGTGCTCCCTGCTGCCTCAGGGACCTTGTGCCCACGTATTTCCTTGCCTGGGGTCTTCCCACTCCCTTCTGCTCCTCACATGTCTGGCTCCTTCTCTTCCCACAGAGACTCCCTGTTGGCTTTGCCCATCACCTCTGAGTTATTTGGTCTTACAGTGTCAGCCCCATGAGGCCAGGTCGCAGGATCAGTGCTTCACTCTGCAATCCCAGTGCCCAGCTCCCTGCCCAGCACATGGGGGACGTCCACTAGGTATTTACCAAAAGAATGAATGAGCTTGATTTTTTTCAGTGGAGTCTGCCAGATGTGTATGTTTGGATGGGTGTTTGTGTTACGCCTGATCCTCATTCCCAGGCCGTGCCCTCGTTTCCTTTCTCTGTCCTTCCTCCTTTGTGCTCCTGTGATTCCTTCAGGCTCTGGTCACCTATCTGGAGAATGAAGGCTCTGGAGACAAGAACGGGAAGAGGAAGAAAAGAGAAATGAAGAGAGGGATCTGCAGGGCACTGGCAGCTGGGATCCAGGGAAACAGGTGGAAGCACTTAAGGAAGCCCACAGAGTTCTGGGCCACCGGGGAGGCCATGGAGCCCAATGCCCATGCTCACTTGAGGGGTCTTGTGGCTAAGCATGGTCGTGAGAATCTCCCTAAGTTCAACCTTCAGAAGCAGGGCTTCGTGTGTGCAGTATGTATAGTGGACTTCACAAAATGCACCACATGCGCTAGAGAGAATTTGAGATGCATAAATGATGTGAGTGCCTGGGCTCTATTAATTTAGCCCTCTCTGGAAATGCCTGGGAAATAATAGGCACTCAATAAGTCATTGTGGAATAAATAAATGAAGATTGAATTTTGAGGTCCTTGGTTTTTTATTGAGGTCAATATGAGAATAAAGCATGTCTCTCCAGCTACTATAAAACTGGCCTTGAAGACATTGTCCATTGATGGAGAGGAAAGAGCACTTTGGATTTTAATCCTAGCTCTACCACTAAACCAGCTGGCATGACCTTAGGCCAGTTACTGAACCTGTATCAGTCTTCTAACCTGTAGAAAGTAGCCTAACTCATAGAATCACCCAGAGGTTTAAATGAAACCACATATTTCAAATGCTTCATGTGTCTCAAAGCATATCTGGACCCTCAAAGAGGGACCCCTTTTCTTGTTAGAAAGGAGACCTGAGATCTGTGTATCATGGAATCAGGGAATGTGCTACAGGGCCAAAGCTGACACTAAGGAACATGAGTGTGATGGTGTGAGCTCTGGTTTGCTCTAGAAAGTTCTGATGCAAGTGAGAACCTGTCTCAAAAATAAATAAATAAATTGATTAATTAATAAAAAGGGCTGGAGATGTGGCTCAATAGTAAAATGCCCCTGGGTTCAGTTCCTGGGACCAAAAAAAGAAAGAAAGTTCTGATTCATTCCAATATTCGCTGGAATGGATGATCAGGGATAGAGGAGCTAAGGCCATGTAAACCCCTATGTGACAGTGAATGCTGGGGTGGCCCCTGTCCTGGCAGGAAGAGTTCTTTGGGGAGTGCTGACCAAGTGGAGTAAATAAGTTTTGTCATCTCCTGTCTAGATGGGAGTTCAAGTCACCTGGGAGGTGAACTCTAGGAGCTTGCTTTCTGATCCTATTTTTAATCTCTGAAGTTTGTGTCACTGATTTTCAACTTATTTAAAACAAATGCTTCTACAGAGAAGAGCATCCAAATGAAGAGGAGGTGCCAGCAAAAGCAACCCAGAAAAGAGGTCAGAGAGACATGGCCACCCACGGAGGCAGAGGGAGAGAGCAGCCCGGCAGGGGAGGAACGGGCCGCAGCACCACATGCTACCGAGTAATCAATGAAAATGGGGCTGATGGCTGCAAGTCCAATTCTCCTTTCCAAAAGACATCCATTTCTTAAGAGGGATAAAATTTGTTCCTCAGTTATAATAAAATCACTCCACCGAATGTAGTACATTTTGAAGCTCACGTTTTAACTCAACTATTTCATGATAAACTAGCCCAATTGTTTACAACTGACAATCAACATAATTTCAGTTCTTAAAAAATTTGACATAATGGCTAAAAATACAAAGGGAAACAATGGCTTCAATGAAGCCAAACGATTTTCTATTCTACCACATTTCCTCTGCTCCTGAAGGGGGTGGCTGTCCAGTCCCCAACTGCTCAATCCTCATCTCCTATCACAAGGGACAGTGGAAGAACCAAGCAAGACAGACCTTGCTAGCAGAGTCTGGGATTCAACAGCAGGCTTGCCTTTTATTAGCTATGTGATCCTGGCCATTTATCTACATGATCTGCAGTTTTCTTCATGGAGATGATTCATGGCTTTTAGGAGTAAGAATTAAGCAAGCAATGACCTAGCACAGTGTCTGGTGCAAAGTATTCAGAAACGTCAATTTCTTTGTGACTTTCCTGCTCTTTTTTTTAAAAAGGGAACACTTTTATCTGATTGAAGAAAGAAAGATAGGAAAATAATTAATGGAAAAATATATCTTTCCATAACCCAGAAGCAAGAAATGAAAACCTGAAAAATCTCACAATTATCCCTTAACAGGACAAGAGTAGTTAGTACAGTTAGCAGGTACTGGATATTTATCATATGCAACATATTCTGATAGCTCTCCATGTATTAACTCTTTCTTCTTTTCATCCTTATCAGAGGACCAGAAGTAGGTATGATTATAATATTCCCATTTTGCAGATGAAGAAATGGGCATGAGGAGATGTAAGTAACTGGGGCATGGGGACAGCTAATTGGCTAGTAAGTGACAGAGCCAGATTTAAACCTTGTAGGTACATTTTCTGGAAAGGAGATTCTGGGACAAATTTTCTGGAAGGAAATGTATTGGGAAGTGCTCCTGAGGTCAAGATCATGTGAAAGAAGCAAAAACAGGGAGAGAGAGAGAGAGGAGTTAGACTGTGATGCCCAACTCTCTCCAAACCCACTGGGAGCTAGAATGTTGGGTGGCCCTTCAGAGATGTCCCACACTGAGGCAAGGAGGGTGGAATCTTTGTACTTCCATGATCAATTACTGGATGCAGCTGCCAGTAGGAAGAAGGGTGTGACCTTGAGGAGAGTGTGGTTCTCTTCAGCCCAAGCAGTTCCCAGAGAAGGACTCAGCTGAAAGAGGCCAGCTGTCAATAGCCCAATCTCTGGGGGCACACACGCACACACCGCCCCATCCACTACTGTTACACTTGGCCCCACTGAGACTCACTTGCTTCCAATAAATTATAGGATCAGCTACTCCAAGATTCTGGGGGAAGCTTAGAAATAGTAGTGAACTCCTTGGAGATATGGTTCTTTTGCTGTCTTAGCAGACCTGGCATTTCAGCAGCCAGGTCCCACTGTGGGGCAGCAGACCTGTGGAGGCTGAGTTCCATCTTCTCTGGAGCTCTGCTTTTCAATGCAAGTCCTGGGCCCCATCCTTAGATTGTCTTTGGCTAGAGATGAAGTTCTCCTTAAACATTGTCAAAGAGCCTCTCTGGCTTTCACATGCAGCCTTTGATTGGTGATTAATCATCCTCCACGTTCTATTGTCTTTTTCCAGTGCACTCAGAACAGTCATCCAAGCCCATTGTCCTTATAATTTCTATTTCCCCATGCTTCTCAGATGCCTGCTGTATTGCACCCTCCAGCACACCTCCTTCCATCCATATGCCATCTCAGGTCATCATCAATGAAAGTTTTAACAATTGCATAGCTCCAGCATGCCAGACTATCCATGATCACCTCCCACTAGTGATGGGCTCCTCCTTGCTGTCTTAGTCAGGGAGTGACCCAACTCCCAAGTCCTGTTTTAGAAGCTGTTTTCTTGAACCACACCTGGTACCAACTGTCATGGGTTGGGTTCTCTGGGATACAGACTGTGAGAAAGCTCTATCTATAGGAAGTTCATGGAGCAGTGTTCTCAGGATGAACAGCTATAAGGGAGGGAAACAGGACTAGACAGAGGGTGAGGCTGAGCCATGAATCTTTCAGTGAAGGCTTCAGCCAACCTTCAGGAAAGTTCCAGAGCTGAGAGGGCCCTTCACAGTTACTTAGAAATGCAACATCTTGGGACAGGGTTGCCCCCCAGGAAAGAGAATGTGATGTTGGGTAAGACAATTTATTTGGCTGGGAAGAAATATCAAGAGAAGGACTCAGCAGGGAACTGCTAGATGTCAATGCTCCCAGAAGCTAGGAAAATAACTGCCTCCATCCTGGGGTGGGAGGATCTGGGCAGTGCAGGGCCAGCATTCTGTGTCTGCTACACACTGGGATTGGAATAAAGAGCTGTTAAAAAAATAAAATGCGAAACTTGAAGTCAGATAAATTTTTAATTAAGGTCTTTGCCATGTAAATTTCAAGTGTTCTTTGATAAGGGATTCTGGTTTTCCATAGTTGCAGTTCAAGCTGCAAGGGAAGAGCTGTCTGGACCATAGGCAGTACCTACCAATGTCCTTCAAGTTGTAGGTCTGGTGGAGTTTAGATCCATTCAGACCACATAAAGATTTGGGCTTCCATAAATTCCTGCCTTAAAACATTCCCATCTTCCTATTTCTATTTATTCTTCAAGGCCCAGCCCAAATGATTTATCTCTGGGTTGCCTAATTTGCCACTGTCCCATCAGAATTGATCACTCTCTTGTCCCCCTTTTAGCTCTTCACCCATCTGTTTTTAGCACTTATTCCATAGTGTTAGATTGTGAGCTCATCCACCAGAGGAAAATACAGAACATTTGCCTGTCACATGCTAAGATTCAATCAATACTTGCTGATTGAATAAAAATAACATTTCATTGCCAGATCTGTAAATTATTCACACATTTTCACTAAAACTTAAAGTGTGTCAAGTTTTAAAGAATACATTCTTATTTGGGTAAACTTAAGTGCTAAATCATTTTGATCCTAATCAAAACAAGCAATTGGTAACAGAACCTACATATTTGTTTTCCCTTGCTTTGATGATTCTGTGAAACCCACTCTATAAAACTTTGTCCAGAATCTTGTTCAATCTTGATGGCTTTTTGGAAGATACTCATTAAGTAACTCAAAATCATTACTTATTCTATTGTGAATCCTTAGTGTTATATGTTGATCTACTTTCTTTTTGAGGAATCGGTCATAACTTTAGCTATAATCAAGCTGTCCAATCCATTGGCATATGTCTGCACATTTCTTTGTGTCTACAGATTTGGGGGTAAAACAAGATGGATGCACAGAGCAATCCAGCAGAGTCTGATGAATCCGAGCAGAACAGAAGCTCTGCTTCGGATAAGTTGTCCAGACCTATGCTAGAATACAGATAGAGATGAAAACAGCACACAACAAAAAAAGTTAACCATGTTTTCCAAAGGACATGGGTAACCTTGTTTATACATGCTCTACATGGAATTCTAAATGTCTATTCAAAAACATTTTATTGAGTGCTTACCAGGTGGTGAACTTTCAAGTATTTTACACATGCAAGCTCATGGAATTTGCAAATACAGCATATATTTTATTTGATACCTACTACAAATTTTGCATGACATATTCTTGGCCTTCTCTGAGAAATCTCAGAATATTGAGGAGTGTTGGCTGGATGCATTTTCCTTTTGAAGCAAAGTAGAGCAAAACCTCCAGCCTAAGCAATCTTCTCAGAACAGAGTGGAATTTATTAATGAGAAAGAGGGCATATAATCTGAGGCTTTGTTTTCTCTATAATTTCAATATGCATTTTCACTGGGACTGATACAGCACACCTATGAGGACCACTTTATTACACTTGAGAATTTCCTCTGTCCTTCTAAGCTTCTCTAAGGTATGGACACAATTTTAACTTCTTTGTTCTTTTATCGGTAGGAAAGAAAAGAATCTATATCTGCTGGCTGGAGGTATTTGTCCACAGGAGGAATGAACCAGTCTTACTGGCAACAATGGAGTGGGAACCACTTACCTTTTTCTTGGAGGTGTTCAAGCTTCTCACTTAGAAGGGTCCCAATTAGTGTACCTTTATAAGTAATGTGTTTAAAGGGACTTGGGAAATGAGAAACGGTTTAAACTCTAGAGGCACATGAACTCTTTTCTCATGCCAACAATTGAACCAACTGTGAAGAGGGCCTAAGGTTTATGATGCCAACGCAGCAGCATCAAAATGAACTATACAACCATATTTCAAGATGGGAGGCAAAATGACCTCATCACTCAAAAACCAACTCATGTCCCCCCAAAATGGACACTAGCAAGTCTGAATACATTGTTGGCATGTGATATTCACATAAATATGAAATTTAAGGTATCGTTAAAGAGGGATGATAACCTTGAAACCCAGTTATGAGCTCAGTTCACCTAAATGACAATTACAAGCACAAACCCTTTTGTAGTCTTTTTTTTAGTTTGTAAACAGTAAAAAGAAACTGGAACATCTAATTTTTGAAATTCTTCTGGCTTTTCTTTTTGACCTTTGGTATTTGTATGTATTGATGATCTCTAAGCCATTGCACAAAAACACCTTGAAGTGTCAAGCTTTAAAAATGAGTCTTCTTTTCTCTTTCTCCTGTGCGGCTTGGATTATCTTGGCCTTGTCAAAATACATTCTCTAGTTAGAGGGTGGAAATATTTCCCTCCTGGCTCCAAGGTATTGATTTTCTTCAACACTCAGCTCTGTCAGTCAGGCGAAGGGGTGAAAGGTGAAAGTTCACTCAGCACTGCTTGGCTTTACCTTCCTATTAATGTCATGGCCTTTCCACATTTGATCAGTTTATGTGATCACCAATCATACAGAACTGCTACTGCTCTTATTTTCCTATAAAGATAAATTTAAGTCATCAGGATGTGTTAAAACAATTCTAGGGCCATTCCTGGGCATTTGACAGGTCCACAGTCAGTCAAATCTTTAATGTTTACCTAATTCCTATTGAAGAATATACTATTATATGATGATTGACCGAATTCCAACTGTTCTGTATTCTCATCTGAAAGTATTAAAATAAAAGTCCATTTGCTACTTACACGTTATACTCTGGGAGCATTGAGGGCCTATTTTGTGATTTTTGTTTTTTCTGAGAACCAATTATACACTTTTTACCTCAGGGATTCAAACTCATTTTCAAACTGAGTACTAAATGAAATAAACTTAACGATGTCAGCCCAGCTCCCATGAGACAGCCAACCAATGTTGTCATGTCTGACAAGATACAATTTGGTACAATTAACAATCTGGGAGCAACTTAGGGTGGAGATGAAGCATCATGCATGCAATTCCCTTGCCCATGCCACAGGGGGCACTGTTGAGTTTCCTCCCTCTGGCTGTTTCCTCTGGGGCAGTGTGGGTGAGGTTTCCTTCTCCACTGCTCTGTTGAAATAAGTCTGTCTTTCCGGAAGCCAGCTCTCAGTGAAATAAGTCATCAGAAAAGAAAGAATGAGGAGAGCACATGAATTTCAACTGAGAATGTTTAAGAAGGGTAAGCACTGGAAAAAGCAACAATATCAGAAAACCAATCTTCAGTATAATTCAGTTTTATTTAACACACATTATGTACACAGGGACATTCAGCACATACAGAATCTATTAAGTGGAATTATCCAGAAATGTCCTGGGAGGCAGACATTTTAATTCACTTGCTGTACATAGTAAGTTCAATCATTACGACATTTTCATACAGATGTCACGTCATGTCATCTTTTGCTTGTAAATTACCAGTGGAACCACATATGTGTCTACATTTACAAGGACAGGTCCAAAAGCAGTGCTAACAAAATCAATAAAACACTAACAGTGTACACTGGGATGACAATACAAAGTTTACCTCAGAGCTGAGAAACATAAGCTGGGATGAAGTTTGGGACTGTGGGTGTCAAATAGCAAAGGAGAGCATTATGTTAACAAGAATGTAAATATTAGTTCAGCAGTTAGAGATGTCATCTAATCATCAACATAACCCCCCACGGAGCTCCACAGTCCTCATATTCTACTGCCTGATCATAGCCGGTGTCTGGGCACATGGGATGTGGAGAGGCTGGCTCTCTTCTTGACCAGGATTTTTGCTCCCCCAGATCTCACAGCTTTGTCCTCAGTCTCCATGGTGGGTACCACGTGTGCAGTGTGGTGGCTTGCCTACGAGTCCCACACCTTTTTTTTTTTTTTCCTGATGCACAGAATGTTTTGTTAAAAAAAAAAAAAATCTGAGGTTTATGTTTACCTCCTTATTCCAAATAGTTTTGTAGTCTAGAATAAATTAATTTCCATTTAAGTTCAGAAAGTAAACATGTGCTGAGTAAAGAGCAGACTCAGAAGCCCACTGGAAAAACACAGTGTGCCTGTTAGTTTACCCCACATTTCTCTACCACAAACACAACAGCACGTTCACCACACAAAGTCTACACTGTGTAGTTCGTGGTTTCTTTCTTGGAAACTACATATATAATCATTATAAATACGATGTACATGCATGTAGCATAAATTCACTTTTGAAAGAACACCCAACATCTGAAACCAAGAAATAGTACATATTGGCCATCAATGGGAATAACATTTTATATCAATATGAAAGGTACGTTCTACTGGGCTTAATTTTTTAATATGTTCTTTAAAAATCTGTTTCAGTAAAATAACAGATGTATTTGTTTCTGGACCTTGATCCTATGTTTCTGTGAATTATGGAACAATCTAAGCTTTTTAGATTAATTGCTTCCATCATGTTCTGGTTCCTCTGCAAACTTTGCATATTTTCTCTGAATTTAATAAATTATTTCGTATTTTTGCATTTAATAAACCATTTTGCCTAACTAAGGAACCAATCAACAACCAGCCAGCCAGCCAGCCAACCAGCCAACCAACCACTCCCCTGAACAATATATAGATAAAATCTGTTAGAAGCAATTCATATAAAATATTAACTGATGGACTTTACCATTACTGTAAGACAGACCAGCATAACTCGACATCAGGAGAAAGTGAGCTAGCTGAAGCTTCCTTCAAAGCCTGAAGAACACAGGTGCTGCAGTGCCTTTTCGAACAAACCGAGAACCCCCACTCCTAAACGTTTGTGCCATCGATATTAATTTTCAAGTGTACTTGTCTAAAAGAAATCCTTCCTTAGTTTTCCTTTAACTGATCAGTAGTTGAAATGCTGATATGTAATTCTAGCATTATAATTGACATGTCATACACATGGGATCTGCAGGTTGAGAAGTTTCCGGAAGGAAGAAGCAATCTCTTTCCTGAACAAAAAGGTCTAGAGCAAGATAAAGGAGAGTCTTCATTTTAGGTATATTCTATGCTTCCAAACTTGCTTCATTATCACAAGAGTCCCCTCAAAAGATTAGTTACAGTGACTGGATAATTATATTAGCTAGATAATAAATAGTGAATGATTTTTATTTTAAACTACTACATATACCATTATTTCAGCAGGAAATGAGCACTACAGAAAGCTAGGTATCTGGAAAATGCATTTTTATACAAGGAAAATATATTTAAATATTTTCTCATTAATCTCAAATCAGCTAAGTGTCACTGAAGAAGGTGGCGGCTAAATCCTAGGAAATTGAATTGAGTAATTTCCTAGCAATTACCAATGGGAAGGAAAACATGTAAACACAGAATCTTTTTGGTAAACAACAGTATGTTTTAGGAAATCCAAAGGGGAGTAATTTCAATAATGAGGACTGCCACATCACCTCAATGCCAGCGTCAGAATGACCAGATTCAAGCAGCACTCAGGGCTGGCTTCAATGGCTGGGAAGGCTGATCAGGCTGAGAGTGCAATCACAGTGGTTATTGATTTTTGGGCTTCTGTTGCACAGAGCAACAAGAGTGTTCCCAGGAACCGCTGGCTTACCCCTCCCATCTCTGGCAGGGAAAAACCACCTAGTGACAGAATGGCCACATCCTGTCGAGTGGTGTGTGCATGCCTCTGAATCAATAGAAGGCCCGTGCGGGAGTCTGCCCCCAAGAAGCATGCACGAGTGACACAGACCCAGCCGCGCCCCTGGATGACACTGGGGTGGGCCGGCACCAAGGAATGATCCGCTGTAGGGACAGAGCAACGTCGGCCTAGAGAACTGAGAGAAACAAAACGCAGTTAGGGCAGCAGATAGCGCTAGACCATGAAGCGGTGCTCCTTCCCATCATGCGCCATGAGGATGACATTGCGGTTGGAAGTCCAGATGAGCCGAGCCAGTCTGAGGGCATTGTGGGAGCCAGGAGATGCTGGCTGCACTGGGGGCACCTGGTAGGTTTTAATGCAGCGCAGCTGAGGGGCTGAATTCAGCATGCCGATGCTTCCCAAGAGTGACGTATTCATCTGGTGGACAGGGGACAGAAGAGCACAAATGTCAATTAAAGGACCCTTTCCCTTTTCCTTCCAAAGAGACTGGTTCATCTCTTCTGGCCACATTCTTCTGGTCATTTTCTACTCCCTAATAGCTATCTATATTTATCTAACTTGTATTCTTATTCTTAACCTTTAAGCACTTCTTTGGGTAGATTTGAAATTGTTCTGATGCTGGAACTGTAAACATGTAAGACTCGAGAAATTTTACTTTATGGGCGGAACCTGTCAGCAGGTGAGTCCATCAATCTTTAGGAAGGAAGCTAAGTTACAGCTGTTAATAAAATGCTTCAGTTAGACAATATCTGGAAGTTGTAGGTATTTAAAACTGCAGATCTTTGTATTCTTTGACAATAACATTAGCTGCATCTCCTGAAGGATGAGTCAATAAAGACAAGTTTTAGGGTCTATAATTAGTTCAAGAAATGAAGCCAAGTGAGGCTGTAGTCATGAGTGACTGATGATTGCAACCAAGCATGAACCCTAATCCCTATCCCTTTGCCAACACCTTCATTCCTCACCTGCTTTTTGAAAACAGGCTCTGAAAAACCTTTACTTATATTGAAGGAAGAAACAAGAATCAATTCCATTTCATTGTTTTGCTACCCTGCTAAAGAGAGTTTACCCTCCATGATTGATGGACATTTCCTCTTCATCAGTTGGTGATTTCTGCAAAAAGTAGTTTTTCTGGATTTGATTTCAACTATAGTTTTCTTCTTCCATTCACAGAATGAAAAATAACATGGAAATTATAAATCATGAACAACTATGTATTCAGGTCAAAGTTCTCACTTTTGAATGACAGTTTTCTAAGTGAACTGTTTTTGGAGCAACTGATTCTGAAGCTTTCTTTAGATTTTAAATATTTCTTAAAATGTTTGCAAATGCATCATTTGCACTATCATAAATCACATGGAAAGCATACTGAAAGTCAGGAAAGATGCCTTGGAAATAATTGTTTTTTCTTTGCACTGATTTTCATTTCTGGTTCCTCTTGTTGGTTAAGTCTCCATCTACATGCATAGGATGCTAGGGATTTGGAGGAAGCATGCAGATTATGGTCCAGCTTATACAAATGGTTGCTACATAAAACCCTAGCGAGTCCTAGGACATTTAAGATGTGTTTTGCTGATATCATGCTCTGCATTTGGATCAGAGCAAAATACAAGCCATTCCTTTTGCCAGCCTCTCTCAGCAGCAGGATGGTGTCAGAGGGCGTAAATCATGGCATCTCTAGCAGAGTGCGCGCAGGCTCCACTGACATTTTCACAATTTAAATCATCTTGAGTAATAACCCTTTTAAGATGACTAATGTTACTGATTTTCCTGCATTAATAATAGTGCCGAACACAACACAGAGGTGAAAAAAAATCACTAGTGTGCGAGGTCACATTTTAAAACCAAATGTATGGTTATCGTTAACTCTTTCTGTTGAAGTTCAGTTCACATTCAGGAAGTATAACACTGTCATCCTTCCAAAAGCCTCTTGTTTCCTTCCCTTCTGTTTCCAAAAACACCAATAAAGAGAAAAATCAATGCCTTATTGCCTTTTGGAGGTTCCCAAGTAGTTCAAACATGAATAATAATAGTAAGCTTGATTGGATAGGTCTCACATCTACAAAAAGTAGCAGTATATAATTTAGTCCTCTTATAGAACAGATCCAAATGATCCAGAAAATTGCTGGTTAAAATTAACTGGCATCAACAGGCAAACTGTACTTTTTTAAAAAATCTAATTTCTCAGTTGATAAATAACTACAAAGTATTTTTCTTTTATTATGGATTTTCTATGAAAATATGTATGAAGCTTGATTTCTGCTTGTGGTTCAAAATGCAAAGATATATAACATGCTCAGATGCTTTCCTACTTTTAATTCTTTCCTTGAAATCCAGCTATGTATAAGAAAAAGCTTGAGGGTAAAAGGGGAGAGGAAGAAAATATCTTACAAGAGCTCTTTAGATGGAAAGATTTCCAGAAAATTCCATTATTAATCTGGGTTCCTTTTATGGTGTGAGTCATCCCTACTTTGATAAATGCTGTCACTAGTGTCAAAGAGCCTTTCTGCCTCAGAAGGAGGTTCTGTAAGGTCCAGAATTGCCACAGCTGCACCCCATTGAAGGGATGAGGACATCATACTCACTAAATTCCACTGCCCCTCAGACCATCCTTTCCCTGTGACCTCTTCCAATGAGGAACAGATTTCAAGTAGGAAAGGTGTGTATTAATTTTCCCAATAAGCTTAGCCAAATAACTCTCTCTGAAATTATTCACCATTTGGCTATTCAGCATCATTTTTTTCTTGATTAAACTAGGCTAAAGTTAAGGGCAACTTAAATCCTGAACAAAAAATGCATGGAATTACCAGATTTGGTAATATTGCATTTTTCCGATTATAAAGATAATAAATACTCTCACTATAAAAACCTCAAATGATAGAACTACAAAAAAGAAAGCAAAATGCCCTGAATCTCACTTCCCAGAGACAATTGTGTTGATGTTTTGTAAACAACCTTCCAGACCTCTAAGTATAGACACGCTGGGGGAGAAATGGACTTCAAGAGATTCATATTAAAAGGTAGTTTTGCAATGTGCTTTTTTCATCAACAAAATGTTGAGGGCAATCTTTGCATGTTAATGATTGTAGATTTACATCATTCTTTTAAAAATGCTGAATAGTATTATCCTACTGTATGATGGAGGAAATAAAAATAAATGAAGCCAAGGTCAGTCAGATTTTTTATAGTATTTCTGAAAGAGGATATTTATTTGTTGGATGGTGGTAGTAAATTTAGGTAAGAGAATTACAAATGTATTTCATCACCGATTTCCCCTTGCTCAAGTACCAAGAGATACACTGAAGTGAAGGATTCAAATTGTAGGAAAATGATGTGAGAGAATCAAAAGGTTTGAAAGACTGCTGAATTACATTATTCGATGGCTGAATGTGTAAACTAACATGCCAACGCGGCCTTTCCCGTCCCTTCCAAAACATGCAGCACAAAACCAGTTCTATGGAGATTATTTTCAGAATACAGAAACACAGATACAATTCATCAAAACAGGAAATGTTTTACTGCCTTCCCTTATATAAGTAATGCTGTACACAAACCTTTTACTAAGTCTCAGTTGAGTAATTATCCAACCAATATTTCTCATTAACACTCACTTCTCAGCAAAGATTTTAATAGTTGATAGCCTTAGTCAGGCTCTGTATTAATAAGACTTCATTACGTTTTCAAAATGTATTACAGTACACTTACTGGAATAATATAAAAGTATTCGCGTACATCATTAGAAATAAATAACATGAATCTAAATAAATCAGTCAAGCTCATTTGGGGAGAGCAGCAGTAGATCCAATGCTGTTTTCTGCCTTCTGGGTTCTCCGTAATTCAAACACAAGACCACTGCACTTCTAGAAAAGGTTTCCTTATATTTTCTTGATAAAGCTGAAATCATGTGTTTCTGTACCTTCCATTTAATTTTCAAGACTCAGCTGGGTATAATTTAAGCATCCAAGGAATGGGTCACATCTTAAATTCCACATTGATTTTAGAGGTAAGAAAGGCGTGTGTGTTACTCTGGTTGCTGGGGCACTCTGCCATGTGCACAGGTGCCGCGGCTCTCAACACACAGGACATCAGGCAGAGCTTGTGGACTAACCAACGGTGCTGCACCCCCACTGTGGACAGAGCCACACGCACAGGCACACAGGCTTAGCTAGACCTGACAGAGTACTGGGAGAACAGTGGGTGCTACAGAGAGGAACTCGAGAGGAAGAGGGATCTCAGAAAGATAACAACCTGTGAATGACCTTGACCTCTCGGGTAAGAGAGGAGGCTAACCACAATTCCACCAACCTGTTGGACAGAGACTGTGACTGAAAGAGTTCTCAAGAAAAAGATGAACAAACACATGCAATAAAATCTAAAAGACCTAGAGAAGAGGAAGAAGAAAATGGAAATTTCAAGAAAATACTGTAAAAAGTGTCAAATCTGGCTAATTTTGGAGGCAATCCTTTAAATCACAGATTTCCTTAGCAGGAAAAAAAATTGCACACAAAGGAAAAGGCTTAGTCTGTTTACTCCAAAGGAGAAAGCATGGACAGAAGAGAAGCTTCTGGAAGCAGAGGCTGTGACCTGCTGATCTCCGTTTCCAGAGGGCAGCCAGCACCCAGCACTTGGACGGCCAGTCAAGGCTGAATGAATGGGAGCACTCTTCCACGATTCCAAGAGAACGGGGAATAAAGGGAAGTAGTGGCACAGAGACCATTGTGTCAATGAGTAGATAAAAGCCATCAGGAGCTCACTCTTAAAAGAACCACTGTTCCAAAAGTCCAGTTTCTGGACACCTAGAGGACTCACAATCAGATTTTAGTAAAATGCCAGTCCTGAGGTTATCCACTGGGAAGAATGAAACGTGGATGAGATCTCTGATGAAAGGAGTTTAATATGAGCTAATTAAGATGCTGGAGATATATTCTAGAAGAAAGGATAATGAGAAAATAAACTGGAAAACTAAATTAGATAAAAAGTAGAAGTCTATGACAGACTTGGAAGTTGCCACGCTTTAATAGCATGTTGTTAATTAAGCAATTTATTGTATCCGTTTTACATTTTATTAGCTATTGATTTTTTAAAACCGGCATCAAGTTGTGCTGAAGCCTTCCTTGTTTAAACTTTTATTTTATTTTTTAGCTTTCAAAGCAGTACACAGAATCTTATAAAATATAACTTGCATCCTACGAAAATAGAGGTGGCAAAATTTTAACTCTTTTGGGGGGCTTGGTGATATGTAATTTTTTAAAACTATCAGGACTAAACGAGAAATGTCATTAAAAAAAAAGATGGATAACAGTTAAACACTGAGGACAAAACACATTCTAGTGTAAAAATCAGTGTTCACTTAAATTAGTGAATACTAATCAACAAGTCACTAATCACTGAAGTCAGAATTAAATATGGGCATTCTCATGAATTGCCAGAAAGAGGTACTCAAGTTTTTTAAAATGTTTTGAAGAGTTAGGAAATTAATAACATTATGTGGGAAATTCATAATTCAAACAAAAGTGAGATCATTTGAAGGGGGCATAAAGTGAATACTCAGAAAGCACCTCATTGTCTTGTGTCCTGTGCCCACTCAGAGTCACAGACCCAAGAACTCTGTGGGAATTCCCAGCCTCAGCAAGGCTTCCCTGCCCAGCTCCTTTCAGGCTGGGCCAGCCCTGCAATATGCCATGCCCTTGCTTCCCAGCGACTGCGCCTGTGCTCTCCCACCCGCCTCCCTCCTCAGCATCCCGCACAGCTCAGTCTGGGTGTGGTTTCCTCTGGAAAAGCTTCCCATACCTCATGCTCAGACTCTCTCCCCTGCACTGTGAATGCTGGGCTTATTCCTGTATCCCCGTGCTGAAAGCTCTGTGACAGCAGATGCCCCCTTTCCAGATTGCTAACTGTGTCCTCAGTGCCCTGTGCACAAGTGTCTGACACGTAATCAGCAATCAATAAACACTTGCCATTTGTTGAAGGAGGGGAGGAAGCGCAGGGAGTAGGGCTCAGAGGGGGGCTCCATAGGAAGGTATTCCCACCACGGCACACACACCATGCAGCTTATACTTTAAGACCCATAACATATACTCTTACCTGCCAGAAAGAAATGTGGCTGTCAGTGTTTGAGTAGGTGGCAAGATATCGCCCGTCAGGAGCAAAGGCCACTGCAGTGATTGGTCCCTTGTGTCCATGGATTGTCTAAAATAAAGTTCATAGGTCATTAATAAAATACATTCCACAGAACCCACACAAGATATATTTCAAGGACACATGTAAATGCATTCGATTTTGAACAAGTGATATCAAGATACTATGATGTTTTTTGTTTGTAAAATTGAGTTAGAAAAATGGGAAAAGTGACCAAAGTTCTCTCATTATGTATCCAAGGGCTTCAATCTTGTTCTGAGGAGTAGACATACCTTCCAGTTGGGAAGGACAGTGTGGGCCCAAAGAAAAAGCATATACTAATGAGTAAAACAATGTTTTAATTAATTTGTGTCCATTAGGGGGAAGACTTTTGCAATTAATTAGAAAGGGAAGAAACTGATCATCAAAATTATCCAGAAACGAAAAACAATCAAAACTGCATCATGATATCCCTGTGCTGGAAGGAGAAACTATAATTTGAACTCCTTAATAATGACACATTTTTCATGTTTTATGCTTGATTTTCCACCAATAACACTGTGTTTAAATGCATATAACTGCAATTAGTAAACACAGATACACTCATGTGTTGGAGATTCAGGCACACATATAAATCAAACACTATTAAAAACAAGTTAACAGGGATAGTTTTGAACCTTTGCCAATAGCTATCATTGATTTAACCATGAATAATAAAAAGGAGATTGTATTTTAGAGTAGGCCTTTGCTAAAAGGTCTTTACTAATAAAAAATACAGTCAAGTTTGATATTAATAATTACAGAAAACACTGTGTACTAAGAAAATTGGCACAATATTGTATTAAACTCCCTACATTCAACTGTTAAAAGCCATACCTCTACTACATTAACCAGTACCAGATCTGGTGTATAAGCTCTCAGCTGCTCTCCCTCTCTTTGTCTAGAGAGGAAATGGGAAATGTGTGCTCTTAAACTAGATAGGATCAGAAGGTTTGTATTCATCTGTAATTTCTGATGAAGAATTGTGAAACCTGAGGCTCACTGGAAGCTTCAGATTTGCTGTGTGAGTCAGTCCATACATACTGTAAATTTCAGTAAGAATTATTCATAATTCATATCTTAAGACTGAAATGAGAAAGTGAGGAGAAAGGCAATCGGACATTCCTTATTGCCCTTTGTAATCTGTTCTTTCCTGTCACTTGACTTCCAAGACACTGTGGGATCCCAAATAACACATTTTTCAACACTCAAAAAAATTTCATACTTATACTGGAGACCTGGGCTTGCGCAGGCAGAGGGCATTGATGTGAGTCACACTGTCTGGGTTTGAATCTGGGCTCCATTACACTAACTATTGACTGTGGAACTTAGGGCCATGTTGCTTAAGGTACTTAGCCTCAGAGTACCATGCCTACAATGTAGGGAGAATGATGATTATAATGACTATATCCACCTCAAAGAGCTTTGTGAAAATTAAAAAAAATATAAATAACACTCTGCACAATGCATGGTACATAATAAGCATTCAATAAATACTATTGACATTTTTGTTTCTACTGCTTGCTTAGACATGACCAATGGGGGAAAAAGCACAAAACTCAATTACTTAAGTATACTGTTTTAAAGACATCTCCCTACCAATAAATAAACAAATAAAATAAAATAAAATAAAATAAAATAATGCCTAGACCATTTATCCCCAAATCAGCATTATTCAGCATACTGGGTTGCTTAGAAACAGATTTCAGACAATGACATTTTATTAAACATGTATGGTACCTATCCATGGTGCTGACCCACACATATGCTGAAATTAAGTAATGGTATGCCTGGTGAATCAAGAAACCAGAGTAGCTTCAAGTTCACTAGAATGAAAGTTATTCTGGGTGGGGTGGGAGGAGGACCCCAACTAATTACATGGGAAAAACTGGCCATTCCTGTTTACTGGGCCAGTGTAATAAACTCATTTTTGTTTCTTAAAATCAATATTCAGTTCTGCAAAACATCTGAAATTCTACTGTGCCAATCTGAATCTAGTTTTTGATTAAGATCATTGACCAGGCCTTAAGATGAAACTAGGTTGCAGATGTGTTTGGTTTGGCCTGCATAAATGTTTATTAAAAAATTTAAGACTACATTTCTAATTCATCAGAGCTCATGTAAAAAGCCAGATTTTTAGCCTCTCCTGGAAAACTGGAAGATTGGGCAAAACTAGGCCTCTGTTCACCTGCTGCAGCATCAGCCAGGGCCGAGTAGAGGCAGCCACTCAGTCTAAGCAATTGTTCTTCATTCCATGAGCCCAGCAAGACCTCAGAGAAGTCCTGTGCACCACACTGCTTGGCTCACAGGTCTCTAGCCTGGACCCTCATGACACTGAATGTAATGCTTTCCATTATGACCATCTGATTCAAAATAATTTCTTGCTTGTTCTGGAATCCTAGTATCCATCTAAAATTGTGAACAGACGAAAAGTTCTACCAAGATAAACTAGTCATTCTAGAAAGCCCTCAAAGTTGAACTCTGGAAGTTGGCTGATGTTCCTGGAGAATGGATCTCCAAAATTTCTAAAATTTAAAACAAGGCCTGCCTCCTTCAGATTAGCAACCTTCCTTAATCAGCAACCAATTTGCACTTCATTTAACAGTGCCACCGCAAGTTGACTCTAATCCAGCAGGCCAAGATGTCACAACCAAATGGGCACCTCACTATGACTTCCTGTGAGGCTCTCCAAGGTAGCCCTGTAGTAAAGCAGAAAACCTAGCATGCTGGGACCATGCCTGCTCCTTCAGATCATCTCCACTAACTATTTCACATAATTTCTTCACCTTTTCCCAGGGCTGGCCTTTAGAGCATACTATAAGGATCCTCCTACATCAGTAGAGGACATTGCCCATTGTTATCTAGTGTCTAACAGATGATCCAGTAAAATGGATTCATCCTGGAATTTTCTACCTGGAAAGTTTTTCTCTTTCCGGGTAAATTTTGTTGCTTTCTTTTATCCTGTAACGATAATTACATAAGCTAACGTGTGTTTTGCTTTTGTACCAGGAAATTCAGAACTAAATTTAAGTTCATTCCATGACTAGTAATAAATACTTCCTATTAATTTCACTAATCATCGCTGTTTTCAGCTGTTGTTGCTGAGGTCCAAACATATACTGAGTTTGATTTTGTAAATTTCTGAAAAGTCTGTTTTGAACAAAGGAGGATTATGCTTTAGATCAGATGCATATGTGCACCCGTGTGTGTGCACACACACATGTACACATACACACACTTGCACAAAGATACTGCTAGATGCCCCACAGGGCTGTCTTTTGAACCCAGAGAGCACTAACTGTAGTTGATAGACAGGTCTGTTGTCTCATAAGAAGCAAGTACCACTCGGGGCAGAGCGGGGAAGCTTGCTATGTTAATGGTTTTGTACATCTGGTGAGTTCATTATCATCTCAGTCTAAGAGGTGCTTCAGCCCTCAATGTAATGGAAATGCTGCCATTGTCTTTGTTCAGATTCTCTGAACTTCTAAGATTTGTGCAGGCACCACCCCAACTGACTTTAACCTTCACTCAGGCATTAAGCAAACAGCTGCACAGTGATCACAGCAAATTTGTAAGTTTTCTGTGATGAGGCAGACCTAATGGTTTAGGTCTCAAATGCTAGATGCTAGAGGCCGTTTCAAAATAAAAAGAGGTTTGATCGACTTTTTGTATGCAAATGGTATCATGTCTTGCTATATTTTTAGTTAAAGGAATTTCTGTCATAAAAAGACAGAGATAGAACATAAAGAAATTAATCTAATTCAGGAAGTGCTACGAACAATGAGAGAAATCAAGCAATTATTCCTGGTAGGAGACAGAGTGTTGAACTGTTAAACACCCCAACCCCTTGTCTAATGAAAGGAAAGGGTCTGAGAGGCAGGATTAATAATAAGCTATACTTACACTGACATACCAGTTTTTAACAGGTTACTTTCAGTGTGCTCGGCAAAGAAATAAAATTAACCCTATTGTACAGGGAAGGAAACAGAGACCAGAATTTCCAAAATGGTTTGGTCAGTGTCAATAGAAGCCATGACTATCTAGAATATTCTCTTTAACATTTCTCATCACACCGCCTATCTCTTCTTGGAGTTCCTTTCTGATATTCATCTTCCAAATTACAAGTTTGAAACTGGAAACCCAAATGTAGGACTCTATTAGATCCATTTTAAAGAACAGACAGGATTAAAGAGAATATTTAATATATATTTTCAGGTCGCATTATATTTTTAAGGGGAGGAGGAAAAAACCCTAACCAATCAAAACATTTTGTTACTTGAAACATAAATTGTGAAGGGAAGATTTCTAAAAGTAGGTAAAATTTTGCTATCAAAAATATCACCAAAAGGGAAAGATTTATTAAGTACTGACTCACGTATTTTATATAATACTAAAATAAATTAAAATAAATAAGTAAGTAAAATAACATGGAGTGAGTCTTGACAGTACCAAGGTCTTCAGGGGTGAGAGGGAAGTGGCAGTGTTGATCATGGTCCTTCTCCAGGAGCAGCATGGCTGACTTTAGATTAAATTAGGCAGGTGCAATTTGAGGAGCACTTGAAAGGTCTGCTGAGCTGAAAACATGTCCCCAGTTGGCTGCACATGTCCTCTGAAATCTCTACAAACACAACTATGCCTTTAAGCAGAGGCGTTTTCCCTAGATGTGTTCTGCAGAGAGCAAACAGGGTGAACACACTCTCATGAGGTTCAATCATGGCAGATGCCCTGAGTTTAGGGTGAACCAAGGAAGCATCCATTTGTGTACTGGAGAAGGCAGATACTTAGGGCAGTGAGTGACCAGGGAACAAGGATGGGTCCTTGAAAAGGAAAGACGATTCCAAGGACCTACAACTACCAGCATTTTCCTAGTACTGGTCCCACTTAATGACAACCAAAAGCACGTGAGGCTTAGGGTGCGGGTACCTCCACACTCAGCCCTCATCACGTAATTTGCTATCTCCTACATATTCTCAGCAGCCCAAGTCAGCCAATCCTGATTTGCATGCCTTCCTGACATCCCAATCCAGGCCACAGATTTCATGGCTGGCTGGCAGGGAGGTAACCACTCATGGCAGAGAGAAGACAAAGACATCGCTCTGCCTGACAGCTTTGTTTGCTAGGCAAGGGAAGGCTCATCAAAAGAGAGCCATTTCAAGAGAGTTCAAAAGTTAAGAATTAATTATATTCAAGAAAAAAAGTATGTCTTTCTTTTCTCCCAGGCAACCAATTTATGAAAATTTTATTGGATATTTAAGGTTCCTCTGTTCAAGGAAACAAATTATAGGTTTAGCAAATAATTTACGCAGATAATAACACCGTTAAAAAATAGATAATCTCATCTATGGCCGATTAAAAGGCTCAAGTGAAATTTAATTATCGCCGTGCACTAAGCCTTTGCAAGCCTTCCTGTGTGTAAGCTCTCAGGACCACACGATGCTGCCAAGAGCCTGGAAAGGTCACCCATTCTTGCTGTGTGTGGCTATGGCTGCCTTTAAGCAGGTCAAACAGATGAAAATCATTTTGTTTTCCAATAACTCTAGAGAAGTTTCCAAAACCTCCCCCAAGGACCCTCTGAGTGTTTAACAATGTGTGCTGTAAGGAAGATTTTCTTGATATCAAATCAAAATCCCAAATGCTGAGCTTGGGCCTGCTTTCTCTTATTCTATGTCCTCAGTAGAGATGAGCGCTTCCAGTGCACTCATCCCTTACAGACTGGAGGGCTGTTGTAGCAATGTCCCTCTTTTTACTTCCTTCTTTATTTGGGGGATTAAAAAGACATTCTGGTGAGCATAGCCTTTCAAGCCTCATCTTCCAACTTTTAAGTAATTCTGGTTGCTTTTTCTTAAACTTTCTAATTATGTCATCTTGGAGTTGATGGTACCTTAGGTCACCTTATTCAACTCCATCTAAAAATGTGAAATTTCGAACCAGACAGTACTGAAGAAAGACTGGGTGTCATTGTATTGTTTTTCCTCCTAGGGCCATGCAGGCAGACCAGCTCCATGCGTACTTTATCAGAAAACAGCCATCATGGCTGATGGTTATCATTAGAAGATAATTTATTACAAACCCTTGGAAGGGAAGAGGAAAAGCTGGTAGAGTTGTTGGCATGCAGATGGTTGACATTCAAAATGCTCCCAGTTAATTTTAGGGGACTGAGATGTGGACAGCTGAGCCCTAGGGGACAAAGGCGCAGAGTGTAGACATGGACAAATGCAGATTGTCAGCCCCTGCTCCACGTCCTTTTCTGCTACCCTCCCCAAAGGCCATTCACACTAACCTTGCATTCTGACTGCTTATTTTCATTAAGTCACATACATCCATTTGCTTATTGCTCCTCAATCCTCTCCTATCCCTCTGTTTACTTTCTTTCATTTACCAATCATCAACACTTAGGTCATATCACCTGGGTGTTTCTATCTCACTGTAGTGTAAAAATGCATCATATCACTTGATGCTTTAAAACAAAAACATGGGTTTAGCAAGGATCGATACCAATGAGTTTTTGTCATCCTTCTGATAAGTTTTAAAACTGAATACTGAAGGGTATTTATGAGGGTATTTATATGTGCATTAGTGGGTTAGGCATTATGGGGAATCTAAAAATATAATAAGAAGTCCATCTTCTATAGCACATACTATGTGTCAGGCATCATTCTAAGCACTTTTACGTAAACTTCCTAATCCTTATCTACTCATAGAGGAGACTCTATTTCTCCCATTTTATAGATGAGGAATCTGAGGCACAGGGAGGTATAATAATATGTTTTGATTAGAATCCAGCAGTCCGGCTCCAGAGTCTGTTGTCTAACAGAGTATCAGGCGAAGGTAAAAAAAAAAAAAAAAAAAAAAAAAGAACTACTAGCCTTCCATTTCCATTTTGGATACGTGATGTCCCTCAGAAGCTCATGTGTGAGACAATGCAAGAATGTTCACAGGTTAAGTGATTAGGTTATGAGGATTGTAACCTAGTCAGTGGATTAAACCCCTGATATGGATTAACTGGGTGGTAACTGTAGGGTGTGGCTTGAGGAGGTAGGTCAGTGGGGTGTGCCTTTGGGGTTTATATTTTGTGCCTGATGAGCAGAGCATTCTGTCTGCTTCCTGGTGGCCAAGTCCTGGGCTGCTTTCCTCTGCCATGCCTTACCTTGGGCCCAGAGCAATGGAGTTGGCTACTATTGACTGAGACTGTGAGCCCCAAATAAACTTTTCCTCTTTTGTGTTGTTCTTGTCAGGTCTTTTGGTAACAGCAATGAAAAAACTAAGTAAAATACTTCATTTTCATGTAGCTGGCATTACATACATTACACATTAACACTCCTAAGTGACTTTTACCTGTGTGACTGATGAAGAATTCAAGGGATGCCCAGGCAGAGGCAGCTGGACTATTGAGAGCAAGAGCTTGTGGTGGAAGTGACTGGCCAATCAGCCTGCCCCACCCTGCAGGCCCTACTCAACCAGGGACCTCATGAACTCCTAGACTGTCAACTCCAGCGGCACAAAGGGGTTTTCTGCATCCAGGAGAATGTGCCTGGTGCATCCCAATCCCCCTTCACACCCTGGGGCTGTCCCGGCCCGCTGCATCCCCTTGCCCTACCATCCTGTGAGGCCTGGCCCAGGGGAAGCCCCATCTCCCAAGGAAGCTCAGGCACCCAGTGGTCCTACAGTCATGTGGGAAGAGGCACAACCCCTTGGCCCATGAAACAATGTCAGATGAAGAAAAAAGCTTTTCCTTGACCTAGCTCCAGAAGTTTAAACCCTGAAAACAGAGCTGCCCTGACATTCTACCTTAGCCAGGAAGGAGGATGATTCCTAGACACCCAGCCCAGTGGGGACTGTGGCTCCATCTTGCTCATCGGCAGCCTCCTTCCCCGGTCCTCAGTGCCTGAAAGTTTTCATTTTCCCATTAGCTGGTCTGTGTCCCAAAGGGGCAAAATCTCTCTATAAGTACTATAAATATACATTTTTAAAGAAAAGAATTAAGTATAAAATTAAGAGCCTGCCTCTTTTTAACTGGGGACACAAAATACAGAAACTGAAAGTATGGAGCAAAATGCAAGTACACAGTAAATGGAATCCTAAAACTCTTGAGTCTTAAAGAGCCTGGCTTTTCTCTGTGACCCTGTTATCTCCTACAGCTAAGCACATAAGTCTAGATCTGCCCATTTGACAAGTGCACAATGACTTTGAAAAGAAATTTGAGGGTTGAAAATGGATTATTCATTTCTATAATTTCTTTTCTTGTTGGAAGGCTGAAGTAATTCTTCGTATTCACATTATGCCAACTCCATGTAATGAGAATCAACCTGTTATGGCATTTTCCAGTCTAAGAGGCTTTGGAGCTACTCAGTGACTTACTTTCTACCACCACTTAATGGGGTGGTATATATATGGTATTTAGGATAAAAACAAGTAGATTTGGTATCATTTTAACATCTTAATGGAAAATAGATTTAAGGATAAATATAATAAAGTGAGAAACCTTAAGTGTTTTATTGTAAGATATAATGCTTCAAGTTAACAGAGTCTCTTTTTCCTTAAAAAGGCTACAACATTTATTGTTCATTTTCAGGTATTAAAAGTTATTTATATATTGTTTGAGGATAAACAGACACTGAAAAATTAAAAAGCTTTTTGGTACCTTTATACTGATAACTCTATGATACAAGCAACACAGTTTTGAAATTTCTTTTGTGGGGGATTATAGTCCCTCATTATTTAGGAAAAGGGAGAATCAACATAAATGCTCAGTATAGTTTTACTCTTATAATTTGGGCATTACTAGTCATTTCACATTTTTAAAATATTGAGACTTGTATTTTCACTAAAATAATCAAAGTATAAAAACTAACTTTAAAAAGAAAAGTCTATGAATAAACAAATAGAGAATGAATATGTCATTAGTAGGTTATCAATTTTCAAACACTGTAGCCCTCATATCATCTCTGTAAAAATACATGTGCTATTTTTAGCAATTTTTCATTTTTAATTTTCCCCTTCTATTCAACTAAGAAACTTTCAAAGAAGAAAGTTAGACATTAATTCACCCATTAATATCTAGTCCCCTTCTTCCTTTTCTTGCTGCAGATAATTGTGAGCACTCTCTCTCTCTCTCTCTCTCACACACACACACACACACACACAAACACACACCTATTTTGCTTTATTACACCAAATATTTTCAATGATATAACTCTATAACACCCAGTGAAACTATATATGTTAAATCCTTTGATGAAATGATGAATTTTATAGAACATATTTCAAAAATTAGGTTTGCCCTAAGCCCAAAACTTCACAACTTTCCAACTTATTATATAATATGATTATTGCCAATTTTTGGCTAATAAGGTAATAGCAGGAGATTCACATTATGAGACTCTTCAACTTAATAATGATAACATAAGAAAAAATTCTAGTTAAGGACATAATTTAAAACAACATTTTTCCATATAACTCAACATTTAAAATATAATTATAGAGCCATATTTAAAGATTATTCATGGATGCTCAAACACTGACTAGTAATGTGATTTAGATAAATGCATGGGCATTGTTAGGTTTAAATAAAATGATATTTAATAAATTATTATTAACTCTTCACACCACTGATATAAAATAATTAAAAAACACTTATGAAAGTGTAACTTACGTATACTTAACATTAATAGAAAAAATGTTTTCACATTTGGGCAGATATAAAAGCTAATTTTTTTCCCCAGTATTTTAATAGACGTCTATTCAAGCACATACTAGAAGTCTTAAAATGAACAAAGTTTTGTTTTTGGATTCTTGAACTATGAAAATTCTGTGAATATTCAAAAGATTCATAAAAAAAAACAAAAAGACTAAAAAATGGCTATGAAAGCAGACAGGAGAAAGCCCAGTGAAAGGTAATACAGCGCTGACTACGTAAACCGCTGCTGCTCTACAGAGAGCTCCTCAGGCGCATGGACTATCCCATCTAACTTGGTACCCTGAACTTGGCGCCCTCTCAGACACTGCGTGACTCCTCTGGCAGGGCTCCGGCAGACATACGTCACATTCACTCACGGACAACAATCACACTCCTGAGTGAGTGTCCGCTGTGATGCTTCCACATTCCTGTGGTTTCTGAGCTGCTGAAGGCCACCAGGCGATGGCTTGGTGGGAACAGAGGACAGGTCTTCAAAAAAGCTCCTTCCCACCTCACCACCTCTCTTTCAGTTGGTATTGTGCCTGGTGACACAAACCTGTTTACTATTGTTTTGTGTTACAGGGATAATTTTGCTTCTTAAGAAATACCAAATTATAAAACATAAAAATATAGAATGACTCTCCTAGTTTTCATATAATGTCCAAGTTTCTCTTAGTATTAAAATAGTAATATTCATAAATAATGCAATAACATATAGTTTTTTATTTGCAAATATCACAGAACAGTTACCATGGCAAATAACGCTGATATTATTTGTCAGTCCTCTGACTTAGACTACTCCACATTTACTTAGTGTTATTGTAACTTGTCTTTACTAGTTTTATGAATGGGAAACATTTTCTTTTTGTGAAATAGGGCTAATGTCTGTCTTCCCTACCTCACAGTGTTAAGTACTTTTAGGACAAATATATTAAAAATGTTTTGAGGGCTTATTATGTTGCAGGCTCTATGGTAGACATCAGAATACACAAAGGAGATATGATCCCTTTCAGTCAATCTAGGAGAGAAGCTAGACAAGTTAACAGTAAACAGCTATTATGTCACATAATAAATAGCATAATGGAAACATACAACTATTGTAAATATAATAAACAGCACAATAGAAAACACACATAAGGTGTCAGAGAAACAGAAACACAGATGAATAGATAATAATTTCTGCCAGGGGTAGGAGATGTCAGAACAAGACATGGAGTGTTGTTTTGTTTTGTTTTTGCTATACTGGGGATTGAACACAGGCAGGTTTTAACCACTGAGCTACATCTTCAGCCCTTTTTATTTTTTATTTTGGGACAGGGTTTATGTAAGTCATGCAGGCTGGCCTCCAACTCGCAATCCTCCTGCCTCACTTAGCCTACTGAGTAGCTGGGATCGTAGGTGTGCACCACCACACCCAGGGAGAAGGTGGCATCTGGGTCAGAAGTTGGCCAGAAGGACAAGAAGTGGAAGGCCATTCTAAGCAGATAGATGAATCTAAGCCAGCATGTGCAGGGTGAAGACGTGAGAGGGGTTCACACAGTCAGTCAGGACTCCTGAGCCACGCCACTTAAGGAAGTGTGGGAGTCAGGGAGATGAGCTTGGAAATGATGACAAAGGCCACCAGGGCCAGGCAGTTTATACTGCCTTCAATTGTGCTCAAAGGTCTGGACTTGGTTCTCAGTCAACAGTGAGTTTTCTAAAGCTTTTAGGTAAGGTCAGAGTAGTTTCAAGCAAATTTTAGCAAAAGGCACAGGGAAAAGAAACTAGAGAAAGGAAGAGCTGGTTGGGAAACAAACGTGATAGATAAGTTAAGAGACCAATGAGGAAATGGATGTGGACAGGAAGGAGAGGACAACTGGGTAACGTGGTGACAAGATTCCCTGGACACGAAAGGCAACATGGGAGATCTGGGGCTGAGGGTGTAAGGGGGGCTGGAAAGTTGTTAAGGGAAATAATGCATTTAGTTTGGGGCATGTAGATATTATGGGGGTCTCTTAGTAGGCAGCTGAAAATACGAGAGTTAGAAAGATGAAGCTCAGGAATAGGTTTATGAGAAGAAAACCAGATCCAGGAGTTCTGGTTTTCCCTTCTTTTCTTTCTCTCTCTCTTGAATTGAACCCTGGGGCGCTTAACCACTTAGCCACATCCCCAGGTCCGTATTTTTTTTTTTTTTTTTTTTGACAGGGGCTCCTTAAGTTGCTGAAGGCCTTGCTAAATTGCTGAGGCTGACTTTGAACTTGACATCCTCCTGCCTCAGCCTCTGGAGCTGCTGGGATTACAGGCGTGTGCCACTGCACCTGGCCATTTCCAGTGCTTAGTCCATAGATGGACGCTGAAGGTGCAGGCCCTGAACTCGGCACTGATCCTAGTCCACAGCAGTCTCTCCAGGAGCTTTTGCTAAAGGATCAAATAAAGGTGTTGGAGAAAATCCACACAGCATAGACAACAAAACAGCAAAAGGTCAGGATAAGACAACAGGGGACACTAACAGCATCCAGGGACAGAAAAGGAAGCTGGGTCTGTTTACAAACTGTAGATTTGAAATCTTGGGGATTTTTTGTTTGTTTCATTCTTTTGAACCAGGGCTGGGGAGTGGTCCTCACTGTTTCCTAGAGTGACTCAAACTCCTGGGCTCAGGCAATCTTCCTGCCTTAGCTTCCCGAGTAGCTGGCACTATAGGTGCATGCCACCATGCCTGGTTTTATTTTTAAATAAAAGATTTCAAAGTTGTATGTTTCCAACATACAAATCACTTTTTAAGTAGAAATAATTTTGCAAAGAAGGTAGTTAATAAAAAAATTACCTTAAAGTTTGATAATATTTTAATTTTTAAATAATAACCCTTTATCAACTAGTAATTGATTGGCTCAGAGATAATAAATGATTAAAGAGTCAAATTTCTAGGATCAAAAACATATATATGAATTATATTTGCAAACTACAAAAACCAGTGAACTGTCAAAATGACAGTTTAATTTCTCGAATTTTATTTCATTTAAATTTCATCAATTATCCACAGATTATGATATTTTAGAAAGGTCATTACACAATACACTTAAGACTTTCCCAATTGTAATTATAAAAAGTAAAAAGACATTATTAAAAATGAGGAAAGATAACAGAAAGCAGTCAAAATGAACTTGTGCCTGTATATACACACATTTGCTTATATATTTAATTACTCACTTTGATCTGGAGATGCCCTCTAAAATAAAAAAAATTTTCACCAAACTAAAGATTTACTAAAGTCCATATTAATGATCACAGTCACCAATTTTGTTTTGATAAAATTTTCACTGATTTATAAACTAAAACAACTTAAGACATACTGGATACTTTGCTGTGGATTCCAGCCATACCCTTCATATTTAAGCCAGCATTACCTATAGTTTTGTAATTAAAAAAAAATCACTTCAGTGCAAAGGAAAGTGAATTAAATATCCTATCACTGAGACTAAACTCCAGAGGAATGTCTATTTAATACTCTTAAAGTAGGAGATATGTTGGTTTAAACCGCTATATCTTTAATGCAATCACATTGCCAAATGATGAGCAAAACTAAAGGGCCAATTCTTTACAAAATTCAATATTTGGACCATCAAACTCTTTAGCACTTAATAAGCAATTAATATTTGTCAATGAAGAATGTTTTGGTAACACAAGGTGAAAATCAATAACCCACTTGTTGCCCTTTCTACCCCTGAGGGCTGTCCAAGTAACTACAGCCCTTAAAGGGAGACCACTGCTTTGATATTTGAACTAAGTTCTCTCCCAGCAGCCAGGACTCCTGTGAGGTTGTCTGCTTGCTTATAGCTCAGATTGCACTTTGTTAGTAATATGCATATGATTGCTCTTGTGTGTGTAGTCCACAGATGTGTGACTTAAAGAACATTATATGCTTTGCTACAGATACTGTTAAAGACACAGTTTAACATTATGCCTGCTAATTTTATTCACTTTTGGGACAAAACCTGCAAAACTCAACTAAAAGCTCTCCATTTAACATAATGTTTCTCTTTTAGGAGTAAGTGTATGGAGAAGGCAGTCTGGACACACTTCTGAAGACTTAATAGATTACATTTGCATTGATAAAAATAATTTATAGCAAAAGTATGATTTTTATTTAATTCTGTTCTTTGAAAAAATATAAGAAAAGACACAAGAAAGTGAACTAAAAATTACCTGCAATCCTACCAACTGTTTTTTGAAGTACTTATAATAAAACTGACTGGGTTCATATTCTTTCAGAATTTCTATTAGCTTGTCTTTAAAATCACAAGGTTTATCCATTTTCCTAGAATGAACAATTCCTCTGCACTATTTTACTTTTTTTGTAAAAATATTTCGTTTGTTCTAAGACAAGATTCACAGTTGTCAGATTATTTTAAATGTTAAAATAGAAACTCTTAACAGTATCACAGTAAGTGTAATGTCACATGGTGAATGGATGTCTCTCCCCAAACTGCGCTTTAGAAAATATCATTTAACACATATTAAGTTGCTTTTATAGTTTAGAAAAGATAGAGATTAATCATTTTTATAAAATAATAAAGAGCAGGTGCTCTTTTAAAAATGACTGTTCTTTTACAAGGAAATACAGCTTTACTTTTAATGAATACAATAGATAGTTTTACTTTAAATACTTTAGGCACAAGAAATCCTTCTATTTGTATTTCTGTGAATTTATTATGTTACTCCTTTCCCTTTCATATGCAGATTGGTAATTTTTTTTTTTTTTTAATCATGCCACTGGGGACATTTTACCTGTAGTATATCGCAGGGTTTCTACAGAAGCAGGTACCAAGCCTAAGAGGGCCTAAAGTTTCAAATTCAGTTGGTTGGAACTCAGAACACATTTATTCACAGAAACAATGTCACATATAGTAGTTAGATTTCTAGGCCAGTTTCCAAAAGCCTATAGAATTCTTAATGTCTGAGAATTTATTGTGCCTGTTCAATCTCCTAAGTACCATTTGTAACAGGTTCAATGGAAAAGAGCACTTCAAGGTCCAAGTCAGATGCCAGAATTTAATAATCTCTGTAGGCACCAGAAACTTCTAACACCTCTAGATATATAGGGGCATCTTGACATGTTATTAGGCTAGTGGGAGTCTGTGTGGCATGTCACAAAAAAGGATGGGATTAACAGTCTTGACTGCAGTCCCATCACCAGATTCTCCCAAAGTTCTAAACTGCAGGCAGGGAGACGCTCACTTACCTCCCTAAACACACACCTCAGAGAGAAACTGAATTAGGGCATTAACTGAAAGGCCAGTAGGAAGATTTGCTGGTTCTCTGGATATGAATGACTCTAAGGGGTAAGGGGTATGTGCGCACACATGTATGTGTTGGGGTAAAGTGAGGGACTAGAAGAGCATTCCAGGTGGAGAGTGTATATAATCAAAGGCCAGAGGAAAGGGAGCATGGGAGTTGTCAGATAACTAAAACCCTTCAGAATGGTTAGGCTTTACGGTCAGGGGATAAAGTGGTGAGACATACGGAGGGTGGCATTGTCAGGCTGAAGACAGAGCAGGAGGGGCCTTGGGGTTTTCGGTGAATGCAGGTTCACTGTGAAGCCATAGTGTGAGAGGAATCCTTAAATGCAGCAAGGATAATATATATATATATAAAATTACTGAAGACATTGTGTGAACCAAACTACCTTATTTTCCACATAATCTAACTTTTAAGATATAGTTATTTAATACCAGATTAATAATCAAACATTTTCTGTATTTATGAATTCTGAGATTTTAAAAACTGGTTTTGGTTATTTATATTAGGTAAGTGTGGATCCCTTTTGAATAAAAATGGTGAATAAATCATTCTCTCTGAGTAATTACAGAGTACTTATTAAAGTGCTAAAAACATTCTTAAAGTTTGTGAAAATATTTTCTTTTAATTTGGGGAGAAAAGCAAAATGTTCTTTCTGTATTTTTAGTATATACTCTATATTTCAAACATACAGAAATCTTGGTCTGGGGGTGCAGTTAGTTGCAGAGTGTGGGCTTTGTTTGAATGAGGCCCTGGGTTCCATCCTCAGCACAAAAGAAAAAAAAATCTCAAATCAAATATATAGAAGTTCTAAAATAAAACTAGTTTTGTTTTGGAATTCTTAGGTTCTAAAAGTTCTTAGAAATATTAACCATTGAAGAACCACAAAACACAGATGGGCTAATTACTAAAGTTCATCCATGTTCAAGCTTGGCTCCTATGAGCACTATAATAAACCTATACAAATTCAACTCACAAATGTCTCATACATTTATACTTTCTTTGATTTCTCATCAATTTTCAA
This sequence comes from Callospermophilus lateralis, assembly GCF_048772815.1. Taxonomy (NCBI): domain Eukaryota; kingdom Metazoa; phylum Chordata; class Mammalia; order Rodentia; family Sciuridae; genus Callospermophilus; species Callospermophilus lateralis. The sequence goes on from NC_135321.1 coordinate 17,679,393, forward strand.
CAACAACAAGATGAAATTGCAGTAAAAATGTAAATATTTTACTTATATAAATAATATATACAATTAATGACTGTTTTTTTAAAAGGCTTCTTTGCACTGATTATTAGAACTGTTTAGAATGTGAATTGCATGACTTTTGATGGCTGCACATTCAAGGACAACAGTGAATGACCTTGAACAGCAGTGTATAAAAATACATTTATCACTGAAATGGCATGCTGGCTGCCAGTCAATATATGCCTCTCATTTGTTAGGAGGCTCTCCTGCTGTGTTTCCCTCATTACAATTTGCTTTTACTTCCTGGGCAAATGACAACTAGAAAATGAGGCAGCTTCTTTCTTGACCAAACTTAATCCAGAAAAAAATGAGATGACAGCTGCAGCTATTCAAGTGTTACAGAACATTGTACACATGTTTGTAAAAGGCATGATTATATATTCTAAATATTATATCACTAAATGTGACAGCCAATAAGTTACCTTACCTTCTTTCTCTATTAGTGGGAAGAAATATTTCAGAAACAATATTTTTTGTATATGACTTCTATATCCCATTTAGTCTATTTTTCTAATTCAGCAATTGTGCTTTAGGATGCAGATAAACTCTTAATTTAGAGACACACTGTAGAACATGCTCTTGGATACTATTTTTTAAGAACAAAGTACACAGCTGTATAAAGTCTGATATGGAAAAAACTGCCTCCTGTCCTGTATTTTTTGTGATAACGAATTAGTCTCAAAACACAGTTTACCCTTCTCTAGGAGGCAGAAATAGATACATTTACTTAATTTACTTTTATTGTAGATACATTCCTATCTATAAAGAAAACTATAGTACAGTCAAATGTTTTAAGTTGTGCTTAATTTTTTCATATAAGCATTTTCTAACCCAGTGATTTCTAGTCCTGGTTTGAGATACCTCATGGCATAGTACATCATTGTAAGAGCTGTGAAATTATCACAAAATATTAAAAACAAAAAGTTTTCCTTGTAATTTAAAAAATATAGATAACAGAAAGCACCATAGGAGGGGAAAGACAAAAGGAATGAAACTCCAAAGAATAACAATAATGTATAGAAATAAACTCCAAATAATGACTTGTCCAATAATAGATGTTGTCTTTCTTCATTTAATATGTCTAAACAATTTTTGTTCTAGTGTAAATGGATCTAGTTTTCTAGTTAGGGTTCACATTTGGGATTCTGTGATTAAAAGAATGTTATTATTTATTAGCAAAGAAACAGGCTGAAATACAGGTCAGCAGATTAATATAAACAGAAAGCTAAGTTTAATAAGCCAGAGACAAAAAATTATATACTGTATGATTCTACTTTTATAAAATTCTAAATAAGGCAAAACCTCTGTGGCAGAAAGATCAGTTGCCAGGGGCACAGGACTAAGGGCAAAGGGGCAGAAGGGTGATTTTAGGAGTGATGGATATATTCGGATCCTGATTGTCTTGGTGGTGGTGATGTGACTGTACACTGTTGCTTATTATTCATATGACTATGCACTTATAAGCAGCAAGTTTATTATTATATGTACATTGTGCCTCATTGAAGCAGTTAGAAAATGTATGTATAGAAAAACAGACATATTAGAACAAAGTGAGTGGTGAGATGCTTTGTTACTACTGCCTGGCAGCACTGAGAAATGCACATGCAGAAGGCTGTTTCCTGGGATGCCTCTGAGTTTTCATCAGGTCTCCGTGGAGATTGCTCCCACTGTCTCTCGGGGAACCTCAACCACAACCCACCATTTCTCAGCAAGGGCACCTTTCCTGTAAGTCAGCTGGAAGTGTTCTCTTCCTTGAATTGTGGTTCATCAGTCTCCAGTAGATTTGTGTCTGCCACAAGTCACAGTTCTTCCTTTTTAACATAAGCTGTACATTGTTGCTCAATGTATAATACTGGCTATCATTCAGGATTGCTTGTCCAAACCATTCTTAATTTATATTTTTAATCCCTAAACCTCAAGTTACCTCTGTATTCCATTCAAAAGGTAAAGATCTAGAAGTAGGTTTTAAAAATTTCAGCATCTACAAATATAAACTTCCATGTATTATAGATTCTATACCAGAAATGGATTAAGATCTATATTTAATAAATAGCACAGTGCTTGAACAATCAAGCTTTTATATAAAAAAATTTAGAAATTTTCCAGAATAATAAAACTTTAAGAAAAATATTAAACTCACAAACTCCAAGTGGGTGTTGAGGTACAGTTCTAAAAGGGTCTTCCTTGCTGTTGTGAGCTTGTGAGTACAGATAGTTAAATAGCTGCAAGAAAATAATCCTCTTCCAAAAAGGAAGATTACAAGACCACTAAAAAACCAAATGAGTAGGGCCCAGTAGGAAAAACAAATCTGTCTACAGAAAAATATGGTACATACAATTAAAGCAGTACCCGATAAAGGAGCATAGAAAACAAAATATATCAATGCAGGGAGAGATAAAATTAATATTTTTGTATCCTCCTTCATGGATTATTAAGAAACATAGGAAATGAAATCACACAGATCGGTAAAATCATTTAAAAAAAAAAGCAGGAGAACTATTCATTAAGCCTTCTCTTCTTGGTCATTGAATTAATTTTGTTTTATGACAGGCTTTTAAAAATGTAAATATAGTTCTAGTTAATTAAATTCAAATACTTATGAATCTCCTTAAAACAACTTTATGAAGAAAAGGATTCTATCAACAAGATTTTAGTTTTCTGACATTCTCTCTAAATGCTTCCATACCATATCTCCTAATACAGGATGAGGGTAGAGATACACCCAATGCTTCCTGTCCAGACCACCCAGGCACAGGGAGTCTGGGTCTGCTAGCAGCTACAGTGCTACTGCAGGTCCAAAAGAGAGGCATTTGCCATAGAGAATTCTGCCTCAAGTGCAGGTGATATAGAGGGAATTTAGCCAAAGGGAGAAAGAGAAGCTCAGGGGGGCCAGAAAACAGAGAGCCCTTCTGTTCAGAGAACTACCTTGGCAAGGCAATGGCTGGACTGTTGTATGCGGAGGGCTTCTGCCAGTCTTGCTTCTGCCCTACTAGGTGGTAATCTGCAATTTTCTATTTTTCTTGCCATCCTTCCTTGCGTTCCTCTGGTACTGTGGAATTTATTGTATATGATGATAGTACAACAGCATTAAACGTTCCTCATTAGTCTTGGTTATCTCTCCTTGATTGTTTTCTCTACCATAATGTATCTGTATCTCCCCTTGGCTGACAAACACAAAGAAAATCTTCCCTTGATAAGTTTTTCCTCCCTTGTTCTAAATCATTTTTCTCAACATTTGCTCATTTTCTGAGCCACTTTTTCTAGGTATCTTTCAAGGACTTGGATGGCCCAGACTGACTCAGGGATGACCTCATGGAGAAAGGTAGAAAAAGTTTCTACTTCCCTTTTCTGTTAGTCACACTGGAATAAGTGTCTTAAAAAAAAGAATTCCACTGGTTGTGGCTCAGAGGTAGAGCACTTGCCTGGCATGCATGAGGCACTGAGTTCAATCCTCAGCACTGCATAAAAAAATAAAATAAAGATGGTGTGTCCACATATAACTAAAAAAAAAAAATGATTTAAAAAAATTCTGTGGATGTCTTATTCTGCCCTTTTGAAATTTAATATACCACTCATCATTACCATTTCATACATATTCTTTCCTAATGCTTACTGATTACTAAATATTTATTTCTAATCTCTCTACCTATTCAACAAATGCTTTTCTATATGTTTTGCACTTAAAAAAATCCCTTCTTAAAGCTAAATTCTTCAGTAGGTTTTTTCTAATACATATAAAACAAGGAGATCCAATAGATTCTGTGGAAGATGAAAGGAATTGAAACTCTGTTATTATTTGCTATGAAATCTTACTTCATATTGTCAGGATTTGGCTCACTGACATTCTCTGCAAATTTCTTTATACTGTGCTTTCCAGTATAACTCTATGAATATTCTCATAACTCTTCATGAAGAGGTCATCTCCAGATACCGGAAATCATGAGACAAATTATCCCTTCTCTGTGACACATTATACATACTAGTAGTTGGGAAATTGTTGCTAAGAGCTTATTTTTTTTTTCAGCTATTAAGTGCTATAATATACTACCCAGAACATGGAACAATAAAAAATGAGGTCTGCAATTTCTCAAATATTCAATACTTCTAAATATTAAAAAAAAAATTCTCATTTTAAGTAGAACACTCTCTTTGTTGTAGATGATCACTCAAATCCACAGAAAATACTATTCCTTAACAAAGAAAGATGTCTGCCTTTCTTTCTTTCTTTCTTTTTTTTTTAGGTACCAGGGATTGAACCCAAGGGGTGTTCAACCATTGAGCCACATCCCCACCTATTTTTTTATTTTGAGACAATGCCTCACTGAGTTGCTGAGGCTGGCTTTGAAGTTGCAATTCTCCTGCGTCAGCTTTCTGAATTGCTGGGATTATAGGTGTCCTCCACCACCCTGGAAAGATGTCTTTCTATTTAAACAATTTAGTAAATTTTATTTATTTGTGGCTTGCTTTTGCATAATGACGTTTTACAAAGATTTTCACAGTTATTGCATGCATCATTTGATGACTGACTCATTTAACAGAACTCTATGTGGGAGGCACTATAAATAGCGAGCACCACAGTAAAAAAAAATATGGAACTTAAATGACTAATTCAAAATCACTGAAGTCACTGGTTTTAAGTCTGCTGATGAACAATTCAACTTTTCCTTGTAGATCATTTTGTTTCATGTAAAGTATAGGCCAATTCGATGTTTTAGGATGGTCTTCTATCCAATTTTATTTTACAGAATCCATTAAAAATCCACATCATGCCTACAACTGTAGTGTTAAATATGCCCGCAGAGATATGGCAACAGTTGACTTTGCTCAGTGAGGGTCCCGGGGGAAAAAGCACAATTCCCAAGGGACCCACACTGAAATCCCATCTGTCACAGGTCCTTATGCGGAGGGAAGGACACAAAATCCAGTATACCTAAGTCTTCACTGCTCACACCTGGGGGCTTTGACATCACACTTCTTTTGAAAAAGGACCTTAGCACTCTCCTGCCAGGTTTTAGGAGATTCAGGATGCTCAAAGGTACCTCTGACTTTGCATCACTCCTTTGTTTTGTTTTCCACAGAATGTAAGGAAAGCAACACAGTATGAAGGGGGACATCTGCCCTGCTCTTCATCTTTTCTGAATAGATTTATAGGAAAACGGCCCCTGTATGACCAGAACCAGGATGAAGGTAAGTTGCAAACACAGTTGCACGTGTATTCATTATTTAATTAGGGGACACAAAAACAAATGAAAAAACAAGCAAATGGAGAGAAGGAAGGTTGATTTCCTTCCCCAAGCCTCTCAGCTAGTGCTATAAACATGTGAAGGCCCACTCTTCTCAGGAGCTAATTGATCATCTGCTGATAATCTAAGTAATTTATTCATCTTTCTTCTGAAAAAGATGATTAATCTAGAAATTAATCTAAGTGCCAAATTATATCCCAAGGTGAATTAAATAAGAAATATTTTTTTATAAGGAGTAAATTATTTTTAAAGACTTGGTTACATTTGTTTGTTGGTAAGAAGTCCCCAATAAGCAGCTTTTCTCCAGCTCCCTTTGGTTGCCAAGGTCTGTCCACACAGAAATAGAACACCCTTTGGACAATTCCATGCCATTCCTTATTTCACTTTGCCAGGAAACAACACACAGATATTTATAATAAAAATGCATTGTTAGTGTAACTTCTGGCTTTAGTCATTAATACCCAACCTTACAAGCCTAATAGCAAATGCCCCCTAGATCTGACCCTTGGGGAAATTCAAGAATAGATGTTGTCTTTCCAGCAAATACTTCTGCTTTGCCTCAGATGTTTACAAGTGTGATAAACATTTATTCTTTTTCTATATCTGCCACTACTGTGAGGTTATTGATCAAATCATACTTGAAAACACTCTGCCAGAGACCATGGAGAAGAATATATGTTGTTGCTGAAAAGTAATTGCTTCCTTTCCTCTGAACCATTCATTGTTTACCCAGGTTTGTTTAAAATTTGATTTTTTTTAGGTCAATGCAAGTCACAATTTCTTTTAAAATTCTCAGAAAATTAAAGATTGAAATTCTACAACTTTTGTTAACATTAAGCTCATGTGACATTCTTTCTGGTTAAAAAATGTTATTCTTTTGGCATTAAATCTGGCAAAGAACTAGTTTTTTTTTCTTTTAGTATATTTGCATACTCTTTTCTACTTCTCAAGTGAAATATTACAGAAGTCTTTAAAAATAAACTGAAAAACTTATCTGACCATTACTGTCTAAAAAGAATAAGGAATATTTACAGCAAGATGACGAACACCCTGCTGCTTGTGGAAGACCTGACCTCAAGCCCCACTGTGCACTGGCTTCCCAGCTGAAGGAAAAAAGGAGCCAGGCTCTCCTGTCACCTCTTTCCCAGTCTGGGCACTCCTGAGTCCCTTGGGGTTCTCCTCCCTACTGAACCAATTGCTTCAAAGTTGAAGGGATAATAAATTTTTACCACAGCATCATTCAATTCCACAGTTTACCTTTATTTTTTGAAGGAAGGGGAGTACCAGGGATTGAACATAAGGACACTCAACCCTTGAGCCACATCCCCAGCCCATAATAAAAAATCTGCGAAGTAACCTATTTTATTTGTATCCTAGCTTATATTGTCTTGGTTGCATCTAATTGTCAAAACTACTACACATTTTATATTTCCACATTAAGAAATTTAATCTCTGGTAAATATGGTTTTAGCTATTTTAATTTTCTTTCTGAAAATTTAATTTTGAAATGTTTTCAGTTATGTGTGAGCCATAAAAAAAAGTCTCTCTGAAAGGCCCAGCATCTGGGAGAAGCCCTTATTTCTTTTCTCTGTAACTAAATGCACAAAAGATAACTGTGTTCATAGGATCTAATCTTTTTTTAAAGTTAATATAAAAAAAAATAATAAGAGCATGGTCAGCCCTGGCCCTCCATGCAGAGTAGACGCTTGGTGCCCAGCTCCTTATAAGCAGAAACAATCAATTTGTATTATGGGAATTATCTTATACATGGGTGAACAAATGAGGTGGGAAGGAATCACAGTCAGCTTCCTATTAAATACATCTGGTCACACTTTAAAAACTGGGACGTGCTGATGCTCCAGCCCCTTTGGCAGTCCACTCAAATTATTGCTTCATTCTTTCGTGTAAAATCATTAAGCCTTAAAAGCAGCAAGTGGCCCAGCTACCAAATACACACTAATTCCAACTGCCTGCTTGGAGGAGCCAAGTCCACATGTATCACACATTGGACAAAATACCTTTTCACTTGCAGATCTAGTTCTAGCTCCATGATAGTGCTTGGCAAAGGAAACTGCAGGCATGTGAACAGGGCACCCGGTTCCGGAGTGGATGCTCTGGCTTATCCTGGGCATCCAGTTCAGGCAGGAGGTGCAGTGGGGTGGGACATGAGACTAGGACCATCCGAGTAGGTCCTAGCAGTTCTTGTGAAATCCCAGGTATAACACTATCTGGTATAAAGTACTATATTTTAGGAGTTTGAGGTGAATGGTTGAAGGTGGAGGATAAAAGAAGAGAAACCTGGGTTCAGGAAAAAGTGAGCATGTTTCAAAACTAAACAAATATGGAAATGACTTCGAAGAAAGCTGTGACTTCAAATAATCTCAATAGTACTAACTATAGACAGCATGAGTCATGCTTGAAATATACTTTTTAAGTGGATGGTAGACCTAGTTCCAGTAATATGTGGTTTTGGCTGCCAGTTAATTCTCTATCCCTGAAGCAGGGGCTACACATTCTGCAATCATTTCTATCATATTTAAACAAACTTGCAAATTTCATAGCCTTAAACTAATTTTTTGCTTGGAACCCAGGGAGCAAACATTTTGAAAAGGAACTCCTTCTCTGGATTCAGGCACAAGTGTGTTTCTGAGAAACTGGCAGAATTTTACCAAGGGCAGCTTTGTTCAGGTCCCTCTCCATCTTCATTTACCCTAAAACTACAGGCAGATACACCAGTTGTGGCCTTTAGAATCTAACCCTGAGCTTTATACCAGGCTCAGAAAGTACAGAGGTGTGAATTTCAATAGAAAATTATTTTGTCTTTAAAATTCTAGCTTCAATTATTCCAACACAGCAGATATTTGATGAGGAGCTAAAAGAAACCTAAATTGTTTTTAGCAATTTTAACAACCACATTGAGATTTGATTCACCTGAGAAATGTACCACTAGTCCCTAAAATACTTGCTGAATGTATTAACAAATTGTAGCCACCTCCTGGAAGCTTAACATGATCCAGCTTGTGTTCAGTGATAAAATCCCTTTCCTTGATGTGAAGCCTAGAACTTGGTGGATGCTAGAATGAAGAGAGGCTAAAATTTCCAGGGTTTGGAGGACTTGCAAATAAAACATGCAGCTAGGGGTCCTAGAGTTCACAATTATAATTATTCAGGGAAGACACAAAAAGGAAAATATTACCAGGACTTAAGTAATCAAATTCCCACTCTTAAGAACATAAGAAATGGAATGATCAAAAATTAATAAAGTATTGAAAAAGAAAAAAGTCTGAAATGCTATAAGCATATCAAAAGTTATGCGTTTCCAAGGATTTCCATTTATTCTATAGAGGCACATTCAGAGTACCCTGAAAATGTCCCTTTAAATAGTAATGAGCAGTCATATTTGTTCCATTTTAATCAACAACACAAAGTCTGCAGCATACCAGCTAGGAAGAGTCTGGCTCCCCAAGCACTTGCCATACAATTGATTGACAACAATTTATTTGCCTGATTCCTGCCAGATATGTATCCAGTAACCTGAAGATTATCCTGGGAGATAACTGATCACTTTACAGGAAAATACCAGTCCTATGAAAGGCTTTCCTATAAATTAGGGTGAACAGGGAAAACACACAACCCCCCTCCCCACATCCCGCTCTCTTCCCTAGACAGAAGCTCCTTCTGACAGGCTGAACAAACAAAAGTGCTTCACTAACACACTTAAAAAGGAGCATTTACACCGTTAAAAGCTGAAAAGGCCTATCCAGGGAGACTGAGGTAAATTAGATACATTTCTACATTTCTTCTGATACAAATTCAATTTTTTTTTTTTAAGAGCCTTTACCCTAGACACGACGTCACACTTTTTACGATAATAAAAATTTAAAATCACAGTCCTGGATGATGTGGCTTCAGAGTGGTCAGCAACTTTACTATTTTTCCAGGCAGCCTCATCTCATGATAGCAACTGGCTTCATGCCAACAGAAAATAAAACAAAAAAAAATTAAATTGATTACCATGTCAACCTTGGCATTCACATGCCAAATCATTTTTCGAGAAAAACTAAATATGAAGTAGAAACTTGATAAAAACTGTTTTCTTTTCTAAATTCCAAATTCCTGCTATCAGATATTCTTTCTTTCTATTCTATCTATCTATTTATTTTTGGTACCAGGGATTGAATCCAGAGCGCTTAACCACTGAGCCTCATTCCCAGCTAATTTTTTTTGTTGTTGTTTTATTTTGAGGCAGGGTCTTGCTAAGTTGCTCAGGGCCTCGATAAGCTGCAGAGCTTGGTTTTGAACTTGCAATCCTCCTGCCTCAGCCTGCAGAGCTGCTGGGATCACAGGTGTGTGTGCCATCAAATATCCGAATCACAGGACAAGACTGGAGAAGACAGTGTAGCCTTGTTGTTGTTTGACTGTTTGCATTACGTGTGATGCCAAATAGTTATTATCCATTACTGGGAATAGTTCTCTATTACCACCTATGTGTCATTTGTCCCTAACCTTAAACTTTTAATTCGTACTCCTATTTAAGACCTTACACTTTTTCAGAGTTTACTATGAGTATGCTTAAAATTCTTAGAAATGTATTTTTTTTCTACTTTTAAGCAAAATTCAAATTTTATTTTTAATTTTAAAATTAGCATAAGAATGTGACTCCTCTGGGAATAATTTCTGTATGTGAAGTCCCCATGCAATCCCACATCTATTTGACACTACCATGTTTTAGATACCTTAGTTTTTGAAGAGACATTCTACAAAGACAACTTTATATTCTATAGTTTCTTTCTATAGACAGATTCTAATTTTCACAATGCTGAGTTGTTGTGTACTGTTGGCTAGTTCCACAAAGAAAGCAGACACAACTACATTCCCAGGTCTGAAGCATTCACATTAATGCATTTTGCTACTGACATGCTAGCTTGGAATGAATTCTTAGCCTGACAGAGTGATTACAGAAGACCAGCTGTCTCAATTAAGGTAGGTAAGGAAAAAGGAAGTTGTTATTTGATTAGCAAATTATTCTTTTTCATTATGAATGCTTTATAAAATTAAACAGCATGAGCGTGAGGTTACATTACACTGAGCAGGTCTCATGTTTTCAATTTTAATTGTTAAATATGATTAATTAGAAGAAGAAATGGAAAATGTTAAAAAAATTGAACGAAATATATTTTTAACAAAAATGATAGTATTTTTGAAAGGCATGGATAGTCTGAACATTTCATTAAATTATACACAAACTAATAATAAAAATTTAACTTCCAGATGATTCCTGTCTCTGCTAATAGTTTGTTCTTTTTAGAGATCTTGGGAATAACATTCTAAAGCAAGGTATTGTGTTCACATCTTAAATAACACCTTGTGCTGTTGCTAGTAGTCCATGTCAAATAAAAGTATAAAAGTTAGCAAGAGTCCAACAAAGAACAGATTCTTCTTCCTTTCCATCTGATAATCACTTTTGCTTCTATCCATATCTATGGACTGCCCAGAGGGCCAGTGTGGCCCACATGATGTCTAATATTTTTACAGTTTTCTCCCCAGACCTAGTAGGGTACCTTGCTCCAGGCCAGTTTACCAGGTTCTTCAAGGTCAGTTCAAATCTCATCTGACCAGTTTCTTCCCAACTATTTATAAAATGCAGGAGGTGGGACAGGGTGGCATGTGAAAAGTGATCAGTCTTCCTGTGTCCCAATCACAGCTGAGAAAGGCAGGTGCCCTGATTTTCATGTCAGGAGAACAGGAGGTAAACAACTGAATATGAATGGGAACTGACTGCAATAAGAATCCATGTAATACCCAACAATTAGAGTTTGGGGTACTAGTAAAGTATACTAAGTGACTGTTGGGTTTAGGAACAAGTGAGGACAGTAGTTAGGTAAAAGAGACAGGATATGAGAGGAGGAAAGAAGACAGGTCATGATTGAGAAAACAGACAGGTCATGATTGAGAAAACAGAATGCGCAAAGGTCCAGAGAGGAGAGAGAGAAGCTGATATTGGAATACAAGAGACTCAGCTTGAGCACTGAGATGCAGGTAGAGATGAGGCTAGGGCAGGAAACAGGAGGTTAAGGTAGAAAACTATGGCATCAGTAAATTTCACCAAATTTAAGTGTTATCAGTAATGAAATTAGTAAATACATCAATCCAGTATTTATGTATTTGCATTTTAAAATTACATAAATTTTCAAAATGTACAAAAGTAGACAGAAGAGTATAATTGACCTCTGTATACTTTTTAGCTAGTTGTCATAATTACCAAACTGTGGTTAATTTTGCTCCATCTAGACCCATCTTTTGTTTTGAAGAAAATCTGAGAAATTACACGATCTCATCTATAGACATTTGCTTTTAAAATAACTTCCTATTATTCTGTGTTGGGGAGGAAATAAGCTTTAAAGTTAAATGTGGAGGTGCTGAGTGTGGTGGTCCTCACTGAGGACCTACAAAATCGCAAGGACTTCCCAATGGGCTCTGGCCCATGGCTGAGCACTCCTGGTTCTCTTGGTGCAACAGGCACAGGAGAAAGGGTGCTGTTCCTCTAGATGACAATGGCAGTAGCTTCCACGGTCACCATCAGAACTGTGCTTCAGACACAGGCTCACTTGCCACACTGGTGATGCATTTCTGTGCTGAAAGGTGACTCCTTGGGTCTTGAACTCACATGCCCTTTGCTTCCACAGAGTCGATACAAATTATATGCTCTCATATACTGGAAATTCTGTCCACAGTTTTCTGCCTAGGTAGCCTAATGTTATTAAAAATGAAATTAAAGCAAATACAAAATAGCACAGATGAGTCATAAGTGAGCTGATATTATATATATATATATATATATATATATATATATATATATATATATATATATATTTTAGAGAGAGAGAGAGTATTTTTTAATATTTATTTTTCAGTTTTCGGTGGACACAACATCTTTATTTTATTTTTATGTTGTGCTGAGGATCGAACCCAGTACCCCGCACATGCCAGGAGAGTGCGTTACCGCTTGAGCCACATCCCCAGCCCCATAAATCAGATGATATTTTAAAAAATGTTTACCATCCACTTAAAGAAAGACATTAGTTTTACATGGTATGGCTGGCTCATTTAGAGGACACTATGGACTGGGCTGTGCTAAGCACTTTAGTTTAAAATATGAAATAAAGACACAATGGCAGAAGTTCCTTGCACTAAGGAGAATTTTAAGCCTTTATAAAGTTGATAGACTTTTTCAGAAATTATTTGAACATCAAAAAATAAAACCATAAAATGATTGCTTAGGAGATGTTATTTTAAGCCACAAAGTCATTCATTTCTCAGTAATCTTGCAAGAGAAGTTTAAAAAAATTGACTTGCAAGGATTTTTTTTCTTTTTACAACTAGGCTATCCAATATGTCAATCACTACTTATATATAGCTACTTAATGTAAATTCATTAAGATTAAATACATTAAAATATTCAGTTCCTCGGGTTCACTAGCTACCCGTGACTAGAGACTACCATACCTAACAGCAAACAACAAAACACTTTCATCTTTACTAACGGATCTAGCAATATTCTACAGTATTGCTGTAGAATACACAGAGAACTTCATGCAGAGGACATTCAAAAACTGGCTGTGATTTTCTATTTGGTTTTAATTTGCTTAAACAGCAGCAGCAACAACAACAACAACAGCACACACACACATACTCACACACACACACTCCTGAGATGTATGTCATCTAAAGTTTGTTTCTTCTTTCTATGAATAGTTAGGCCAAAATTACTGTACATAATCAAATTTTCCCTTAAAATATCAAATTAAAGTCAACATATAAAATACAAATTATTCTACTCTAAAATATTAATTCACAAATAATCTAAACCCCCCCAAAGTTAAAAAACTAGTATCCTCATCCTCACACTCTCTTTAACCGTGACAGTTACAAGAGTTCTAAATAATTCCTCCAAAATATGATTAATATTTGCTACAGAACTTTCAAACTATTTGTTAACATCATTTGCATGAAAGCACATGCATATTTTTTCTGACTTTGTGGGAATGCCTATTTTTTTTGCCATTCATTACAATGGGTCTATTAACTGCTGCAAAATTGTATTAGCAAAAGATATATTTGCCTTCCATCAGGCCCATGTTCTGTGGAAGTTTAACCTTTAAAAAGAAGTTTATGTTTTTCAGAGTTGCACTTGCAAGTTCAACTGATACCATTTAAACAATAAAATAAAATCTTATAGATTCAAACTTTAGTTTTATAAAGAGAAAGTGAGCAAGGAAATGTCAATTTTCCCTCAACTCGAGTGGTGTGTGCATGCAGCAATGGTATCAATGAGCAGCGACGTGGCATGTTTATCATGAGATAATCACACCCCTAGAGGTTTAGAAGCACTCAGCTGAACCTTGTGCCTCACAACACACTTGGGGTGTCATTATCTCATGATAACCATACTCCCTGTCAAGCCTTATTGCTTAATTAGGGGTTACGGAGGTGATAAGACTAAAAGAAATCGGATGAACAGTACCTAAGATGAATGATACCTTAATCAACTTAAACCTGGTGGCTGAAGAAGCATGATCAACAGACACATATGGGGAGTTACAGATTATTTTTAGAAAAATTTGTTAATAATAAATGAGGAGAAACTCAATCTGCATTCACAGATTATTTCAATTGCATTTGCCAGGAGACATGATGTTTATGATCAATAATTTAAATTGTTTTCATACAGTATGTAAAATGCTTAAGAAATTAATGATAACATGAAATCTAACTTTGACTTAAGATGCCCGGCTTATGCATGACAGTGATTCATCATAATCCAAACACAGGATTTAGGTATTAAATCTGCAAGGGGGCTAATCAATAACCCCCATGTTATGTAAGGTTTTAACAAAGTAACCTGAAGTCCAAGTTTAAAAATAAAATGATAAACCCTTTCTTATTTTTTTCTGCACTAGACCTTAAAATAACTAAATTTGAAAAGAAAAAAATCTTAGTATCAAAACGTCCTAAAAAGGCCATGCCTGAATATTTAACTTCAGTTCTTTTGTTCTATTTTTACAAACAACTCTCATATTTGTGGACTGAATATAGCTCCAGATACCGTGCACTTGAAGCTGCTTTTCAATTCACTGTGAAACATCAATTATCTTTATCAAATAACAGTATCTCATCTCAGTCCATTATCAAGATGGAGTCTTATTTCAGCTGGACTACAGCCCTATCTGTATATCAGGGCTGGCCGCAGTGGCAGAGCGTGAGTGAAAGGCTGTGAAATAATCAATAATAATCATCAAATTGTGGTCGAAAGGTTGTGAGGATGGAAGTTTTTGATGAAACCTCACCTTTTTTTTTGGTTCAGATGATAAGGCTTAACCTTTGCAATACCTGATAACTATACCTCGGTTAGAGGAAGCCTTGTGTACACTTTAAAGTGCTTCTGAATGTCCAAAGACACACTGAAATACTTAGGCTTAAGTGGAACACAAACCCTATGCTATCAAAAACCATCAGGTGGGAGGGCTCAAAACAATTGTGAACATGGTTATTGTAAATTTGATACTCAATTCAGACAGAGAATTGAGACCCTGACTTACTGTGGGTGCTAAATCCATGTAAGTAAGTAAAGGTCAACTCTGAAAGAACAATGTTTGCATAACAATGGGTAAAATGTACCCTGCTACTTTTCCCAGAGGTTATCGAACTGTTGCTTAATCCTGTGTACCTAGACTTGAAAAGTCTCAGCTAGAGGTAGAAGTGTTTGATGGCATCTACCCTCACTGCATACCACCACTGCATGGTTATGACATAAAAAAAAAAAAAAAATGATGGGATTTAATTTTTTAATTTAAAGGAATGAGCCAGATTTGGGGAATGACAAGTGGAGTGCCTTTCCTCTGATTTTTCTGTCATTGTGTTTTATTTATATCAATTGGACATAAACTCAAAGTAAATTAGCTGAGAAATAACTGGCTCCAAGGTGGAGGCAACTGCAGTGCTTGGGACTTGAACAGATCTGTCCCGAGGATACACTAGGTACCACCTCAACCTCAAAGCAGTGCTTGCTGAAAGTTTCATTAAAACATTCTTACTCTATCATGGGTTGATATTCTTAAAAGCATACATTCAAAAGATGATATATTCTTTAAAAATATAAAACCTACCCCCTCTAAAATTTAATAAAACATCATAACTGAACCACAAACCAACATAAAGGAATTATTATTATAAAGTGCTAAAAATTATTGGTAGTTTGATAATATGATGGTTTAAAAACAAGATCCCCTTTCCCCCCATTTTCTTACAAATAGCAAACCTCACAGACAAAACTGTCAGACTTTAAACATTTTCAGATGGTAAGCTACAAATCCTTTGGACATACTGTCACCAGTATTACAGCAGACTTTCTGGAAGCAGGACCGAGTTCAGGGAATTCATGAAGTTGAGTACTTACCAATAAAGAGAAATCGGCTAAATTTATTCAAATAGATTTGTTAAAGAAATGTTTGTTCTGACTAATGAAAACATTCTAAATTAATTTCAGTTAAAAAAAAAAACAACAGTAATATTACCCTGCTTGTGACTCTTGCATTGACTTATCATTTCTATAAAAATGTCTGACATTGGAATAGAGTGACTGCTCTTTATTGAGTTATATTACCTTTGATATTATGATAAAAGTTAGTGTATTAAAATATTTAAACAAGAATAAATCTTGTTTCTAGGGACATCTGAGCTCCTTTTGAAATACTATATAACCAATCAATGCTTAGGAAACAAAAGAATTATTAATGCTAATTGTGAATTAGGAAATATATTAGATTGGGAAATAATAAGATTATAATAACCTGATATTAATAAAAGATAGGAAACCTCCAATATAAAACAAAAAAGATATATGCTCAAAGAAACCCATTTTCTAGTAATTATGGTTTAAATAGAAAACAAATCCTTCAAGAAAACTAAGAATGACTTTACTTGATATCATGTAACTTGATATTGTTATCAGAAGCTAAAATGTATCTTGGAGGACATTCTGACAACAGCAAACACAAAACATGCTAATCAACTACAATCAGAAATTTGCCCCCAAACTATTATTTACTGTAATAAATAAATACTACAGTAACAAATTATGACATAAACCTTTTTAACATATTTTAAAATTTAGTTTTGTAAATGTTACGGCAATGTGTCAAACTTAACATTAATGCAGAATATTCTTTTCATTAGCTTAGCATTTTAAAATTAATCTTACATTAATCATGCAAAATTTCATGTTGACAGCATATGCAAACCTAGAATTGGCTTTTTAAAAGCAACACAAATACAATAGTGTGTGAGGTGTCTTGTATAAAGGTAGCTACTGAAATTGCACAAGACGGAATCCTAAAATTGCTACAACGCTTTATCCCACGTATAATAAATGTTCTCCAGAAACATTGTGATGTTCAGAGGCTGAAGCAGTTGGCTCCCAGAGCTGAGTAGCAATAAGATAGTATGTTTTATTATGAGTGTCATGGAGACGGTGTGAAAAATCAAGAGCTACAGGCAGTCAGCGGCAATGGGTCAATAATGCTCCCAGAGACACTGTGTAGATAATCAACAACAAGGCCTGAGGTTCTCTCTGCACTGCACACAGCTGAAGGGCAAATCAATACAGCCAGGGGAAGGACACTGCCCTGCTCCACTTCCCACAATACACCATGGTGACTGTAGGAAAACACCCCCAGATGAAAATAAAGCCAACTTGCTGGGCAACTAACAATCAACTAACCTTTTAATGTAATCACAAATCCATCCTTCAACTAGGCTTCCAAAAAAAAAAAATTTCCAAACAGAATTCAATATAAAGTCTGTCTAAAAATAATGGCAAAGCAAGGGAAAAGAGCTACATACACAGGGGCCAGGACAGAGGTGCTTAAATAGAAAAAGGGCAACATGGGCTTATGGAACATGTGGGTTTACAATCCTACAACTAAAGTTTAACTAACATTTTTGTAAGTAATTCTACATGGGGACTGTACCCTCTTAACTGTGGATCTAGTACTGAGAATGCTCAAACAGATCATGCAGGGCTTATCATTAGGAGGGAAAATAAGAAGAACATCATACTAAAATTTAGAAATTGTAAATTATATTTGAGTTACTTTGTTTCTAAAAAAGAAATAACATTTTAATGTATTCTATTAGATCTGAGAGCAACATTTTTGCTGACAGTTTTTGTATCTGACACCTTGTTAAATATATGATGCTAATATTTCACATTTTTCTGTAAAAATTTATGGGTAGGAATATGTTGATTTATTATTTCTCAAGAAAAAGGTGATTCATCACATCCATCATCCTGTTAATCATTAGGTGCTATTTCTAAGTCGCTACGTAAAGCCATCTTTCTTGAAACATGAAGAAAATGTGCCTGAAGAAATAAAGAAGAGTGAAAATATTTTAAAGTCCAATTCATAGTTTTCAAAATTAAAGTATTTTTCCAAACCCAGAACACAATATTTTAAGCATTAATATGTATCCTAGCTCAAGCTTGAACTGTCTTCCAACACAGTGTTATCGAATGAACACAGTATTTTCCTACTGTTAATAGTATCCAAAGAATATTTTAAAAAGAAAAAAAATATAATTATGTAAAATAGCACATGAGAATTTAGAAAACAAAGCACTGATCTTTTATAGCATTTTATAAGCATGTTATCTGTTTGTTCAGACTAGTAATAAGAGACTATCTTACTTCTTTTTTCTTTTATTCACTGACAATTATTTAGAAGTATTGAGGAAATTGGCTCTATATAGTTTAGTCAGGTGCTACCATAAGAATGCTGCAAAATTATAATTATTCTGGGAACTCGTTTTTGAACAATAGGGAACAAGAGTTAAAAATAATTCCTTTTTGATGTTTATTGTGTTTTACTATTAGGAGAATGATAGGTGCTTTGTGTGTTTAATTTTTGAAATCAGATGTCTATAAAGTCAACTTACACTTTAGTACAAATCATTCACTCTGAACTCCACATTTATGACTGGGAGGTCAGTGCAATGTAGTTAAAACCAGGTTTTTATTTTTGAAAAGTTATATTATATAGTCACCATGACAACAAAATTGAGGTGCTATAGCAAGCCATAGAAAAACAACTGCCTTTAAAAGAGGAAACTCTAAAACTAACTTGAAAAACATTTTAAAAATAAAATAAAGCTAACTTGAAGCTTTAAAAATATTTACTTCATTAAAACAGCACTGTTTTAGAAATAATCCAAGAATAATTGGTGAAAAATAGAAACTGTTTCCTTAAGAAATAAGACAGTTCAGACTTTGATGCCACTATTGATGGGAAGTCTGAAATGAAAAGAAATAATATCAGCCGCCTTTAAAAAGCACTTTTCCTATGGGATCCCTTGTTGTCCCTTCACATCTACCTATTATTAGGGAATTTGTGTTGACCTATTTAATTTTAGACCTTCCACCTCTTTGTCAAATCTGGTTGAGATCAGCCTGCCTGAGTCCTGCTGTTGTCCTGCAACTGAGGACTGTGTGACCTGACAGCTGCTTGATCTGCATGCTGTTCTCTCATTGGCCAAGGAAATTGTCTCTGCAGTGAGACACACTCAGACAGACATGGATTTTAGAAGCTTCCTCATTTTGAAAACTAGAAACATTTCTACGCATTTAGGGAGTAGCCACAGAACCCCAAACATCACACATGAGGATGGTGCTTTTTTTCCACTTAACACGAACAGAAGTTAAGGATGATCTGGAATGTGCTTCTATGGACATAATGTTAGCAGATTAAAAACCCCTCAATTCTAATTGAGTTTAGAGGCTTTGGTGTTTGGTGGGATTTTTTAAAGTCCCATAACCACATGATCAATCCAGGTGATTTAAAATCAATGCCAAAGCCAGACAAAGGCTGCTGTAAACAGCTCTCTATTTTCCTTATGGAAAAGGTGAAAAATGAGAGCGTAGCCCTTCTTTTGGTGAGATTCCTAAACCATAGGAAAACAGCTCAAGTTCATGAGGCTACCTGTGTTTTTTTTGGTAGGGATTCAGATGCAAATTGTACCTAAATCTCTCTTGTTCACACATATACAAATTAGGATTACCAACGGTGAGGCCTTTTTTGCTAATATGAAAAGAATGTCTTTGTCAGGAAGCAAGTAATGTTCCATTCCCAGCAAAAAGAAGACACACCCCTTAATCCTATAAGCATAGGATTATTGAACAATTTCTTTTATGAACACTCAGAAGCTGAGTGCTTTAGAAATCCACCAAATTAATATATGTTTTAAAATCCCCTGGACAAATGCCCCTTATTAAAGTCAGGTATGGCTTTTTGACACAAAATTAGGGTAATGCTCTTGGTCTTCCTCTGTGATTTCAAAAGTCTACCTCAATGGCCTCTTTATTACTGTAATTAGCATAAACCTTAATGCCTCCTGGATTCTTTGAGTTGGCATTAAATTGATATTAAAGTGGCTCAAGGGCTGGGATCATGGCTCAGTGGCAGAGCACTGGCCTCACACATATGACGCACTGGGTTTGGTCCTCAGCACCACATAAAAATAAATTAAAATAAAGGTATTGTGTCCATCAACAACTAAAAAAAAAAATTTTAAAATAAAGTGGCTCAGAAAAATAGTGCTAACACACATCAGTATGCAGAAAACATGCAGGGGTGTACTTTTCATGGCAAATCTTAAAGTAATATCTATTATACTTGTTCTAAACCCCTTTCCACTGCTGTTGGCATCACCTTGGTAAACCAGGGGTCAGGTACTACCCAGCAGCAGTCAAATACTTTATAGCATGTTTAAAAAGATGAACCTTGAAAAGCAAGACTCTCTTCTGTCTTCTGTTTTCCCAGCCAAGCATCTTTACGGAGTGGTCTGCACCGCCTGCCTTTTCATCGGCTCCCTCACTGCCAGGCTTCCACCCCTTATTGCACTGAGACTGCTGTTAAAGTCACCAGTGAACTTCTGTTGGCAAGAGTAGTAGAGTGTTCCTAAATTTTATCTCAGGTGACCCTTTTGCAGCATTTCTTCCACAAGATACTCTTCTTTTGATATGTAAGACACAGTCTCCTGAGTTTCTTCATGTCCTGAAATCATCCATTCTCACACTTTTGCCATATGCACCTCTCCTGTTCCATCTCTAAATGTCGAAGATGTTCACATAGGACTTTGTCCTAGCCCTCTTTTCATGTACTTATATCCATCTATGGCTGTCGCTCTAAGTATCTCAATATATCAACAATGTCTAAGTCTTTACTTCTAATCTAGACATGTCGTCTGTGCTCCAGACCTGTGCAAACAGCTACATACATAGCACCTGACATGAGTGTTTATGCTGTATCTCAAAGCTAATATAAAAAACTGAACTATTGCTGGGTGTGGTGGCTCGTAATCCCAGCCCCTCGAGAGGCTGAGGCAGGAGGCCTGAGTTCAAAGCCAGCCTCAGCAATGGCGAGGTGCTAAGCAACTCAGTGAGACCCTGTCTCTATATAAAATAAAACATAGGGCACGGGATGTGGCTCAGTAGCTGAGTGCCCTTAAGTTCAATCCCTGGTACTAAAAACAAAACAAAAACCTATTAATTTTCTACTATCTCTTATTGGGCAGATCTATTCCTCTTCCCATTTCTCATCTAATTAGCTGCTCATGCCAAAAACCTGAGAATAATTCTCAGCACCTTACCTTCTTAATTACCATACAAAATGCATCAAAAGTTCGGCCAATTTTGCCTTTAGAATTTATCCCCAAATGGTCTATTTCTATCTTCCTCTTACCAGTCTAGGTTATTATTCTCTCTGGCCTGAAGACTTCTGAAATAGCCTCTAGCTGGTCTCCTCATTTCCACTTTTGTCCTCTTCCAATCCATTCCCCACATAGCAACAAGCATTATCTTTCAAAAAGGTTAAGTCAGGTCATGTCACTTTCAAACCCTTAATGGTCTCTTGCTGCCTTGAGGACCACATCAAAACTCCTCATCATGATTTGCATGGGCCTGCCCAATTGTGGCCCATCTGTCCAGTCTTGTCTCACACCCTCCTTCCTTCAGTCACTCCATGCAGTTCCTCAAATTCCTGAACGTCTTTCTTTCCTCAAGTCTTTGAACACACCCTTCAACCTTAGCCACCTGAGGACTCCTTAGTGCTTACTCATTATAAAGAGCTTCCAGAGAAATGTCACTTCCTCAAAAAGGTATGACATCCTCTGAGTTCCCCTTATTTTATCCTCCTTCATCACTCTTACAGTCTTCCTCACAGTATTTATTTAAAAATCTAATATATTTATTTGGATGATTATCTGCTTGACTCTCTCTTTGTCTGCTTTTCTCATCATTTTACCTTAGTGCCTGGCACAGAACGGAGCACTAACATCTATAGAATGAACGAGAGTCGATGAGTAAGCCCACCTTGTAAAATCACACTCCATTATGCCTTGGGCTACTCAGGGCTCAGGGCTGCTGCCAGAGCTTGGTGGGGTTTTAAAGCAGTCTGGGGTGCCGGCCACAATTCACAAGTGGGGAGCAGCAGCTCCCAGAGGGAGCCATTACAAGATGCCCCTTCATGTTAAAAATGGCTGAGGAAAACAAGATAGCTCAGAAATCCTGAATAGTCTCTCTCTGAAATTGGAGTACCTGGGGGAAAAACCCTAAGTGCTTCCATGTCTCATCATGACTTTAAGCCAGGAAAGAGCTTTCCGATGGCGGCTAACCTGAACCCTGCTCCCCCAAGCGCTCTGGAGCAAGTGTGCTCAACCTGCCTCTGGGTAGAGGAGACTTAACAGAGATCTCTGAAGGCTCCGGGGCTTAGCAGGAGAAAGGCTCTGGCGGCTGGTTGGGAAATGTGTCTTACTGCTCTACTGTAAATCTTCTTGGTGTCAGATTTCTTTTAGGATATCATTAGGGGTATGCAAACAAGCAAAACACTTAGTCTTTTCCCCAAGTACGGAAGTGGCTCATGTCTGGAAATTTCACTGGCTTTGGAGCTTAGAAAAGTAAAGCAGCCAAAAATGTCCTCCCATTTACAGAGGAAGCATTAGATTCCTCACAATATTATTAAAATATTATTTTAATACTTAATACTTATTAAATTAATAAATTATTTGAATGGGTGCTGCAGCAAGAGAAAAGATCCTACCAAATTGTGATCGAGTTTCAGAGACTCGAAAATCTTAAATTCTGTGCTGCATCTGAGTAATTGGAGAAAAAGTCCCACTGACAGACAAAACTACAAGGAGCTGACCAGATATTGGTGACTTCTGTGAGCACATTTTCTATTAGTGATTTTATCTGATAGAAGCTCCCTCCTGTTGTAATTTGAAGAACTGAAAAGGTACCAGAGAGAATAAGGCAAGAAAAGGAGGCTGTGTGTGTTCCCAGCAGTGCTGGCAAAGGCTCTGGTTGGGGGGAGATTAGAGTAACCCTGGGAAAATCCTCCAGTGCAGTGCAGAGGCTTAGGGATCCTAGCCTCAAACCAGCTCAGGACAGAAAAAAATTTCTGCATGGAAAGGAGTAAATAAAAAATTCTTAACTTTTTGTAGTTTTTAGGTAATATTCTAACACTAATATAGAGATAAGTATACCATAATTTTTTTTCGAGGCGGGGTACTGGGGATTGACTCAGGGCACTCCACCACTGAGCCACATCCCCAGCCCTATTTTGTATTTCATTTAGAGACAGGGTCTCACTGAGTTATTCAGCACCTTGCCATTGCTGAGGCTGGCTTTGAACTTGCAATCCTGTCTCAGTCTCGGGAGCCACTGGGATTACAAGTATGTGCCACCACACCTGGCATATATCACAATTTTAAAAAGTCTACAATTCCCTGTGTGAGTAATTGAGTAACATATAAACAAAATATACATTGCTGGGGTTGTGATGGGTTTTCTCCCTTCTAAACTCTCCTACAATATTGTTGCTACGTGGCATTTGCAAAGATAATACCAAAACAGGTGGGAGTTAAATATGACTCATGCTAGGTCTCTACTTCAGTCCATATGATTCAGATCTAAATGGAAATAGTTTTCCTTATTTTTAAATTATTTAATCCCATAGACCTCAATGACTCAGATATTGACAAAAATTTGCATGTTATTTTTTTCTTCATGTAATCTGCTGTTTTATTCAGTAAATCTAGTTTCTGACCTCTAGTCTGCCTTTGAATTACCTAGGGACACTCTATAAAAATGCAGATGTCTGGGTCTCTGTCTTCAGGATTTTGACTCAGAAAGCCTGAGGTGGAAGAAAATCTGGAAATTTCCTATATGATTCTGATATGTCACTTGATTTGGAAAGAACAATGCTAAATGACAAAACCCAGTGAATTAATATAAAAGGAACTCCTAGACAGATGGAAATATTCATGGAGTACTAAACACACATACATCATCATATAAAGGAGATATTGGTTTTGTATTACAATTAATGATTATTTCCCCTTGAATGGACTTTGCAATTTTCAAAAGCCCTTTCACGTGCTTCCATAAAGTACTTCACCTTTCTGGCCTCATTTTCTTGTTTTGCAAGGGGAAAAAAGAAAGATATTGGATAAAATTATTTCTTTCAGTCTAAAAAAATAATTTTATGCCTGTCATATAGTAGGCATTCAACAAATGTTTGTTGAATGAACGAATGCATGCGTGATTACCTCACAAAAGCCACACTGCATATGTTAATAGGTTTTAAAATAAAGTCTTATAACTAGTAAAACCAGGGTCAGAAAAGTTAAGTAACTAAAACAAATGAATCTAATACTAAATTTCCTGATTCCTCATTTGGTGCTCTTTGAAAATGCTTTTTACAGCATTCTTGTTGAAATTTCCAGATTAGATTGTGTTGGGTGAAGGACATTCCACATGCTTGTATTTTGTATTCATCCTCAACCAATGAATGACAAACTGCTGTATCTGTATAATGGCATGTAAGTTGTTACCTTCTTCTTTAACCTCTGTCTGGTGTAGAGGCAGTAATTCCAAAGGTTTGATATACGTGTCTATAAGTAATAAATCTGCGTGAGTTATAGCTATGTCCTTGTAGATTTACAACTATAAGTTTTAATTCATCTCTGACAACACATTTACATAAATTACTGCAACACAGTAACAATGCCATATGCTAGGACTCTCACCCAGAGAAATTCAAGAGGCAAATGGGATCTGGCTTTCTTACTATTACAAGGACTGCTTTCAGTACATGTGAGAAAGAAGAATTTAATTTGGTGTGGTGGCCTTTATAGAGATGTTTTCTTGCTTCTGTCATTCCTTTGAAAGTAAACTATGTCCTCGATACCTTGGCTCTGCATTAGTAAATATTCTGGATTAAGATATCACTTTAAGAAACGGCAGAACCGCATAAATAAACCTTCAAAGGAATGAAAGCAGATTATTTCTGAGTATCTACTTTGTTGTCAAGTGTGGCTGCTTCACAGCTTGCTCCAAGGTAGAAGAACAATCAGTTGGACAGGAGGGACATGGCAGGGTGAGGATTGCAGGGCAAGCCTGTCCTCTTAATGCGACAGGGTGCTGGGCTACTAAGTTCCAGTAGGAAGGTAAGAGTTGGCTGCCTTCTATAGGCCAACCCCTGTGCTCTAGGAAGATGAGGTGTTCTAGTGTCTCAGGAGGGAATCTTGATTAATTAATCTTGATAGTTCTATTCATTGGTAATTCCATTCTCAATTGTTTTAAAAATGGGTTATAATAGATGCCATTTTGGTCAAGTAGACAAAAGAATGGGTTTCTCAAAGGATGTATTTGTTTTTAAAACTTCCTCTTTCTGCCTCAGGACTGGTTGCTGGCTTGGTGGCAGCAATCTTATACCCTGAGGCAGCCCAACCTAAAAGCCCAATGAAACAGAGTTCCCCAGAAGACCAGGGTATGTGACAAAATACCAAGCTGCTCACTTGACTAGCTACCTCTGGATGTTTTGTTGCATGAAATAATAAAGTCTTTGATTTAAATCCTCTTCTATGGCTTCTAGTCCCGCACATAAAATATGTTAAGAAATGAATGAATCTTTCCAAACAATTCTCCAATTCGTATGTTTAAATTCCCTCCTATATCTAAATTTTTTCTTTTATACGTCAGTCTTCCCTCAGCTCACAAACCATTTATTTATCATTATTCTCAGAAAATACTACTTTTACTTCTTCATTATTGTATCAATTTATATTTTTGCTTAGTATAAAGCATGCATTAAAGCTCAATTGAATCTACTTGCTGTACATCATGATTCTCACTTCATTGAGCCCTAATCAATTGCTGTCTGGATTGTTACAAAGCCTCACAGAGAAAGCCTACTTCATTTCATCCTCCACAGTGTCGACAGTGACCTTCCAAAATGGGACTACCTCACTCATCTCATTGTTCCCCTGCTTGAAACTCTTTAAATCTCTGAATGCAAAACTATACACTCAGTACAGTATCAGTTTATACACTTTAAAAACTTTCGATATCAGTCATCAACACTTAAAAATAAAATGGCTCAATTGGTAGAGTGCTTGCCTTGCATACAGAAGGCCCTGGGTTTGATCCCCAGCACCACAAAATAAAAGAAAAACACAACAACAACAACAAAACAGATTTTTGAACTATCTTGAAAAATCAGAGGGAGGTGACAATAGGTCCACATTTGCACACAGTACTGATGGAGGATCTGAGGCGTGGCTGGTCTCTCCACAGAGATGTGCTCTCCAATTTGCCACAATTCCACCCATCCAAGTTCTACAACAACACTGAGGCACACCACACAAGTCACAGACAAAACTAAAAAGGAAAATGTTTCTTAGATGGTGCTTTCAAAAATGAAAATAAGCCAAGAAGGCTTATCGTGTTAGTTTGTGCTACTTACTTAGTCTCTGTAGGGACGAGAGCTTGTCAATGCTGACCCTGAGACTCCAGATGGAAGCTTCTGATGGGGGAGGCTTGCCATGGTCTCAGCCTCCCAATTATTAGGCTTTATCCCTACTGCTCTATCACACTTTTGTACTCTTGTACCTTTCCTCCGGTGGAACCAAAATCTTTCTTTTCTTTTTTTTTTTTGAATTGGTTGTTCAAAACATTACAAAGCTCATGACATATCATCTTTCATACATTTGATTCAAGTGGGTTATGAACTCCCATTTTTACCCCAAATACAAGTTGCAGAATCACAATGTTTCTGTTGACACCATCTTCTTCCTCCTTGTGGGCCCACAGGATATCTGCTCAAGGATCAGCGCAAACATCATGTTCCTTATGAACCTCTTCCTGCTCTTATCCCCTGTGTTCACTGGATTCACCCTTTCCTCCAAGGTGGCCTGCCACGTCACTGCAGCACTGGGACACTCTACTGTACCTGTTTCATCTCTGTATCCAGATTGTGAATACCTTGCCCACACCAGGAGTCACTCTCTCCTGCGCTTCATAAGACTGTTTGTTCATGCTTCCAGGTGTCTTGTGTTGGGGGCAAGATAGGATCCCTACCGACTCTGGGGGTAACTGAGGCTCTCCATTCCCTCTGTTGAATACCTAGTGTGTACATGTCAGTGGTTGGCAGGCTTCTCTCAGGTAAGTCCATGCACTATTGCCCTTGCCAGTTGAACTCTATGACCTATAGTTAACCAGAGCTAAGTCTAGTTGAACTTGCTGATGTAAATGTAGTTGGATTAAATATCATAAAATTATACAGTAAAAGTGACAAGAGGGCTTTTAAAAAGACACATACATACACACAACATTAGGCTTAAGTGAGACAACTGCAAAAGACTGGGAAAAGCATTAAAATCTAGATTTATACTCTGACATTGCTTTATGAGTATGCTTAATTCCTCAGTCCACTTAAAGAAACAGAAACTGTTCTGCTTTCACAAGAAAGAACTAAAATCAAGGTCTGGGGCTATAGCTCAGTGGTAGAGCATTTGCCTAGCACGTTTGAGGCACTGGGTTTGAACCTCAACACCACATAAAAACAAATAAAATAAAGGCATTGTGCCCATCTACAACTTAAAAAAAAAAAAAAAACAAAACTAAAATCAATGGATCAATATGGAAAGAAAAGTCTTTGGTCCCATATCAAAATAGATGAGAAATAAAATTATCTTTACAAGACTTAAATTAAAATGAATGTCTATGATATATGTCATTTTATATTCTACACTTGATGAACATTTTTGATAAACTGAACTAATTGTGGGGTGGACTATGTGGGATCCAGGGCTTTTAGGTACCTGCATGTGTGCCTACACTCAAGTTCCACCCAGAAATAGGACCTGCCAGATCTGTCAAGATGCTTTGATATCAACATCTGTACAACCTATCATGAAGTAGACTCATGTCATTGTTATATGTTTTAGAGTTCAAGATGCTTTGATATCAACATCTGTACAACCTATCATGAAGTAGACTCATGTCATTGTTATATGTTTTAGAGTTCTTAGGAGTCATATTTATTGAATGATTATACCAGGCTTTGTTTTAAGTCCCTTACATATTAAGAGTGGGTATAAAATATAAAGGGCAGTGAGTCCAGCCTGAATTTAATATACAGTTGGCCCTCCATACCAGTGGGTCTGCACCAATGGATTCAACCAATCGTGGAATGAACATATTCTAAAAATAACTTTATCTGTACTGAACATATGAAGGCTTTTTTTCCTTGTCATTATTTCCTTGACAATATAGTATAACAACTATTTACATATTTATGAAATACTATGAGTATTCTATAGATAATTTAAAGTACTGGGAGAATTATGTAGGTTATATGCAAATACTACACCATGTTAAGGGACCTGAATATTTGTGGATTTTCATATCCCTGGGCAGGGGAGCGGTCCAGAACCATCTTCTATGGGTACCAATGGATGACTGTATTATGACTCCCCTACCTAATATTTCCTAATTTTGTGAACTACATTTGTGGAAAAAATATATGTATGCAAACATATATATACACATTTAAACTTTCTTTTTTTAATGTGTTGGGACAGGGAGAGAATGCCTAGGTAGGAAAAGGATTGCACTGAGAAATGGAAATGAAATTTTGTAAATTTTGAGAATGAAAATAATTTTTAGCCTATTTAATGCCTTTGTAAGAATGATGAAATGGGTTTATAATTATAGATTTATAATTACTGGTTTATAAATATAGGACTCTCTGCTTTATGTATTTCTAGTTGTAGATGTTATGAAGGATTTAATTTTCTTTCTCAGAGCAACAGTCTTGAATACTGACATTCAAAACATCACACTAATACAAGAAGTGCTCAATAAGCAATGGAATAAATAATGGAAAATACTCCTCTGCACAGGTAAAAATATTCTAAAATTTTAAACTTTGAGAATAAATGATGGTCTGATTTCAAGCACTGTTTCAGATATCTGTGCCTTTTCCTAGAGGTTCTTCTCTAAGTAGCAGTTCACTTTTAAAACAGGAAGCTCATTAGGTAATTCCTCAACAGTGTCAGGAAGCCATTGTCTTCTCCAACCATTTATCTTATTATCACCCCTGATGCCATATTTCTGGTTGTTGCTCCAGAATGTCACATGAAGCAACTGCCATAAAACCAGCTGCTGAAAAGAGCAGGAAGAAAATACCTAAAATGTCACTGCCTGACTAAGTACCGTAGTCAATCCTCACTGCAATTTTTGCAATCACCGCATAAGTGCCCTTGATGTATAAGCGTTATAGACTTCTGCTCAGTGAAAACTGTGCCCGAAGCTTAAAACTCTGCCTTAAAGAAACATCAATCTTACTGTCCACAAGATCCCTAAGGTCCATTGCTCCTCCTAACTAGAAGTAAAATCTTTGTTATTTTTAGAGAAAAGAACACATTGTTTTCCAAACTTCTATTAATATAACTATGTTTGCTGACGTTTCTGTTTAGTCTTGAATATTATCTTTCTTTTGATACCTAGTATTTTAGAGTGCTTTACAGAATTAAGTGTATTACAGAAAACTACATTGGTTTATTTTCATAAAACACTTTAAATCCCATGGTGAAAACACTTCCATATCTTGCCAAGCCCTTTCCCTAAAAAAAATATTTTAGTTAACAAAATATGTCAGCATTTAGTCATTTCTTTAACACTTTGCTAACACGATATAACTTACAAAATTTAGTTGCTGATTTAGCACTTAATAAGTCACAAATAAGTAATGTCTCTACTTATGTATTGGAATAACTGTTTCTCAGGTGGGATTTGTGCAATTCCCAGTATAAAGCCAATGTGAAAGCTGCTGTAGTACAAACTGAACTGTTCCTGTGTATGAAGGAAGCATCTGACCAGCATCTGAAGCATCTGACAAGCAGGCCTTCCTGTGCTTCCTGGTCTCCCAGGCTTTGCACAGGTTGTACTGTCTGCCTGGCACACTCTCCCTATCCTTCCCCTTCTTGGCTTACTTCCTCACTGTGATTCAGATGCTCTCCCCATAAGGAAGCCCTTCCTGACCAACTCTGCAGTGTCCCACAGGAAGGCTGCTGCCCTTCAGAGCTGGTTATATTACTTCAAATGGGGGTTTAAGATTATCTTCCATACCAGAGTGCATCATTAAGGGATAAACTCATGGATTTTGTGATCTTTTGCATATAACATGGTTCATATTTTGTTATCTTTTATATATAATATAGTTCTTGGCATAGAGAAGAGCCATCATTATATTTTTTTTAAATAGACAAAATGGATATTCAACCAGGAACAAATGAAGAAACAGTCTGTTGTCTAAGAGGACAAATATAGGAGGCAAAAAAGGCCAACTTTGGAGTTCCACTTTTTATAATAACCATGGTTCAAAGGTCATTGTTATTACCAGAAATATTGGGAAGGGCAAGAAAAAACTAATGCTCATAAAATGTATGAAAGCGTTTCAGAGCATTCTGGTCATCACATGCACAAGATTTTTGTCTTAGCACTGTATATGCAGGAATTCACACTAAAAATAATAGAATATGCATTAAAAGTTATATAAATAAGGATTTTAGGGTAGTGAAACTACTCTGCTTGATACAGTAATGGCAGATACATGTTATGATGCATTTGTTCAAAACCACAGAATCTGCCACACCAAGATTAAACTCCAATGCAAACTATCGATTCTGGGTGAGGATAGGTGAGTGTACCTTCATCAATTTTCTGTGGGGCTCAGAAACTGATGCGCCAACTTCCCATTGAGAACACATGGGGAACAGCAAATACAGAGAAGGGCTTTCCCTGTGGTTCTCTTATTTACCTAAAAACCAGATCCATCTAAGAGGAACATAATTGCCTTCAAATACTCTCATAGACACTGCACTATCCAAGGAAGATTTAACTCATATCACACAGGAGAAGACTGAATGTCAAGCAATCACACCTACATCCCAGAGGAATATTGTCCCTGACCACTGTCTGTTTTCCAGGCTTATTCCCCACCCACCCCCCTCAAATAATACCCCTCCTTAAAATTGCCTATAGCCTCCCATTCCCCTTTCCCCTCAGAAAATAGCATTTAAACCTCAATCACCTGGCTCCTCTGTGAGTTTCATATTTTGTATGAATCATGTACATGTGCATGTTAATAAACTTGTAGGCTTTTTTTTTTTTTTACCAGTTTGTTTCAACTTTCAGAGGAAAAGTTTGAATTTTCCTACATTACTGTGTGTGGCCATGCCACCCTGAGTACATCCGAGCTTGTGGGAAGACGTGAATAATGGGGGAGGATACGCACGTGTGGGTGCAGAGGGTACATGGGAATTCTCTGTATGTTCTACTCAATTTTGCTGTAAAGTTAAAACTGTTTTTAAAAAGAAAGTATGTTTACAAATTTTAATTACTCAGAAAGATCCTAATATTGAAGTAAAATTAAAAGTCATATTTATAATGATTTCAAAAAATCATTGAAGAACAAAATAGTAGTAGGAAAAGAGATTAATGTTATGGGAAAAATCAGGAAAGACAGAGATAATTACTAAATACAGATGGATAAGGACAGATCAGTATTTCTAAAATCTTAAAATTTGCTAATTACTTAATTGATACATTATTGGCCCTACTTAAAAGAATAATTCAAACAGTCCTGGGGAAAAGAACGTGAAAAAAAAAAAAAAAGCATAAGAAATTAGATCTATCAGGTATGAAGTAGGATATATGGCAGCATGAAAGATCAGGATGGGATTGACTGATTTTGGCCTATTTAAACTAACAATTACATAATAATTATGATGGCTAACACTTTTTGAGAATTTTTGAGCATTTTTAATCTTTATTACCCAATGAGACAAATATTCTTATGTTCATTTTATAGATGAAGAAACTCAAATACAGAGAGTTTTTAAATACTTTGCACAAAACCACAAAGCTAATAAACTGAGCAAGGACGAGAATCTAGGTAGTCTGGTTTCAGAATCTATTTGCAGGTGCTCCACTACACTGCCTTACCTAGTAAGTAAAAGGAAACAAATAGCTTGGTAACTAAATTTAGAGGTAAGAATAAGTGTATCATGTCAGAAACAAATAATTACTCTGTGTAAGAAATAGTGGATACAAGTGAACAGAACTTAAGAGAGCTGTGTAACTTACAAGAGGTATAGGGAATTCAAAAGATGAGCAAAATAAATTTCAATAAAAATGTCGATGAAAATAGAGGCAAAAATCATTAATTTAACAAGAATACTTCAGCATTTTTGCTCATTAGAAGTGCTTCATCTGAGTATGTGGTATGTTCTTGGCAAGGTGGGACATTGGACACAATCTAGACACATGGAATTGGAAAGGGGCATCTCCTGAAATTCTGACTGTGGTTCTAAGAAATTATCTAAGCAATACTTTCAATGCTTTCTATGTAAATTGCAAGAAGACCAGGATAGGGAACAATAGAAGAAGAGGGTGCTATTGAATGAAACAGAGATCAAAGAAGGAAGGGGGTATACACTTACGATGATCAAACTAGAGGCTCGAAGGCCTTGAAAAGGCCAAGGCCCAAGTTAAGGTGTTTGCAGAGAAAAGAGGCAGATTCCAGGCTTGCGCTAAGAAAAAGTTAAACTCAGTAACAGATATGAGTGGATGAAGGAAAGGCAGGGTGTATATGGTGTCATTATATTATTATGCAATTAACAGAAAAAGGTAGTTGGAAGGGATGCCGGTAGGAAGCAGAGATATTTCTGACACATTGAATTTGAGACAATAAGATGTCAAAAAAGCCAAGAAAACCAGTCATCAAAATTACTTTGTATTTGAGGGAAAAACCAAATAAGAAAGAGGGAAGAAGAGTTTAATAAAACATTAAGGTACTCTTCCTCATCTTCCATATGAAGTTTAATGTGGTTGTGCCTGTTCTGGTCTTCTCTTGAGGTTAAGTACATGCTTAGCAGATGTAGTGACCCTGTGGACTACTGGTGATGTCTTGTTGGCTGAGAAGTGAAAGTGAGCCAAATTTGGGTAAGCCAGAGTTCACAGATTGGTGAAAAAAGATGTGGGCAGAGTTCAGGGTTGATTTCACTTCTGTACTACTGAATTATCAAAGAAACAGACAGAGGATATTCAGGGGATAAGGGGACAACTAAAAGGATTCAGTATCCTGCTGCGCTCCCTCCCACCCTGCCTTTTCTCATGGAGGTACATGGAAAGTGCAGAGGTCAGTGCATTCATCCCTCATGGAGTAATCTTCAAGGTCACAGGAGTTTGAGCTGTAGGATTGTTGCTTTGGTATACATCAGGCTTATGTGATGGGGCACACATCAACATTCCAGAATTTAATGTCCTCTCTGTGAAGGATTACAATGAGGCCACAGTTGCCACAGTTACACACGTAAAATCAACCTTTGCTTCTATTTTTTTTTTCCTTTATTATCTGACCCATGGCAGGCCTGGCCATGGTCTACTACAGAAATATATCTGTTTTGACTCAAAAGAAAGGTTTTTCTATGCTATTTCTAAAAGGATAGGATATTCTCCCTAAAGAAAAACAATTTAATGATTAGTGTTTCTAACATACTGAGATAAAACTATACCAAATTGATATTTTTATATAATTTAGGCACACTTTGTTTTCATTTATCATATTACAATATATTTCTTAATATATTTTTTTATTTTGAAGAGTTAGGATTTTAAAAATCTGATCAACATGTATTTCATTGTATTTCTCCTATGTACCAGACACTAGATAAATATGGGATTTTAAGAACAGGTTTTCTAAGGCATTTACTAAAACTTTTCAGTAACAAAGTTTTTTAAAACAATTTTAGATAAGGAGAAGCCTTCAGGACTATTTTCTTTCTCTCAAACATCACTGCTTTTTTGTAGTGCTTTGCCAAAGCACGGTAAGTAAGTGAGTGCCTGGATTTACCAAAATGGATCAGGCACCTTCAAGTGACACGGTGCAAACTTCATAAGGAAAACCAGCTAACATGAACCCAAGAGAACCCAGCACAGAGTCAGCAGTTGTTACAAATGATGGATTCAAAAAGGTCTGGACATCAGTGAGATAGGAGATCACGTTTGTCAAACCAGAGAGGATTTTCATTCTTGATTTAACCAAATACATATTCGCAGAGCACAAGGGAGGCATGGGCTCTAATCTGCCTGCTTAGCAAGAGTACTACTTGGCAACAAAATTTAAGCATTTCAAAGGGGACCTAGATTTTTTTTTTTTTTTAATTCAATGAAATTTGAGGCAGGTACATTCCTAAATTGCTTAGCAGTTTTGAAGTCAGCAGCACAGCAGAATTTTAACTATTGAACCCCATCCATTTCTGATCCTCATAGTCAGTAGAGAAAACCCCCCACCCTCGGTATCTGACCACTCTAGCCTATACTTGGTCACAAATACTACCAAGTAAGTTTAAGTAGAAACCCCCTACCTTGGAGTTTAGTAACTTTCCACCTATGGACCCCACTCTGCTCCTTGTGAAAGTCAGAATCCAATCCTTCTCCTGCTTTGCAAGATCCTGATACGGCAGGCAGGAGAGGCTTTGGAAAAGACACCCACACATGGCCTCATGCAGCTGCTTCCACTTGCCACCAAAGCACTTCTAAGCCAGGAGAGCGAGTTCTTAGCACTTTTTTTTTTCTTTAAAGTTCTCTAATATTAATGAAATTTAATTACAATACAGTAAGTTTCTGAATTTATTTTAATGTAATAACAGTCACACTTACAGGATACTAACTACAAGATAGCTAAGTATCTATATAAATTACCTTATTTACTTCTGGCAGAGACTTGAACTAGGTTATTTGGAGTCCTCTGCTTGACTAGGCCTGACCCTGGGGTTCCCTCTTTGTCTTTCTTGCTGAATTCATTTAAGAAAGAAGTCAGTTTAGAGACCCCCCCCCCCCCCCCGCCGCCCTTAGTATCTGACCACTCTAGCCTACACTTGGTCACAAATGCTACTAAGTAAGTTTAAGTAGAAAGCCCCTACATCGTGTGCTTCCTCTTAGTAACTTTCCACTTACAGACCTCAATCTGCTCCTTGTGAAAGTCAGAAACCAATCCTTCTGCTTTGCAAGACCCTGTTGCAGTGGTCCCCATACCTATTAGGATGGTCTTCCTTGATAAAGACCACCTCACCATCTTCAACAAGTGTTTTGAAAAAATTCTTTAACACTTGTCCCAATAATAGGTGCTATTTCTATTGCCACTTTACAGATGAGGAAATTTCAGCTCTGAGAAGTTAGGAGACTTTCTCAAGGTTATAAAGCTAATTAGTGGTGGATATGGGATTCAAACCCACACATCTTTCTAATTGTTCTTACTATTCTAATTATTCTTAACATTATACTATAATGTTCTAAATCACTTTTAGTTAAATTAGTCAACTCTTCTTCCTCAATCACCTTCCTCAATCAGTTAGAAGTCAGCAAACTTTTTCTATAAAGGGGCAGATAGTAAATCTTTTAGCTTTCAGATCACAAAGGTTCTTTGCCAGTTGCTAACTACTCAATTCTGCCATTGTGGTAGGCAATGCATAATTGAATGAGTGT
This sequence comes from Callospermophilus lateralis, assembly GCF_048772815.1. NCBI lineage: Eukaryota > Metazoa > Chordata > Mammalia > Rodentia > Sciuridae > Callospermophilus > Callospermophilus lateralis. The sequence goes on from NC_135321.1 coordinate 17,714,640, forward strand.
GGCTGTGTTCCAATAAAACTTTACTTATTAGAACAGGCAGCAGGACAGATTTGGGCCATACTTTGCCAACTCTTAACTTCTGTAAAATCCATGTTCCAGATAATTACACCATATTCATCCTATGGCTTTGTATCACATCCTTTTCAAGTCTGGGAGGAACAGATCAAAAGTTGAACATTGATTTCTTTCTTTCTTTCTTTCTTTTCTTTTCTTTTTTTTTTAAGTCAAAAGGTAAGAGAAAGGGGCTTAATTTTTCCTTTATTTTGTACCAGCCAATCTAATTACAGCAAGAGACATATCTGACCCTTATTCCATCTAAGGCATCAGACTTTATATTTCCACCTATTGGGACCCTATTCCTATAATCAGGTAAATTTTTAAAATATCCCTTTTAAATTTTTAATGTTATATCTCTGTGTCTTTGCTCATGCTAGAAAAATCACCCCACTGTCCCTGTAACTGATTCCAAAATATTTTTCAAGAAATGCTTTACTGCATTCCTAGTTTAAAATGATCCTATGATTTACTTCTTAAAACACCATTTCTAAGCACGCTACCTATACTATATGCTGTTTCAGATGTTCACTCACTTATCTTAAATCTTACAACATTAATAAAAGAAGTAAGAGGATCTTTTAAGGGTTCATTGTCACTGGATATAAATGATAGCTGGCAAGAGTAGTTAAGATAAATCTTGGAGATTTAGCTGTGTTTTCACAGAACGATGAGAGAGAAAAGGGTAGGTGTTCCCTTCATACAAAATGCGAAAGTAAAGGCTATTCACCCTGGAAACATTAATGATAATTTTAGGTACTAAAATTAAGAAGATGAAGTAGAAAAAAATCATGGGGACACTAAAATAATGCATCAAAATAATGTATAGAAAATATGGTATTTCAAATTCCTTTTAAGAAAGAATGACTTTGGTAAGTATATCTCAAGTAAACGAGTTGAAAAGAAGAAGGTATTCAAAACATTAATGTTTTCAGTATATTACCGAGTTCATCACTGAGACCACTTAGTAGGAAGAGAAATGGAAAGCAATGTATACTTCAGTGCACTTTGGTCCTTTGTCACTAGTGTACACTTGCTGTCCTCCAGCTTACTTTTGGTTAGCTCATTGCATTCACTGGTTCGCTTGGCTGTCTGCCAGTGGCAACTGCATTTCATCTGATAATGAAGAATCTTCTCTAGAATTTCTTCAGTTCATTTTTGAAGCTTTACAAGGTCTCCTGTTATTTTTTTTCCATCTTTACCTTGCAGATGTTTGTGGTTTATTTCTCTCAAAGTCTAATAAACTCCAATTTTTCAAACTGTTTTAAAAACAGGTGGTTACCAAAGTAGAGGACAGGGGAAAATTGGGGAAGGTTGATCCATGGGTACTAAATTACAGTTCAATAGAAATAGAAAGCTCCGGTGTGTTCTGGACGGTAAGGTGACTATAGATAACAATGTGCTGAATTAAGAAGCTAGAAAAAAGGAATATGAGTGTTTTACCACAAAGAAATGATTAGTGTTTGAGGAAATAAAGATGTTTAACCTGATTTAAACACTATACAACATATACATGTATTGAAACATCACATGGCGCTCCAACAATACATATAATTTTTATATATCTGTTTTAAAAATTAGGTTTAAAAAGAGAAAAATATTTGTCTTAAGAGAGTCTGAAAATGCCCTATGAAGAATCTCTCTTCTGAAAGAATATTATAAATAACATGTAACTTAATTTTTAGACAAGCATTCAGAGTGGTTTCAGTGACAGACCAGCATAAAGAAATATGTCATGGGGTAGGAGATTTACACATGCCAACACAATCCAACAGTTAAATAAGTATAGCAAATAGTGCATAATCTATGCGCAAAGCACATTCACACAGATCTCCCAAACTTGTCTGCCTGTTGAATGTTTTACCCCAACACCTGTTACCATCTTTTAGAACTACTTCATTGAAAGCTGACAGGGAAGTTTCGGAGGATTAATGAACAGTTCATTGCATTTAAGAGACAGCCTAAAATTTTAGTCACATCCTCATTAATTTTTTCATACTCCTTCTGGAAATTCCTTATACTACAAGACAGGTAAATATATCAGCATTAATAAACACTACAATGAAACATAAGAAGCTACATATTGTGCTTTTATAATTGTGTCAAAATGAATCCTAGTGTTATGTAGAACTAAAAAGAATCAAAAAAAAGGAGGAGGAGGAGGAGGAAGAGGACAAGGAAAAGAAGAAGAGAAGGAGGAGGAGAAGGAGGAAGAGGAGTGGGGGGAGAAGCTGTTTTGGCACTATTTATCAATGAATGGTATAATTTTGCCATCTCAATGGTGCCTAGGTCTGGTTTGCCCTTAGCCACTAATGTGACTGGGATAAAGCTACTAACACTCTGAGCTTCAATTCCCTTATATCTAAAGTAGGGCTAGCTAGCTCTGTTATATTTTGAGAACAAGGTGATCAAGATCAAAACCAAGATGAATTTTTAATAAAGAGTAACATATTATAAAAACATAAAAAAGTGTTATAAAAGTATTCAAAGTAATATCATTATTTCAAAGACAGCATTACTTTATTTTTTAATAAAGCTTTACTAAATGAAATTGCTTTCTTTTTATGAATTCTGACTAGATTACTGTCTTGCAATTATATAAACATCTGTTACCATGTAAATAAATCATTTTACTTACAGAATAAATTTTTTGTTCAACCATTATATCATAACAGTGCATCATCAACTTTTTTTCAGAAAACTCCTGACAAAAATTAGAAGCCCAGAAAACTTTGTTTAAAAAAGAAGAGGTGTATTGCAAAGTTGCTGGAGAGCAGTACCACCTCACTCTGGGCTCTATCCTGAAGCCATCTGTGGCAGCCCTTCAGTCCTAGTGAATAAAGACAGTGGGGCTCTATATGCTTTGAGTCCTTCATTAAACTATTGATCCCTTTAGCATTATCCATAATGTTCCAGCAGCTCAGCACGTCAACTGGTGAAGTGCTGGTCTCCTTCTCCTTTCAATAACTTCCACACTTTATGGAGAGGAAGTCACAATGATTTATTTACCTGACATTTTCCAGTCCGGATGTCGTACAGGGCCACTGAACCATGGCGCGCTCCAACTGCTATTCTGTGACTCCTCTCATAATAGCTGACCATGTAGAACCTGAATCGAACATTTTCACAACAACAAAAACAAAAAGCCAGGTGAGATGACCTGCACGTGAAAGTGGACAGCATCACATTTCAGAGATTAAAGCCACGTCTGATATATATTTCTAAAGAAACACCTCTATGATAAATGTTAAATTTTTCAAGAATGTTTAATTTTAGTAATTCATAGAAATCCTTTGAAAGAAAACTGATGCACAATATCATTTAGGCCTATTAGTTATCTTCAATAGAAAACAACTTTATAATCATAAATACTCTTGAATTTCTCAAACAATGAGTGAAATACAAACTAAGATTAATTCTGAAAATCCAATTTTGCAACAATGACTTATGGAAACATTTTCATTTGAATAGAATTGGGAAAAATTTTGAAAAGGCTTACATATTCAATTATATTTTCATGGGGTATTAACATTATTCAGTAGTGGAATATACTTTCTAGCAGAACAATCACAAAAGGCTACATAAAATGATGTCTAAAGTTCTCATTAGTAATTTAGAATGAAGTTAGAAAGCTATCTATTGGCAAAAAAGTTACCTGGAAAAAATTCTCTAGATTTTCCACAATTACCAGTTAATCTAAATGATAACAATGACTAGAGGTGGTATGAATAAAATATTTGATATTTATTTATTTTGTACTACATAAAAATAGTATTTAGGAAGATTTTGAAGGTTGTAAGAGGTTGTTTTATCATTTGTTTTTCTTTTACCCAGATTAGATTCCAAGGCTGTATTAATGAATTCCTGATTTATGCTTTATCATACTGATTTCAAGTTCTTATAGCTAGGGTCTGAATATAAGAGTAAAAATTATTAGCAGTATAAATCAGGTATGATTCTATAACAGCAAAGAGTTTTAAATATACATCACATTATCCAGTTCTATGGTCTCCTTGTGAGTTGTCAAGGTGAACAAGCAGCCTACCCTAAATATTTATGAGAATTTTGCATTAATTTTTGAATACATTACTTGTCATTTCCCCCTTTGGTTATATATGACCAAACTAACTTTTCTATTTTGTTGAAAGGGAGGAGAGGGAGGTAAAACGGGACAGGAAAAAAATACCATTTGTCTAATGCTTTCTTGAAGTAGGTGTAGAGTAAAAAACTATTAGGACATGAGAAATTTCAGAAATTATAGAAGAGAGGCTGAGAGAGACAGGTTTGAACATGTGATGGGAGCATTCTGATAGGGCCCTTTTGGTATTTGCAGACATGACATTCTTATATAGTTTGTAAATCTGGAAAACTATTAGTTTTAAAACTTTTTCTTTGTTACTTATTACCAAGTATTGGATGAAACACGGTATTTTTGTCCCATGCCCAAGCCTCACCCAATGACCAACTCTTTTCCCTCTAGTAGAAAGTCAAGGCTTCACTTTTATCCCATGGAAAATACTACTTCAGAATGCCTGTGGGGTTGTGTTAGGAATAGCACTGTCCTCCTTATACACTGGTTTGAGGGAAGGAAGGATAAGAAAGTTCCCGAAACATATGAAGCTTTCCTCGCTATTAAGTAGTTAATAAAAAGTTCATTTCTTTAAAGTTTTCCAATAGAAAACATTATATTACTCTACCTCAACAGAGAATGGAAATCTGCATTAAAAATCTAATGTTGTTATATTTGAAAATGAAAATGATTTAGAAGAGTTTAAAAACATTTACTGTTTTGTTATTCAATAACTACAGTGGTCTAAGAATTAGTTATTGCTGAATCTACATTCATGTCAATATCAACATCGCTGCCTGTAAAAATACACTGATATGTAATTATATCCTATTAGGGTAACATGAAATTTAATATCTGACAAATGTTTTAACAAATATTTATTCTGTGTAAGCTAATGGCCATAGGAAAATAAAATTTGCAGCAGTGCCTTATCTATTATTTGCACAGATTTAACAGCTATATTGCCACAATCCTTTGGCAAAAGTGAACATATAATCACCCTTAAAATAACCCTTTTCTAAACAAAACATCGGTAAAATACATTTATGTAGACAAAATCTTATTCAAGCCAGATTCTAAAAAGTTTTTGTTACATTTCCCATTTTCTATGTTCTGGATATCAACCTCATCCTTCTACATCACTTCAAACACTATTATTTATGGGAGAAAAAAGATCAAATCTATTCTTGGTATCAAATCTTTAGTCTGCCTGAAAGGACCATATATTATAGGTCTGCATTTTTCATTCTTTGCAATTTACTACTAGACTAAGACTCCTAAACAATATCTTAAAGAATTCTGGACAGTGAAGGTCTCATGGCCTGTTTTTATCTTGTGATTTCTAATAAACTTTTTATACCTGGCTCTTTTCTGTGGGTGGGGGAGGTACTGTGGATTGAACTCAACCAATGAGCCACATCCCCAGCCCTATTTTATATTTTATTTAGAGATAGGGTTTCGCTGAGTTCCTTAGTGCATCGCTGTTGCTGAGGCTATCTTTGAACTCGATCCTCCAGTCTTAGCCTCCTGAGCCATAGGGATTATAGGTGTGCACTACTGCACCCGGCTATAGCTGGCTCTCTTAAGAAATCTGTGGCATGAAAACAGTCACTTCACAAGGCTTACTCTGGGAACTGGATACAGTAGGTCAATCACTATAGAGGATTCCATGGCCTGCCATACCCATAGAGGAGAGTTCTTCCTGAAGCCAGTTTCTCATTTGGGGGCTGATGAGATTAAGGATGGTAAGATATACATTAAATGCCCCCTCCCTTGAAGGTATCAATGGATTGAAAAGGGGGGTCCATCATAGTTTTTATGATTAGGCTAGTCTTGACTTAATTCTCCAGTAAAGTCTTAAATTCTTCTAAAATTCTGGGGTCTTATGTATGCTAAGCCTTCTGAAAATGCTTAGTTTCCAGTTCTCTATGATGATAATCTGTCACTTGTGTAGAATTTCATGGGTAATAAGCTGGCCAGAATCCTTTTGTTACATTCAAGTTAGAATAACTGTTTTCCTCTATTTTGTGACCAAAAGAACACCTGAGAACATTAGCACTCAAGCAAGTGGAGAAGAAAGTTGATGGGAGTGATGATGTAAAACATCTCTTGCTGGGCCTGGGACTGATGTGTTCTTATCCCAACAGTTTAAAGTCACTATCTCCACACCTCCATTGCTGTCCACATGCAGCCAGGGTGATCCTTGTCATCAACCACGAATCCCATTCCCTCTCTCGTCTGTTCACAGCTGTCCCTCAAAACCCTAACACCATTCAGACTTCATCTCCTCCTCCTCTGGCTCACTATGCATAGAAATCTCCTTGCACTTTCTTGGATATGTTCACATGGTTCCCACTTTAGGGCTGTGACATTGCTGCTCCCTCTGCTTGAAAATCTCATTGGGCCAATATCTCCACTGCTCAGAGGCCTCACTTCACTGGGGCCCTGTTTCTTGGTAATCTAGATAAAGGATGCCTTTACAGGCCACTGTGTTTAAAACATAATAATTATTTATTAAAAAAAAAAAAAAGAAAGTACATCTTCCTTCTCACACCAAAAGTAACTGCTGTTAAGAATCTGGAGAGCTTTTTCTAACTTAATACAGGAATGATATCATATTACAGTTCTTCTACAGTGCAGCAGTCTCCCCTCAGGACTTCATGAGACCTTCTCTCTCATCTCAGGCCTCTCTCATGGATCTCAGGTAATTCTTCTCACACCTGAATTCATTTTTTTTTCTGATGTCTGGTTAGGTTATATTGTATAGGGAATCTTAGATACCTAGTGATTATTTTTGTAGGATGGATTCACCAGAGCAGGATCAAAGAATATGCACATTTTAAATTCTGATAGAAAATGCCAAAATGCTTTACATTCTCACCAACAAGCTACGGCGTCTGGTATTATCAAGTTTCCTACTTTTTTGCCAATAAGGGGGGGGGGGGAAATCCAGCATTGGCTTTTTGTTCTAATTTCCATGAAATAACTTTTTGGATTGATTCACTTGGTTATACTCTGAAGGATGTATATGTGGATTTCATTATTAATATTAAAAGTTTTTGAAAATCGAATCAACAACACACCATGTCCTTTATTCATTATGCATACTAGATACAGAAATATCCATGATATGTTCCAAATATACCATGGAGAAAGACTTGAGCCCAAATCACAGGCAATCTGGTTTTGCAAAGAAGAATGACAGGACTTCTGTAATGGGAGCAACATTTAGTTCATTCTGACCAAAAAGAAAATACCAGTGACTACCAAATGTCCCAATCCCTTTGGCTGGACAGTACAAGGTGAGTGCCATGCATATGAAGAGTTTAGCCTAATGGATGAGGAATAGGTCCTTAGTGCCTTGGTCAGCATCCTCAGTGATGTCACAGCTGCCATCAAGGGAACACTTTGTAGAGGAAAAATCCCCTTTACAGAACACATTCATAGTTACCTCCCAGAAATCCAGGACTCTGTGGACAGGCATTTGGAAGATTTATATACATCAAAGTCTATAGTTAAGGCATCAGCTCAGGGGGAGATGCTATTAGTTCTGGAGGTATGCAAATGTGAGGAAATACTTTCTAGAAGTGTTTTATTCCAGTGGAGAGCACCAGCTCAAAAGAACAAATGAAAATCCCTTAGTCTGTGATGGTGATACTATAGTAACTATAGTTACTATAGTTACTATTTCCCAAACAGGATTTTGCATACTATGAATAGTCAAAAATACTTACTGCTGAGTGGTTAATATGTGAATTACTTTCCTTTTGAGAAAAAAAAATCACTTAGCATAGCACCCTGTAGCCAGGGAAGGACTGGAAATGCTTCTGGGACCGTCCATAGAGCAGAAATTTCTGCAAGGAAAAATATCATGCATGTCTAGGTTGTGTGACACAATGGATGGGAAATTGGTCTCACCTGGTTCTGCGCTAATTGTGTAAGCATTTGCAAACTGCTTAAATTATCAACATTTTGGTGTCCTCATCTAAAAAATGGGAATGACAATAGTACTTATTAAGGTTGTTGGAACTTAAAATAAGTTCATATTAGCAAAGTACTCAGAATAGTACCTGGCATACAGTAAGCTCTTTCTATGAAAAACATTAACCTTAGTAACTATCATCCTTATTGCCATCTGTATCTCTGAATATATACTACAGAAAGAATAAACAAGATGTAGTTAATATGCTATTTTCCTAGGGCAAGTAAGTGCTAATAACATGCTAATGAATTAGGGGAAACAAATACCCTAAATATTTACATATTTTTAAATAGTTGTGATTTATAAGTATAATCTGATAAAAAGTACAAATAATTTTAGTTTTAATCTATATTTGCTAATACAAATAATATGGATTTTAGTTCTCTGTAGCACTTTAAAAAGGCTCAAAAGTAAATATTCTTCCTGTTATTCAATGAAATAAACACTCCTGGAAGGTCTAGAATTTTGTTTTGCTTTATTCTTTCTTTCAGTCTACCTATCTATGTATTATGGTGCTGGGGACCAAACCCAGGCCCTTGCTCTTGCAAGTTAAGTGTTCTACCATTAAGCTATACCTCCATCCCTGTTTTGTTTTATTTTAATATGAAGAACTTTAATAATGAGAGACAGCTATCTGTTGGGGAGGTTTTAGGAATGGGAAAATGAATTAGAATGATTTTAGAGAGAATTCTACTTGTGAGTACAAGAGTATTATCGACAATTATTATCAAAAGTATACTGTAAAATGGTTACTAGTTTAAGGATTTTACTGGAAGTTAGGATAGAACTGTTTTATATTGCATTATTATTATCACCATAAGGGATGAGAACAAACCACAGGTTTGGAGGAGTTTCTTTAAAAATGAGCTCATGCACTGTTGTAAAGCAGACTGTGTGCATTTCCTTACTGGACTTTAAGTGCCCATTTAGGGTGAACAAGGCTGATTCAGCTTTTCACTTGAAAAGCAAAATCAATCAGTCTGTCTACATAATAACAAAGTTTAAGAAAAGGTACACCATCTCTGAAAATATAAACTTTTTACTCTTCTGTTGGATTAGATGGTTTTTAATTCAGTTGAAAAGTATAAATGCTTATTTTACCTTGATTTTTTGTATCTTATCTATGTTATAGCTTTAATATTTTCCCAGTGATTACTTTTTAGTTCTTTCATTTGAATTTTAGTATACATATACATGCACACATATGTATGTGCATGTGTTTTATATATGTTTCTAGGAATGTACATTGAGGAAAAAAAATAAATTATGTAAAACTGTTAAAAGTGGAAGTTACCAGTTAATGCATCACCACCCCCTCCCAGATAACCATCAGAACTATCCTGGAGTGTTTTTCCAGACTTTTTTTTCTCTTTGTATATATACAGGTACATGCATGAATATCTAGATTCACAGTTTTCTTTTTAAAATGTGATTTTATTTGTACTCTTCTGCAACTTGGCTAGTCCCTCTTTAAATGTCTTTTCTATAACATTTTTCCCACATGAGTAGGAATGGACTGACCTCATGTTTATAGTGGTTATATGGGGCACCACAGTTCTAACATACTTTAATGCAAGCAAAAATTAGTAAGCATATTTTAATTATAGGAAAAAGGTGAAGGAAAATGTTTTGATATGAAGCACATTTTATGTATAAAAACTACTAATATGCCTTCCAATGAAGATCAATTCACAGATAACCTGAAAATCCAGGAAAACAACTACAAAACACTTTTCAATTTCAATATCAATACTACCAAAAGTTGGGTGGTTTATCCATTTGAAGAAAAATCATATATATATATATATATATATATATATATATATATATATATACACACACATATATATATATTTTGCCTCAAGACCTTTAAAGTTAGTTCCCATCTTTCCATTACTTACATCTTTAATATGTACCAAGAAGTCAAAGTAGTCAAGCCATTAAATGTACTACTCAGTTCTATGTACAGAATGCTTCTATCAACAAAAAACTTCTTCTTTCTTGGAAGTAAAATATGCATTGTAAGAGAATATCCAGTATAATTTTTGCAAAATAATCAGTGTTCATTTAGTCAGAGATTCAATATAGCATTTAATATAATATTTCCTTCAATGAGAGTCAATTTGGGATACTAAAATAAGCATAGATTTTGAAATCAGGACCTGTGTGCCTGAAGAATGTCTATGCTACTCATCTTTTAAAACTCCTCTGAATCATTACCAGTTCTTCTCTCTTTTTTTTTTTTTCTGCACAATTCCTCACTCCTTCCATTCTGTTCTTCCATCAGAGCATCTGGTCCTCTGTCCTGGGCCTCCTTTTTCCCAGTGTTTGTGATACTTCACTGCTTTTACCTCTCTGTCTCTACTAGTCCAATTCAAGGCCTGTGAGGGCAGGGACTACCTGACTATTTTGATGTGGCTCAGCCGCCTGCACAGATCCAGCAAGGCACACAAGACAGATGCACAGTAATGCGTGCGGAACAAACAAATGGATTCTAAAATAGTTTCAGGAATTTTTAAGAAAAGTCAAAGGAGTACTTAAAAACTTTAACTTTATTAAATCACTTGCATTCCATCTTTTCCATTCCTGTTTCTTGAGAGATTTTTTTTTTTCCTTATTTTGGAATCTGGTACTGAGATTGGCTATTTATATATTTAAAACCAGTCAACTAAAATAGTTGTTCATATTAGTTTTCAATTCTAAAATAAACACCATTTAGTGTTGTATTTCAAATAATTGTATGCTATAATCCATAATGGACTAAGCAATTAATTAAAAGTTCTCATTTGGTGATTAAAATGACATACTGATTCATTAAAAATAAAAACAATGAAATTCACATTGACTTCCTGACTCAGTATACTGAGTGGATGATATGCTTTTATTTTTTTTTAATGCTTTGTTTTTTAGTGCAGTTTTAGGTTCACAATAAAACTGAGCAGAAAGTACAGAGGATTCCCATACTCCCCCACCCCCCCATAAACAAAGCCTCTCGGACCCTCAGCATCCTGTTCCAGAGTGGTACCTGTGCTATAATCAATGAACCTTCACTGACAGAGCATTATCACTCCAAGTCCATAGGTCAGAGTCTGGAGATGAAGTTCCACGGTACAGCACTTGCTTAGCATGCATGCAGCCTCATACATACTAGGCAAGTGGTTTACCATGGGGGAATGCTCTGCCCACAGCCTTCAGGGTTTTCCCAGTCTATAAACATCAGATAACAACCTTTGTGTTCAATCACGTTTCTACATAGTCGTCCATGCTTTAATCATAACTATGCAATGAAGTCTCCATAAAAACTTAAAAGGACAGGATTTAGAGAGCTTTTCATGAGTAAGTTCCTTGGAGCAGGGCATTTTCAAAGACCAGCACAAAATATTGCAAAATTATGTATTGGTGAAAGAGTCAAAGTGTACTACACACCAATGGATTTAATTTAACAGTATGAAAAACTTACATGATTGCAGATTCCACTGGAACTAACCTTTAAAAATAACCATATGTTGAGTTTTGGTGTAGTGTTAAAGATGTGAAATTATCCGAAAAGACTATTAAATTATAGCATCCTTCCTTTTTTCAATTAGATATTTTTGTGAGACCAAATTTCCAAATTTTCATCATATAATTCAACTAAAACTACATGCTGCAACAAATTAAAAACATGCATAGGTATGAAATTCCACTTGACTTCTACTAAACCAGACATTTAAAAATTCTATGAAAATGTACAACATTGCTTCTTTTCTTCGTATTTATTTATTTTGTCTTGGAAAGTAGTTATTTGTCACAAAAATGTTTTCTATTAACATGAAGCAAGTCTATTATTGTAACTTTAAATTAATCTGTAATTACTCTGTAAATCGCTCACTTTTAATTTCTAATACACTAAGAATCTATAGGTAGAAACTTTACAAACAAAAATCTCTTTAGGTTTTTCCATGTTTATGAGGTCTTGAGACCCAATTGAGAACCACTACTTTAAAGAGTGAAAAGCATGTGGAAATCAAAAAATGGTGCGGATTTGGAAAGAGTGAGAGAGTGAGTGTGTGCACAAGAGAGAGAGAGAGAAAGAAAGGAATGGAGAGATTAGCAAAATACTGGAGGCAAAAGTCAGTCTCCAGCAGATCAAGACAGCAGGAGAGACGACAAAGTGGCCAGTGTGCAGACTCCTCTTCCTGGAAGAGGAGAGATGAGAGATTAGATAGTAGGGAGAGAAGATGTGGACAGAAAGAAAAGTTTTTAAATGAGAGATAATAAGCATGCTCCTGGGATGGGAAAGAGATGCCACAGAGAAGTCTTGGGTAAAGTGAGAAAAGGGTTTTCTAAAGAGCAAGGTCCAAGAGGAGGTGAGAGAGGAGGAGCCTGGGCTTGGACAAATCAACAGTCATCTTCTGATGGGCGGGCACAACTCTGTGCTTCCCCTAACACGTCCATGCCTGGGCAGGGACACCCATCCCACCCTGCAGAACACACTGCAGGTGTGAGATCTGTTCAGTAGAGCTGAGCTTCCCATTGGTCTGTCAGCACAAAAAAAGCCTTCAGTTTGCCTGTTCATAAAAGGAAGGATGGGAGTAGGGGACTCATTACAGAAGGTGCTTTCCAGATCTAAAATTTTGCAACTTGCAGTTCTAGGAAAAAATTGCAGCAAGGTTACTCCTTAAGTGCAAAAACTGGTGCCATCTAGTAAAACAAATTAAGGACTGAACATATGGAGCCAAATAGTTGGTGTCATTATTCAACCACTGTTCTAGAGTTGAGTGTTCTATGTAGTGTGTTCATATTTTCTGAACTAAAAATTGGGACAGAGCCTAAGAAAGGATATCTTTTGTATTTGTGAATTTATTTATTTGGCAAGTCTTTTAAATGCATGAAAATTGAATCACTTTAAGTCACACATCAAATAAATTGCCTCAACCTAAAACAACATGAGTATATGATATAGGGACTAACGGGGAGTCCTGCAGCATAGATCTTTGGCCAGATGGAGCCCGCTCCGTTGCTATAGGGCACTGGGCAAGTAATGAAGGCACAAGCCTCCTTTCTCAAACTACTTACAATGTGCATGACTGTGCAGTTCTAAGTGACTCAGAGTCACAAATATGAGCTTATGTAAATGTGATCTTATTTTCCCATTAATTTATACTTCATTTTAAAAATCCCTTATTCTTTTTCTCGTTGTTCATTATTCCACTACTAGTCCTGAAGAACGTAATAAAAAAAAGCCTTAAACTTACTTGTGTCATACCTACAGAAATATTTTGTTTCTCTTTCCCTTTCTCTCCCTCTTTCTCTCTCTCCATTCTTCCTCCTCCTCTCTCCTTTCCTTTTTGGTGCTGAGGATCAAACCCAGGGTACTGCACATGCTAAGTATGTGCTCTACCACTAAGCAATGCCCCAGCCCTATCTTTATTTCTAACTAAACTTTAATAGTAGTTTACAAGAGCTCAAATCTCTGTATTCCACCATCAGTAAAGAATACTTTTGCAACATGAATACTAAGAATTCCTTTGGAATTCCACGAGTACTTTTACTTCAGTATCATCTGCATAAAGTGTACCAAAAGTGCACTCACTGCATATTTTCACATATTAGGCTACTGAATCAAACAAGAGTGGCAAAAAATGAGTCAGGGTTGGTATGATGACCTAAAGGGGAGTAAACATCAAATTGAGTCAAAGACAGCATGCTTGGTGTCAACTGGTCTGGTAGGTGACAAGCTTCACAAGGGGATTTAAATTCAGAAATACAGCACCTCGTAACCACTTTTAACAACAAACTCTGATGAAACTTCAGTGATGTTTCTCCTTCAAGCCTTGAAGAGTTAGTTCTACTGTCTTATTGTCTAGGGTATTTTTAACTGAAGATGCTGTATTATTTATATTCCAGGCAATTAAATGTGTATTACTCAGAACCTTCTGTCATTCTGTCTCTACAGTAATTACCTAGAGTACTGGATGATGCCTTCTGAAGATCACCTCAGAGACTGATGAAGGTAAAGCAAAGGCCAATGAGATAGATGTCAAAGAATCTGCAGGAAGTCATTTCTGACATGCTGTTATCTGTGTTCTAAAAAGAATGCAGTTTAATTCCTGTATAATAATAAAGTCTTATTTGTAATGGCGATGAAAAATCTGACAGTAGAACTATTTTGTATAACTTTGTTTTTAAAGATACGCATGCTATATTCTCTCAAGGGCAGTGAAATCTCAGTCATTTTTCTGGTATTATTAATAGGTGCCACTAAGTTATTAATAATATCCCTGGAACTCAAATGTGAATTATTAGGAAATATTTAAGACTATGACTATAAAGTTAGGTAATAGTTATTACTATGTGATTTTTATATATTTTATTGGTGATATGTTATAGGAAAATATCTACAGCTACATAAACTACTCCAGGAAGATCTAGAATTTTTCAGTTAGTACAAGGAAGTTTTTATTTTTAGAAAATAACCATAGCTGATATGATGTTTACAATGACTATTTTTGCTTTCATTGCTTTTGAAATAAAATTGAAACTGTGTGTATTTCACATGCACATATATATACCTACTCATATATAACATATACACACCTCATCAAGGACTTATGGAAGCTGATAGACTATAATAGAGTAATAAGGAAAGGAAAACAGGAGTGGGAGTATGATGAGGTACACAGTACGGGAGATGAAGCCATACTTTACTAAAATGAAGCAGAGAATTTCCCTAATGGCTAAAGCAAAGTTTTTAAATTAATACTCATTACATGGAAAATAAACAAAAACCAGGGGGATAGGAAGGGGATAAGAAAGGCAGCAGAATACAACAGACACTAGTATGGCAGTATGTATAAACGTGGATGTATAACCAATGTGATCCTGCAATTTGTACACATGGTAAAAATAAGAATTCATACCCCATTTGAATCAAATGTATGATATATGATATGTCAAGATCATTGTAATGTTTTGGGAACCAATAAAAAAATAAATAAATAAAACAAAACTCAATATACAATCTAGGTTCCTTGAGACAAAAAAAAAAAAAAAATAACAGAAAATAACTGTCATCAGATTGAAAAGAGATGTCTAAAGCCTTCATAGGACAGTCAACAACATGCTAAATGCCATGAACATGACAGCCCCATACTCCCTGTGCTGGCGGCTTTCTCTGCTCTCCTCCAAGGCGCCCAGTGCAAACTGTGGGCATCATATGAATGTGAAGGTGGGGAGATGCCTGGAGGAAACCAGTCGGCTTGGGCGTAACATGCAGCTCTTTGATGGTTTAACTCTATCTAGGGATTAAACTAGAATATTTAGAGTAATAAACAGACCATAGAGGTTTTCAAGTCCCCAGCAGGCCTTGTGCAGTACTAAGAGCAAGTCTGAAAAACCAAGGGTCCTCACTGGAATTACACGAGCTGAAGGAATGTCTTTAGGTATTTCTTTAGAGAATCAGAGTATATTCACTATATAACTGAAACGCATTCAAGGGTCCAAAGTGTGACATAAGAGAAAATGGCCACAAAGCACAGTGACAGGTTTTGTTTATCTTGATTTTAGATGGCTAGAGTGCTTGTTTTTAAACTTTAGTGTGCCTAAGAATCACCAGTGAGGCTGCTAAGTGCAGCTTCCCAGTGTAGGGGACCTCAGTGTAGCCTAAAAACAGACCATTCTCTTGAAAGTGGTCTGGGAATAATAATCGGAGATCACTATTCCCCACAGTACCTAATGGGGAGCGATTTCTCATAATGTTTTTGAATTTTACCTTCCTATGTGTTTCCTTAGTCTATCAAATAAGAGACAATAAATATACTTTGTTTAACACTTAGCTCCTTCCTAGCATGTTCTTAAGAATTACAGAATTTCTAACTATCTGATAGTCTATCAATGACATATATTTAATGTTTTCTTTATAAGAACCTACAATTTCATGTTGATCTTACTTCTACAAAAGTTACATTTCTCTTGAACAGGTGATCTCTTTTTATCATATCAACAGTGTGACTCAGCTCTGGCTGATTTGTACACTGGCTCCTCCTGAGTTTAAAGACAAGCGTGGGGTTTCAGATTGTCAAATACATAGGCCTTCTAACCTCACGTTGGTCTCCTCTTTCTTTCCTACTCTTATGTCCCTTTGCCGCAATTCCCTCTATTTAAATCTATAAAATGTCCTTCTTAAAAATTTTGAGAATTGATGGTTTAAAACATTTAGTACCCTATGAAGTGCTATATACATGAAAAAGATGATTGTATTATTTTATTAATCATGCACTGCTACCTGTTTTAACATAAGCAAGTGAGTTTTGGTCAGTGATGCAGAAAGAATGTCTAACAAATTGTACTGGCATATATTATAATCCATTTCTGTTTTCAAGAAGATGATATTACTAGAAGTTTTAATAATTGACAAAAAAGCTATTATATAAACAAAATTTTAGAAACTAAACTTTTTATATCAATCCTTTCAATTAATTAACAATTTGTAGCTTTAAATACATTTTGAATGAAAATGTTGATGAACAAAAAATTCAGTTAACAATATGACTGGGTGAATGAATGCATAACTTATTAAATTACAGTCATTATATAATAATTAATAAACCAGAGACTTTCAGAATAACAATAAAATGGGAATCTGAGAATTAACTGTAAGAAGAAAATCATAGAGAAACTACCTCACTCAAGTTTTAAAATACTGAACCTGAAACTATAAATCTAGATACACATCAGAATCACAAACCCACTGGTGGAGATGGGAAAAAAATAAATAAAATAAAATAAAATAAAATAAAGGAAACCTAACTCGGTATTATTTAGTATTATGATGCTATTTCATCTTAGGACTCAGATAAAAAATTAACATTCTATTTTTAAATATTTAGTGACTTCAGGATACTACATTAACTCTTAACTGAACTAATATAACTTTAGTTGGGAAGATCACACTTATAACATTGATTAAAATTATTTAACTTTTTATAGATGTGAAGGTGATATTGTAATGTTGTTATGTTTATTTATTTATTTATTTTGGTTCTTGTCTATGGCTCATAACTCCCTCCCCTAAGTGGACCATAAAAAAATCTAATCTTCCTCTTCCTTTCTATTTGGAACTGGCCAAAAATAAAATTTCTGACCCACCCTTGTCTGATAGTGGGTCATAAGACCTCCCTCATTCTAGAAGGGTTGTATCCCACACCCATGAGGAAAGAATGTTGCTCAGAGAGGCCAACAAGAATCTGAATAGACAGGACTTGTCGAATTTCCCTGCTCAGACAATTAGCAATCACATCTGTGCAATGAAGTTTCCTTAATCCAAAGGATAAGGCTCATAGCACAGTAAGCAAACGGAAGTCCCTGTAGAGTGGGACACCCAAAAGGAAATGGAAACTTCGTACCCCTTCTCCTATATCTTGCCCTTTGCATCTCTTCATCTGTGTTCTTTGAAATGTACTTTATATTAAACTGTTGAACATGTAAGTATTTTCCTCAGTTCTGTGAGCTGCTTGAACAAATTATTCAAACCAAAGGAAGGAACTGTGGAAACTCGAATTTGTACTCTGTCGATCAGAAGCAAAGGTAAAACAATCCAGGGCTTATGACTGGCATCTGAAGGGTGTGGAGGGATGTGTTGGGGACTGAGTCTTCAACCTCTAAGATCTGACACTATCTCCAGGTACAGTTAAAACTGAATTGAGTTAGAGGAGACCCAGAACTGCTTGCTTGCAGTCGGGGAGAAATCTCTACACCTTACAGAGTCACAGAAGTTCCTTGTGTTAACTGTGGTTTGACAGCAGAGGAAAAGAGACACCGTTTTTCTAATAATCAAAGACAATGTCATCATGTAATTTTTATACATACAAAATATTATCAAATATATTAACTTATTTTGATATACATTTTGGCTTTTCAAATAATATTAAGGTAGAGAGACCCGCAAGAAACTAACATTTTCTGAGCATCTAAAAGCATTCTTCTAGGTACTTTCACAAATGTTACTCATTTATAAAAAGTACTAAGTGAAGCTTCACACCATTTATGATCTCTTAACCATAGCAACTGAATAGCAGCATACAGGAATATTATAGAAACCAGTCTAAGCTAAAACCAACCTCACCTTTAAGAAAGGGCAAAAGGAAGGAAAGCAGGGAGGGAAGAATACAAAACCATATCAAGGTTTTAAAAACAAATGTCACATGCTTGATGCACAGACATCCATGCCATCAACTTCAATTGGAGTTTCATATTTAAGAAAAGACATTGATAAGCAGAGGGCTCATAAGTACTATAAGAAACATATTACAATGCCACAAACAGGGCAGATATTCAATAAAATAATTTTAACTTTTGTGTTATCTTTGTTATTGTTAATATCTTAACCTAGTACTAGTAAAATTCAGTCATTAGGTAGAATAGCCATCAACCTGTAAAACTTTTGAGATCCTGTCCAATTTTAGTGTTCTCTGAAGTCCTCCATAATTTCTTGTCTAACATTTAGCATAAGCTACAAACTTATTTGTTCATCATCCTTCTATATCTATGGGCTGACTCTCAAATGTATCTATGGCCTGTGTGGCTTTTATGTTCACAGGCTTAATAACATTTAACACAATATTTGTTATAAATCTGATCTTTTGTAAGCTTATGTCCTGTCAACTATGTTCTGGTAAAAGGATTACATGCTTTTGTTTAAAACTTTCTTGACTCCTCATTACCTACCAAGTAGCAATCAACTCCTTTGTATGAAATTTGAAGTTCTACATTTGGGCACTATACTAGACTCCCATCCTTCACCAACCTTCCAGCCACCCTACCACACAGCATTTCCTGAACTCACTGTACATTTTTGTGCCTCTACACATTTGCTGGTCTGGTTCTCTCTGCAGTCCAAGAAGACATACTCCCATCGACTCTGAATAACCCACCTCAACAAACTCTACTCTGAAGCTTTCCAGAACCCACCACACTCCTGCCACAGCCATCACCCCAATTCCCTCAGAGGATACATCCCTTTGTCCATTTGGCAACTGCTTTTATTAAAGCATTTTTCACAGATATTATTATTTGTCTGCCTTCTCCTCTGTGAAACTTCCGCAGATTCCCATATGCCGAGTTAGGCACTCCACTTATTGTCCAGCTCAGTTCCTGGCAGGTACTCTACTCCAGCATATAACCCAGAACCCACAGTCATCTTTGGGACTCCAGGAACTGAGGATGCTGCTTGGGGAAGAGGCAGGCTCCCAGCCAAGGGGAACAACAGGCCCTTCAAACACTGAGCCATTGACTCATGTTAACCCCAGAAAACTTATTTACATAGCAGTAGCTGCTGCTACAAGAAACACTCTGTTAACATTCAGTGAGATCAGCCCTAATCCAGCTGTTCCTCATCACCTCCACTAAGTGATAGACAAATGCACATTTCCAATTAGACACTTCTTTAGGAACAATTGAATGTGAAAATAACAGCTCTATGTATTCTTAAAAATCAATCACACAATAGGTTTAATATATATAATGTTTTTAACAAGAAGAACATAATACAGATTATGCAACACATTAAAAATTAACTGTATTCTCATTTGCCAATCTTATCATAAGAAAATGTGCATCTGTACACATATATGCTACAATATAATTTTTTAAAAAAAATCTGTATTCATGTTTTAACTGTTAGGTGGCATAAGTTAGAAACTGCAAAATGAAGAGACTAAGATATAAAGGTCTACTGCAAACACTGAAAAATATATGGGAAGGTTTATGGAGTACAATCAATTCAGCAAATACTTGGTGAAATACCAGGAAATACACAAGACAGAAAGTGGTACCATATAATGTCACTACTCTCAGGAAACTTAGCATCTGCAACAAAACTTTGAAATAAAAAGAAACTAGCAAAAGTAAGTAAGGATATTAATGAACTTGTTATGAAAAGAAAATGTTATGCAACCACGATAATAGGTGGTCTTGTTTTCTACAAAAACAATTATCTTGAACAGATTTAAATATTGCTTCTACTGTCTATATGGAAGTAAAAAAAAAATTTTAACAAAAGGTGTCTCAGGCTATGAACATTTTGAGATCCACACACTTAAAAAAACATGTTATTACCTTTGACACTAAAATAATTTTCATTTCATAGCATATTATTGCTACACAAAATATATGTAATACTTAAGAGTTACACTCAACATATTTAACACTGTTTTAAAAAGTTTATTATTTTCTCAAGGGAAAACACCTATATTAATAGGATATAATATAAATATTGGCCATTATATTAAAAATAAAATTCACTGGTGAAAAGGTAACATAATATTTCTGTTGGCTGAAAGTACAGCTTCTTCCCTAAGTTAGAAAACTTCCTAAACCCTATTTTGTAATGTAATAACACCCTGAGTAACTGATGGAAGAATACAGACACATCTAGGCATGCATCTCTTATTCATCTTTTATCCTGTGAATAAGATGTCTTCATGACCCGATTTCACATAGCTGGTTCTACTATATTTGCATTTTTGCCTAAAAGCTACCTAAATCATTTTAGAAGGTAAGCAGATATTAACTAATAATTGGCCTTCTAAGAGGCAAGACCTCCAATTAATCTCTGTAAACAGTCTACTAAGATTATTTGTTATTGAAAATTACTTATTTTTCATGCTACTGAAGGCATCTTTACCTGCAGATAGCTGGAAAACATTCTTGAAGACCTTTCTTTTTAACTAAAGAACCTTCCAGGCAGTACATAATGATGTCCATAACCTTTGGAGGAAAAGGAATGAATGAAACATTAATTTTAAATGCTTAATTTTAAAAAAATTAAATGATTACATTAGGCTTCATTTGCCCATGAAAATTCTAGATAGTTTGATTTTAGCAGTTAAAACAAAACAAAAGTAGTTACTTTTAAACATTTGTATACTACAGGCTATCCTTTGTCTTACTTTTGATAAAAATTTAATGACAGTGAAGTAAATAGAATAGACTTGTTAACTTTGAATCTACTCATATATATGTACAAGACATATAGCTTTCATTCAAGCACATTAAACAACTTGTTTTAATAATGTCAAGGAGAATTTCTATAACCTTTGAAAAATACTCTAATACAGACCAATTCAATGTTAATGGGAAAAAGACATGGCACTCATTTTGGTTTTTGAGGAAATTTAATTAAAGCCTCTAGAAATGTCACAAAAGTTAATTCATTTTAGTTATCTCTTTCTTGCCTGCTTTCACTCTCTTACCTTCTTCCCCTTCTTTTCTCTCTTTATCTTAGAGATTCTGGAAACTAAGGTACCAATTTATATTAATACCCTGGAATATTTAATTTAGGATATTGACATATCATTAAACAAGACAGTTCTTACCTCCACAAGAAGATCCACAACATCTGTAGGCATCTTTTCGATGAGAATTTCAATGACTCTCAGGATTTCCCCTTTAGCTCGTGCAAGGGTTGTAGTGTGCATATTCTGCTGTGATTGGGTATTTGCTGCAAGAGCTGTATGTCTGTGTACCTATAAAAATATTTCCATGCTGTAGATATAACTGCCACTTAATATAATTTTACATTTCTGACTTATTTTTCACTTACTAATACTACAGAAAAAAAAAGAGCACAAAAGCAAATCATGGGGTGGCTCAGGAAATACTTTTGATCACTACCCCCAAAATCAGTATAATAACTCAATAAATATTGTCTAAAAATTCAATATATCTTGGGTATTATTTGAGCTCTTAATACAATATTACCATGACATTTAAGAAAAGGAACATATTGAAGACTGAAGATTTATGGATTCAGTATATTTGGTACTGAAGTATAAGTGTGGTTAGGAAACACCCAGAAGGAGATATGATCCTTGATCTCAAGTAATAATGGTAAATAATATTTATATAACATTGTGTTCCAGAGACTATTTTAAGTGCTTTATCATCAAATTAGGAAATCAAAATGAACAAAGCAAATAACAAATCCAAGTGTGATTTTTCCCATACAAATTTTAAGTTTTCCAGTTCAGAGGAGACAGAATATTAACAGGCCCTGGACTAGCCATGGAGCAGTGGATACAGAGATAGGATAGGAAACAATGGTAACAATGAGAAATATGTTAGTATTTTACTTGAATAATTTATGATTAAAAAGTAAACTGGAAAACTTGGTTTTAAAAGATAATACAGGCTGTTACATCAAAATATTTTAAAATATCTTTCTAACCAAAAGCTAAAGAAGAGAGAATCCAAAGCATGGGTGTTCTAACAGTTCAATTAACAAGACTCATAAGTAAATGGTACAAATTAAGTTTGAAATCACAATTAATATAAGAACCTGCTAGATTAATATAACCCTTATTCAGTATAGTCAATATAACTACCTTTGTGTACTCCATGAATGGGAAAAATTGGTGAAGAATTTTCAACACTTATAAAACTGTTTATTTGGGCTGGGGTTATAGCTTAGTGGTAGAGTGCTTGCCTAGCATGTGTGAGGCACTGGGTTCAATTCTTAGCATCATATATAAATAAATATAAAAATAAAATAAAGGTCCACTAACAACTAAAAAAATTTTTTTAACTGTTTATTTATATATACATACATTATAATATTTTGTTCCAAATATATATGTATGTATAATTTATATGTAGTGGAACCTTACTATAAGACCATACACTTTTAGAAAGATATACTTCTAGTCCTAAATTTATCTTTGATGTAAATCTTCAGTTCCACTGCCTCATAATCACCTATACAAATTGCTATTAGAACCTTCTTTCCTCCCTTCTAGCTACCTTTACATCAGAAATACTTACAGCATGCCTATTAAGGATGGCTGTGGGGCAGACACAGGCCCAATAGGTTTCAGGTTAACAGAATAGACTCAGAAGTATTTATTCCATATTTTAAAAATTCATCATAGCTACAGGAAAAACAACTCAGACAGAGCCCATGCCCTATGGACACCCCGTCTGCACATTATTCATGTGGAAATGGAACAAACCTTTAAAAAAAAATTTAGGGTCTTATCATCCTTTCTCTTTTCTCCCCATCACCAAGACCTATAAGAAAGATCCTATAATTGGTTCATTGTTCTTTACTAGTTTTTCAGTTAGATGTGGGCAATTAGTTAGAACACTAAGAATGTGGGAATCAATTGGCATTCAAGTCTTTATCTGTGACATGTAATAGGAAAAACAATTAGCACGTTTATGACTTACATTTTTTGTTTACAGTTGGAGAACCAGTGCTAAATAAGAAGTTTACTTTGATTACAAGTAGGTACTTACACTTGAAAAATGTGAATACCTTTAATAGGTTTTAATTTGCATACCTCTGCTATATTTCAGATTGAAAAACTATTGTCAAATATTTGCAAGTGAATTAACTTTGAGAACAGAAGTGAATACCACAGCACAAGTAATGAATGCACAGCTGTGGAATTCAGAGTGCAAGCACAAACACGCATATATTCATGTCAGTACTAAATCATTAACTTGCTTTGTTTTAGAACAAGTTGGAAGGATCATTTGTGGGTATGAACCCTCAGTTTACAGTGTCAGATAATTCCTTTAAATGGGAAACTGCAGCACACTGTGGAGTCCCCTCACCTCTTTGGCTATAGTGGTGATGAAGGCGGGTGGTCTGGCAGTGGCAATGAGAGAGAGGGCATGCCTTGCGGAGCGGGCGGAGTCAGCTGCAGGGCTCAGAGGCAGCCCCATTGTGATGCTAAACAGGGATCAGAAAAAAGGAAAAAAGAAAAGAAGCATTAGAAATATAGAGTGAAAAGATTAGACACAGCTTATAATGTCAGTTCAAGGTCAATGGGAGCACTCAAACAGTTAGAATATAATGGACTTGCAACAATGAGCAGTGATTAGGAGTCGGGGTGTTCTGGCATCAAATACAAAATCGAATAATTAACCGTGAAGATTGAAAACAGTATGCGCATCTGTCCAAAGTGTTAAAAATGCCTTGTTAACAAATTATCAAGAACTAGTACTGAATACATATCACAAAGCTCAGAAAAAGGCAAGAATGAATATCATGCTGGGTATTTTCAAATTTTGGCCTAAAAAAATTAAAGGTAATAATTTATTTATAAGGTCACCTTAAAAGACTATTTTAGGCTGTGTGTGTGTGTGACAGGAAGCAGAATTCATTCTTATTTATTTATTTAGTTAGTTTTTTTTTTATTAGTTGCTCATGACGATACAATGATCTTGACATATCATACATTTGATTCAAATGGGGTATGAATTCTTAATTTTCCACGTGTACAGGTTGCAGAATCACATTGGTTATACGGCCACATATATACATACAGCAATACTAGAATTCATTCTTAATCTAGAAAATTATCAGAAGAACTGAGAATGACAAAATTACTTTTAGTTTGTATTTTATTCTTAGTTTGAAATAGCCTCAGTCCTACTATTTACCCCACACTTAGTACTTTTAGAACTAGTCTACTAATTGGCATGCTCTACTGACAGTTTATTTAGTATTGATATAAAATTAAATTAACTGATACTGGTTCTCCTTACATAAAGAATAGGTGACAGGACACCGACTAGGCTGTTTATAAAACTATGTACTCAATGAAATAAACCCTTCCAAACTGAGAGTACAAAGGTCCTGGTGGATAGGGTGCTATATTCATTTCCTACCTGACATGTAATAATGATTAGTCTTACTTCCAACTGTACTTTATATTACATATAAACCACTGTGAAAAGTATTAAGACCTTAAATGAAAATGTGGCATGTGATCTGCATATTCACGGGGTACAAATAGTTTTGTTAAAATGGAGCCTGTTATAGTTCTCTAATTAAGTAGTTTTCATATTTAAATATTCATATGAAGATACATTAAGATTTATCCTACTCCAATTATATATGTCTTTGTGGTTCATGTGTAAACTGGATTATGTTTACTAAAAATTCTCAGAAATTTCACAGGTATCCTTGTATTTGAACTTTTAGTTGTAAATAAAGATGACATAGGCATTCTTGTCACCGTTAAAGGAGCTAAATTGATCCTGAAAAATTCTGCTTATAATTTTTTTGTAACTTTTATACAGCTTAAATCTTTGATAATATATAACTGTCTTTCATCTTTTTTCCAAAATGAGGGTAAATGCAAAGCAGGAACTCAGAGGGGAGTATTTCTTTGATGTTTACAAATACATCACATTTACAAATGTGAGTTGAGAACACAGA
This sequence comes from Callospermophilus lateralis, assembly GCF_048772815.1. NCBI lineage: Eukaryota > Metazoa > Chordata > Mammalia > Rodentia > Sciuridae > Callospermophilus > Callospermophilus lateralis. Next base: position 17,739,951 of record NC_135321.1, read on the forward strand.
CACACACACACACACACACACACACACACACACTGAATAACAAACAAATGGGATATAGTTTCTCCCTCAAAAGTCTTGTGCCCTTGGGTCCCAGGGGCAGCTGGAAAGAAGTGTTCAGCAGGATGAGCAGTTAGCTAATTCCTTTTTTGGATTAAACTTTACTATTGAAAATTCAGAAAAGGAAATGTGCACTATGTGAGTAGTGCTTGGGCTGAATTGCTTAATAATTATTGTAAAATTTAGATTATATACCATATTTTAGGTTGTTTTTAAAAACAAAATAACTAAACTTTTTAGTTATCCTATGATGTTTCCTTTCTTTTGGGTGAATATGGGTTGATTACATTGAAAGGCTGGGACAAACCAATATTTATTTCAGTTGAATAACTCTGAACAAATCCAAATAAAATTTTTCAAGATTAAGAAAATCACAGAATGTTGGAGTTGGACCCAGGGTCTAGGATTGAAACCAGTCTTCCTTGTGCTATTTCATGTTCTTTTGTAGTTGTCCTACGATATCTCTAGGAGGTAGCTGATAAAGTCATTTCACAAATGAAGAATCAGGTCCATATAAGTTAAATTTGAAACCAAGGCAGTAGTATACTGTGTTCCCCACCTATCTATTATTTTGTATTCCCTTTCCAAAATATAAAATGGAAAATTCCAAAAGTAATTAAAGAGTTTTAAATTGCATGACATTCTGAGTAGCATGATGAAATTTCATACTTTCCTGTTAAATCTTGCCCAGGGTGTGAATTATCCCTCTCTCCAGAGCATCCATGCAATATATGCTACCTACCCACTGGTGGTCATGGTGGTTATCAGAGGGTCATCATATAGCAGTGCTTATGTTCAGATAACCCTTTCATAATAGCTGAATGCTGTGTCACAGTACCTACATCATTCACCTCACTTCATCTTTTCACATAGGCACTGAATTGGCTCACGTTATAAGAAGAGTACAGTTCAATAAGACATTTTGAGAGACCCATTCACATAACTTTTATTTCATATACTATTATAATTCTTCTATTTTATTATCAGTTATTGCTTTTAATCTCACTGTGCCTAATTTATAATTTATCACAGGTATGTATATATAAAAAACAGCATGTACAGGGTTTAGTACCACCCTTTAGGCATTCACTAGGGGACTTGGAACATATCCCTTGCAGATAAGGGGGGATTAATGTAATGTCTTTCAGCATAGCTGACCTTTGGAGGGGCCTGATGATACTATGGCTGATTGGATTGATGAATTGGTAACATGACTGAACTCAGCAGCTTTAGATGAATGGTTAAATTGCATCCCTGAGAGGAGTCTAGTGATATGTTAATACTTGGACGTCAGCTGTTTTGTTCAATATCAACAGTGGTTTGAATGAAGATACAGGATATACTCTTATCAACTGGCATGGACATAAAGTTGTAATGGAGAACAATCATATTAAGTAACCGAACTGGGATACACAAAGTCCTCAAAAAGATCAACTTTAGTTAAATAATAAGTCTTATGTGAGGATAAATACACACTATTCTGAGCTTGTGAACTGCTGAGCATTGTAACTGAACATAAATATGCCTGTTCGTGATATGGCTGCCAACAGGGCTAGTTTATATGGAGGGGTGTAATTCTGGGGAAGGGGTTATTCCTGTTGTATACTTCATAGCCTGTCTATCCTCCTCTAGCTCCCTAGGTGCTAAGAGAAAGGGGTGGCTTCTGAAAGATAAGAGCTACAGAATACCTGTGGAGTCCAGGGAAGTTCCCAAGCTGTATAGCTAGAAACCAGAGTTCTATGCACTTACAAGAGAATCCTAGCACACTTACCACCCATTACTAAGTCCTCACTTCCTCTGCTTCTCTGTTCTCTGCATGGAGGGCAAGTGTTTAGTGGAAAAGGGAGACACAGAGAGAGGGAAGAAGGGGCATATATCACATAAACAACAGATGCTTCTTCTGAGCAAAGAGGTCCCACACACAGAAGGGAAAGAAGAAATGAGTCAACCAACAGTAGGTCATTGGCTTCAATTTAAAGGCCTAGCCACATACTGCCTTCTCCTATCCTCCTGTCTCCTATCCTCCTGAAAAAGACCTTTGAATTGGGGGAATCAGTAAACTCCTTATGTCAAAAAAAAAAGTGGTAAAGTTCACCATGGAGTGGCAAGATCTGGATGATAAGCTCTAGGGCAAGGTGGAAGGAAGGGAACCAAAGTCATGTAGACACTTCCGTGTCAGCACCTGGCCACCTGAGCACAGGATCACAGAATGTGAGAAGATCTACTGCAATGACGTCAGGGTTCTGCAGTGACATTGAGGGCACCCTCAGTGCAAAGTGGGAGGGCTGCCAAGGCCCAGGGGAGGGAGGAAGAGAAAGCTGACTCTCTCCTCTACTCAACAGAGCATCAACTTTATTTAATGGTTACCCTGCTTTAAAAATCTCCAGTTGCTTCCCATCACTCTGAGAAAAATCTTAACTCCTTGGCTTGAATTTTGAAAAACCCTAAACTCCAAGGCCCTTCAAAATCTAGTTTCACTAATTTTCAACTCAGTCTTCTCAACATCAGGCTACTGTATTTCAAAGTTGTTCCTGAAAATTCTGTTCTTTTACTTACTCCAGGATTTTGCTAACACTGCTCCTCTGCCCCCTCCTACCGGCACACTCTTCTCCCTCCCCTTTGATCAATTCCTGTCTTCCCCACATGGTATTCTGCAATTGCTTCAGCATTCTGTGACCTTCTATTGAAACAAACAACAACAAAGCCCATTCATTAGGGGCCCTTAATACACAGAATCCCATTCTGCCAGGCCTTAGAAATTAGTTTTGTTCTATGAACTCTGTGCAGATTGTGAGCATGCCTTCTAATCCTGCGTATCCCCCCAAAGTGCCTAGTACAGCCCTTGGACACAGCGGAAGCTCAATAGTTATGCACTAAATGACGCCAGCTGGCAAATTCAGCAGGAGAAAAGGAAATCGCTTAAGCCAGTTATTGGACTGGATTGACCAGGCAATGAAGTCAAAGTAATTGATCTGGTGGTCCCAACAGACAAAGTCTAATTCTACACGTAGTCATCTTTAAAGTCAAGTCTGCACTGTGTGTGTGCTCTATTTTAATGTGGGATTCTACCTGAGTGAAGAAGGGTCAGAGGATGAGAGGCTGGAAAGGGAAGGGGCTTTCTGTCTGCTTCTGGAATCTATGTGAACAGGGAGCACACGCTTTGTTTCTGATCCTGCTTATGTGGCTGTTACACAGATCATTTGTTTTGTAGGCTTAGGGGATGGGCCTTTAGTTTCAGTCTTTATTCTTAAAAAATTGGATATGACAGACTATATTTTGCTCAGCATTTCAGTGTACACATCCAATATGAAATACCAGAGATGATAGATATTATAAATAAAAAACATGAATAGAAAAGGAGTCCACTCAAGCTGTGCTCACTCTTTCACCTGACTGCTCATTAATCCTGTTCTGGGGCTCATTCCATCATGGTAAAAGTATTTTGAAAGTCACACGTAAGAATACTTCAGTCAAATGTCACCATATAAAATTGTAAGACTTCACCGTTTGTCAAATAAAGGAATAATATAAGGGAATATTCAGAGGGAAGAACACTTATACATTCATCAAACAGCCTGCAAATCTTGGTCAGTCACAAAAGGGCACTGAAAACACTCCCCACCAAAAACAAAGAAGATCAAAATGCATACTTAATATTATAGCAGTTCAGATTTTCATCCTTCCTGATAAAATAAGTGTTAGTATTTGTTCTCAATTTAATATGGAATCTTCAATTCTTCATTCAACAGGGATCTTAATTTCATAACTCATAGGTAGCATTCATTTCTTAAACCCAAAGATAGAAATTCTTTCTCTTCCAAACGCCCATCTTTTAGAACTAAAATAAAATATTAAAAAAGAACTATATTCTAAATTCTGTATTTATTCACAGTGCATGAAAGCTATACTAACATGATTAACTTAAATGGCTTCCTCAGATTATAAGTAAATCTCATCACAACAAAAATAGTCTATATGTCAAATCCAAAGCATGCTAGCACTTGTAAGATGTGTTGCTTTTCCCACTCCCCACCCTTCCAATTTAAAAAAATATGGCTATACTCCTGTTAAATAGAGAATTCTTTCCTCCAACTCTATATTGTTCAAAAGGAATCTTTCCTTTTTTTTTTTAATTTTATTTTTTTTATTGGTTATTCAAAACATTACAAAGATTGCAGAATCACATCGGTTACACATCCACATTTTTACATAATACCATAATAGTAACTGTTGTATTCTGCTACCTTTCCTATCCTCTACTATCCCCCCTCCCCTCCCCTCCCATCTTCTCTCTCTACCCCATCTACTGTAATTCATTTCTCTCCTTATTTTTTTCCCATTCCCCTCACAAACTCTTATATGTAATTTTGTATAACAATGAGGGTCTCCTTCCATTTCCAAGCAATTTCCCTTTTCTCTCTCTTTCCCTCCCACTTCATGACTCTGCTTAATGTTAATCTTTTCCTCCTGCTCTTCCTCCCTGCTCTGTTCTTGGTTGCTCTCATTATATCAAAGAAGACATTTGGCATTTGTTTTTTAGGGATTGGCTAGCTTCACTTAGCATAATCTGCTCTAGTGCCATCCATTTCCCTGCAAATTCCATGATTTTGTCATTTCTTAGTGCTGCGTAGTACTCCATTGTGTATAAATGCCACATTTTTTTTATCCATTCATCTATTGAGGGGCATCGGGGTTGGTTCCACAGTCTAGCTATTGTGAATTGTGCTGCTATGAACATCGATGTGGCAGTATCCCTGTAGTACGCTCTTTTGAGGTCTTCAGGGAATAGTCCGAGAAGGGCAATAGCTGGGTCAAATGGTGGTTCCATTCCCAGCTTTCCCAGGAATCTCCATACTGCTTTCCATATTGGCCTCACCATTTTGCAGTCCCACCAGCAATGTATAAGAGTACCCTTTTCCTCACATCCTCGCCAGCACTTGTTATTGTTCGACTTCATAATGGCTGCCAATCTTACTGGAGTGAGATGATATCTTAGGGTGGTTTTGATTTGCATTTCTCTGACTGCTAGAGATGGTGAGCATTTTTTCATGTACTTGTTGATTGATTGTATGTCCTCCTCTGAGAAGTGTCTGTTCAGGTCTTTGGCCCATTTGTTGATTGGGTTATTTGTTTTCTTATTGTTTAATTTTTTGAGTTCTTTGTATACTCTGGATATTAGGGCTCTATCTGAAGTGTGAGGAGTAAAAATTTGTTCCCATGATGTAGGCTCCCTATTTACCTCTCTTATTGTTTCTCTTGCTGAGAAAAAACTTTTTAGTTTAAGTAAGTCCCATTTGTTGATTCTTGTTTTTAACTCTTGTGCTATGGGTGTCCTATTAAGGAATTTGGAGCCCGACCCCACAATATGTAGATCGGAGCCAACCTTTTCATCTATCAGACGCATAGTCTCTGATTTGATATCAAGGTCCTTGATCCATTTTGAGTTAACTTTTGTGTATGGCGAGAGGAGGGGATTCAGTTTCATTTTATTGCATATGGATTTCCAGTTTTCCCAGCACCATTTGTTGAAGATGCTATCCTTCCTCCATTGCATGCTTTTAGCCCCTTTATCGAATATAAGATAGTTGTAATTTTGTGGATTGGTTTCTGTGTCCTCTATTCTATACCATTGGTCCACCCGCCTGTTTTGGTACCAGTATCATGCTGTTTTTGTTACTATTGCTTTGTAGTACAGTTTGAAATCTGGTATTGCTACACCTCCTGATTCACACTTCCTGCTTAGAATTGCTTTTGCTATTCTGGGTCTTTTATTTTTCCATATGAATTTCATGATTGCTTTATCTATTTCTACAAGAAATGCCGTTGGGATTTTGATTGGCATTGCATTGAACCTATAGAGAACTTTTGGTAATATTGCCATTTTGATGATGTTAGTTCTGCCTATCCATGAACAGGGTATATTTTTCCATCTTCTGAGATCTTCTTCTATTTCTCTCTTTAGGGTTCTGTAGTTTTCATTGTATAAATCTTTCACCTCTTTTGTTAGGTTGATTCCCAAGTATTTTATTTTTTTTGAGGATATTGTGAATGGGGTAGATGTCCTCATTTCCAGTTCAGAAGATTTGTCGCTGATATACAGGAATGCCTTTGATTTATGCGTGTTGATTTTATATCCAGCCACTTTGCTGAATTCATTTATTAGCTCTAGTAGTTTCTTTGTAGACCCTTTTGTGTCTTCTAGGTATAGGATCATATCATCCGCAAATAGTGATAATTTAATTTCTTCTTTTCCTATTTTTATGCCTTTAATTTCTTTCGTCTGTCTAATTGCTCTGGCCCAAAAGGAATCTTTCTAGTTTATGGCACTTATCTGTATACTAAAGCATGTGTGATTTCCAGCAACAATGTCTCTCCCTTAACATCTCATAAGCCACGATGATCCCCTAAAAGCAATAGGCTGTCATTCACCAATGTCCTTCAGTTGTATACAATAAGAAACCAGCCCCTTAAGCAACTGGACCAGCACTGTTCCACTTTCCTCACACACAATAAAGCCCTGCATCGTGAACTAGGCAATTGGAGTCAAAATTGCAGACCACAAAAACAGACATAGCTCTAGTCTTCCAAGGACACAAGGATATTCTACTCATTTGTAAGGTAGAATTTTCTACTATTCCTAATATTTTATAAATATATACACAACTGCTCAGATCTAACAAATTTTGGATTTGTTAAAAAAAATACTTCTGTATATTTCTATTTTTCTCAAAATTGAGATTTCAATGAAGTGTAGCCTCAATTTTCTACTAACCCATTCAACATAAATGAGTAGTCCGTCCTCACTCAATAAAAGAAATCCCTTGGGATCCAAGATGGCTGTCCAGAGGGAGGCAGCATTCCGTGCTGCTCCATGAGCTGGGATGAAAGCAGTGAGCATACTGCTTTTCTGCAAGCCACACTCCTGCTCCCACACAGGAATCACAGCCACCCTGCCCATTGAGGGCTCCAGGCCTCAGCTTCAGAGTAGGTCTCCCAACTACTCACCCAGGCAGGACTACCGGTACTGGAGTGGGACCATCAGCACCCACACAGAGCTCTCGGCCATCCACCCAAGCAGAAATCACTGATGCTGCTCCCACTCAGGACACCCGGCAGTTTCCCACACGCAGGAACTCCAGCCGCCACTCCCCTGTGGACCCCCATCTACCAACGTGGGGTTCCCCAGTCATCACCATCTTGGGACTCTGCAGCAACAAGGATATTCCCCTATGTGCTATAACCTGCCTGAAAACTTCACACAGGCTCTGAAGTCAGTAACAGCCACACACTGCACACCACAGAGCTCCTCTCTGAATTCACTGTCCAACACCATCGCCTAGCTCCCCCACCTAACCCAACACTGCAATGCTGAAAGCAGAAATCTTTATCACCATCTTCAATAGGGGTCAAATTCCAGTTGGCCAGGTACCCAGTTTCTAACTCCCCCCTCTCCCCAGCAGCCACTAACCAGGCACAGTGACAACCTGGTTACCTTCACCATCCTAAGGGCAGAGATACCAGCTAACAATAGATAACCCTACCTAATGGATAAAAAGGAAAGATACTGATCTTCAACCAAAACAATCCTGTTTCTTCCTTCAAGATTTTTTTTCATCTCCCTCTCTATTCTCCCGCCCTCACATCCTCAACATATGTGAAACCAAGTACTTTGCATAAATTAGGATTTTAAGGACTGGTACATCTGAAGTTATGTTGTACATTCTTTTTTCTTTTATTTTTTCCCACCAATTTCTACTATTTTAACATTGTTTATTTTTCTCAATATATATGTGTGTTTGTTTATGTTCTCTACTGTCTTCCCACTTACTGGTCTATCCAAAATTACTTCCTCTCCATTTGCCTGCTACTAATCTTCCTCTTTAGATTTGTCTTTCACACTTCTTATGATATAACAACTCTATATCCTCACCTCCTACCTCCTTAGCATATCATGCTACTCCTGAGCCCTGGTTCTTTGTCCACCATCAGAAACTGTAAACTCTTTTACAAACCTACTGAGTATATTGTAGATAATAATTGAATTCACCATTTCTGTACATTGTAACCAAACTGTAAACCAAATTCAGGAAGCTTACAGGATGCTGAAGTTACAAAATCACAACAGATCCACTAAGGCACATTATAATGAAAATGCCTAACTTACCGAATAAGGAAAGAATATTAAAAGCCATAAGAGAAAGGAATCAGATTACATATAGGAGGAAACCAATTAGATTATTTGCAGAGTTTTCAACCCAGACCCTGAAAGCTAGAAGATCCTGGAATAACATATATCAAACTCTGAAAGAAGATGGATGCTGGGTTAGGGCTATATCTCAGTGGCAAAGAGCTTGCCTAGCATGTGTGAGGCACTGGGTTTGATCCTTAGCACTACATAAAAATAAATAAAATAAAGGCAATTCTGTTCAACTACAACTACAAAAAAAAAAAAAAAAAAAAGAAAAAAGAAAATAAATGCCAACCAAGAATCTTATATCCAGCAAAATTAAGCTTTAGATTTGATGATGAAATAAAAACCTTTCAGGATAAAAAATAGTTAAAAGAATTTACAATTCGGAAACCTGTACTATAGAACATCCTCTGCAAAATATTCCATGAAGAGGAACTGAAAGACAACAATGAAAAACAGCAAAGGGAAAACTAATCAAAGGAGAAACCAAGTCAAGTTAAATACCAAAAATAAACAAAAATGGCTGGGAATACAAATCATGTCTCAATAATAACCCTGAATGTTAATGGCCTAAACTCACCAATCAAAAGACATAGACTGCAAGATTAAATTAAAGAAAAAAAGACCCAACAATATGCTGCCTCCAAGAGACTCATCTCATAAGAAAACATCCACATGTCATACTGCTTAAGGGAACCATTCATCAACAAGACATAACAATAAGTTTTTATGCCCCAAACAATGGAGTGTATACGTTCATCAAACAAACTCTTCTCAAGTTCAAGAGTCAAATAGACCACAACACAATAATTCTGGGTAATTTTAACATACCTCTTTCACCACTGGATAGATTGTCCAAACAAAAGCTGAACAAAGAAACTACAGAACTCAATGATATAATCAATAACTTAGACTTAACTGACATATATAGAATATTTAATCCTTCAAGAACCAATACACTTTCTTCTCAGCAGCACATGGATCCTTCTCTAAAACAGACCACACTTAGACATTGCTGGTGGGACTGCAAAATGGTGCTAACAATATGGAAGGCAGCATGGAGATTCCTTGGAAAACTGGGAATGGAACCACCTTTTGACTCAGCTATCCCATTCCTTGGTCTATACCCAAAGGACTTAAAAAACAGCATACTCAGGGACACATCCATATCAATGTTTATTGTAGCACAATTCATAATAGCTAAACTGTGGAACCAACCTAGATGCCCTTTAGTAGATGAGTGGATAAAGAAACTGTGGTATATATATACAGTGGAATATTACTCAGCAATAAAAGAAAATAAAATCATGGCATTTGCAGGTTAATGGATAGAGTTGGAGGATATAATGCTAAGTGAAATTAGGCAATCCCCCCAAAAACAAATGCCAAATGTTTTCTCTGATATAAGGAGGCTGATTCATAGCCGGGTTTGGAGGGGGAGCATGAGACGATGAGACAAACTCTAGATAGGGCAAAGGAGAAGGAGGGGAAGGGAGGGGGTAAGGGGGTAAAAAAGATGGTGGAATGAAATGGTCATCATTACCCTAAGTACATGTATGAAGACACAAATGGTGTGAATATAGTTTGTATACAACCAGAAATATGAAAAATTGTGCTCTATATGTATAATACAAATTGTAATATATTTTTTCTGTCTATATAATAAATTACAATAAAAATTTTTTTAAATCCCTTATATGAGATTTTACCTGTGATCACTTACATGCAAAGGGTGGCATAGGCACATGGGACAAGGTCAAAAAAAATGGCAGGTGGGAGACCTAAGTGACAGTCTTAGCTCTTAGGGTACAAGTCACAAAATCTTGCTGTACTTTCTTTTTACCTCATAGCATATTGAGGGTGTGGATCACATGTGGTGAAAGGAGATTTGCATCTCTAAAATTCTACGGCTTTACTAAAATTTTAATGCATGCAAATCACTTGCCAGATGTTCTGAATAAATAAGAATGAACATCTACTACAGGGCCCAAGCACTCAAGGAGTTTATTGGTATTCAAATAAGGTTCCTATTTTTATTTTTGAGAGAGAGAGAGAGAGAGAGAGAGAGAGAGAGAGAGAGAGAATTTTTTTAATATTTATTTTTTAGTTTTTGGTCAACACAACATCTTTATTTTATTTTTATGTGGTGCTGAGGATCGAACCCAGCGCCCCTCGCATGCCAGGCGAGCGCGCTACCACTTGAGCCACATCCCCAGCCCCAAGTTTCCTAATTTTTAGAAGACACAAAATCCTTGATGAAGACAATTTCATTAAATATGTTCAATTCTAAAAGTACACCGAAATTCTGACTTGACCAATTTTATAGCCTTTTAAAAAGCTGTTTTAATTCTGGGGGAGGTGTTAAGACTTTTGAATGCAGGACAGTTTAGGGCTAGCAGCATTGGTATTTGGAGTCCACTGGACCTGGATTTGGACCCTGCAGTTTTCAGTGACTACAGTGTTACTGTGGACAAGAGATGGCTTCTCTCTGAGCCATCTTCATTATTTTTCTCATGTGCAAAATTGGGGTAACAACGCCTATTTTCTTGAGCTTCTGTGTAACTAGATGAGCATGTTTGCGACTTGTACAACACACAAAGACATGGGTAGCAAGGGTTCAGTACAAGGACTGCCCAATCCCTTGAATGACTAGGTACTGTCATAAGTGCTAAAAGCAAAGAAAAACTCCCCGTGAGAATCTGCTTCTAAAACAAGGGCTCACACCAATCCTTCCTCTGACCCTAATTCTATCAAAGATAACTGGGAAGGAGATTGTTAGTTTTAGATGGAAGCATCCTAGTTAAAGTTTGGCAAGGAATTAATGAATCAAATTAGTAGAAAACAATACTCTTCCCTTGTCATCTGTTTAAGGAGCCACTCATCAGCTTTGGGCATGCCTGTGCTTTCCTACCTCGGTATTCTTTTTCATCCTTCTTCTTCTCCCTCAGTCATAATCATTCAAATGAAAATTCAAATGGAACTCCTCATTGCATACCTTCTGGAACCCAGATAAGATTCTTCCCACCAGGCCCTGGATGTCCATCCTTCACTCACCTCTCATTGTGTCATGGTTATCTCTGGAAAGATCTTATCTTTCCTGCATCTTAGAGACAGGTTCTTTGATTCTACTTTATAACTACAAATACCTAACATTGTCCCTTTCACATATTAGTTATGCAAAAAGTTATTAGTTATGCTTGCTTAATTAATAATCAGTCTATATTCTGGTAAAATAGCTAAAAACATTAGAAAACAATGGTTGATGTTGTGATTTTAGGTGTAAAAATTTAAGTTGGGATGTTTTTACAAGGCAGAGGCAGAAAGGAACCCTGCTGTGTTACATGTTCTCCAGAATGGGGGCTGGGTTACAGTCCCTCTGCCAAACCCATCCTCATAAACTCACAAGAACAGGAATGAGGAAGGAAACAGTTCCTATTTTATTCTCTTTCCATAAACATGAACTGAAATTTAAAAGCAGCAGCCTACCACAGAAGCTTTTTTATACAGCAAGCTTAACATCACAGACAGAAGCAAGGCAGCTGAGTGTGGGTATTGTGTACACAGTAAATCAGGCACAAAAAGGGGCAACGCAGCAGGCCACCACGAGGGCAAGATGCACACTTAGCCCCCGTGTATATGCTCCTCCATTTCTCCCCATCTCAGTCCTCCGCAGCTGGTACCAAGTGTGTCATGGAAGTAACAGGCCATTTTCAATCTAAATCTTGTTATAGATTAATAAGCAAACATTTTCTTGCTTATTATGCAATTTATCATGATGAAAATTACATTGGACTCCTCAAGGCTACATGCTGATACATTCATTTATTCAGAGCTGCGTATAGAAAGTCATACTAATCTTCATGACAGGAAGGATGTAATAGCAAGATTTAAATTACCACTGAAAGCTACAGCATTTGTGTCTGTAGGCACATACATGCAGATGGAATGTAAGTGTATCTTTATTTTAATGGTATAGCTTAATTTAAAATTATTTGAAAATGAAATAAAATTGTAAATACTAAAATTAAGAGAAAAACCTCTCACTGCTCCTCTTCCAGGTAACAAAATAATAAACATACTGTTGAAACTGTGTTTAGCTCAGATTTGAAAATAAGCTATGCAAGGGCCAAGGGAAATTCTAGACAATCAGAACATGCCAAAGGCTTCTCAGGATAAACTGGGAGAGTGGTGGTAGCTGGGGCCCGTACTGTGGTCTCCCTAGAGGGTATGTGTAGCAATGATGCCAGACAGAGACCAAAGGTTGTAGATGTGTTCCAGAGCTTTGCACAAAGGTCAGATACCTTGTGCTATTAGCATAAACTTATGGGTTCACATTCCCTTCCATTCTCTAAAGTCTACTGCATCATCTAGACTCCTATATCCAGAAACTACATTGTCAACCATGCTTCCAAATTGCTCATTCCAGAAATGGGTTCAACAGCTACTGAGCTATTGAACACTGGGTTCATATCACAACCTCACTACTTATACTATCACCATACCATAGCAACCATTTAATTTCTCAAGATGTGCTAACTACTCTCTTATGCATTTGTAAATATAAACTCATCTAGAATCAACGTTACAAAACAGGTACTTTAACTAGCTCTATCTAAAGTGAAAATTAAGAAGCAAGGCAGTATGATAGAAGGTAAAGAGGGAAGGCAGCTGCTTAGGTTTGAAATGAATATTTTCCTCCTACCACTCAATCTTGGAACACTGGGCAGGGAATGCCCCCTCTCAGAGTGGCTAGCCTTCAGTTGCTTATCTGGTCTCCACTCTCTGAGCTTAAAGCAGTCAGCAGAAAAACTATAGGTCCAAAGCATGCTGGAACCTAAGAGAACTGTGGGGCAGGGAATGGTAACCATGAAGAAAAGAGCAGATTACTCTAATTTTTTAAAAAGATTAATGATGACAATAATAAAATGTCATTCACTGAGAAAATCAAAGAGGTAGTAACATTTTCATGAAGGAAGGCACCATGGGGCAGTTCAAGAATTCCTACACTTTATACCCACTAGGTAACTAACTACACTTTAAAGAAAAATATGTGTTGGTGAGGATGAGGAGAAAATGGAACTCTTGTACAATGCTGGTGGGAATGGCAATGTTGTAACTACTGTGAAAAATGGGTTGTTGGCTGCTCAAACAGTTAAACATGGAATTACCATATAGCCCAGTATTATGGTTCGGATCTGGAACGTCCCAAAAAGCTCACATGTTGAAAACATGATCCCCATCGCAGCAAGGTTCGGAAGCAGGACTTTTAGGAAACATTTAGATCATGAGGACAGTAACCTCATCAGTGGATTAGTCCACTGATGGCTGAATGGATTACTGGATTACTAGTTGGAGGAACTAGATCACTGGGGGCACGCCCTAGAAAGGTTTATCTCCCTGCATCTTCTGCTTCCTGGCTGCCACCAGCAGAGCAACTTTCCTCTGTTTCTCCTGTATGCCATAATGTTTCTGCCTTGGAACTGGCTGCGATGGACTGACACCTCTGAAAACACAAGCCAAAATAAAACATTTCCTCCTCTAAGTTGTTTTTACCAGGCGTTTCAGTCACAGCAACGAGAAGCTGACTAACACACACAGTAATTCCACTCTGACAAATGAAAACAGGTGTTCAGAGGAATTCTTGGATGTAAATGTTCACAAAAACTCTATTCACAGTAGCCAAAAGGTAAAAATAAGCCACATGTCCATGAACAGACAAACATTAGGTGGTATACCCACAGATGGAATGTTGTTCACGTATGAAAAGAAATGAGGTAGTGATACTAGCTACAACATGGATGGACTCTGTAAACACTATGCTAGTGAAAGAAGTCAGTCACAAAAGACCATAGGTTGCATTTATGTGAAATAACTAGAATAGACTAATTTATAGAAAGCAGGTTAGTGATTACCAGGGCCTGGTAGGAGGCGGAATGGGAAAAGATTGCTTAATGAGCATGGGTGTCTATTTGGGGTGACAACTAATGGGGAACAGTCTAGACCATGGTTATGTAATTGATGGTAAATTTCAAGTTGTGTATAATACACATACACACACAACCAAAACCCAACAAAAACAAAAGAAAGAGGGAGGGGGAAAAAAAAAACAACTCTCCCAGGCATCAGGAGGCTGAGTTCTCCAGTCCACACTAATCTCCCTCTATCTTTACCAGCACCTGCACCTTCACCCCATCGCTCCTAGAACACCAGCTGCGTTCCCACTCATGTTGGCAACTTGCTGCACTCATTTCTCCCTTTCACTATGTGATCATTGTTTCCCTGGATCACTGCAACCTCTTTATGACTAATCTTTTACTGTGTGCAAACGATAAAGCTGATTTTAAAGTTAACACAAGTGTGGAGGACTAATTCTTCAAACTGTTTGGCTATATCTGAGTAATGCATTTCAGATCTTATAAACAATGTGTTTATGCTGTTGTTAGCTCGGAATGTCTCTAGGTAAAATAAACAAAGTTTAATCAGTCACTGACTCAGGGCTGAATCTCAGTTGTATTAAAATTACAGAAACGTGCTTCTTTTTCTTTACCAATACCCAAAATTGCTTATATTCAGATAATGTCTATGAAACACATATAATTTATGAAGGATAATTAATGACCTCCACAAAAAATCCCCCCAAATAACAACAAATTAAATTCACTGGAATTCAGCACATACTTGGCAAGTTGTTTCTCTGCATCAGCACAGAGTTCCAGAAGCCCCATCAGAACAGCAGATACATCCATGTAAGGCTCCCACACTGTGAATCCTCGCCCAATCAGGTCAATGGCTGTTCGACGGATAGTGCTGTGTGGAGGAAGTTTGGGGCTCGGTGGCTGAAGCAGAAGAAATGTCAGAGCCTTACCTAAAATCACAAAATAAAATGCAGTGCTGTAAAGTAATTACACTTTTGGGATGTTTTCTTTGAAGCATACTTTCAAAATATAAACCATTTTTTTTTTTACCAAAACAGTTGTAAACAATAAAATTATAAAAGATTTTGAGCTTAGAGCTTGTTCATTCATATACTATCAAGAGAAAAATTAAGACTACAATATTTTATACAAAATATTAAAGTATTTAATGACATAATAATTATATGTAAATATGCACATATAACTTCTAAATATTGTGAGTGATCTTAAATTCCAAACAGTGTTTCTTCCTACTCAGCATTCTACAAAATGGAGATGGTTTCAAATAAGATAATATGATGTTTCTTAACTTCCTGTTGTATCTACTGCAGTTCATTTGTAAACTGCTTCCCATGGATAACACCTCTCCTCTCATTATAGGCAATGAGGGGACAGGGACGGAGAAGGTAGGGCATGAAGCTCAAAATGCTTCCCTCCCCGGAAAGTGTTCCTCCACTTTCTCTTGCTGAGTACCAATACATGACGATGATATTAGCAAAGGGTAAGTTCTTCATATAAGTTTACTAGATAAATTTTAAAACAGCACAATCGCAAAACTGTTCTAAATCTGATGAAATGACCTACATTTGGGGGAGAGGTACCAGGGATTAAACCCAGGGGTGCTTAACCACTGAGCCACATCCTTAGCCCCCCTTCTTTTTTTCATTTTATTTAGAGACAGGGTCTCACTGAGTTGCTTAGGGCATCTCTGAATTGCTGAAGCTAACTTTGAACTCATGATTCTCCTGCCTCAGCCTCCCAGGCCACTGGGATACAGGCATGCGTCACTGCACCCAGTCCTAGATTTTAATTGTATATTTTATGTTGAAGATTAGGCTGACAGTTGATATTCAAAAAAGAAAAAAAAAACACTAGGAATTATGAAAAACAAACTGTAATTTAGAAGCGCTCTTTTTGTTTGTATTTTGAGGGAAAGAGAGAAAACTTCATAAATCAGGGAACAATATAGCATAGTGAAGAAGGGGAGCAGGGGCTTCCAACTGAAGATGGAGATAGCCAGGTACATGAATGGAGGATCCCTGTAGGGCCTGGCTTAGGAGGCTACTCACAGAGCCACAGTTTCCTTTTCTACAAAATGCTGATAACACAGGGGAGCTGTCATGAAGATTCTGAGTATGAAGTGAACTGATGGCCATGGAGTGCCCCGCACCTGGTGAGTGCTCAAAATACGGCAGGCAGCACTCATTATCAATAACACCTTGAACTTGTATGTCTTCCAAAATAAGAACATGGCATATAAACTTTAATTTGCCAAACAAATAATAGCATTTAATAACATTTACCTTAGAGTCAACAGGTAAGTGAGAAGGGTGAAGTAGAGATGAAGGGAAGGGAAGGGTACTGTAAGGCCAAGAATCTACAGAGACATTGTGTCAATTGGAGGTTTTGAATTTCTTCTCATAGAACCCTTGAAGAATATACTGAAGCCATCAGCCATTTTCCCAGGAAACTACATACATAAATACACATCCACCAAATTCTGCAAAAAATTTCAAGGAGGCCACGACCTTGGGTTAAAAACTCGGGTACATATAAAATGTCTCTTTAGGAAATATCCCCAAATTCATACTTCATATGTGTCTCTATAAATTCTATGCTCATTTTTAACCACGTTAATGTCATATGAAAGTCTCCTGTTTTGCTTTTGGATAAAAAGAATTAATGAACACCTTTTTAAAAAAATGACCACTGTTCTCACTTTTCTGCCTGCTCTTGTATGCGCCTCACCTTTTGATATTTTAAAACATGAGCATTTCTGTGCATTTCCCTTTTCCTCAGTAAGCCTGTCACCTCCATAAGACTAGGACCTGTATTTCACGTAACTCGGTATCTCTAAACCCCAAAACGCTGTGTTTTGCATTCACTGTGGGCCTAAAACAGAAAACAGATCTGCCTGTCCTACAATGTACATTCCTAATGTGGCTCCCAGCTCCAGTGCCAGAATATTACAAAATGTCAAGAAATGTACCACTTTCCTGTTTATTTCTAGGAAGTTGTAAGAGCTACAGAGAAACCCCGAGTGCTGTTCTCTGCAGACATCCTGAAGCACCAGCAGCAATGGCTTCCAATCTAAGCACTAGGGCTCCCTGGAGGAGTATTCTTAGTAAGTAATATGGCAAAGGGGAAGGAAGGTTTCCTGAGTACAATGTTTTATAGCCTTTCAATCATCATTTTCCTTCACTGCACTCTACCATCTCAGTATTCATTACAGGTAGGAACATTCTGGCAATGCTAGGGACCTTGCTGGCTTCTAAGGGCCTCTGTGATAGGAACTCTGGAGGCAGCTTCCTCACCACTCTGACATTTTTTTCCCTGAGAGCCAAAATAAACAGTAAGTGGCTGAATTCTTGGTATTTTTCATCACTGTTCTAAGGAATAGGAAGGACGGCCTAGGAGATGTGATCACTGGCCCTCCAATGAAATGACAGAAAACAGGAATTCAGCAAGTGTCCTCCAGAAGACCCCTGGCCCTGCAGTGGCCCACCAGGTTGCCTTGCTGCTCCCCTATACAGTCTGACCCACGACGGGTGGTGAGGATCCCAGCACAGCAGGAAATACAGGGTCTCTGGAGCGCTGCTGCCCTTCCTTAAATCATTTTCTATTCCTCTCAATGATCTCATAAGCAAAATTCTCCTACAGCATCTCTCCTTCCAAAGTTCAAATTATAGTCTCCAGATAACATAAAGCAAAGATCCCGACCACTTTGGCAGGGCAGTTTTTACAGCTCTTATAGAACATGTGGAGGGCATTAAAGGAGAAGAGAGAAAAATGGTCAACTTCATACACATTTTGCATCTAAAAAAGTATGCCTTTTTCTAACAAGCTCTTTTAGAATTATGAAAACATACAAGTGATAAAATCCCACATTTGTCTCTGATATCTTACTGTTATATAAATTAAGAAGTTACAAAGGATTTTTGAGTTAGACCCTTTGCTTTGTTAGCCATATTAATTCGCAGCATGCTTATGACTATGGCTGCAGCAATAACAACGATATTCTGAAGAAACAACTGAGAATGCCTGATTTCACACTTCATCAGATATTCTTTCTGCTGATGCTATGGAACTACTCCTTAAAATATTGTTGTATGAAAACAAGAAGGGATAGATATTCTTTTCTCACCTTACTTTGTACTCTCTCATTTAGGGTTTTCTAGCTTATAATTGCATCTCTGCAAATACAGATCAAGATCAAAGTGATGTAAAATAAAGATAATGATAGTACCCTATCCTAATACATAGTATCCTATCTCTTGATAGAAAAAGTCTCATGACAGAATCTTATGATTTAAAAAATTTAAATTTTTTTAAACCTTTGCCACCCAGTAAAGGTTTTTTTTTTTTTTTTTTTTTTTGTGTGTGTGTGTGTGTGTGTGCACACGCATGTGTGATTTGTATTGGGGATTAAACTCATGTCTTCACTCTTGCTAAGCACATGCTCTATCACTGAGAATCACCTGATTCCCAGAAGTTGTCTATGTTAAATTGTATAAGATGGATTCTAATTTTGTGCAAAAGTACATATTTACTTATTTTATGTAAATTCTCCACTGTTCCATAGCATCTCCTTGAATAATAAGCAAGGTAGAGAATGATGTTACCATCTACCATCATGATTAAGCTCTTCCTAAAAGGATCTCCAATGACAGCATCAAAACATTCAAGTGACTGGCCTGACATTCATTCAAGACTTTCCACAATTTAGTCCCAACCCATCCATCTATCACCTAATAGTTATTTATTGGATATTATCATACTATACTAAGTGCTTGAGAAACTTAAAGGAATAAGACTAAGTTTCTTTCCTTAAAGAAATTAATTCTCATTCAAGAGATAGGTGAGTTAACAGTTTGAATATATTATGAACAATCTTATAATGTTTATAAGCATAAATTATTAACACAGACCTGAACAGAAGCATTTAACTCCATCTTTAGGGGTACAAAAAAGGCTTCTAGGAGAGGTGACCTCCATGCCCAAACTTGAAGAACTATCAGGAATTAGCCAAATACAGGGGAGATCAGAACAGAAATATTCTAGGCAGAGGGAATAGCATGTGGAAAAATAGGAAATGGGAGAGAATGTGGCAAGATCAAAAGACTACACATAGTTCAACATGGCTGAAAACTGCATATGGGGATTGGAAGTAAACGGTAAGCGGGATTAAGTACAGCAGTAGATATAAGGCAAAAAGTTCTTAGAGCCATGCTAAGGAGTTTGTTTATTGTAGCAATAACAGGAAACCATTGGAAAATGTTAAGCAAAGAGATGATTTTCATCATAGAACAACACTTAAGTTGTTGTGATTGGAACGACCTAGCTCCTTTTCAATTCTGATCTCATCCATGGCCAAATGAGATTATTAATTAATTACTAACAGAATTTCTGAATTAAAAGGACTGTAGAAAGATCTGGTGTGTTTCTATGTTTTAGAAGAGACAGCTGAGAACCACAGGATGCAAATGGTTAGCTATAGCCCAAATAAGGAGTCCAGCTTCTGTGGCCCAGACCATGTGTAATGACCAGAATGCATCTCTGAATGCTCATGCATCATGGAGTCATGCTGAATTCATGGTACTCACTCAACCACAGATTCGGAACTGCATCCTCTACAACCTATCTCACATCTGTCTGTTCCTCCTTCTGAATTAATTTTTGCTTCAGTTACCAGTATCTCCCCAAAACAGATTAAATCAATTATAGATTTTTATCTTTTCTCACACAAAGAGGTTTTTTTCATTGGTTCAACAGCTAAAGACAATCATACCAGGGCCCCTTTATTGTCTTGGTTCTAACTTAGTTGCATTATGGGCACAAAATGACTAATTCTTCATCCAGCCCAGTACCATTTCATAGGCAGGAAGAAGAAGAATGGTGAAGGAATAAAAGACATGTAATAGTTAAGTATTTTTTGCTTTGAAGTCTGATTACTCTTCATGGGTCATAATTATAGAATATTTCCTTAGTTTCAAGGAAAGAGTTCATTAGTAGTTCATTATAGTTCATTAGTGAATATATTTTTTGTCATTTTTAACAAAACAGAGATTTTGTTCATGTGGAAGGGCAGAATCATGTATAAGTGCTGGCAGTTTCTGAATTTCTGCCACATCTTCTCTGTTTATATTAGAATAAAACCTCTGCTTTTTGCTTTGCTCTCTCTCTCTCTCTCTCTCTCTGTGTATATATGTGTGTTTGTTTGTTTGTTTGTTTGCTAGGGGTTGAACCCAGGGCCTTGCACATGCTAAATGCTACAATCCTAGCCCCATCACTTTAAGATAGCAACTAAAGTCCAAACTTTAAACAAACAATAATATACTATCTTTGATATTTATTCTATTGTTTAATGCTAATTTTATTTATTTACCTTTTCACTCTGTTAAATAGTTAAGTTCCCTGGGAAAGTGAAACTTTAAAAACATGCTTTTCTGTTTAGCCTAAGATTTAATACACAGCTCTATATTCCCTAAGTTTTGGCAAATACTGAAAATTCCTTTATATTGTATGTGCCTAGCACAGTGAGAAAAATTATCCACAGATTAGAAATTCCCAAGAGTCTCCTAAAACCCGTTCTGGCCTATGGCAAAGTTTCCATGGTTCCATGCAGACATGGGAAAGATGCAAACAATGTGGAAAATATTTTTCATAAAAGTGTATTTATTCAATTTAAAGGAGTGCTTATTCTGAGATTATAGTCTTTCTTAATCCTTTTTTTGGTGAGCTTATGTTATTAATCTTTTGGTGAATAAAAGCGTTTTTGAATAAATTATGTACATGATATTTTCTAATGTTCGTATCAAGCAAAATAAAAAGAGAAATACTACTAAATACCCTCAAATTTTATTTTTGGAAATTTTACTGGTCCATAATATCCACCTATGAATCACTGCTCTTCATAATAAATTTACTTTTCTGGGGGGAAAAAAAGTATCTTATCTCATTCTAAGAGTCATAGCTAGTAAGTCCTATTACTTACTGGTTGGTCACTGGATCTTGACTTCAAATGCCAAGGGGCTCCTAATTCAACTTATTAAAGGGTGTGTTTCAGCATTATTCAGGTCAATCTGGGGCCATATTCAAGGCTAAGTTATCAACTTATTGTCCTTCCTACCCATGAGATAGGTGAGCAGTACAGATACTGTGGCAGCGTCATAGTGAGCTACTACCTCGGTCTAGCCAAATGCAAAATAGATCTATGATCTATTCTCATAGAATAGAGAAAAACCAAAACAAAACAAAGTCCTTTAAAAAGCAGAAGCACTAAAACACAGCATTGGATAAATCACAATTAACTTAGACCCTCTGGCTGTTGAGAAACTAATTCTGTTGTCATGCAGTCAAGAGTAATAACAATAGCTCATATTTTATTTTATCTCAAGCATTTTATCTCACTTTTTTCATTTTTTAAAAGGGTATCGACTTTAATCTCAGTGTTTTTTTTTTTAAGTGCTACAGAGGAGCAAAGAAAATATTTACATTTTGCTCTAAAAGCAAAAAGCTAAAAATGAGAAAAGAATTGAGACAAAGATAGCAAAATGAAGCCTATATAAGTTGTGGTTAAAAAGCCGGCAGCATGACAGTATGGCTAACTTGCTGGTTTGGCAAGATGAATGTCCAATCATGAACTGACCAATAAAAAATGCCAATGCTTAAAATTTCTGTCATATCTGGCTAGCCATGATGGCTAGTCCTTTTAAAAGATCAGCTTATAAACCCTAATATAACATACACATGTGCATTTGTGCTCTAATGTTATTATTTAGGATTACTTAATGAATTTGTATTCTGGGACATTTAATTATCCTTATCACAAAGCACAGACTCAACTTATTAACATACACATGTATTGAATATCTACCATATAAGAACACTTTATTAACCATAAATAACTATAGTTATATATTTCTGCAAGCATCGTGGATCATTTTCAGTATTTTTGTTGAATAGTAAGCATGCTTTATGTTGCTATTTCACCTTTCCTCCTTGCATTCCTAGTGCAAGAACAAGGATTGAACCTGACAATAGTGCATTCGGCTCTCCACAGCATGCTGGATACACAGCAGTAGACACACACAACACAGACTTCAAACACACACACACACACACACACACACACACACACACACACACATCCACACCTGCACAGTCATCTGCCACTTACATACACTATCAGAACATCAGAACTGCCACACATCTTTGTTTTCTCACAATTAATTTCTTAGATCCTGAAACATGAACATGGCTTAGTATTTTCCCCCAGTTTCTGTTTGTGCATAATAGCACCAAATAAGAAAATAAAATTTTTAAAGTTATAAAATTGGTGACTTTTTTCTAGCTTTTCTTTTCATAATTTTTATTTCCTTAATATTATATTTTTGCCTAAGTTTTCCCACTTAAGCTTTCCTGGAAGCCTGCATAAGAATCCTGTGGTTACCCTATATGCAGATTCTAGAATCAGTTGTCATTGTTTTTTAGCAACCTGTAACCCTGACAGAAGAAGACAGCTAGCACTGGGTAACTAAAGAGGCTAGGAAGGAGGAAAACAAGGAAGAACTGCATAACAGGGGAAGGAGGCCTTGATTTCAGAGCAGCTCCTTGCCAGAGGCAAGGAAACTTGGATTTTATGGCAATCAATGCTAATGGAAAATCATCAGTCCAAAGGAGTTTTAAGAATTAGAAATTAAAACAGAAGCCAGAGTCAAACCATGTTTATCAAGGAAATTTTCTTACTGAAATTATTAAAAACCATAGTATTTCAGGGAGTTTTTCAAAGAGCACTCAGAGATCATCCATAACTATTACTGAAATACTGCTATACTGCTAGTAGAAAATATACTTACACAACCATTTTCTTGGGCTTTGGTCACTCCTATGCCAGTCAACAGGCCTAGTTATAACAATCTCATTCCTCATACTTAGAAAAAAATCATGAATGAAGAAAGGGCCCCTAACCATTCTTAGCTCTAAATAGTAGAGAAGGGCAAAAAGGTCATATTAAAAAAAATACTTTAATTAATAGCTCAATTACAAGGACATTCCTATGGGAGAACATATTATATGCACTTTAAACCAAATGAATTTATGATGATTTATGCCATTACAATGAGTGCAAAATGAATTAATAATGATTGGCCACTTATTTCAAATTGTAACCAAGTGAATGAAGCCTTTTCCCACTTGCTAATGTCCATCAAAGAACAAGGATGGCAGAGTGCCATCTAGAATTCTATTCCTTTGCTTTATACAGGTACTTGATTTGATTAAAAATAATTCCAATGTAGTGCACATTATAAAGAATATGGAATAATTAAAAAACATTTCTATAAGTAGGTGCTTTGAATCAATGCAATTATTAAAAACTTTTGAAACTTTTTACTTCCTATATAGCATAAACAATGAGTCAGCATTTCTTTTAATAAAAACATAAAGGAACTTTGTTAAATTAGGGAATTAATTTATCAAAGATATTTCAAAAACCCATTAGTCTAGTATTAGCTTAATCAAAATAGTCTTAACTCAAAGTAATTAGCTGTTTCCTGTCCTATAATCAGGAAAGTACAAAATCCAAATTCTCCTTGATTCTGAACACATTTTGTTCCTGTTCTCTTGAATTCCAAACTAAGTTGTATAACACAAGGAAATTTATTGTCATTTTTCTTTTGATATAATGCATTTTGGATGGCAGACTAAAATATGAGATAGTCTGACCTTCCTATAAATAAACAAAGGATATTGCTTATGCATACAACCTTTTTCTGCCTAAGGAAGATAAAAAGTGCTGATTGTTTCATAGTCTGGGGGTCAGCAACTAAGAAGCAGAATTATACAAGTAGATGTTTAACAGGTCAAAGAGGTGTTAAAAAATCTATAATCTACTAAACAGTGAATAATCCAAATACTTCTATACCTCTTCCCAGAAGGTGAAGGATTGGTGAATGGCATGAATAAGAGAGACAGAGGGGCGGGTGGGTGAGAAGGAGGGGAAGAGGAAGAGACAGAGGCAAACACCAGGGCTTCCATTCCAGCTGCAGCACCTGTTCGCTGAATGAATCTTTTATTCACGGAGGACTTACTGAGTAACAGCTCTGTGAATGGAATTAGAGAGGCACGTGGACACTTGTGGGAGAAGCACAAAAGGTCCTGAGGAGGGAGACTGCCTGGGACATCTACAGGACAGCAAAAAGTCCAGGCTGCCTGGCAGTGAATAAGGGGGAGAGGAGTACGACATGAGGTCACAGAAGTAGCCACCAAATGGATTGTGTGGGGCCTTC
Source organism: Callospermophilus lateralis (assembly GCF_048772815.1). NCBI lineage: Eukaryota > Metazoa > Chordata > Mammalia > Rodentia > Sciuridae > Callospermophilus > Callospermophilus lateralis. The sequence goes on from NC_135321.1 coordinate 17,764,403, forward strand.
TGAATGTGGGGTTTTATTTGAGTGCTATGAAGAACTTATGGGAGGGTCACATGAAGAGGGTGGCCCAGTCTGCTTTAGATATAGAAAGGAGCTGAGGGCTGTGTATAGACAGTGCTGGGGGCAAGAGTGAATCAGGGAGGCCTGGCTCATTCAGGGAATAATGAGGGCTCAGGCCATCAGAGTAGTGATGGAGTAGTAGAATTGTGACAATTCTGGATTAAAACAAAAACAAAAACAAAAAAACCCCAAACTTTTAAAAGGATAGAACAAGCAGGATTTCTTTAGGGATGAGATATATCATGACAGAAAGAGAAGGAGTATGATTCCAAGAATTCTGGCACCAACAACTAGATGAATGGCAGTGACATTTACTAAAATGAGTAATAGCAGAGAAAAGGAAGCTTTTTGGTTTAAGTGGAGGACAGCAATTCAGCTTAGTTCGGAATATTTCAAACTTGATGTACATACCACACACCAAAGGCTGGAAGTCAGCTAAGTTATTAGGTATGAGAGCCTGGAGATAGGTGTCGACACCAGGACAGAATTAAACATTTGGAAATTATCCATGTGCCGATGTCATTGGGGCCATGGAACTGGAGGTGCACACCTAGACAATCAATGTAGGTACAAAAGAACATTTACAGGTTGGAAAGAGAAATAGCAAGAACTGAGCACAAGTGGCTGTTGAGTCATGAGAACTGCAGGAGATGACGATATCATAGAAACCAAGTGAAATTGCAAGTTTTAGTCTAGCCAAAATTACCATATGCTACCAAGAGACTGAGATGAGGGTTCAGAATTGCTAATTGGATTTGGCACTATACAAGTCACTGGTAGGCCTATTGGAAAGGTTTCAGTAAAGAGACAGAAAAACTAGATTGAAGCCAATTCAAGAAAGAACAGTCACTAAGAAAGCAAGGAAGTTAAATGCAGTCTGTGTTTTTAGAAAAGAATGTATACAATTCTATAGATTAAATTATTTTCTTTCCTGTGACAGTGATTTCTTGTGACTGCTGATAATAATTTGATGTCCATGTAAACTTCTGTAGGTAGAAAATGATGGATGAGATAGATAGATAGGAGAATCTCTGGCTTATGTGACATGCATTTCTCACTAAAAATGGCATATCATGTCCTGTGTACAGCTTCTATAGTCTTGTGGATCTGATCACCTCCCAGAAACAAGGCATCAGAGTGAGTCTCTAGCCTCACTTCAAAGCACAGGCTGGCCTTTCTGGGGACAGAATCCCCTTAGCACTGACATGTCACTCAGATTTAATTTTGATCACTCAGATTTAATTTTGATAGGAAGACACTTGCACCCTTCCTAGACATCCCTACACCGTTAAACATATTGGGAGAGGGGCCTTGCCAAATGGATTTTAGGGCTCTGAAGATGCTGATGTACATGCCCAAAGTAATCAACTTACTACTCGGTCTAAGGCACACACTCAGCTATTTCACTATTTTATAGCATTAACAAGTTAATTATTATTAAAAAGCACATGAAACCAAAACAATGACCTTCTCCAAGAAACACCATGGATGTTAACAAAAAGTATGACCAAAAAAAAAAAAAAAAACCCTGAAAGTAAATGAAATACTTCGTTATAATTTCATAACTGCCTCTTCTTTTAAATAATCCACACAGGCTAATTAAGTAAGTAAAGCTATCATTAAAAGATAAATCTCAAAGTAATTTTATAGATAGTAGAGTGAAGATTAAAAGCACATGAAAAATTACTTGATCCCTTTTCTAATAACCACAATAAAGCATTAACTGGAATAAAGAACTGCTGGATGTTAACCCATTACAGATGTGTAGTCAAAGAGCAGCAACAGTATACCATAGTAGACGCTTACATAGTAAGTCATCTGTGATATGGTGACTAGAATAGGCACAGGAGAAGTAAATTTGAAATTGTTCTACATGCTGGGAAATGGACAACACCAACATTCTCAATTTGAGCACTTTAAAATGTTTCTTTTCTACACATTTATTTTATTGAAATTGAACAAGGGGGAAAAAAAGATGAGCAAACAAAAGTCACTCTGCTGCCCGTTTCTCAGTCTGGACATCTTTGTTTAAGCTTTGACTTGGCTTAAATGAACGAATTAATATTGACAAAAACATCAACTAAGCTAATGAGTTGTTAGTTAAGGCAATAAACATGTCACATTAGAGTCAGCGCAGTAAAGAGGTAATTAGCCCTGGAAAAGCCCTGCTGATTGGAGCTGTTGAGATCCTCTGCTCTTAACCTTTGAGTCCATTATCTAACCCAGGAGTGGTGGCTATGTTAATGGGAACTCTCCAGTAAACAGTAGCCTTCCTACAGCAAAGGGGCAAGGGTGTTTAAAAGAAAGTCATCTAGGAAGCACCACAAAAATCCCAAACAGGAATAGACACTATGTTAAACAAGATGGGGGACAAACAGATTTTCAAAGAAATATTTGGGGCTATATGTATTTTTTTAACAAAAGAATATACATCGATAAACTAATAACATAGAATATGACCCAAAAAAGGTCATTTCAATCACAAGATACTCTCTTTTCTGTAAATAAAGATGCTGTGATCCTTCCAAGATAAAGTACAAGATACAACAACATGATGACTGAGCTTTAGAAGCAACCAAGATTACAATTAAGAATTTTAATTAATAATCTGTATTTATTTAAGACAAAAAAATAAATGTGCATATACGACTATACTTCTGAAATCTGTATGTTTACATGTAATTGCCTTTCAGAGCAGCTTGCTGTATAAAATCTGTTTCTTTCTGAACCTTTTGCTAATTTTACTGATTTTCCTATAGGACAATTAAAATCAGCATTTCAAAGTCTATTGGAAATAAAAATCAGATGCTTATAGAAAAATCACAAATAGTAGGAGAAAAATCTATACAAAAGTAAACCACACATATTATATGAATAAAATTCCCATTTTCTAGTTTAGTGGATCACTCCTAAAATAAATCAAAACACTAGAGAGTACAAATTGATTTGCATAATCTTCATAGTAACTTGCACAAATTATCAAAATATACTGTTTCGACATTGCTTCTAATACCATATATGCACATCTATAAAATAGATAAAATGTTACATATGCAGATAAATAGATTGATACTATGTTATCAGAAAAAAAAATGTTTTTCCTTTGGAAACTTGCTTTTCTTTTGAGCTTTAATACAAATAAACATGTCATACATTCAACCTAACATGACACTGCCAATCATTTTGTGTTTTCATAATTTTATGTCACTTCATTTTACAAAGAAAGAAGACATTCCATCCTGATTTTGTTATTACATAAATTTGATGAGAGGAAATGGCAAGACACACAGTTCCACCACTGCAGTGTACCTAAGTGTGGTGTGTACGTAGGTGTATGTGTGTGTGTGGAGCAGGGTGTAAGAGAAGAGACAATGGGACGGTTACTACACAGTAAATCAATAAGTGCTATCTTTTTCCAGGTTGAGTAATTTCAAAAGGAACAGGAAGCAATTAGCTGCCTCATACCTTACTGGCTAGTGTATGGTTTTAATATATTTAAAATGTTTTTCCTTCAAATGTAGCTCCTTTTTATTAAATTTGCAAAATAGCTCTATATGCCTTAATTTTGATTAGATAATTATTTTATATAATCAAATTTAGATTAAAAAGTACTATAACACAGACTTCATTTCCAATAAAGAAAGAAATAGTACTGTAAGGCAAAATGAGAAATATATTTCTCTGTTAATCTGCTGTCATTGACAGTTAAGCATAACTGAAACAACATACTAGGATATTTACTTCTTACATATAGAAGATATAAAAAATGCCTATATCCTAAATTGTCTAGGAGTGATAAAGAAAAATAAAGGTTGTCAAACTATTTTAGGGCTTTACAACATGTAGGGATTTAATTTGACATAATCATATGATTTCATGTCTAGGCCAGTATCTCTTAGAACAACTGCTTCTTTTTTCTATCTCAACATACTTAGGGAATATGACAAATTACCAAATCATGTCTTACAATGCCATCATGAAGGTATCAATAAGAGAGGGGAACACATTTCTATGAGTATTATCTTAAAGTCCTCCAGTCAATTTAGATGTATCCCCCCCCACTCTACACCTTAATCCTAGCCCCCTTTCTAGTTAGACAGCAAAAATGACCCTTCTCTCTTGCTGATGGCTACAAATCTATGGATAATTGTAGAGGGCTATAAACTAAGATCTGGATTCTAATTCTAATCCTACAGTTTGATAATACTTTGATCTGGGGCACTATAAACCGAGTACTAGTTTCTTCACCTAAGAGATAAATGGGATACGAACAAGACCTTTTCTTGAATTGATAGAAGGATTAACCCATAAAGTCCCAAGTTTTCAATTCTGTGAACATAATAAATACAAATATTATTTTGAAGTTACAATAAGTGGTATATTTATTGCTCAACCTAATTTTATACTTAAGTTTAAATACTATTGAGTATTTTTACCAAATAATAAGAAAATCTAACAAAATGAAAATGGAAGGAAAGAAGGAGGGAAGAAAGGAAGTTGTCTACTCTCTGGTAGGTGGCAGGTACTATGCTGGCTGTTTACAAGTTACATTTCATTTGACTCTGAAAACATCCTGTGATGAATATAATATTAGTTTCAATTTTTTTTAAATATTTTTTTATTCATAGTTGGAAACAATACCTTTGTTTTATTTATTTATTTTTATGTGGTGCTTAGAGTCGAACCCAGTGCCTTGTACTTGCTAGGCAAGCGTTCTACCACTGAGCTACAACAACCCCAACCCTTAGTTTCAATTTTGAGGATGAGAAAAAGTGCTTCTCAGAAACCTTAACTAACTTATTCTAGATCATGCTGTTCGTATTGCTAGAATAGGAGTAACCTAACTCCTCTGTTCTGTGCATATTATGTACAATATAGACTTACAAGTCAGTCTCTGTTCTGTACCACACTTAAGGTACTATCTACAAAAGGATTTTTATGTGTAATGCTGCAAATGAAACGCATCATATTATTTCCTCCTGATAAAACTCACTTTACAATTGCTGGATTAACAATATGGTAAGTGCAGAAATATTGTAAGATGTCTGAAAAGTGAAAAGCCTATATGGGTGGCTGAAATTGTTTATTGGACTGCTCTACATACACTAACATGAAAATAAGTCAGAAAGAGGCAGGCAAATATTATAACAGCTGGTGTCCCAGCCTTCCCACTATTAACTCTGGCCTAGTTAAATTGAGGTAGCAATGCTATTTTTCTTTCTCTCGAAATCTGTAGAGGGTGTATCAAATGTGAGAGCACGATCAATTCTATTCTAAGACAGTAAATGGGCTTAACATCAGACTTATTTCAGATTATGGAGAGAATATAACTGTATGAACTAAAATATGCATTTATAGAACTATATTAGAGAGGCAGGAAAAAGAGAAACATACCCCTTTCCCTGCAACAAGTAAATTTCATGGTTACTGATAGTTTAAAAAATCATTTTGTTCCACATACAACACTGTCCACATATGTAGATGTCATGATCTGAGTATTTGTGTCCCTCTAAAATTTATATGGTGAGACCTAACCTCCAAGGCCAGGGTATTGAGAGGTGAGGCTTTTGGTGGGTCATGAGGTCATGGGCACTAATGGGATGAGCATTCGTGCAGAAGAGGCCTGAGGGAGCTCGTTCCATCCTTTGCACCATGTGGGGATATAGCAAACAGAGCCACTGACGAGAAACTGGCCCTCATCCTACACCAAATCTGCTAGAACTTGCTCTTGGACTTCCCAGCCTACAAAACAGTGAGCAATAAATTTCTGTTGTTTATAAATTATCCAGTCTAAGGTATTTTTGTTATACTAGTCCAAAGGGAATAAGAAGATACTTAAAGAACAGAACAAACTAGCTTTATGCATCATATTTTTATAAAAGTCAAAAGCTAGAATGGTCCAAATTTTTCATCTTGCAGATCAGAAGACCAAGGATCAGAAAGGTTATCATGGCTTACTCCAAACTAAAGAGCAGGTGCCAGAGCAGTTGAAGAAGCCAAAGTTCCCATATCAAAACCCAGCATTCCCTTTAATGTAATACACAGCCTGCATAGTATACGGCATTCATACCCCAACGCTGAACACATTGTCTGGCACTAAGGAAGCACTAAAAAAACAATTTTGGGGATGAATGAATGGATTCTATTCACATTACTCATTCATACTTTACCTGTCCTTCGAGGTCTTAGTCAAATTTTATTTATTTTTTAAACCAAGACTTGCTGGTCACTCCAAGTTTTTTTTTTTTTTTAAAACCAAGACTTGTTGGTCACTTCAAGATTTGCTGGTCACTCCAAGTTTCTGTGCCAATTCTTATTTATGCCATTCAAAGAAATACAGAATCAAGACAATTCAGAATTAGCAGGGACCTCAGAATGATCTGGCTCAGAGATTTCTAATCCTGGCTGATGTGTATAATCTTCTGATGAGCTTAATGAAAGCAGATTCTTGGCTCTACCATAGACCTACACAATCTGAATACAGTCCACTGGCCTGAGTTCACTATTTTGTGGGACAGACAGGACGTTCCATCTTTAGACATCTTTTTTTTTTCATTATGTAAAATTACAAACATAAACAAAAGCAGAAAGAAGAGTTCTGTGTGATAAACCTTGCAGGATGCATTATCTAACTTTAGTCATTTTGACTGAAGCCACTTTATAAGCATTGCATTGACTACACTCATGGCCCATCCTGCTTCATCTCTACCTTACCCACTTCCCCAGCACTCTGAATGACTTTATAGCAAATCCTACCTAAAAATACTGCAGCATATATGTCCAAAATATTGGAACATTTATTATCCCATCTTTAAAAAATGATTAATTCCTAAAAATTGTTAAATAACCAGTCAGCCTTAACATTTCATTGGTTCTTTCTGCCCCCATTTTTATCTGACTGTCCCTTTCTTGACTGTCTCTTTCACTCCTTTTTCTTTCTTTCCTTCACTTATTTACATTTGACTCTTCCAATTAGAATCCAAATCTGTCTCCTAACCTACAGTTCACATCCCTTTGCCCAGGCAGTTCTTTATCTCATTGAGTTTCCTAAAATCTGGATTCTGCTGCTTGTGTTTCAATGACAATATTTGAAGTGTTCTGACCTCTGGAGTTCATATAACTTGGTTGAACAGATTCAGGTCTGAAGTGCTGACTTTCTTAGATGCTCTACGCACTTCCATGAGAAGTGTGTAATGCTTGCTGCCTCCATTATGAGGATATTAGGAGATCCTGCCCAGGTCCCCTAATCCTCTGGGGGAACAAGTGGTGATACTCTATCAACCCTCCTTCATTCACTGGCTAGATTACAATCGTGAAGGAGAATTTCCTCTCCTCAATCATGCAGTACATATATATTTAAAAAAAAACAGTATAAATTCTTACTTTCCTTTATTTACCAATTTTTAAAATAACAATGTAATTCCTTAGCATAATTCAAAAGTGAGGTTGAGGTTGATATGATTTCCCTCTCACATCATTTTAAATCCTTGAATCAAAGCAAATTTGATGTTTCTATTTCCATCCACTGCAGTTATTATTGTCTTTTCACTTCACTTACAATATTTATATAAATACATAAATTGCTCTGGATTGAGTCACCATGTGTTGAGGTACTGCCTCATCAGATGACATTTTAAACATTTTTAGCACTTCTATAACTGTGTAATATATAGCTTACTTCATAATAAATTTAAATAAAATTTCAACTAGCTATCATTACTACTAAAAATAAAACAGACTGCATTTCGTGAACTGTAAGTCTTCAGGGCACTAACACTTGTACCTCTAAATAAAAGAATAAAAGCAGTTAGTTCTAACACATTTTCTAATAATTATTATAATTAAAAAGGGGAACTAATCCAATGGAAGAATACCTCCATTGTTTCTTTGGAGGATAAGATATTCCCTAGATTTTAGGCTTCATTTTAGCTTTTAGTCTTCAGCAAAGTTCTGCCTTTTACACACTAAATCACAGACACGTCTGTGAGACTATCTATATATGTTCTTGTACTTGAAAATAACTTCACTTTATTTAAAAGTTCTGTAGTTTATCTGGAGATTCTGAAGACAGAAGCTAAAGAAAAGAATATCTGAAAGGGACGTCTGCTCAGCACGATGGTGCACTTGAACACAGACTTACACAGAGTCAATTAGTAATTCTAAGTGAGAACAAAGTGCAGTTCCTTGGATTCTTTCTTTCTCTCAGGAATGAACTATATTCCTTACTTGATCTCTTCATGTGGAAAGCCAAAATGACTGTAAATCTCTACACATTGGCAGAAGTTGTAAAAGTCTGATAATATCCAGGGTAAAATCATACAGCATTTTTTAAATAAAAAGGCTACAAAAAAAAAAAAAAAACATCATTGTCCCAAGTCAGGCTACCTTTAAAATGAATTTAGAGGCAATTAAAGTTAAGGGCAAAACATTTTAATCAACAGCCATGTTAAAGGCAGAGGTTTTTTGTTTTTCAAAAATACACTGCATTAACAACTAGTTGATTATTTTTATATTCAAGATAAAACTGTTCTGCAAATTTATCAACTTTATAAACATTGATTTAACTGCACTTTAAATGTAAAGCTGTGAATCAGTAAATACTCCTCTGGATGACACATTTTAATTTAGATGTATTGTTGAACACCGTTAGCTGGAGTCAGACTAGGTCACAACCAACATTTTTAAATAATTTCATGTCTGGATAACAGAATAAAATGACTACTTCTTACCAGTGAGGTGGCACTGGGAGTCACCTGCTGTCCTTAGTCTTTTTTTGTTGAGAAAATAACCTAAAATTCAATTTTCACTAAAAATGGAAAAACAAATGTCAACTGATCGTTGCTTTATTAATGGATACTCACTTTATATAGCTTGACTAAAAAATGAAAATAAAACATCATTGCACAAGAATAAAGATTATTAAAAATAATCAAACTAATTACAATTTCATTCATTGTATTTAAAGATATTGATGAAATACCACCTTTAGAAATGTCAGGATATAAAAGTACCAAATAGCCAGTGTACATCTGTAATCTCAGCAAGTTGGGAGGTTGAGGCAGGAGGATCCCAAGTCCAAGGCTAGCCTGGGTAACTGAGAAAGACCCTGTCTCAAAATAAAAATGGCTAAGGATACAACTCAGTGATAGAGCTCTGGGTTCAACCCCTAATAACCCCCTCCCCCCAACACACATAAAAACAGATGCAAAACCTTAACAGTGTATGATATACTTTCAATTATTTTTGGCAAGGTTTTCATTAAGTTTTAAATAAAAGCAAATATTTACCACCCTAGGCACTAAATACAATACCACCATTGGCAATCATCTTGATATTTAAAATCAGAAGGCAACAGAGTTCAGAAATAAAAAGTCTAGTATTATGTGAGGTGTCGGGAAGGCAAACTCATAAGCAAATCTGAAAGAATTAATCAGCAAGGACTTATATAATCCTAACACATTGTTCAGAGATTGTTATCTGTTGACCAACATATTTTAGTCAATACCACATCATACCTCACTGATGCTAATTACTATAGCATGGACTGAGCCATAAATAAATCACTCATGAGCTTTTACTTCTCTTAACATAATTTTGTCTGTCACCTGTCCAGTTGTAGTTAATTTGGGCTCTAGTTTATATAATTTGCTTTAATGACTTGGTACATTTTCAAATCCTAGCACAGCTGATACTTCACTATTTGGCTGAGCTGTGTAAAACTGCCAATACTTAACCATCTTTGACTTTCAAAACTGTAAATTCATATGGCACAAACTAATAGCTGATACTTCATAGTCCTTAAGACCAATTCATCTGCATCATATACATTCAAAGGGACTAATCACACAGGGCTTCCACCTGTGTGCACTTAGGTCACTAGATATATGATTTAAAGAAGGTACTAAAGAAAGGTGGTTAACTTTTCCGTCTTGTTGAGCATTTTAAAAATTTTACATTTTTGAGTAAGCACAATTATATATACATACACTATATTAGTGCCCACAAAAGCAAACTCTACAGTTACCAAAATTAACTTGATTGACAACCTATAGGTTCAGCATTATGATTTCTGGGCAAAGAAAACAGACTGAATGACATACTGCATACAACTATATAATATTGCTATACTTTAGGACTGGCTGCATCAATATTTTAGGACTTGTGCTTCTGCCCAGAACTCTTCCCAGAAGCAGAGGGGCCTGTTCCACTACAGCCAACTGCTGCACAAAGCAATGAGAGGTCACAGAACCCCACACTGGAGACATTTGGAGCAGACTGCCCTGTAATGTGACAGTCAGTCAAACAAAGTAGAATTTTAAATGAGCTTGAGCTTAATACATTATTTCTCTTGGCTTGAAACTCTTTTCCAGTGCTTAAAAGTCCAAAGAATTTTCCACCTGCCAATAGTATTCTCTCTGTAAAGCATTCAACACAAAAACACTAATAAATCCTCAGCTTGCCATTTTTATTCTTTCTTAACTCCCGAATGCTGTCCCAGTGAACTGACAACACTGCTAAAATGGATGGCACTGCAACATTTTACAACATGTAATGGTACTGAACTGCCTTTTCTATTTTGGAGAAAATACATTGTAATGTCCACTGGGACTGAGGATAAGAGATTATAGGAACCATTTCTCCACTCTGATAAAGTACCTAGTAGCAGACCCAGAAATCCATAGCAATTAAAAGCCAAATAAAAGTTAAATATAGAATTTGTACATCTATTGTACATTATAATCAAAGATCTGATCTTGTTAACAAATCATTAATTATTCCTTATCACTAACATCCCTCTGAAGTAGGAAGTAAGTGATGGGACATTACTAGGCCATTGAAATGCAAATTTGGGGGAACCAGTTGCCAACCATCATTTATTTATCTGTAAATGTAAAATGGGGTTAGTTGTGTTTACCACACACAGGCAGAATTCATTTTTTTTGAGGCCTGGCCTATTTCTTTCTGTTTTAACCTATCCACTTCAGTAGCTACAAGACTATGCACCTGTGAGAAGGGTACTTCTCAGAAAAAACAAAATAGTGAACAATTTCATTATGGTTTGCTCAAAACTTATGGAGAATATAAACAATATTATAAAGAACCAAGGGGAGAATGAAATTGTAGTGATCAAAAGTTCTCACCTTATGAGACCATATTTGACAGTTATAATAATAAATTATTCCTCCTGGTCCAGTGACATTTTAAAATATCTCCAAATCCATTGTGTTTCCCCCTTCTTTGTAACACTGGACCAGGACTCTGTAAATCTCTCCTTTTCCAACTAGTGGAACATTAGGCTTGTCAACAGAGCTTAACCCTGCCAGGAGAAAGAGACTTTCCTCCAAGCAGCTCTGGTTGGCCCTTGGGACATGGCAGGCTGCTTCAGTGGACCAGCTTGGACCAGTGGGACACCCTCAACAACAGTGGACTGCTTCTGAGCAGCTCCAGCTCCCATCCCACATTCTCAGCCAATAGTATGCCACTTTAGGCTCTGTCCTTTGGCAAGTTTCATCGCCCAAGGTCTGGGTGTTCCCCTAATAGCCATTGCTTCCTTGAATTAGTCTAATTTCAGCTTCCAAGAAGTCCTTTCTCTGTCTTTGGTTCTTTTATTATTTACTTTATCTCACCCTAGATGAGTTAATAGCTGATATTTTTATACCCACTATTTTTGGATGCTTAAGAGTCTCTTTCTGACTTATTTTATAATACTTAACCACTTTTATTAAGAAATTCTTTTTTTTTTTCAATTTCCCTGTATAAACACCTGATGTAGTTTGTGTTTCTTGATGTATATATCTCCTTTCTTCCCCACTGCCATCAAAAGTTTCAGGATACAATATGATGCTATCTTAAAGAAACTGTTTTAACTGCTCTGGGTAGAGACTACTTGACCTATAAAGCTTTGACAATTTTCAAGAAGATTCTGTGTCTTCATTTCTTCACAAAATGGAGAAGTAGTACATTTTAGATCCTATGAAAATTCTCAGTGCCCAGCACAATTTAATCTATGGATGACATGATGAAATTTCTGATTGTAAAAATTTACTAAAATGCTCAATGTGCTAGTTGCAAAAATAATGATTTTTATTTTTTATATATGTCCAATGAGTTCAGTTCAGAGATCACTCATTTGTCATGAGATTAATCCTATTTACCTAAAGTAGAAAACCTAGAGGTTTGGAGCAAAAATCATATAAACAGATTGATGTGTGCACACATATGCACCCCCCAACACACACACAAATTAAAAGTTTAAAATACATATTGAATTCTCAGGGATTATTTCCCAAATGACTTCTTTATCCATATGCCAATACTTATTCCAATGGAAATTAAAAACTCATTTATTATTAAGGTTTACATGATGGTCAGAAATCGTTATCACAAAAAGCATTAGATATATTCATATTAGGTACAATCAAGATCAATTCTGCATAATCTAGAATGATTTCTTTTTTTCTTTTTTCGTTGATGCTGGAGATGAAATCCAGGGCCTTGTGCATGCTAGGCAAGTGTTCTACTACTAAGGTACATCCCCAGCCATGGAATTTTTTTTTTTAAATAGTAAAATACAAAACAAAAGTTAATAAATAAAAAGCATGTTATATGGGGACCTGATTTCCATTGGCAGCTTTCCTGCATGTTCCTTCAAGAAACAAAACAATTGCAAGGGATACATGCAGAAGAAAAACAACTGAGAAACAAAACATGCCTGAAGTTTAGGGCAATACCTTAGAAACACTTTATTATATTTTAATGTAAGAATTTTTAAAACTTCCTTGACAATAGTAGAAAACATTTTTTTAAATTTCTCCTTTTTTAAATTTTTTTTAATTGGACACAAAATTTAGTATATGGAAATATCTGCTCTGACATTTTGTCTCAACTTTATTTCATTTAATATCCTAGGAAAAATACACCTATTTATTTATTTTCCCCCTTTTTTATTGGTGCATTATTGTTGTACGCAATGATGGGATTTGTTGTGACATATTTGTACATGCACATGCTATAACAGTATAATTTGGCCAATATCACTCCCCCCCCCCCCCCGCAAAATACACCATTTTAAAACACAGAATGATAGGTAAGAAACATGTGAAACAATAGAATAAATGTGAGTGTGGAAAATCTTTCTATTCTAAAACCCAATAATGCAATGGCATATACTATCATTGGGCTTATGTTTTTAACTCTGTAAAAAAAAGAAATTTTTTTATTTTTATTTTTTGTATTTTTAGTTGTTGATGTACCTTTTTAAAATTTATTTATATGTGGTGCTAAGATTTGAACTCAGGGCCTTACTCATGCCAGGCAAGTGCTCTACCACTGAGCAACAACCCCAGCCCATTTTTATTTTGGAATAATTTTAGAATTATAGAAATTACATTTTGTAAAATGTCTCTTGGGTGGGATTGTTGATGTTTTCTCTTGACTAGAGCACAGGTATGTACTTTTTGTCAGAATTATCACAGAAGGGATTCTATGCCCTCCCCAGTATATCATCTCAGGGGAAATATGATGTCCATATCTCTTACTACTGGCAATGTTAACCCTAATCACTTGGTTAAGGTAATCAAATATAGTGTAGGGATATATTTTTCCTTAGATAAATATCTTGGGAAAAGATACTTTAAGGCTACATTAATACACTGATTTCAGCATCCATAAGTGGATATGATCTGCAACAATTACTACTGTAGTCTTTACCTGATAGAGATTTTGTATTCCCTCTCACTCCTTCTATATTTATTAATTGGAATTTTTTGGTAAGAGCTCTCCCTTCTTCCACATTTATTTACTGACTTACATTAGTATGGAATATAAGTCCATAAAACATAGCACTTACTTTGTTGCTCAAATTCTTCTAGTTTTGTCTATCGGAAGCACCATCAGGTTGGCCTCATGACCCTCTGATATGCACCAATCCTTTTTAACCTGTTCCTTTGTGTTTTGACACCACAAGTTTCCAGACTCATCTTTCCTTTCCCTGCCACAGCCCTGGAATCCACCACTTCTCCAAGGAATTCTAGATATGGACATTGTGTTGTTACTCTTACGCCCTTTCAGATGTCAGAGCTAGGGAACCCACATAAACATACTAATCAGTGCACCTGATTGTATCTATATGTATTTCTCTTTCTCTCTCTGTTTACCAAAAGTCATGAGTTCACACTGGTGTACCTAAAGTTTTATTCAATATTCTTCCCTTTCCTTATTTGTAACTGAGAGACTCATTACTATTTCCTAGGTCACTGGCTTTTATTTTCTTAACATATATGCTTATCTTAGTAAAAATGGAATCATTAAATTTTAAATGCTTTTAAACTTCATAAAGACAATGTTTCATTCTTTAACCATTCACTTTTTAAGCTTGGAATTCTACTGACATATATATAAGTATACATTTGCATGTTTGCTAGGAACATGCATGTACATGTTGCATGGGTCACAAGTGGGTTTCTCTAGACATGCATGGGGGAGGCTCACAAGAAAGTAGAGGCCACTATTTTCTGAGGTTATTAAACCAACTTACACTCAGTGCAAAAACGGTTCTGGTTCAAACATCTCACTAAAATTTGATGCAGGTGAGAAATAATAGTGCTCCATGCTTTTAATTTGCATTTTCCTGATAAGTAGGCTTAGCACCTTTTCAATTTTATCAGCCACTCGTTTCCTTTCTGAGAAGTACTTTTTCTCAACCTTTACCCTCTTCTCTCCTATGCATTTATCATTTGCTTACTGTAAGTTAATTATATAAAGGTGTTTAACCCTTTCTTGTCAGTTACCTGTGTTATAAATACTTTTTTCTCTCTTTGGCTTCACTTCTCACTTGCTTTGAGGTAATTTGAATTAACATAAGTTTAAAATTTTGACTTTCTATCAACTATTTATGGAATCTTTACCTTTCTTAGGTCATATTTCCCCATATCATCCTTATAAAGTTTTGAAAGGCTTTCGTCTTTCATGTATAAGTCTTTAAATCCACAAGGATTGGTTTTGGGGGGTGATGAATATTAGGAATCCAATTTTTTTTTATTTTTCCTATGTTAGCAAATGGTAATCAGACCATTTATTAAGCAGTTTATCCTTTATTTCACTGATCTGTAATGCTAGATATAAGCACAATCAAATTCTTCTGTATGTATGCAATCCTCTCTGCTATTTTGTTTCGTGAATCTTCTGCTCTCTCCTGCACCAAGTTAACACCGTATTAACAACTATAAATTTATAACAGCTTTTGATATGAGGTAAATGTAATACTTCTCTCTTGTTCATCTTCTTTAGCAATGAATGCCACAGATTCTTCTCCTGTACTGCTCTCTCATATGCATTTGAAAATCAGTACGTAAAGTTTATTTATGAAAACAATAACGGCAGAGACACTACTGGTGTTTTGTTGGTGTGGATGAATCAGAGATATCCTTATGGTACTGTATGCTGCTCTCATAAAAAAAAATGTGTATCTTGCTATTTATCTGTGTCTTTTAAGATCTCTTCCAATAAGATCTCAAGTTTTTTTTCTATAAATCTTAGATGTAATTTGTCAAGTTCATCCCTACATATTTTATATTCCCACAGAAGTACATAGGCCAACTTTTTTATTATTACCTATCTCAAGAGTTAAAAGGTGGAATAAATTAGCTAATATTTGTAAAGTACCCCAAATCACTCTGTAGCGCTGTCAAGAAAACATCAGATCAAGGTTATTTTAAAACTAGAATTAGCAATGTCCTAGGTGTGGTGTGTGTGTGGTGGTGGGGGTGGGGGTGTTCACTGACAATACAATGCTAAAGCCTGCCATTAAATCTACTCCTCAAGCACAAGTGACAAGCAATCAAGACACTTGAAAATTAAATTGAAATTGAAAACTTAACCAAAGTAGCTAATACATACATTAGGTGGTTGGAAAAAAGAGTCATACACCAATGTTACATCACATTTTAGAACAAAAACTGTTATAAACCTTTGGTTTATATCCTTAAGATTCCTATAAGGATATAGTTCTACCATGGCTGTTACATTTACATACTGAAATCTTTTTATTAAAGTCATTTCAAAGTCCTTTTGTAAACTAAAGGGCAAGAAGGGAACACCAGCAAGTTTTTTAAATGATGTATAGCAGATGATAGTTGTACTTTTTTTTTCTGTAGATAGCTAGATAGCAATATTTCTTACTTTGCCATCCATACAATTGCTATAGCAACTATTCAACTCTGATGATGTACAGTGAAACAGTCAGAGATACTATGCAAATAGGTGGGTATGGCTGTGTTCCAATAAAACTTTATTTGCAAAAACATATAGGAGGCCAGGTTTGGTCTATAGGCATGGTTTGTTGATCTGTGCTGAATAGAATACAGTACAACCATATCCAACATTAACGAAAGTCCATGAATCTGGAGATGGGTGGAGAACAAATTATTTAGAAATAGACATTACTTAGGGAGCTGAACTAAGTCTTATGGAGGGAGGGTGGAAAAATGCTTTAAAGTTACATAGCTTCAAACAAATGCAAAAACATAGGGAATATCTGGTATAAAGCAATCAAAATAGGCTGGGCAAGTTCCAATAGCATCAATAAATATAAACACTCTATTTAGGATAATAATATATCACATTAATAATTTCATAGAACTCTATTATTTTAGGTGGACGTGACCTTAGAAATAACCTTGTCCAACTTAGTCATTTTATGGAAGAGGAACCAAAAGCCCATACAGTATAGTGAATTAACAAAAAATGAGAGCAAATTAAAGTTATTTTTGGAAAACACGGATGAGGTTACATCATCAGGACAGTTAGAGTATATAATGCAAGTGTCAGAATGCAGTTAAAAATGATAAAGATGTTATGCAATATGAATTATTTACAAGTTTAAAACAAAATAAGTCAAAACTTCTATTTGATCTTAACTTAGTATGCTGATGTGGTTAAAATGAGAAGGCAATAAACATAGAGATTCATCCAAATATAAATGAAAAAATTATAAACATTTAAGGTTTTCTTTAAACAATAATGTGACCAAAGAAAAGTGTATTTTTACATAAACCCTTTGAGAACTGAAGTGCTATTCCACAAACAGTGGGAATTAATAGGAAAAGAAAGTCATGAGCTTTGGAAGAAACACATCTGGATTCAATATCTTATGAGGCAGATAACCCTGAAGGTAGTTACATAATTTTATGAGTATCAGTTCACTTATATACAAAATGTTGGTAATAAAACCTACTCATAAGGGTCTTAGGAAGGTTTTAAAAGCAGTACATATACATTTTTAAAGAGCCATTTCTTTTCCCTACTCTGCAAACATTTCTAGAAACAACAATGACAACATCTATAAAGCACTTATGTGTGAGGCACTTTTCTAAGTATTTTACACACACTGGTTACCTAATCTTCACAATAACTCTGAGGCAGGTGCCATGATTATTCCTGTTTCCTAGTTAAGGAAATAGTTTTGTGGTCACAGAATATTTAAGATCACACACCTCTTAAGTCATGATGGCAACCATTACCTGCACCAAGTCATGAAATTGCAATAGAAAGTCTGAGTTACCTAAGAAATTATCTGAGAGTAGTAAAAATGTCATTTATTTATTCTGATTAGTCCCCATTATCTCTTCCACTTGAGGATATAACAAAAATGTACAATCCATGCATTAAAGTAGTTTAATGATCAGAACTACCATAAAACACTCAATTTAAAATAACTGTATCGGATTCCATCTTCTACTATTCCATCTAATAGAATCTCTCTATTCTGGCTACATATCAAAATTACATATGAAGCTTTAAAAATAACCCTTGTGAATCTCACTCACACCTGCCTTATAAAAACCTGTTCATGACTCGAGTGCCTAGCCAGAGTGGAGAATCACTGTTTAAACTCAGAAGATGTCATGGCAAGGCCAGGAAAGTGGCACCTAATACTGGGATGGTTTTCCAAAATAAAATTACAAATGGAATGCTAAGCTAGCGGGCTGAGAAGAAGAAGGAACAAAGCAGGGAGGGAAGGAAGGAGCCAGATAGCAAGTCCGATTCCTGCTGAGTACCAGGAAGGCCAGGTTGGAAATGTGAAGAAAAAGAGACACAGCAGCAGCTCAGCAACACAATGAAGATGTCTATTCTCGTGCCACTGCTTATAGAAAAAGGTGTCTACTCTTCTTGTCATTGTTCCTACTTTCTTCATAACTTGCAACTATCACTGACTTTGTCCTAATCTTGCTGATCAAATCTATGACGACTGGGGATGGGGGATGTAGCTCACTTGCCTAGCACATACAAAGTCCTCACCTTGAATCCCAGCTTCACCAACCAACCAACCAACAAAACCCCCCCACACAATTACATATACCATGTATTGGGGATTTGGCTTAACTTTATTCTAATTTAAACAGCTAAATAAAACTTAGGAAATAAATTCATTGTAAAATCAATCTCAACCTACATTAACTAATAATTAGGCAAAATATGTATGATTAGAAAGTACAGGGAGTTGGGGGAAAATATTTTCACAAAGTAAGCTATGACAAAACAAAATCAAACACAGAGAGCCTCAGAACAAATACAACTCTAAATACAGGTTCATAAAAATAAAATATCCCTTAGGCAGCATCTAATTGATGCTTCCATTTGGTGGTACATAGCTGAACTAATCAAGAGGGATGTAGCTCTCTGTTAGTTTTTAAAATCATAATAACATAATAAACAATTATTTGACAAACTTTTATAGTGATTCTTATTCGTTTTATTTTAATGACTTTCTTTTGAGAACTTAATGGACTCTGTGGAGCCTTTTCCCAGAACAAAACATGAAGCGCATAAGTGTGGCATTTTCAATGCAATGTCAGTAAGACCATGGACCTAGCCAGCTGAAGAACCCTCACATTAGATTGTTTCTAAATATCCACTATGGGGGGAAATTCATTTTCTCTCATTTAAGTATTTTATGCCATAGATGAAAGCCATTTCCAAAGTTCAGAGAAGTGGATTTTCTATGTGTTTGTGCCTCCTCAGCATCGGCACATGCCTAAATGAAAGATTCAACAGATGCTTGTATTTATGGGTGATAAGGCATGTGCTGACCTCCCTCTCTTTTGAAGCAGCACTATGGAAGCCTATGTGTCTAAGACATAGGAAAGCTGTGTGAAATGGCAAAAATGCTGCTCTAGAGTTGAAACCCAGGTGTTCAAGTTCATGCTTGGTTACTTTTTAGCAGTATAATCTGAAAAATAAAAATAGTCTAAGGCCTCAACTCATTGTCTGCAGAAGGGAAGTTTAATCCAATTTCACAAATCTTTAGTAAGTATGTGCGGTAGTACCAAGCAAAGCTTCCATTTCCTCCTCTGATAATCAGGAACAGAAATAGTACTTATTTGAAAGGACTAGAAGATTAAATAAGATAGCACATGTAAAGGGCATAGCTAAATGCCTGGTGGTAAATTGTCACAACTCAACTGTCATTGATGGGTCTCATATTTTGTCAGATGTGTGATAAAAATTTCTGTCTTGAAAGTTAATGAAAGATATGTGCAGAGTGGTAATTAAAAGGAACTTAAATAAATGGTGGTCCCTTCCCAGTCCATTTCTGTTATGACAGAAAGGTGAACTGGAACATGCAAGGCAGCCACATGTTCCCAAGGAAGCTGGGGAGGCAGTCCACCTCTCCCTCTCCAGAAGGACTTATGTCCCCAAAGTCTGGGGGTGTTAGTGGCTGGCAAGTCTCAGCTGAGTCCATGTTTGGGCTTTGCAGCAGGAGAAGGAAGGCTGTCTTATCCAAGGTGGGTTCCTTCTCAGGGCACCCTGATCCAGTGACTGTCTGACATGGGGATAGTAAAGTTGAGCCCCAAGTCCCAATTGAGGCTCAAATTGGGGTAAGCCCAAAGGGTTATCCCAGTTTCCAAGTTCCCCAAGATTAGCCGAGGTTTTGTATGCAACTAAAACTCAGATCAACTTCTCCCCTGTCCAATCCTGCTTCTTTCATTTCCCTCAAGCTATTGATCCTGGGAATACTCACACAAATCTTTCTCCAAGTCTGCTGCCTGGGGAAATGACTTATGACATTTGCCCAAAGTCAAAAAGCTAATGAGAGATCAAAATGGAATTTACTACAGATGTGCCAGCATAATTCTACAATTATAAAATGAGAAGAAGAGGCTAAATGAACAAATGAACCAAAAGACCTACAAGTTAAAACTATAAATAGTATTCTAAAATACCCTACTAATGTCTCATTTGTGGATTGGAATAAAAATGAAGACATCTCTACTGAATTCATTTGATGTGAAACAAGGAAATATCCACCCCTCCTCAGACAGAAAAATGGGAAGGAGATGAAGGAGGTAAACTTCCTGGGATGTTTTGTATTTCACTTCAGAAACAGAAACTAAAACAGGGGCTTTAAAGTCAAAATATTTTCTATCAATTATTTTATGAGAAGATACTGTAACCCAGAGGGATAGCTAGCTTCCCCAAAGGACATGAGTTAACAGAGTAGCGTAATATACACCTCTTGTTAACTTCAGAGTTCTTTTAGCTTTTTTTTATGATTTCAATATATGTAAAGTTTAAGTCCTAAAGAAAATTTATCTAGGCTCAATCTAAATATAAAGTGCATTAAAAAACGAAGTGACTTTTGAATTATGTATCACTGTCATTTTTTCCTCCCATCAATGTGGACAACTGGGATTTGACCATGTAAAAAATGATGAGTCTTCACAGAATAGCTCTGTGAGGAAGGGTAGAACTCACTATCTATACCTTTAACTACCTTAGCAATTAAAGATCATCAAATATTGTATCTTAATGGTCTTATCTCAAACTTAGGATACTAATTGTTGTCTCATTCAATACGATGCCATAAAGAGCAAATATGTAGTGGTAGCAATGCATTCCAGATGCCACATAAACAAACATGGCAGCACATGCTGAGCTTCTGGCAGGTGAGCATTAATTATAACAGGTTAATACAACACATGACTGACTGAAAAGAGCTGAGTAAAACAACGTGGGCAGCACACACATGACTGCTTCCAATCAGGAGTACAAGATTTAAACTGAAAAAAAATTCAAAAAAAAAGAAAGGTCTCCAAACTCCCTGTGGGAGGCAAAGCTACTACCAATGAAGGTAAGCCACTGAATAAAAAAAAAAAAAAAAAAAAAGAGTAATAGGAAGGAAGAAAAAAGCCAATGTATGCTTACCTTTAAGATACTATGTTATTGAAATAAAATAGAATAAGCATAAGAAAAGAGGTAAGTATCAAAGATATTTTAATTGACTGTAATAGGTACTAAACATTCATTTCATTGATGCACTACTCCTTGCTTGCTAGAAACCTCTCAGAATCTCTCTTTCAAAGAAATAATCATGAATGCAATTTGCTAAGAAGCATTGCCTTATTTCATTTCCATATCTAGACTATTAATCCAAGATTCTCAAAGAATCATTTAGCTCTTTAAAATGTTCAGGTGTCAGTTGTGGAGGCACCCACCTGTAATTCCAGCAATTTGAGAGGCTGAGGCAGGAGAATTGCAAGTTCAAGGCTAGCCTCAGCAACTTAGAGAGGCCCTAAGCAATTTAGTGAGATTCTGTCTCAAAATAAATATTTTCTAAAAAGGGAGGTGGAACTGGGGATGTTGCTTGGTGGTAAATCCCTCATACCAATAGAAAGACAGAGAGAGAGAGAGAGAGAGAGAGAGAGAGAGAGAGAGAGAGAGAGAAAGAGAGAGAGAGAGATGTATATATGTTCAGGTAACTTTATTTACCTTACTGAGAAAAGCCAAGGAGGTACAGTGTGGAAGTCCCTCCCCGTAGCACAGGTTGGCCCAGGATTTCCCTCATGCTACAAACACACCTTGGGACGCCTTCACATGTATTTCAGCTCCCTGTTTTTTAACAATCAAAAGAGCAGTTCTGGCTTTTTTTCTTTTCTTTTCTTTTTTTTTTTAAATACCAGGGATTGACCCAGGGGTGTGCTTAACTACTGAGCCACATTCCCCAGCCCCTTTTTAATTTATTTTTAAATTTTGAGACAGGGTCTTGTTAAGTTGCTTAGGGCCTTGCTAAGTTGCTGAGGCTGGCCTCAGACTTGCAATCCTCTTGCCTCATCCTCCCCACCTGCTGGAATTACACCCAGCCAAAAGGGTAGTTCTAATGCCCTTCAATTCTTTTATTAACTCCCAGGACATCTTTGAATATTTGTCTTTGTAGTCTATCATAGGTTTTTAAATCTCTTTTCTCCTAACCTTTCCTCTTTTTTGAGTTGCAATAGCAACAATTTGCAAATGGAATCATCACAGTTAAAAAATACCCAGAAGCAAATTCATGAATACCAGAATTTTGTGTGAAGATAATGGTAGATAGAAAAGTGATGGTAACAGTGGTAGTCTACATAACTAGGATAAGGTAATGTAAATTAATCTGCCTAGTAATTCAATCAGCAATTCATTAATCTACTATGTTCCTATATTTATATGTGCATATTTATATGAGACTATGGGAAAATTCCAAAGAAAGTAGGATTTATGTTCACTTTCAAGAAATAGTTTTAAAAGCACAAATGTTATTAAGATAAAGTAGTTAATTTTGAGGGTAGAAATTTTCTCTTCAAGGAAAATAATAAAGGATGTAAGATTTTTCACTTTTAAAGGAAAGTTTGTTCATGTTTTTTTTAATGGATAATAATGGATATCAAATAGTTAAGGTAAATTCTCTGCTTAATAATAAACTAAAAAGAACAAGAATTCTAATTTAAACATCAATGTGGTCAAAATTATAACTTTTGCAAATGTGCAAGCTTACAATTAAAAGTTTCAACTATCAACAAAAAAAAAAAAAAAAAAAAAATGAGCAAAGTATAGTCATTCCTTGATACTCTTTAGGGAGATGGTGTTTGAAAGCAAAAAAGTTTGAAAATCACCAGACTAAATCATGTAAAAGTTTTGTTACCCTCTAATACTCTAACTCCAAGATTATAATGTATGCCTTGGGCTGTCTGCAATGACACAGATAATCAGTAAGCCTAATTAAAAGAGTCCTTTGTAGAGGTTATGAGATTTGATTAGGGCCTTATTAATAGAAAGCAGTGAATCTGAACTCAAGAAAAGTTGAACAGGCTAGAATTGAGAAGTGAGGCCCCACATCACGCAGTCCTCTGCAGGACAGGGAAGGAGATGTGCCAAGTTGAGAATGGAAGAGGCATAAGTTTTCAGATCACAAGAAGCTAGAATTCAAGTTCAGATTTCACCACTTTTTGGCTGAGCAACTTTGAAAAAGTCATAAAAGCCTATTTTGAAAATCAAATGAGAAGATAGAAAATAAAATGCTGTTTTATTATATTGTTATAGCACATTTGTTATATGCAATGTTATAGCACAATTATAATGTTATAGCATACATTAGTCATTTAGCTCTCTTCAACTGGACCCCTGAACATAGCAATTTGCATAATAGTGAAAGCATGAGCAACAAAAATGGCGATTTGCTACAGGAATAGCAGAAGGGACAGTTAAGTCAACTCAAAAGCTTGCATAATAAAAGCAACTAACATGACTCTCAGTTTTACAGCAAAAGTATAATTTAATGATCCAGTGAAGTGCTCTGCTGCCATAACTAACAAAATAGCATTCACCTTTCCCCCTTGTTTCGGGATAAAACCCCCCAAAGAATATATTGAGTTGTTTTCTACAAAGAATATCTTGTGATGCGATTAGTGGAATTACATTTGATGCTTACATATGACACAATTCACTACATGGTAGGCACACCTTGACCTGACCTAAAGGAGTTCTAAGAGTAAAGAACTAAAAGACCTCATTATAAAATACCCTAATCTATCATTCAAATACCGGGCACAGAACCTAGGGTGGCTATGTGACACATGCCCTTTGAGCTTTGGGAATTTTTTTTTTTAATTATAGAGGTAATTCATAATTCATCATCCATCATTCACACTCTTCTTTGGGGAGAATGTTCCACACCATCCCTAACTTTTCAAATCAGATGCGAGAAAAGTTATATATGATTTAGAAATCATTTCAGAAGTTAGAAATTTTAACTTGGAGTTAGCTTGGATAAATTTTGGCAAGAATCTTGGTCAAAAATGCAAAAACACAAAGTTCAGAAATATGTTATTTTAACAAAAGCATTTAAAAGACCATGTTTTAATTTTTGAAAAGAAGTTCAGGTAACTATAACTAGAGAGCAACATGTCTAACAGATTGTACCACTTTCTAATTTCACTGCAAGCACTCTAGATGAGCTAACCCTCAGGTTATATTCAATACTCTGAAAAATTTTTTGACAAATAATATGTATTAAAAAGCAACAGATCAGCATTAGGAATTTAAAAACTTACAAGTATGTCTGGCCAGTGAGTAGTTGGATCCTCCACTAGTCAAACCAAAGCCTTCAGGAATTTGACTAGAACTTCGAGGTCTGGTTAACAATTTAGGAGGTTCAATTTCAGCACCAAATTCAGCTCCTATTACTCCTAGCAAAACAATAGCTGTCGCTTGCTTCCGTCTTTCCTCATAGGATGTTGAAATTTTTTTCATTTGTGGAATACTCGATAAACAACCTAAAAACCACAACAGAAATATACATTAAAAGCTTATCAATACAAAAAAAACATTATGATTAGAAATACGTCCTTCAGCGATATTTAAGGAAGAATAGTGTTTTCAATGAATGACACTGGGACAACTGGATGCTGGCAAAAAGATAGTTCAAGTCTAAGAAAAAGAAATGGTAGATATCATGCAAAAAAGATTGGCTGTGGTTGCAGCAATAGTTTCTGTATGATATCAAGAATCTGTGTATCATACTTTATTGTTTTTTAAGTTACTTCAGGAAATTTATCATTAAATTTTCAAGTATTTAAATATGTCCACAAGAATAGATTTATCCTTAAAAATACTCTAATTCTTTCATATGAAATTTTAGTTATTACCCATTTTCCTTATTTATGCAATTCTGTACAGTATATTTTAGATCACATGTAGACAGCTTCACAGTGTGGTGCTTCTCCAATATTAAAAAATTATTTTATAACATCCAACATCATGATAAATCATATTTCATCGATTACATTTCTTATAAAAACCTTAGATTTAAATGTTTAAAAATAATTAATTCGTACCAAGAATATTTTCTAATGACATCACAGAGCGTTACTTCTCCCTCTCAATGAAATTTTTTGTTTTTTAAAGACAAGAAATGTTAATAACAAGTATTAGCAAGTATATGCTATTACAGATTCAAAGTATGACACTGATCTGTGATAGGTAAGGTAACTAAAGTGAGGGGGGAAAAAAATAACACCTAAAAGCTTAACCATACTCAGAAGAAAAAAAAAAATCAATAATCATTGCCTCTGTGTTTAAAAGGACCTTAATTCTAGACAAAGTGATATTTAACAGTTTGATAATCTATATCTCAGTACATGCATTTAAGACCAGCTTTATTTATGTACAAGAACAGACACAGGAGTAAGAGCTCGATGTACTGCATCTAGATTCACGGACTGCAGTACTAGATATTTTACTCTTTACATAGTATTCTTGAAACAGGAAGCAAACCAAGCTCCCCTCCCCCCATGTCTCAGCAAGAGCATGCTCCATAACAATAGTTCAAAGGAAAGCTCTATTCTGCAGTTGCACTGATTGTTCTGTCAGCTGACCTCTGCAGAAGGGAATTGCTAACCGCTGCCTTGCTCCTTAGCTGACAAATGAATGATCGCAGCTCCATCTATTTTCACTATGGCTGCCTCTAGCCCAGGTGCTCAGACAGAGAGCCCGGTGTGACATCTTAGATCAAGATGAATTGGCACAAACTCCTGATCCAAGATTGTTTTATACCATTTAATTTAGTTTCTTCCCTTGCTTGGATGAGCACAGCTCTGGTTATGGATTTCTATTCTAATGTACTGAAGCAGGCCCTGAAAGAAGCCAATGAAGCAGCTGCTGGAGCAGGGGACTGCAGGGATACTGATCAATAGGCAAGGCATTGACCCCAGCCTGCAGCCTCTGCAACGGCCACTGCTTGAAGGGGGAGGGGGCACAGAAGCACACATGGGCTGCTTCCAGTAGGAAATTAAACAACAGGGGCATTTGGAGAGCCCCGCCTCCAGCCCTGGCCCCCCACCTTCCCTATGTTCCTTTTGTTTAATTACCTCAATCTTGTCTTAACTCCCACTCCTGGGGAAGGAATTAAGACTTGGAAGTTCTAATAATGTACTTTCAAGCAGCCATTTGTACATTTTATCCCTACACTAATAGAAAGAATTGTAACAGGTGCCCTCCGCTAAGTGACCAAAATATGAAATCTTAATTAGCTGTCAAGTACATCACTTGGTGTAATTTAAAGTTTGGCATGTGCATAGTCTCATAATAACACTGCCCAATTGGCTGTTAACACTACAGATGCTGAAATTCTATGGTATGCAATTTTTATCATCACTCAGATCTGAAAGGATGATAGCTCTTTGTTAACAAGGAAAGAAGTAAAGGCAAGGAAGTCCTAAAAAAGACACTGACTGATTAGTCCATGCATAAAGTCAGGTGCCCACCCCTACCACTGTTCTAAAAGTAGCACAGCAATTTCTTATTCTTTAGATTCTCAAATTTGGAAACATCTTTAAATTACTGTTTTGGCCTATGTTTTCTGATAAATAATAAAAGGAATATGTAATTAGCTGCAATACTTTCCTACAAATAAACTAACAATTATTTAGGACATTTGAGGTATTAAAAATAAAATAATTCTGTAAAAGTAAACCTTTCTACAGTTTCATTTGTCTCATGAAAATTTGGTATTTTTTCACAGAGACATGGCTCCATTTAATCATGCTAAAGGGTGACATGGAGATCCATTTTCTTGACAGGACGGTTGATCACCCTATCACAGTAAGAAAATTAATACCTTCAACCAACTCTGTGTGGGAAACAGAAGCTGCCTGCAATAGTAAAGGACATAAATGTTCTACATTTTAAGTTGCAAACTGAATGCAGGTTCTGTGGGAAAATAATGTTTCCTCATTATTGGGTTACTTTTAACAAAATATGAGGCTTTGATTTTATTAAAACAACCACTTAATTCATATGGTGTTCCTCAAAAGTACATAATTGTCTTTAGATTTAGCATAATTGACTCCAGATTTACACGAACAGGAGTAAACACTTTACTTACAGCTTAACTAGAGCACAGGTAAAATATTTGAGAAGTTTAAGCTATTTAAAGGGCTATGAGATATTGATTACTTCATTTAAAAAGCAGTCAGAGAGTGCAACCAAGAGGTCAAGATAAATTTAACAGTTTGAAGCACTTTACTAAATAACTCTAAAGATCATGTTAATTGGCTTTGTGCAGTTCTAGGGTAAAATTAATTTTATCCTAGCTTACAATAAAAGGATTAAAAGACATATTAAGTTCTTCAGTTTTAACTGGAATAGGAATCAATAGATTTGAATTAAGGCTAAAGGCGGTTTTATGAGAGATAGACTACCAGCAGATACTTTATATCTGCAATTAGCCATATATTGATGGGGCTCCGCTATTGTATTAGGTATTAAAACCTTAGATAAGTAGGTACCACCAATTTACTACTCTGAGAAAATACTTAAAGAACTGTGTGATTTGATCTGGAAAACAGTTTTCAAAATGTGATTCTTTGTTTAGGACTAAGTATCAGAATGCTTTTTATATTTGACATATGTAAGCATATTTCTAGTAAAAAATTAATGAATAATGTGCTTGAATTCAATCAGAATTCCCTTAGAGGTTTCAACTATATTTAAAACATATCCCATAATGCAAACACACTATTGGGTTTTTTATTATTTGACCGATACATTTTATTAAGACTGGTCTTAGCATACCAATTTTATGCTGGAAATTTCTGGCTGTGATAAGATCCAATCAACATTCACAATGCTGTGAATATTTTTTGAATTTGATATACATTTCAATATACCCTAAAAGGGTACTTTGGAAATTCAGAAATACCTATTTGTTCATGGTAAATTAAAATAAAATGATATTAGATATTTTTCTTCATTCTTAATATTTAATAATTTCAGAATCATGTATGGGATAGTATTTAATATGTGCTGCCTAGCAAAGTGAAAATAATTTGTATTTAATAAGACATATACACTATATATTTATCAAAAACCATGGCTTCTGACTTAAAAAAAAATACAAAAAAACCTAACCTTTAATGAATAAACATTGGAAAAAGAATTGTTTTAATTAAACAAAAACAAAAAAAGGATATGAAAAACAATGAATTGCAAGATCTCATAGCAGAAAATTAAAGAACAGAACATAGAGATTATTTAAAATAATTTAGATTAAGCTAGAAATACTTTCTATTACAATTCTCTACAGTCTTGTTTTATGGGCAATAAGCTGTATTTGCGAATATTAGGCTTTGATTAATTATTAAAGAACAGTCAACTTAGAAAAGTGAATTTTGTTAATGTCGGCAATCTGGAGGACAAGAAAACCTCTAGAATAAAGCATGTGATATACTATTTACAATGTCTGCATATATCTATAGTAGTCTCAGAATATCATTCAAGTTCTAGAAATGTTAGTTCATAAAACTACATAAGATGTCTACTTTTCAGACCAATAACATATCCTTCTAAAATTAGCAATTTTATTTATTTCTATTTTATCGACCCCAAAGATATTTAAAATTTGCTGTGGTATTATCAGCAGGTATTGATGATAAAAAGCACATATAAAATTGTATACTAAGTAAAGATGATTTTAAGATAATTCATGGCTGTGAAAACTGCCCAATCAAAACATATTTTAAGAGCTGGGGTTATAGCTCAGTGGCCGAGCACTTGCCTAGCATGTGTGAGTCACTGGGTTCAATCCTCAGCACCACATAAGAATAACTAAAATAAAGGTATTGTGTCCATCTACAACTAAAAAAATAAAATTAAAATTAAAAAAAAAAACATTTTAAACGATTTTAAAAAACAGTTGAGTTCAAATGGTCTTTCAGAAATATGTTCATCAAAATAATCTTTCTTCTGACTGACTACTAAGTTAATATACCTGGTTACCTATGGAATATTAATTTTAATTTTTGAGTCATATTTTAATAATCATCATATGCCTGCTAATCAAATATTAAGTGTCTCTCTACATTACATATACATAATTGTACCCATTCATATAAGTATATAACAAAGAGCCACAACTGCTTTTTGAGATTTTAAAATGTAATGCACATGATTTTAGAATAATAGTAATGTTGGACCTTAGAGGAGTAACTATTTCTGCATATGTTTGGCCCAAACATCATCCATATCTACTTACTATTCTGAGTGTTGCTTAAAACTGATAAAGAACAATGTCATAAAAATGTCAAAGATTACCAGATATGTAGAAGTAGTCTTCCAAATAAGCTTGTTAACAACAGAGAAAAAAAAAAACTTTAAGCAATAATATTTTAATAATTCACTTTTTAAAACAATCTAGTTTAAAAGAGTTTTAAAATGCTACAGTATTGACTAGTCAAATTTCAATTATTCAGTATATCCCAATTCTTTGTCAAATACTTCCAAGATAAATTTGCTAATTGGAAACACACAATGGTATAGATCAGGGACAGGGTAGTGTGAGAGAAAGGATGCAGAGACCTCACTGTCCTGGTAATGAATCCAGGTTTCAAAGGGTCTCCAGGAGGATCTATACCATTGTAAATGACGTAATTGAGTTTGTTTTCTAAATAAGTGCTTTTATACAAGTTACTTTCGTTCACTGGCATGACTTAGAGCTCTGTAATTTTTTCAAAATATGACAAATAATTTTGATAGGAAACAAATATATACAACTGCAGATGGTTATACAGTCAAAAGGCACCAGAAGGAAATAAATTAGTATACAGTTTTCAACGTTTTCCTCTCCACCTCCTAAAGAAAAAAGATACAACTGATTAACTAAGACTGCCATGGAGCACTTCTGCCTTTATTTTTAGACTCTAACATTATCAAAGCAGGTGTCTGTGCAGGACGTTAACAGTACAGGAGTTTCCACTGGGGCATTATAAACAGACTTTAGTTGCCCTGTGACACATCTGCCAGCAGTGTCCTCACATCTACTGACAGAGCACCTGGAATGTGCTTCCCAAATCTCTACAGCTTTCAGTGTTGCTGCTGCTGCACTATTTGCCCCCTCACTTGAGAAGTGAAGTAAAACAAACATGCTGTTAATTTGTATGCATGCACGATAGCCCCCTGCTGGAACACAAGGGGTTCTGCAAAGGCATATTCCTTTCTGCTGCTGCTGATTAAGCCATTCTGAAACAACACTTCTTTGCACAAATTAGTATTATATGTGTGTGTGCATTTGACAAAATACACCAAGCCATTTCACACTAAATCAGAACAAAGCAAAATATCTGAGAACTTTATTCATTTATCTATGTATCTATCTATCTATTTATTTATTTGGTACTGGGGACCTAACCCAGGGGTGCTTTATCACTGAGTTACATCCTCCGCACTTTTTTTTTGCTTTGAGACAGGGTCTCACTAACTTGCTCAGCCTGGACTTGAACTTGCGATCCTTCTGCCTCAACCTTCTGAGTCCTGTTCCAGCAGAGGACTATTAAGTGCATGCATACAAATTAACAGCATGTTTCTCTTATTTCACTTTTCAAGTAAAGGGGCAAATAGTGCAGCAGCAGCAACAGTAAAAACTACACAAACTGAAAGCACATTCCACATGCTCTGTCAGTAGATGTGAGGGCAGTGCTGGCAGATGTGTCACAGGCAACTAAAGTATGTTTTTAATGCTGGAATTACAGGTGTGCACCATTGTGCCCAGTTCAAAGATAATTCAATGTTACCACTATCCTAGTGGTGTATCAATAACTTTGGTAACTAGAAATCTTATCTTTGAGAGCAACTTTCCTGTTTTTAACTAATTCATGTAAAAATTCTTATTCTTCACATAGGTATTGTTTTATACTTGTTTTTCCATAATATGCATTCTTATTTTTCACTATATTTTCTATCTAAACATAAAAAAAATGTTTTTCTTTGTATGTTTAGTGCAAACATTTTCAAATTGGGAGAAAGTAGAGATTTTTTACATTCCAAATACCTAAGACTTTTAGGTAATCAGAAATCTTATAGGTAATACTTATCTTTGAAAATGTTTACTTCTTGTTTCAATTTACATTTCAAGGTGAATCATATACATATATACATATAAATATCACATTTCATATATATCTCAAATGG
Source organism: Callospermophilus lateralis (assembly GCF_048772815.1). Lineage (NCBI taxonomy): Eukaryota > Metazoa > Chordata > Mammalia > Rodentia > Sciuridae > Callospermophilus > Callospermophilus lateralis. Next base: position 17,795,729 of record NC_135321.1, read on the forward strand.
AAGAAGCTGTAACATTAAGAAGATTATTATTAGCTTTTACATGAGGAAAGAAAAATTTCAGAAAATGCTAAGTTGCTTATAAAATAATATAAATCTGAAAACACAACAAATCATTCTCATAATCTTTTCTCATGCAGTTTTTTTTTTGAAAAGATAACTCCTGCAATGAGATTTACTTATGAAAACACTGGAATAGCCGTGGGGTGTTTCTGGGTAAGACCACACAAAACAGATGAAACAATACTCCATGATGGGCAGGAGAGCTCCACGAAGATTTCATACCTGTGCGTTACAGCACAGTGAGAAATAAACTGTTATATCTGAGGTCATTTTTATTCATAAAATGAGAAATCATTTATTGAATTCACTTAAAAAATATTCTCATCTCGGCAATTATTTCCATCTACAAAGTGACATAAAACTGAGATCAAAGGGGAAAATTGCCTTACTCCACCTCTGAGGAGTTAACAAATATATCTGTTCATATATAAGTAGTATTTCCAATATTCACTTTTGTTGAATTAGTACACATTTGGTCAGGATAATGAGACAATGATTTGACTAAAAGTTATCATTTTTTAAAGGTTTGTGGGGAGAAAAACAGCAGTTTTAAGGGGTTTCTCATTTTTATTTTTCTCAGACTACTTTATAATACTATCTCTGATTTTGAAAAATGATCACTTTATTTGACATGATATTTTTTTCTTCTGCTTTCTTCACTGTAAGTGAAGTATTAAATAGAAATAATGGAACAGTTAGCCTCAAGATAGTATCTTGGAAAGTAATAGCCACACTTCTGTGGTAATAGTGGATCTGCGTAGAAGTGTGTTAGCCAAACCCAAAGTTTCAGAGTAAACATTTGTCAGTCCCCAAACACAGAGATACATGAGCCAATAGCAGATGTACGTGAGACTTTTTAAAATTTATTTTATTTATTTTTTTAGTATTGTTAGTTTTTATACTCAACTGAGGCTAACCTATGGTATAATTCCAAAAAACTAAAGAAATAAGAAGAAATTTAAAGGAGAAATGTAATTAAAAAGAGAGAGAGCGAGAGAAACAAAAAAGAAATAAGGAGCAGCAAATAAAGGAGAAATAAAAAGATCAAAGACAACTTAAGTTTACTAATTATATTAGTAATCAAGAAAGCAAACCTCTGAAACAGAAAAGGACAAGTAAATAAAATTAAACCAAGAATCCATGCTGAAAGTCTAAAGGCCACTGAGAAGGTAAAGCACAGACCCAAAATGGTAAGTATATTCTCATTATTAGCACTCTGCTCTACCAAATGTAGTCTGACTCTAACCAAAGGAAGGTGCATGATGGTGAGTGACTAATTCTCATTTTTCCAGAGGCTTCTAAGTAGCTCCATAGAGCATGAAAAAGTACTAAGCTTGAATTGCTAGTAGACAAATAAAGAGAATTTTCATTTTTAATTGTGTTACATACTTGGGTTTTCACCATTGTTAAAATACATCTAGCGAAGTGAGTTGTGATCTTATGAAATTTGTACAGATGATTTTAAAATTACTTTACATTTCCTCATTTTATGAGAAATATAACTAGCTTGTCAACAACTTGACAATTTATTATTTGGCAAAAAATTTTCACACTTTTTGCCTATAAATTTGATATACTTAACTATATACTTTCTCAAGTAAGCATGTACAGACATCAAAATTTACTAATATTCTCTTTCATGTAACTACTGTCTATGTTTTCCTATTAATTAGTTAGTCCTATTTAGAATTTGTATCTGGGTTGGCTATCTTGCATATAGCAAACTAAAATAGGCTTGAATTTTAAATTTTACATAGCCCTTCCCACAAGGGACAAGGGATAGCTACCTCGCTGATGTGTTATCACCATAGGGTTGGAAAAGCTACCATTCCTAAAATAAACAAAAATTTAATGTTATACAATTTTAAAAGGCTAGCTTTAAAAACATTTCTGCTACATACTAAAACATAATTATTAGCTCAAAATTCTCCCTAATTCAACTCATTAGGTTACTTACGAGTTATGAAAAGATATTTTTCTAATCTTACCTGAATTCATTTTTATTAAGACAGACTATTCCCATATATAAAAATCTACAAAATACATATATATTGATGTTGGATAAGCACACATTTCAAAGATGGCTCTTTTTGTACCTAACTAATCAAAGACTTTTGGACAGGAAAAAAAAAAAAAAGGAATACAGAATTAAGAGAAGATAAAATTTTCTGAAAACTCTTTAATCATTACCACCACAAACCGTTGATGTCGATATCAGAAACTGCCACAAAAAGGTTCAATACAGGCACATGAAAACAATCCAAAGCAAGGGTTAAACAACTATTTCCCATTTATTTTAAACATAACTTACTTCTTCATTAACAAAAACATAAATAACTTTTCTAATACTTTATCCAGTGCTTTTAATTTCTACAAAATACTCATATAATACTGTATTTACTTATAGAAAAAAAAAATCCTCGCAAAACGCTAAGGACAAAAGGTTCCCCATTTTAAAAATACCAACAGAAAAACCTGAAATCCGTGTTTTCAGTAATTTAAAGCATACTAGATTCACACAAGTTCCATCTGCTCAGTTAGGATACCTCCCACATTCACAAATGCATTTGCCTTAATCACATGATTACAGGCTGCTCACAACCACCTTCCAAATTCTTTCACCAAAACATGAATACTATAAAAATTTGCAAAGAAAAAAAATCCTTATCAGAGCACATAAACATCTCCTAGGTCCAAAATAAGATGACAGCGTAGGGAAAATTTTAGAGGAAAAGGGATCAAAGAACTGTTCTAACCAAACCAGTGCCCATATTTTATAGATAAGAAAAGTTAAGTGGGTTAAGTGTTCAGGTGACAAGGAAAAGGGCACATAGAGTGGGCATTCATGGAAACAACATCAACATGGGTCTCTTGAATCTTCACTGGCATCTGCTGCAGTATGAATCTTTACTAGGTATCCACAAATTCTTAGAATTTTAAATGTTTCCCAAAGAAATAATGGACAAACAAAATTCATAACTAGAAAAAGTCTTAAAATAAGTTTTGGTCTATAGTATGTAATGTTATATATACATTTTTTTACTGGACAATCTAAAATCAAAAAAAATGAGGAGATTTTATCAAGCATATGAAATAAGTATATCAAATTAGTTTTATATGAAAATCCATATGAACATTGAAACATGAAAAACAACAGAAAAAACTAAGCATAAATATCATCTAGACACCAAATACCTAAATAATTTAACAGTGATAAAATCAGCATTTCATCCACAGAAACAGCTACATTTTCCATACAAGGAAAATTTCTTCAAATACAATATTGGTGAAAAACAGTAATTCAAAATATAAATTTAAATCTTAGTTACTTCTACATAAACCTTAATGTCAACGATAAGTATACATGCACATGTATGTTCCAAAGTCACAAACTGAACTCCAAATAGCAGAAATAAATTCATAATCATTTCTGAAGCTCACATTGTAATATGGAAGAATAGCTAAAGTCACCATAAGGGTTAAGACAATCATTTTCTACTGCATACTAGTGCTATTCTAAGCCGATAGTGTGTTTAAATCCACACCAATGAAATCAATACAGCACTGTTCTATTCAAGGTGAGACCAAATAAACCTGTCTGAAGCTTTGAGAAATAGGCTTTGCAGTATACTTTGAGTGCTAAATGCCTTTCAGTCCAGAGATCTGTCATTAAATAATCATTAGCCATCATTCACTCTTCCTAAAAAGCTTAACATCTAAACTTGTTCAGCATCAACTAAAGCATTAGTATAGACTACCAAGTAAGTACTCATTAGCACTTAGAGATGTTTCAGTCACTCTGTTTAACTATGCATCATCCTATCAAAAATTCTCCCAAAATATTAACTCATATTTACCACTGAATTAGAGTACAATGGATACAAGTGATTAGTAAATACAAATGATTAGTACATCAATGCAATGATCAGTCTTGTTTGAATAACACCACACCACCTCACAAGCTACAAGCAACTCCTTCCTGACTGTTCAATGCAGATAAAATCTAATGTCTTTCCTACCTTTCAGCATCATGTTATTCAGTATCATACAGAAGTCAAATAAAACTAAGTTAATCACAATGGAGAATTCATTGAGAGGCAATATTGGCTTTGATCCTGTATGTATTTTTAAGTGATGGTTCCTTTATCAATCCAATTCATAACTCAATTTCATATATGATCATCTCAACTACTGAATAGCTATTTTAATGGACCCTGCATTATTTTAGATAATCATTAAGTAGATGAAATTAAGATATATTTATCTTCTATCTATTACTTGAAAGGTTAAATAAATAACACAGGATGATTTTTATTTAGTAATGTTATTGGCCCAAATGTGAAAATTTGATGGTTAAAGTAATTTTCTTTGTACTTAATTCTTGTATGCTATTAGACTAATCTTCTCAGTTTCAAGATAATATTAATGAAAATGTCATTTCTGCAAGACATTAATTTGTTCTTCATTTTTAAAAGCTCAAATAAAAGTATATGGCCAGATATTTATGATCTCATCTACGGTTTTACAACTTATCATTTTCAATTTATTTAATATAGATTTCAACCTAATTGAGAGCCATGACATTATATGAACATTTTATTTAACTGATGACATGTAATATTTTCCCAGGAATATTTAGGTAACTTAGTACAAAATAAAAGTATTCTTTTAGTCGTCAGGTAATTTAAAATTCCAAATATATATTGCATAGTATAAATTGCAATATTTGGAAACTTTCTAATATTCTAATTATTATTCCATTCAATCTATGACTTTTTAAATTTTTCTTTCAATACCCTAACAAAGTTTCAATTGCAAAGATATGAACAAGTATAATTACTGAGCAAGTTTGGTAAATGTAACATCACAAAATTGTATCCAATTTATAAAAGATTTTAAGATTTGGAAATTAAAAGTTAACATAAAATCAAATCTCATCACAAAATTTCATTTTTATGGTAAAATTGTCCCTTTCTATGCAGCACTGAGATTTTTAGAGCTCTGTCAATGCACAATGGAATATAAAATGGCCAGTCCTTTCAACTGTGAAGGCACATCCACAGATCCACTGAATTGATCAAGTCTTTAACTAAAACAGAATACCTGTATAGTCACTATGAAAAGGAGAAACTTTTTTCAAAACAATTTCAAAAAAAATAATAAAACTACAACAATCTACTTATTTAAATGTATACTATGTAGATAAAAAGAAAACAGGTGACTATGCAGAGTTACAAAGACTATTGTGAACAAAAGTTCTCACTTTCCTATAAGAGCCCCCAAACTCAAAAGTTTTGAAAATATACTTTGGTGATAAATCAAAAATTTAAAGCTTTACAATTATAATTTACCAGAAAATGTACTTTAAGAAAATATGTAATTCATAGAATTAGTACCCCTGAATATGCCTGGAGCCTTGTCCTTCTTGAAGAGGTAAACTCTCGCAGGACCTCAGTAAATTCTTATTTTTTAACATAAAAAAAATAGCACTGGCAAAGTGAGCAGCGCCTGGCCAAGGCCTTTCCTCATCCCTTTCAAATTTTGTACCAAGACTCTCTTACTGACCATACAATCAATATTTATTTATGCCATCTTTCCTATACTTTAAGAACTGTTTTGCTTCTTTATCATTACAATTGTTTAATTAGTTTAAATGAAATTGAATTTTTATCCTTACAATTGAATTTAGCCTCTTTTCAATGGTAAAAATAAGAAAGTAGATTTTATTTGCCCCAACAATGCAATCGCTTTGTATATACTAAACAACTACCTTACAAATAAGAAACAAGATGTTGTTATCAAATAATGCATGCTTTTAAAGATATGTTAGATTAACTGTTAATACAAAACATAATCAATAAAAGCAATTCATTCTTGACTCTCAAATCTCACTGGGTATAGGTAAAACTTCAATAAAACCAGTACTCTTCTGGATTTTACATTTTGAAGCATGATTACTATTTTATTGAAAAGTATATAGAAGTAACACAGTATTTTAAATTATAGTCATTTTGAAACTAAGTTGCAACTTATCCTGATTCTTTATGAATAGACTAGGTCTTTATGGGAAATCAATGGGAAGGCAGGTAAAATTAGATAGCCATGGTTACCAGAATATCAATAAGAGATACAGCAATATCCAATTCCAAGTCTTATACTTAAAAAAAAAAAGGCAGCAAACTACACTTTCTGCCTGAAACAATACATTTTCATTATCTTTATTTCATTATCAAAATTATTATTAATACTGGATTTTATATTTTCATTTGGAATGTTCTAAAAATGAAACTATACTAAAATGGAGAATCATAAAATAGGCTATTTAAATTTTATCACACTTTTAATATTTATTTAGTATAGACAACATACATAAATGAGAAAATTTTTCAAAAATATGGTGAATCTGCATTGTTGAATTTAAAAGAAGATTGTATGAAATTAAGATAACTCAAAAAAACAGAAGGAAGTTCTTTACAAGCATATTTATCATTCATATACAACTAATGTATAAAACCAAAATTCAGTATGAATATTACTTTTAAAATATTTTTAAAACACTTTATGTGGTGAATTCAATTTTTTAAGTTATTGAATCAATATCAGATCAAAATCTTGCTCTTAAAAATAAAGTCTAGAGTTCAAAAATGTATAGCACAAACAGCTGACAATAGTACAGTGTTCTTAATAATTTTTAGCTTTGCTTCTGTTTTTCTTTGTTAATGAAAATTTATATGTAAATTTTCTGTGATTTGCTATTCAACTGGATATACTTAGGTTCATTTGTAAAAGGGTATAACCATGAAATTTTATAGAATATTCTTACTTATATTAATAATCTCACCCCCTTAAACCTCAATTTAAAGAAAGAAATGTACTCATCTATAACGTATAATAATCACTGGAATTTTTTTGTGTTTTGAAGTATTGAAGGAGTACAATGGTCTAATTGTTATTGGAATGTAATAGTTACATTGCATTCCTTACCCTAATCAAGTGTTCAAAATGGCAAAATTTAATTTTCAAAAGAGAGACAAATCAATACTATGATACTTATTTTTCTTAAAATATGTTTCAAAACCCCTCGAACCAAAGATTGCTTATTCCTAAAGTGACAAATACAGAAAATCAGAAGGTTTTTGAAATATGCCACCAGTGGTCCTGTTCAGAAATGAAAGGCCAATACTACATTAAAGAAAAAAAATGAAACCACAAATAAGTAACAGAATTATGGCAGGCCCCACAGTATCACAGAAGCTCGATACTCAGACTGCTCTGCTTCTGGAGCAACTCCAGAGAGAGCTAACCTGGTGTGATAAAAGACTTGACAAAGCAGTTCTGACTGCGCAGCAATGCTAAGTTGTGGACTAATACAGGAACAGGAGGCCCAATCGCTGTCTTTCACCATGCACAATTTACACATGGCTTTATCAATAGCCTTAGTGCTGAATACAGAACACACTCTATTTGGCTTTCAGTCAATTAAGCTTTAAGCTGTCAGCAAACAAGACTTTTAAGTTAATTTTGAATCACCACGAATCAAGTTGAAGGTTGTGAAAGGGCGGCTCACATGCCGGCATGAAAAAAGGCAGTTTAATTGCCTCTGAATAGCTATTATATGCTGCAATTGGCCTATTGAATCTTAGATGATCTATTTATTTATCAAAGTACAACCATCAAAGATTAGTAAAAGAGTGAACAATATGACTTGTATACTCACTATTTTGCATAAGAGATTGATGTATTTGCAAAATATAAAGAATTCAATTTTTTTAAAAGTGCATTTAATTTTTTAATGTAAAAATTTGTGAGGTGGAAATTGACAGAGCAGGTAACATAGGAATAAAGAAAGTGTTTTCTAGAAAAATAAATATACACATTTTTTTAAAGATACATTTTTACCATACAGTATTTTCATCTTATTTAATACAAAAGCAATGATCTAGAATGCATATACTCCTCTATAAATGTTCACATTATAACTGTCCATTAATTAAAGAAAGTCAGAAAAAGAATTATAAAATTGAATTCAGGGACTTTAAAACAGCTTAATTTAGAATTCCTTACATTAACTGTGAGAAGGAAAAAAACACCAAACACTTCATTTTAAAAAAGATTTTTAAAATAAAGGTTAAGGATATCTTAAGACAATGATAATCAAATAAGTGAATTGTTATATTCATAATACCATATACCATCTATTTTTAAGAAAGACTGTGGTTGGTCACAATCCTAAACAGTTTTTCCCTGAAATTATTTTTTTCAATTGCATGTACTCCGGTTTATTATTATAGGGTTACTCATGAGTGCTGGATGCATGTATTGATTTTTTTATTAGGAGAGAGCAGTGAAGCATTAGTTCAGTGGGGGGGGGGAATGCTCAGATTTTGTAAACAGATGTAAACATAGATCAAATTTAGGGATGGTGAAACTGAACCATTTTGCTTTGGCTGAGATGAGCAGTGGTTTTTCTTACATTTTTACATATCAGTCTTTCAACAGTAAATGTACTGAGCCATGTACTCCTGGTTACTCAAGGTACAACCTTGCATTCATGGTTATATTAGGAAATTAAGTTCTGATCATACAGAGATCAAAATCTATAAAGTACTCATGGTTATAAAAATTTGGACAGAATACAGGTTAATTTTTGTTAGTTTTCCCTCAAAAATAGGCCCATATTCTTAGAAGCCTGGACCCATCCATCAGCATTTCCAGGGAACAGAGTGTTAGGCTTGAGAATCAGTACAACCACCACCCCAGAAACTACCACATGCCCAAGGGCTGCCATTGGCTGAGAGTCTGGAAACCCTTTCTCCTTCCCTCTTCACCCATCCATTATTATAAAATACTGTGCTTGCATTTATATTCACAAAATATAATCATTTACCAGATACTTCTCATGAAAATCAATGCTACTAAAACCATAAATATAAAGACATTTAAGTCTTTCCAAGGGAAACCAAGGAGGGAGCATGTTCAGTATAAAAGCCAGGCTTCTTAGGATGAAGCAAAGCAGAAACTATGACAAGAAGGGATATTCTTATTTTTCATCATTATTAAAAAGAATTACTATAGACTTCTTGGTATTAAATAGTCACATATGTTTACTGTGCATCTCCTCTTTAAATCTGTGCATTTTAAATATTCGTAGAAGACACAAAGTCTTTCAAACACTTTCATTTTACTCATACAAACATCCACTCATTCGAAGAGGGAGGGAGGACACAATGAGGAGAAATACAGACAATGGGTCCTGCTGTCCTGTACCTAGAACTCAGGGAAGGCAGGTAAATCTACACAAAGACAAACTAGAGGGCATTAACAAAGACAAAGGAGAGTGTCAGAGAAAACATGCCTGAACACAATGGACTTCACAAAGTGGGAACAGGGTAAAAAACCTGAGACCCAGTGGTTGGGTAAGTAGCCTAAGTCACACAGCTAGCAAGTGAGGTGCCAGGACATGCACCCAGGCCGACTAACTCCAAAGTCAATGCTTTTAACTACCACCTTAAAGAAAAAATAAAAATCAGGATGAACCTTTTCCTCAAAGGCTTCAGAACTTTACAGGAAAACATAAATCATGAACAAATAATTAAAATCCAAGGAGGAAAGCAACACTTAACATCATTCAAAGGCAACAACAAGAAGAAAGCCATGGATATTCAGAGGAAGTTGGTCTCCACAGGGAGAAGGAAGGTCTCATGGTAACGGTGCAATTCAGGATTCAGATTTAACAAGAAAAAAAAATGGGGATGGATCTAAAGAATAACAAACTGTAGCCAAGGTAGAGTCCCATCCTGACCACCACCCCACTCTTGCCTTCTCTTTTTCCCCCTTTACCCTGCTCTATTCTTTTCCTCCTTCTTCATTCTATTTATTTATTTATTTATTTGAATTTTGGGTATGGGGATTGAACCCAGGGGCACCTTACCTCTGAACTATAGTCCCAGCTCTTTTTAATTTGAGACAGGATCTCACTAAGTTATTTAAGGCCGTGCTAAATTGCTGAGGCTGGTCTTGAACTTGCAATCCTCCTGCCTCAGCCTCCTGAGTTGCTGGGATTATATGCATAAACCACCATGCTATGCTGCCTAACTCTGTTCTTTTCCCAGGACACACAGCACCTTCCATACTATAAAGTGTATGTTAATTTATTATATTTATGGCCCTCTTTCCCTGCTAGAATGTAGCTGAGAAAACAGGGAATGACACTTCTGGCACTTTGTTCACTGAGGTTGCTCAAAGATCTAGAACAATGCCTGGCATGTGAGAGCTTACTCAATATTTGTTGAATGAATGAATAAAGCACAGAAGCAAATCAGCTCCAGTCATATATGGGAAACAGAAACCAGTTTACATGGACCCAAGAGCTCATAGAAACATAAGTAGAAGCAAAAGCCAGATGTGAAGTAACCAGACCAAGGAGATTAAATGATATTATAAAAGCAAGTGAAGATTTGGAATCATATAGTGATTATTAGGAAGATTAATCTGACAACTGTACCTTTAAGAGACTCAATATATGAGAGAAAATAGCCACCAAAAGCTTCAAACCAGGGTAGTGAAAACAGATAAGAGATACCACACAGCAATAAAAACTCTGTGTTGTGTCTCTGTGTCTAATGACCTAAGAGACACACAGAGGTTAAAAAGACCACATAATTTTAAGGTTTCAAATCTGGGTGGATGGGGCAACTCATAAAGGTAAGTTTAGGTTAGATAAAACTGAGTTTAAATACCTTAAGGGTACACAGGTGGAGAGGTCTAGCAAGTAGCTGAAAATCAAAGCCTGAGCTCAGCAGAGTCCTGGCCATGCAGTGAGTGAACTCACCAAGAAAAGAAGAAAGAAGAAGGCTAGAGGACAGTGGGAGACCTGGCTGTGTCCTAAATCTGAGAGGACAAAAAGAACCACAGAGAACACAGGAAGGGTGGTTCCCTTTCCTGCTGTGTTCACCTAAACAACTTTGACTAGGCTTTGGGGTCACAGCTGGAACATCAGTTCTGTGATCTGGCTGTCCTCCTGGCTGCACACTGCCTAGAGTAAGGTTTCTTGGAAGCCCTCACAGGTTTTTCTGAGACTTACCATTTTATGTCTTACCTCTATCATGTCCCATGCACATAATCCAGGGTGTGTCAGGGTGGATGTGCGCATACAAATGCACACATTCATACAGGTATGTATGAGTGTCAATGTACATCTGAATGTCTGCTAAGATGTCATGCTGCCATATGCATGCATGTATGTATGTATGTATGAATGTATGCACGTGTTTCAGAGCCTGTGCCTAAACTATCACGCTGCCAATATGCTCCTCGTGCACTAAAAGCTCCATGCTCACAGGGAAAGATACCAAATCAGAAACCACTACTTACTACTTTTCTTCCTCTATAGTATTAAACAAAGAAAAAGAAACGGAGCCCTATATATTACGTCAAAGGAAGGTAATTACTCTGGAATGATTTATATTGAACCAATAGAGAACTTCAGCATTGCAGGGACAACAGCGCTCACAGAATTTACGTCTCATTCTAGTGAGGGACTTGACACGTTCACACAGGCTCTTCAGTGCTAGCTTATACTGACAGAGAAGTAATTGGAAGGAATAAAGGCAGACATGCCCCTCGTGTTGCACAATTTCTTCCTTCTAGATAATAAAAACAATTATACAAGGAAGGGGAAACAAATATTTCAGATTAGCTGTGAAGTCAGCTAATAATCCCTACTTCTCAAAAATGTACTAGGGGGAAAAAAAGAAAGAACAGTAAAATGACCTTAAACTTTTGCTTCAACGTATTATTCTTTTTTCTCAAAGGAATTTCAGAAAATACAAACAGCTATTTAATACTTTATTACATAGGGCATCAATATAGCAATCTTAGTCATTCTAGAAAAATAGCCCAGACTACAATAACAAATCTTTTATTCAACTTACTCTTAACAAATTTTTTTTAGAAGTTACAGGTTTTTTCCAGGCAGGGTGGTACCCTACTGTAGTCCCAGCTGCTTGGGAAGCTAAGGTGGGCCCATCACTTGAGGTCAAGAGTTTGGAACCAGCCTGGGCAACATGGTGAGACTCTGTCTCTGTCTATTTCTCTGTCTCTGTCTCTGTCTCTGTCTTACACACAAACACACACACACACACACACACACACATTTAGATATACACTACAGGTTCTTAAACGTAATGGAAGTTGATTTCTTTCATAGAATACATATATGCAAAGGAATATCTGCTAAGAGTCGAAATGCTCAGAGTATGTCCGGGCACACTGCTGGTTCCACAGAAGCAGCCTTGAAATTTGAGAAAACCTTTGGAGGTTGGGGAGGTCTTATCCACCACTCCTCTACTTTCCTTGAAGAGTTTTCTCCTAAGCTCTCCTGGCTTCCTGGCCCACCCCTCACTTAGTGTTCCCCAGAGGTACTAGAGTGACTTTTCTGATGGATGAGTCTAGGATATGAAAATTTGTCATGAGCAGCTCAGCCTCTCCCTTTTAAGGGATACATTTACTTGCAAAGAGCAGATATTCTGCTCGGCTCTCAAAGTTGTGAGTTTTATAGAAGCAGGTGCATAAAGGAGAAAGGCAGTGATTTTCCTGTACAGCCTGTGATGAATAATTAACTTGACTGTAAAATGTATTATGGAAGAACAAAGGGCCAAGAATAACCACAACACTTCTGAAGAAGTCGAAAGGAAAGACATGCTCTACCAGATATAAGGACTAATTATAAAACTGCCATAATTAAAACAGCATGGTATTGGTGCAGGAATAAATTTATAATAGATAAATTTTATAACTAGATAAAATAAATGAGGAGCAAAACAAAAAACCCCAGAGTTCAGATACATACAAATATCATGAAAAAATGTTTTTATATGAATAAAAACAAAATCAACTTTACATCATATATAAAATCACCTACAAGTAAATTAAGAACTTATATATCTATAACAAAACTTGAAAACTTTTGAGTGATTAGCAAGGCCCTAAACATCTTAGTGAGATGCTGTCTCAAAATTTAAAAATAAATGTATAAATTTTTTTAAAAAAATTTCATTTGAAAATATAGATGATGATATAAAAAGAAATATAAATAGTAATAGTACTAGTTTGAAATTAAAAAAAAAAAAACAACTCTGCAATTAGAAAGACAAACAACCCAGTGGAAAATATGGGCAAAAATCCTGAAAGGGCATTTTGCAAGAAGAGGAAATACACATGTTCAAACTCATTAATAAGCAGAAAAATACAAGCCAAGAACACAATATGACATCATTTCCACTTTAGCAATTGGCAGAATTTTACCTTGTCTGTTTTTTGAGATGGAGTCTTGCAATGTTGCTCAGGCTGGTCTTGAACTCCCAGGTTCAAATGATCTTCCTGCCTCAGCCTCCTGAGTACTAGGACTACAGGCATGTGCCACCATGCCCAACTAAATTAGCAATATTTTAAATGGCAAGTGTTGAAGAGAATGTAAATCAATAGACTCTCTCATACGTCTTAGATAAGAATTTGACTACAGTTTATAAAGTTGATCATTTGCATATACTAAACAATTTCAGTCCTATATATACAGAAAAATTATAGGAATGGATACAGAAGACACAGATGACACATTCATGGTAGCAGCGTTTGTAAAACAAAATAAAACCAAAAATCCTAAGAATCCAAATGTCCATTGACAGAAAAAAAGGATAAACTGTGGTTTTACTATTTACTATTAGTAAGCAATAAAAATTGTTTAATTATACATATACATTACATAAACAAATCTTTGCAAAAAAAATTGTTGGAAAAAGACTCTATTAAGGATCTTAGTTAACAAAGGCCAAACATTCTGATATACGGATGCTAACATACAATGCGGGGGAGGAATAGAAGTTCATCGAATTAGACAATGAAGAATGAAGGAGAAGAGAAAAAGGATGAGATTAGGAAAGACAGTAGAATGAATCGGACATAACTTTCCTATGTTCATATGCGAATACACGACCAGTGTAACTCTAAGCCATGTACAACCACAAGAATGGGAAGTTATACTCCATGTATATATGTCAAAATACATTCTACTGTCACATATAACTAAAAAGAAAAAATGGAAAAATTTTTTAAAAAAAAGAATCTTAGTGAAGCACAACTTCTCCAGAGAAATCACACACTCATAACTCCAACATTTTCCATAGCATTACAAGTGTTTGGGGACATCTTGAAGACTCCAGTTCACAACCCCTGGACATGAGGTGAATATTAAATCATGTAACAGATGACTGTTGAGCAGCTACAGTTCAGGAGCTTTAGTAGGTGGTCAAACTACAAGGAGATCAAAATCTAGAAAGATGACAAACGAATAGTCAATTATGATATATTTACATCTAACTAAGCTAGAGATAGCCAGCCTAGTGGGGGAGGAGGGGTGCCATGCGGATAGACAAGAATATGTTTTCAGAATATATTTAAGAGCCTAGTATTAAAAGAAGACCAGAAGACAGCTCGGTGACAGAGGGTGAAGATGAGGTTGTAGAGGGATGTTTCAAGGGGACAGGCATGGAGGAGTGAAAAACTAATGTATTTGGAGAACTAACAACAGAGAAGGGCAGAGTTGAGCAATGAAGCCAGGCAGCTAGCAGAGGGTCATATCGTGAAGGGTATAGAAATCACTCTAAGAAATTTTAAATTTTATCCCAAAGGCATTGAAAATTTTAAGCAACAGAATAATGGTGATAACTTCTCTTTACTAAAGAGCATTTTGACAGTAGTGAGAATTTGAAGGTGGTGTGGCTACATCACAAGCAGTGAGGGAGTACTGAAGTGGTCAAAGAGATTGGGCTGCAGGAACATTTAAGAGGGAGAAGTGCTAGAATGTTCAACTAGGCTTGGAAGCAGCAGGAAGCATATGGTGGTCAAGGATAATTTACAGGATTCTGCCTTGAACCAAAGGTGAATGGTGGTACCTTAGGCGAAGAACACAGGTCCTAGAAGTTTGGGGTTTAGGAGCATTAGTGCTGTTTTCAAAATGCTGCATTTAAGAGTAACCTATTTATAGATGGCCAGGAGGCAGCTGGACTGTTAATTTGTTCAACTGTTCAAAAAATATTTATTGAACACATACTATTTTTCATGTACTACTATATGCAATATAGTTACATAGCCATTATTGACAAGACACCCTGTGGTCCTGCTCATATGTCATTTATATATAAAAAAAGAAGTAAACAAATAAATGAACACAATAATTTTGGATCATTCTCAATTTAATGAAGAAAATAAAAGTGGGTCATGTACTAGAAAAAAAATGACTGCAGGGAAGGGTGCTTTAGATTGGGCAGTCTGAGAAAACTGGAGGAAAAGGCAGCTGAGCTGAAAGCCACATCATCAGTAAGTCTTCAAGTTCCTGAAATTGGAACTAATATAGTGTGTTCAAAGTCAGTGGGGCATGCTCAATGACTCAGGATGGAAAGAGGCAAGAGCAGATCCAGTAGAAGATCTGTGAGCAACAGGAATTGAACACTTAGTCTCAAAATGGGATAGAAAGCTACTGGAAGTTTTCAGGCAGCAAGTGACAATTTGATTTACATTTTTAAAAAGTCATTCTGCATAGAAAGTTGGTTATAGGAAGCCAAAAGTAGACACAAGAACAGCAGAGGAGTGAATCGCTAGAAAGTTGTCGGCTAGGATGGTAACCCTGGAGTTGAAGAGAAGTGGGAAACAAGGAGAATTAGGTAACTGTTTTAAAAGGAGAGAGAAAAAATTAGAAATTTATGATCCCAGAGCAAAAAATTTAGTGGTGATCAGTAATGACAGGTGGTCATAAGGATGTGTAGAAAAGGACAAAGGATAAAATCCCAAAGAATGCCAACTTTAAAGGAAAAAATCAATAAAAGAAGTTTACAAAAGGACCAGAGCAAGAGAGATTAAAAAAAAAAAAAAAAAGCAAAAGAACCATGTGCTAGGAGTGAAGGGGTTTCAGGTAAAAATGGGCTGGGGTTGTGGCTCGGTGGTAGAGCTCTTGCCTGGCATATTAGAGGCACTGCAAATAAATAGATAGATAGATAGATAGATAGATAGATAGATAGATAGATAGATAGATATCCATGAACAACTAAAACAAAAGTAGTTAGAAGGGCCAAGAACTAATAGTCTCAATCTAGTCACCTAATTGAGGAGCACCAACTAGGTCCCAGCAAGTTAGATAAGGGTACAATGGAATCTCAGGCAGAAGACCAGACGGCAGAGGGTTTGAAGGTTCTTGAGGAAGCATATGCCCTGGCTGGGAAGGAGAGAAGTGAGAGAAGATATTTAAAGGGTACACAGGGTTAAGAGAAGACACTGCAAATTTTGGTAGATACGTTTCTGATTTAGAAGGAAAGAGCCATGCGGCCCAGAAACATTGAGGAGGAACCATTTATTATTTAGCAACCAAGAAAACATTAAGATAATCTCTTTGGAAAAATCAGAAAATGCAACTGTTTTTGTTAGTCAATAATCTGTATACTTGCCTTGATAGAAAACTCTTCATGTCTATTTGCAAGCTACAAGTATCTCTTGATGTAGTATCTGCAACAACTAGAGCCTCAATAAAGAATGTGGAAAAAGAACAGCACAGCCTGCAATCACCACCACTATGTGTGAGCGATTATCCAGTTGGGGTTTGAGTAAATGATGTGAAAAGTAAAGTGGGATTGTGGTTTGAAGTTCTACCAGTGAGTAACAGAGGCCACTCACACTATTTGCTTAGATACTACTTAGCAATTAAGTCTTTAATAGAAGTACCTTCATCTACAGGTATAGAGATTTATTCTATAAATTAGGTTTAGGTTTTCTTAAACATCAAGTGATTCAAAGGTTTCTTTCAAAGGAAACTTTTCTTATACAAAAATATGAAAAAAAAAATCTCATCGAAAAATCTCACCAAATTAGGTTACATACAACCCCAATTTAAAACTATTTCCTTGATGACATAATTCCACAGTATAAAATGTTGTTTCGAAATGTTTAATATTGTATGAAAATCAGTGTTAATTAAAAAGCACAAATGTTGAAAGGAAGTTATCAAATAAACAATAGTTTTAATGATTCCACGTTACCAATCTAATTAATAAGCATGATAAAAATATTATTCCAAATACAATTAAATTTTAGTGGAACCTGCAATTAAATAATAGCTTAGACTTTTTAGGTAAAGACTATCAAGCCAAATTTCTGGTGTATTTAATAACTTCATTTAAAAACTTCAAGATTCGTATTTTAAAATGCACATGCATGCAGCTTCTCAAAAAAATATGTATCAAATACTTAATTATGAATATGCAAAACATAACGAAATGAGCTGGTAAATTTTAAATTGGAAATTAGAGCTAACAGTTTGAATCATGATTTTAACATGTTTACTAATGTAACAATGATACAGTATGGCTGAGCTTCAATGAAAAACACTATATTTTTCCTGCTTGTAAGCAGCACTGTTGAGAAACAGATTTATGATTTATAGAAGTATTAATCATTTACTTTTCATAGATACTATTACAAATCTCTGGAAAAGGAATAAAAATGAATAAAGTTTCATTCATCTTACTTTCTACTTAAAAATTAAACAATATTCTATAAAATTAGAAAATTCTCAGAATACTAAAATTAAAACTAAGTCCTATGCACAGAAACACTAAAGAACTTTGCAATCTTTCATATGCAATCAAGTATGAAGTATTATTAAGAAAGAAATTATTTTCATTGTCAAAAAGCCTCTTCATAAGTACCTTGGATAATTGCACAGGCCAGGACACATCGGATTAATTCACTCCAAGCCCAAATCATTATACCTACATTAGATGAAAATACACCAGGAAAAAAAAGTCTTAAAATCAACATCATTAGCATGACAATTTTAGGCCTTGCTGGGTCCTCAATCCTCAGTCCCTCTAACAAACTGTGTGTGGATGTTCTGTCTCTGATACATCATTCATTCACAGGGAACAGGAGCTCTTCTTGGCCTTGTGAGACCCTCCTTTTTTGAACTCTTGCAAGGTTTCTCTGTGGCTACAGACAGAGCTGTAACTCTTTTTTTCTCCTACCATAAGTGTTTAAAATTTAAACAATGAATTACAAGGTTAAGGGTCCCAAATTACATTTTCTAAACTACATATGAAAAAAATAATAATAATTTTATTTCAATTTATAGTCTAATCTTTTTGTGAATGTCCATAGTGGGCTGAAATACAATAAGCACCATGAATCATTAAAACAGCCACTCTCATATAAATGAAGATAAGAAGTATGACAACAGGGGCAAAATGATTCATATAGCACTGAACATAGTGTCAGGAATAATGTATCTACATTTGCAGAAGTTCAAAAGCTTACCAATAATTACTAAAACCTTCTTTTTTCTCAGTATCACTAGTAATTAGGGAAATGCAAGTCAAATGAAAAACTGCAGTCACTGTGGAAAACAGTATGACGATTCCTCAAAAAACTGAAGAAAGAATTACCAAATACTCAATAATTCCAACCTTAAATATATACCTAAAAGAACTGAACAAGAACTTCAATGGATGTTTATACATCAATATTCATAGTGGCATTTTTCACAGCAGCCAAAAGGTACAGAGCCCAAGCGTCTATAGATAGAATAATGGATAAAGAAAATGTGGTATAAGCATACAAAGGAATATTATTCAGACTTAAAAATCAAGGAAATTTTGGGCTGGGGATGTGGCTCAAGCGGTGGCCTGCTCGCCTGGCATGCGTGCGGCCCGGGTTCAATCCTCAGCACCACATGCAGGCAGGGATGTTGTGCCCGCCAATAAATAAAAAATAAATATTAAAAAATTCTCTCTCTCTCTTTCTCTCTCTCTCTCTCTCTTTAAAAAAAAAATCAAGGAAATTTTGACATAGACTACAATATGGATGAACCATGAAAACACTATACTAAGTGAAATAAGCCAGACACTTATTTTATTCCACTTACATAAAAAGTATCTATGTTAGTTAAAAATTCAGAGAAATTTTTCTGAAAAAATTCAGAAAATTCTAGAAAGTAGAACAGTGACTATCATTCCAGCTTCAGGGCAAGAAAATCTGTGTCTACCTTAAAACACAGGATGTGTCTAACCGTTTTCGAATTTGAGTACATGTAGCAAAATTAAAATCAATGTCAAGTAACTTAAGCAGCAAATACTAAAAAGTTTCTGCAATAGGTACAATTTTGGTATTCCCACGGCTGGGTTCCCCAGGATCAAAATTAAATAAATATAAAATAGACAAATTGAAAGTAGGTTAAATTTAGTCATTAAAGATCTTATATCACACTGTATCAGCAGATATCCAAAAAACATT
This sequence comes from Callospermophilus lateralis, assembly GCF_048772815.1. Lineage (NCBI taxonomy): Eukaryota > Metazoa > Chordata > Mammalia > Rodentia > Sciuridae > Callospermophilus > Callospermophilus lateralis. The sequence goes on from NC_135321.1 coordinate 17,815,121, forward strand.
ATAGAAAACTATGTTTAACTTCCTCACACAATTTAATCATTCAGTTTGGTACAGTTAGCCTATTATATTCAAGCAAACTGTAAAGTATCTGGACTTAAAATTCTCTGAGCTATGTACCCCTATTTTAGCATAAAAGGTCTAAGAACTTAAATAAGAATAAAGAAAATACTTTCATATACAAAGAAGTAAAGGGCAAGGAAAATAAAGCTTTAATGATATAAAAAGTTTAGAACATACGCCTATTCTGACTGCTTGTTGATTTCTTCAGAATTCATACAAACCCAAAGTTATATATATGTGTGTGTGTGTGTATATATATATATATATCTCACCATCATAATATAGAGTTTTTATAATATACTTATTTTTGTACATAATAAGGTTATTAAGATAAAAATGTTTATCTCAGAATTTTTTCTGAATAGAAATTTACTATTTTCTTTACATTGATAAATAGCCATCACATTCATAGGACAATAGTATGTTAGCCCTCAAATTCCTTATCTTTTTAAAAACTAATCAAACTTCTCACTTTAAAATGGATAAGTTTATGTTATGTGAATTTTACCTAATAAAAAATTCTTCAATATTTAAACCAATTTTCAATCAATTTTCCCACTTATTCTTCCCTTTTACTTACATCCTTTAATAAAGACTTGATAAAGTGGCATTTTAATGAACTAATCGAAATTAGAGGTTACAAAACTTGTTTAAAATTTTATAATAGCAAATTATTAAACAGATTCAGCTTTTGACATTTTTACTTAAATTTGCTGGTGATTACAGCTGATGAGAAACATTAATAAATCCAATAACATTTTTCTACACGGCTATTTTGAAATGTCAGCAATTGCTAATCAATAGACTTCTTTTCTGACTGGTCAGAATAGCTCAGAAAATGGTCACAATGACTAACTTTGAGATCTCTTTACAGGTCATACCCATAAAAAGCTTGATCCAAATAGTTATTAGTTCTGTGTGTTCATGCTTCTTCAGCAAAGAAGGAGTCAATTACATTAATGGCAATAGCCCCAACTGTTTTTCAAAAGCAAATGATTAAAATATGATCTTCTTTTAGATTAACCCTCTCAAATTAAATTGCATCTTACCTTCACTGACATCTGTCATTCAAATAGATGTCAACTCATAAACCTGACAGAGAACAAATTGTTTATGTAAATTTGTTGTGTGAAGATGTTTATCAGTCACAGCTCTAAGAAGTCACCTTTGAGTATAAGATATTTGGAGAATTTTTTTCCTGTTGTTAAACTTTCATGATTCAGAAAAGAATGCAATAAAAATCAAATTCTTTTTACATTTCAATAAAAATCATCACACTAAAAATACAACATTATTTTAATTTGAAATTATATGCTGATACAAAAATTCCCATTGACAAATAGGCTAAACCATTTTCTTAGAAGTTGTAGTTGAAATGCATCTTTCAAAAAATGAAAATTGTTACAAAGCTCAATGATCTAAAATATAATGATTCTCTCTGTTCATACCATCTTTTTTTACTGATAATTTTATGGAAAAGAGATGAAGAAAGATACAAGAAAGAATGAATATTTTCATATTTAGCCTTTGAAAGGGTTAAGTTTCAGATTTCAAAAGAGTACATACATATGTAGTTGTTTTTTATACAATAGCTATTGCTGGATATTGTGAATAGTTTTTCAAGGAATAATTAAACGCAAATTAAAAGCTTCTTTGATCTCTATATGACTGGCTGGTGAGGGAATCACATCCCAAAATGTGTGCTGACAGGATCTGCCTTAACCTCTAAAATGAGGCCCAGCAGGAGCCCTGTCCAGGGAATGACTCATGGGGGCCCCTGCATTGTGCCCAACAGTGGGCTACAGGCTAGTTGGTTGGGAGTGGCAGATGGTTTCATTTGTTGTATATTTTCACTCTTCACCAAAATTTAGGTGGATCCCAGCCACAAGTGAAAGGAAAGAACTATTACTGCACCTGCCACTTTTACTTGGGAAAAAAAAAAACTTCAGTTCACTGAAATCACATAAAAACTATGAGATTTGGCCTTGACAACTGAATGTTATAAGAAGACTATAAAACTATTTTGTATATGGTTATATCAGGCTTTCAAATAGCCTTTACGTTTTCTTCTTTATTTTTTTTAATTCAAATTAAATTCATAAAGCTTAAAGCATCCCATATTTGAAGAAAATTATTCTCAGAAAAGTACAAATTACATTTATACATGTGCAAGGTCTTGACTTGCTTCATGAATCGCATATAATGAAGTGCAAGTATCTAAAAATCAAGAATCTAAATATTAACACCAGAGGGACCTGAGTTCTTACTTTTTATTTGAAGCCAAGTTTTCCTAGCATAATATTTAAAAATAATATAATGCATGAATAATGTGTGTGTGTGTGTGTGTGTGTGTGTATGTGTGTTTTGCTAGGGACTGAACCCAGTGCTCTACCACTAAGGTACGTCCCCAACTCTTTTCATTTTTACTTTCTATTTTGAGACAGTCTCAATGAATTCCTCAGGCTGCCCTAGAACTTGATGATTCTCCTGCTTCTGCTTCCAAAGTTGGTGGGATTATTAGGGCATCTGTATCCATGCCTGGGACATAAATGGTCTTATGGCTACTTTTTTTACATGGCTTTTTGTCAACTTTAAAAAACATAGTAACTCAAGGAGTAAGTTTTAAACCAAAATTTACATATTCTTATAAATATACCATTGATAAGTATTTGTCATGAAAATCAGAGCAGATATAGCAGCAACACTGGATTTTACATACTGTGGAGATATGCATAATATCCAGATACCAGAAGCAGGTACTTCCATCTGCTCTATCAGATGACAATCCAGGCAATAACTCTCCAAGTGACCCCCAAATCCTTAGGATGATTAATGTTATTGGCTACTAATTTGAAAATTATATATTTCCACTGTAACTCAAAGCATTTAAAAAATGGTTAAAAAAACCTTTTTATGTGTATGTAGTTTGGGCACAAACCCACAAATGTAAAACCCATTATCTTCAACCTATAGATGTCCATAAATGCAATGTATTCTGATTTCAGTGAAGCATTTGAAGAAATCTCTTGGAAAATTATTGTAAGCAAGCTGGTTAAAATTGAGGTGGGAATCCTGCAAAAGGAATGTTTGGATTGAATTTTAAAATCATACCGAGACTGATATCAGGATTGATGACTAGGTGGAGTAGCTCCCTAACCCGGGGGGGGGGGGGGAGCTGGTCAGCAATTCACTAGTTAACATGGACAACATGAAAAGCTTGTACACTATTTACAGTGGACATAAAGGTGGCAGGAATAGCTAATATAGAGGTTAGAAGAGAAAAGACTCCTAGACTTGATGATGAGCTGAAACCAAGATACAAATCAAAAAGGACAAATATCAAGTCCTGCTCCTAAATGGGAAGACTTGAAGTAACATACTTCATGTAAAAACTGATAGCTTAGGCAATTGATATGGAATGCCTTCTCTTTTTTTTTTGTTCTAATTTGTTATATATGACAGCGGAATGCATTACAATTCATATTATACACAGAGAGCACAATTTTTCATGTCTCTGGTTATATATAAAGTATATCACACCATTCAGGTCTTCATACATGTACTTTGGATAATGATGTCCATCTCATTCCACCATCATTTCTAACCCCATACCCCCACCCTTACCTTCACACTCCTTTCCCCTCTCTAGAGTTTGTCTATTCCTCCCATGCTCCCCCTCCCTTCCCCACTATGAAACAGCCTGATGCAGATTGTTTTAATGAACCATAAGAATAGCCATTATTTATCAGGTGGTTAGTATGTGCCCAATACTGTTAAAACATTTCATGAACTAGATTTCTTTTTAAAGTCATGTTTGTTGAGATATAATTTATATATGGTACAATTTGCTTTCTAATTATATGAATTTTGACAACACAAATATAAAAAATGACAACATATATATGGATATATAGTACTGCAGTCAAGACACAGAAAATGTTACCTTGTTCTCCTTTACTTCTTTTTTTTAAACAAATAGATAAATAAATTTTAATATATTTTCATTTAACCCAATGGATTACCAACATAATTTGCAAAGAAAATAATTGTTAGTAATATATTTCATGTTCATTTTGTTTGTCCTAGTAATCCTTTGGGATCTAATGTCTATTTAACACACTGCACATCTCAATAAAGAAAATTAATTTAAATTTAGAATTACAGTATCAAGAAAAAGGAAAGCAACAGTTCCATACTGGTCAGCTAGTGGTAGCATGGTTGGTTCTGGATGCCAAGTTCTAAGGAATATTACTGACCAAATGAGGTAGGTTTAAATGGAGGACAAAGGGGTCTAGTAAGTATGACATAAAATGTTTGAGGACAAAGAGAAGGCATAGAAGGAGATCTGACTCTCTCTGAAGGCTCCATATCTAGGAGGTGATCAAAATTAACCAAAGAAGTAGAATTAAGCACATCAGGCCTTAGCTAATACATTCCATCAACATTTCACATGCTTTCTCTTTCTGTTTAATGATAAACCTGCTTTAAAATAAAGTGTAGGATGTAAGATCAGTTTCCCAATCCAACAAGATGAGCTGATAGTAGACCCTCATCCATTGATGACACAGTCCTGATGACACAGTCCTTCTGTCAGCTCTAGCAAGGTCAGTCTCTTCACTCCCTTCACACAGAATTTGTTTTAAGTCAATGAACCAACAAGCTTTAGCACGGAAGCTTTTCCCATATCTTTCCACAAATGCAGGCTGACCTCTTACCTAACTCCCACCCCTCACTAGGTCCCAGTGCTCTGATCTATGTGAAGTCGTCTACATGCCCATGCACATCACATGTGCATATGTGCAGACATGTGACTACCCAGCCTACATCTAAATTATCAACTTATCAACTAGAGGCTTCTTTTATTATATTCTCCATAGAGTATGCTGAAAGAAGATATAGGCTGCTTATTAACATTGGTGTTGAATAAAATGGAATACTTTTTATACACTTTTAAGTGATGCCACATTAAAAATATATTTTAAAAAGAAAACAGATTTCCTGAATCCTGGTTCAGATTCCTTCAATCCTTTTAAATTAGAATTATTTTATTTAATTCAATCATTTTTATTTAGGATATATAGTTGCAAAATAACAAAAGATGAGAAAGATTTTCACTAATTATCACCCTATCAGTGAGGAGGTCTCCTCTTTCTAGAACATGGAGAAAAAAAAATATATTCAGGTTCATGATTATCTACACTTCAAATATCAAATATTACCTTTCATTTGTGATTAAAAATTTCAAATTAAAAGTATTTGTGCTTGACAACTGATTTTCATCCAAGAAATCATGGGGGAAATTCAAAGATGCTAGTATATTTGATGATCTTTTCATGGATAAAAAGCAACTATAAAGTATTGGGAAGAAGGACTCTTCAAAGCCCAACATCCATTTTAAAACCTGATTTTCCTCTTTAACATTGTTTGCACAGTAAAAGTAATCATTCCCAGGTATGACATAAAGTCTGTGAATTATGAGACATTGTAGTCATTACTTTTGTGAATTACAACTTTTGGTTATATGGGTTTGATATCAATTATAATGGCAAATCATGTAATATACAGATACATAATAGTGTGCCACATCTAATACAATTTATTCTTATCTGTGAGGTTTTACCATACAGCTTACAAAGACCAAACTTTAAGTTCATCCTGAAGGTTATTCACTCACAGGAAAAGCTTTTTATCCAAGTACAAATTTCTGGGGGTTTTTTTCCCCCTAAATTTAGCAAAAAGAAGATATAATATTAAGTGTGGAAATCAAACCTTAATTCTTTAAACTCACCACTGTGTGTGTGTGTTGGTGCATTTATGTGTGTGGTTTTAAACAAATATAAAATAGAAATTCTAATTTAGCTTAAAAAAAATATATATATATAATTACTTTCATATACTGAATATCTATGTTAACCTATTAAGAAAATTGGGAGTCTTTTCCCCACATTTAAAATACTTCGTGTACTATGTAAACTGGATTAAAATTAAAATAGATTTGTTTCTATATCAAACAAAAAGAAAATGATATGCCATAAAGACTATATCTGTTTCTTTTTTCTCTGTGAGAATTTTTAAATGATCTGGTTTCAAACAAATTACTCTACTTTAGAGCATAAGATCTCGACGAGGCAAGCTATCTAGGTTCAAACCCAGACTTCACCACTTCCTGTCTGTGGACTGGACATTGTCCTTCAATCTTCCCTATTGTAAAATGGCAGTGATGATGGGGGCTTACAACAGGAGTGGTTGTGCAGAGTCTGACACACACTATGTAATCAATTCACACTAGTGAGTCTTTGTGAAGGCTATTAAGTCCTTAATTTAAAAGTGAGTTCTTTTACATGTTTGCTGAAACTGTCTTAATTATTATTTGTTTGCCAAACTCCTTCCAAAAGTATTGCATGCTAACAATCTATATATACATATTTAAAAAAATAAAAGAGCTCCTATTGGAAAATATTACTAAGAAAGACATGGTGCTAAGGCCAACAATTGATTAAGGTAATTTGTTAAAGCACTCTGATACTTTATGACATTTAATTTGTTTAAATACACAAATACTTTTTAGTCAAAATACATCAATATTAAATAAATTCCTTGCTTATAAAAGTCTCAATATTTGTTTAAAGAGAAATTGAATGTTTAAATGATATTTAAGAGCCACCTTTGGTCCTTGTTCTTCTTTCTTTCTTTTGCACTTTTTCTCAGGCAGGATTCCCCAGGTCAGGCCTTTAAACAAATAGGCTTGAACACGTGAAATATGGATGTGTAACTTATAGTTTTCAGTGGACAATAAAAAGCAAAGTTTCCTTGGTGCTACATAACTGGTTACAACCACTCACAGGAACACAGTGTAATCCCACATTCTCCTCTTCAGTTAAAATTTCAGGCTTCATAGAAAAACTGCGTCTTTTCCTAGAACAAAGCACCTCCCCACCTCTTCCTATACAAATCATCTTGCTTCTCCTGCAGTGGCCACCCCAAGCCCAGAGGGATCTTTTGTACAATACAGCACATCCCACCTACCACCCGCATGTCAGGATTTCAGCCAGAGAACACATTTGTTTCAGGTGTTTTTCCTATATTTTCTCTTTTAAATTCATTCCAGGTATTTTTCCTAATTTTTTTCTCATTTTGAAAACACAATATTTCCAAGCAAAAAAGATACACATTAAAGTGAAAATCAGCAATGACTAGTTCAGTAGCACTACTCTGTTCTTAGATTTGTTCCAATTCTCATCTTTATGACATTGAGACACAGATTATCTGGAAATAAGGCTGCATTCTGTTACTAATATTTTACAAACACTTTCTGAGCCATTAAATGACCATTAAAGCTGGGCACAATGGCACATGACAGTAACACCAGGGACTTAGGAGGCTGAGTTCAAGTTCAAGGCCAGTCTCAGCAACTTAGCAAGACCCTATTTCAAAATACAAAATATAAAAAGGGCTGGGAAGTAGCTCAGTGGTAGAGCGGCCCTAGGTTTAATTCCCAGTACCAATAAATAAACACCACTAAGAAGGAGGGTGGTTAAGGAGATATATGCCATATAAATATAGGAATATTCATTTATGGGTATGTGTGTGTGTAACATAATATATAAGAAGTGCTATTTGAAATGCAAGTAACATTTTGGATTCACTAATGCAATCATTCAGTTAGTAAACATTTATTGAGAAATGCCATGTACCAGGGCATTGATCCAGTGCTAGAAAGACAGAGATAAAAATTACATGCCCACTCCCACAGAGCAAGTGAAATGATAACGGCTAACAATATTGCATTGTATTATTATTGTTACACAATATTCTGCAATAGCAGGAGTGTATACAACAAACTGGGAGATCTTTCATAAGAGAAAGGTTTCCTGAAGATGGTGACACTCAAATTGGATTTGAGGGAACTCCTTAGAATTCCACCCCATGTGTGAAAAAGTTGAGACACACCAACCATCTAGAGGAGCACATGCAGAGTATGAATCATGAAACAGCAGGGTACCTATACCAGAAAAACTAAGTATTGCTTAGTAGTTGATGATGTGAGAGATGGGTGGCAGTCCTTGAAGGACCCTAGGACTCTCACTCAGGTGTTTGGATTTTCTGCTACAGTGCCATGACTGTAAAACTGCAGTTGATGAGGGTGACGACGTGTGATGAAATGGCTACTAACACTTTCAGAGAAACAGAAGACATGAACTGGACGGGGCCAAGAGAATGGAGGCAGGGAGATGGTTATAGGGGAATATAAAATAATGCAAAGAAGAAAAAAAGAGTCTGGACCTAGGTCTTCTCTGTGGAAACAGAGAAGAGAAAATTCACTGGGAGATAATTAAGAGGAACAGTTTATAAGAACTCATATCAACTACACCGTGGACATTACTGGAAAGATGGGTGATGAATGACACCATTAGTGATGTATTTAATGCAGGTATAGCTATGAAAGGCGATGAGTTTTAGGAAGGAACATGAACTCATTTTGAACTTCATATTTAAGTATCTACAGGACATTCAGACAAAAGGAGGATATATGAATCTGGTATTGAGAAGAGAAGCCTAGGTTGCAAATAGAGAATTGAAAATCATTAGCTGTACTTGAAACTAAAGAACAAGGAAAGTAAATCACCCAAAGAAGAAATATGGGAAAAGAAAATGAGTGTCAGTTGTATATAGCAGCATATTTGCTATATTTTAAAATTCATGTCAGAAACTCTCAAATGCCATATTTAGAAGTACTGTATTTATCCTTGTTACTATACAACTAAGGCAAAGCATTAAACATTAAATAAAGAAATATTTTAATTTATATTTTCTTACTCCATATTTAAAATAATACAGAGAAAGAAAAATTATTTAGGATGAATACATGATGATTCTTTTTCTAAAGGAGATAATTTCTTGGTGTAAATTTAGAATAACAAAATTTGGATTTAAAAAAAATAAGGTGAATATCCCGCAAAGTAATAAGTATAATGGTAACAAGTATAAAGGTCATCTGTGACACCATCAACTGTGGCATCTTTTCTATAAAAGTTCCCTCTGTGAGTTTTTTTTCTTCATCTGCATGTCTAGGAACATGCTAGTGTCTGTTTCAAAGCAATTTTGTAAAAGGTATAAAAATGCTTGATAGAGAAGAAGTTGGAAATTGATATTACATCCAATTTCTCTTATCCTTCCTTTTTCTTCTTTCCATAGATGTCTCATCTCCTAACATTCTGTATATTTACTTCTAATTATTTTTGTGTACCTCCCCCAACTAAAATATAAGCTCCATGAGGAAAAGTGTTGATACCTATTTTATTCCATGATGCATCCTAAACAGTGTCTGGTATTATTCAAAATATATTTACTGAATGACTGTATGGGCACTAAGATGACCACACAATAGGAAGAATAAAACATACACAGTAATACTACCTTTAACCACTGCTACATTTTTCACATTAAATCATTCTACTCACACATTCTACCTGAGAGCTCAAATAACATGTTTTATGACACTAGGCATCAATCATGTAAGTTCTTTAATAAGGAGTGACATTAATTTATTTGAGTATAAAAAAAAGAGAGTACACTAAAACAGTCTCTAAGGTTCTTAAGGTTCTTCCTATAAAAACAAAACAACAACAACAACAAAAAACTTTGATTCTACAAGCCAAGGTAAAACAAAGGCACATTTATAAAAAACTATATTCACCTTTAAATAGGATATCCTCCAAGAAATATAAACTTTAAATCAGTAAAATATACATCTGCTAAGAATTAGATTTAAAATAACACATGTGCAGAAAGCAATGGGGCAGACAGGCAGGCAAGAGTTCTGTAGCACTAAACAGACAGCATAGCAAAATGCATTTTCTGAGCATCTATTAATCAGTAAAAGAGACATATTTTTCACTTAAATCAGTAATTAAAATATACATAATTATAATTTTACAAAAACATGCATCAAAAAGTAAAACGCAGCCAACAGATCCATTTAGATCCATATATTATTCCTGATTTTGTTGTAAACAGTTGAGTCTGTCAACTATCTAGTTGCTGATCTAGGAACAAGCTGTATTTTTGACAATGTCAGTGACTCCTGACCCGTTATCACTGTTATATGGTCAGTCTGTGTCCTTCCTAATATTGAACAAGAGGCAGGACACTGAAGTATGACCCTCAGAAGACTACAGTGACTTTCTTAAAGGAATACATGCAGGTTTATGAATGAAATTCTTCTAAAAATATTTTTATCCTGAAATTATGGGAAGGCTATTCTAACATAACATTTGAAGGAACTATACTATTGTTTCATTCTCAATTTGTGTGTGTGTGTGTGTGTGTGTGTGTGTGTGTGTGTGGTGTTGGGGATCAAACCCAGGGCCTTGTGTATGCGAGGCAAGCACTCTACTAAGGGCCTTGTGCATGCGAGGCATGCACTCTACTAACAGAGTTATATCCCCAACCCCTTCATTCTTAATTAAAATGCCATCTTATACAGTGAAGAAAGCTATATTTAAGGGAAATTAAATCACATAAAGGTCTACTTTTATAAAATTAGACTATGATTACTTTATAATCTTTTCTATGTATGTCATTTTTTGAGATTTACTCCATTAATATCATTGTGTCCTATTAATATCACAATGTCAATAGGAACACATTATTTACAAATATTGATTACATATTTTATCTATTCAAATTTCAAGTTATAATGCTAAATATAAAAGTAGACATACAAAAGCAAATACAGGAATAGGGTAATATCCTTATAACTCTGAATATACAAATAATCTAGAAGTAATCTTATATTTATAATAATATTATTGTTCACAGAAAATGTTAAAACAGATTTTAAATATACAGAATTTAGAGAAATCTGAAGCAATTTCATTAAAAAATAAAGTTAATTTCCCATGCTTAGTGTACAATATAAAAATGTGTAATAGATTTTAATATTTTTTCAATATAAAAATAGTATTAATCCACCAAAATGGCTAAAACATCTGTGATATATAATTTAAAACATGTGGTTGGGGAAAGAATTTGATGAGCCTTAAGACGTAATGCTAAGTAGATCTGAGAGTGTGTTGACCAAGGTACACTGGCATTACTTTGTAGAGCCGATCAATAGATATTAGCTTTAAAAAGAAAGATATAGAAAGAAGCTGCAGCATATTTTTTAAATGACAGGGCTAAGGTTTAAATTGTCTCAATCAAGACTCAATTTTTTTCCTCCCAGTTTTTCCCACTGTTCTTTTCCAGTTAAGACTCTTCATTTCAAATAAATTTAATTAGTTCCAATTGATCATAGGCAACACCAACGCAGCTTTATCTATGCTTCTTCACTTTTACACAGCAAACACCAACAAAGACTGCTCGGCTCAGATGCCAGCATCCTAAGATAGCATTCAGACCTCATTCATTCTCAGCCAAAAGAAACATTCCAGAAAGGACTATTCTACCTTTAACAAAAACACTAGATTATATTTCACATTTCAATTAGTATTTTGATCTGATCAAGTACTAGATTATTGCACAAACAAAATGAATATAACTATACATATTAACCTAAAAAAGTTTCTAAATAAGAATCTATTCAAGATATAGGCAAATATCTGTCATGATATAATTTCTAGTTATTTTACGAAGAGATATTAAGACAATTCCTTCTAAATAACTGAAAAACGAATAGGATTTCTTGGCGGGGTTGGCTAGAATGGCCAGTTTTCCTTTTGTAGCACTGATACTCTACACTGCCCACTATCCCAGAATAAGATTATTGTGCTTGAGACAGGTTTTTCCCAGCACATCTACCACATTTTTCATAATGCAATTTATACAGGATTCTAGTCAATAAAAAGAAATATGGTATTCCTCTAAAGCTTCACAAAAATCTACGCCACAGCTTAATCAAGTCACACAATCTAAAGATAAGGCGAAGACCCACCAACTGCAGCATGCTAGCTACTTTCACACAGGTTAAGAAAACCTATTTCAGTCATTTAAATTATTTGGAGAATAAACATGGATGTTTTTGGTACCCATGGAAGGAAGTGAATAAATCAACTCAAAGAGCCATTCATTGTCACATGTTTAACCAAATCTTTTACAGATTAAAATATAATATATGCAGCATTAATTAACTTCAACTAGGCTTGTGTTTTTCAGCTTGTTGATTTTTAAAACAATAAAATAAGAACACAGTAATGTGCTATATATGTCACCTCATAAATTTGGTAGTAATATACAATTTAAAAATTCAGGGTACTGATTAGTAATGCTTACTGGACTGCTCAAAAATTAAACTTTTATTACAGAATATAGAGTTAACCTACTATTGCAAAAGCAATTTTTTTATAATGACCTAAAAAACTACTTTTTAAAGTAGGTTATTAACAATATTACAGGAAATTACAGAAATCAAGAAATTACAGAAATCAAGATATAACAACAAAACTTATCTAGAGCAGCAGGAAAAAAGCAATGAAAACAAGAAGTAAAAAAAATGTCTCAGTTAAAAAAATCTACAAATTCAATCGAATTTCATGTAGTAGCTATTAAAACAAATCCCATAATTAGGAAACATTAAATGATTTCACAAATATTGGTGGTTCATGAAATCATTTATACTTAAGTTGTATGATATCTGTCATCAAAGAACCCATACATTAAAAAAAAATTAATAAGTAATAACCACCACCACACAGTTTAAAAAAATGGAAAAAAAAAAAGAAGAAGAAGAAGAATGGAAGCTTTTAAAGCTTTTTACTTACTGGACACAAATACATTAATACATGGTGGTGGTTATTCAACACTTGCATTAAAAATTAGATGATTGCCAACTTATGCAATACTTACTTGTAAGAGTGGCACAGGCTATAGATTTTAGATAGATTTTAAATATTAATCTGCACCAAAATAAGCTTAGTATTCCTAATTCCAATAATACTATTTATTCAGACTGTTTTTAATCCTCTGCATTCAAAGAAGCTGAAGTAAATGATTAGAGAAATTCAGTAATTCAAATATATGCATATATCTTATGTGTAAGTTTCCTAAAATTTACTTTGTGACTGGCTGCATGACAGGTAATATGGATAAAAATGTTCAATATCCACATAGGGTAAATAAATTTAAAGGGCAGAATTTAATTCTATTGTATAAATATAAAGAGTTTCTATAAGTTTCCTTATGAAGCCTGTATTTTATGTATTGTTATTACAACTTCAGCATTCTTGAATGTGCCTTATAATTGCAAAACTTTTCATAACCTAATGGTTGTGTATATTTCTTTACATGTTCCCAGGCATTAGTAATGATCCAGTTTCTCAATTAAAAAGTCTCAGAGAATCAAGTGCACAACTAGCAGATTCACTGTTAAAGCAACAATGAACAACCTGGACCAAATAAACAATTTCAATTATTTTCACCCTAAGATTAAAAAAAAAAATTTCACAAAACTAAATATACCATCAATATGTTCCCATCCTTTTCTTAAGAATATTTAGTCCCAATATAAATGATCTAGAAAGCATTTTGCACTAGCTCCAAACAAATTATGTTAAAGATGCCTACACTTACCAGTGGTGATGTCATCATCCACAAGGTCATGCTCTTCCTCCTGGACTTTGGCTTCTGACCCTGAGGCATCTGGAGCAGTGGTGATAGTCTGCATGGCTTCTGCTGTGACTCCAGCTAAAACAAATAGGAAAAACCAGGTTTCATTTTTAAAAAATGTAAAGAAACTTTTAAAGCTTTTTACTTACTGAACTCAAATATAATACATTTAAAGAAATACAATATATTTACCCAAATGGAAGAGACACAAATCAATAAACAAAACATTCAGATGTGCTCTATTCATTTACATGTATATGTATACATGAGTGGTACTGTTAACCAAGATCCAGGAGAAATAGAAACTGGATTCTTAAGTAAATTACATGTCCATTTGTTTTCTTTATCAATGTTTTTGCTACAAAAGTATTTAAAGGATTTAAACATAATTAGGCAACAAAGACAGAATAACCTAGAAAGTGGACAATTTAAAGCATTTGCTCCTCTTTGACGTTAGTTTGTTCATGAGACAGGGGTTAGGTAGAGAGGATGATGACAAAAAAGGGATTTGTCCCCTCAGTCTAAGAAAGAGACCTGAAATGCAAGGCCCCCAAAGAGTGTAACATTTCCCTCTATGAAGGAATTACACATGAGGTCAGATAGCATCACACTGACAGAAACTAACTGAAAGGAGGCAAGAAAAAGAGACCAGGGGACAAAAGCTTCCATTCTATAAAAAATCTGAGAATTCGCCAATGCACACAAATGTCTTTGCCCTTCATACCTTTCTTTCTATTTTTGATGATATATTTTGTTTTCAATTTGCATCTCTCATATTATTTCTAATCTGGCAATGGATAGTAGGATGTATGACTGTTACTCACATGATTATCAACAGGTATTACTCAATTATGGAATATAAAAAAATCTCACCACTAAAAGTTACTTCAGGGACTGGGGTTGTGGCTCAATGGTAGAGTACTTGCCTAGCACATGAGGCACTGGGTTCAATCCTCAGCACCACATTAACTAAAAATATATTTTTAAGTGGCTTTAGGAGTTGAACTTTCTAATCCATTTTTCTTGAGAGTTACTTTATTATTGGCCCACACAGGATTCATAAAATATTTTAAAACCAAACAAAGTAAATATTCAAGGGCTTCTTTTCTCCTAAGAAAAGAAAGAAAGACATCAAGAAAGGAAAAATCCTGGTCACTAACCACCATGAATGATTCAGAGCTGGACCTACCACCAAGCAGTGCCAAGCCCTATGATTTAATACAGAGAATAAGACATAATTTCAGCATCACTACTTGGTCAGAGGTACCCCTAAAAAACCAAACCAGCCACATAAAAAGACCACTACTAAAAAATGATCCCTGGTGAGTGGAAAATGACAAAAACACTTTAAAGAAGCATTTTTTCATAGTACATTATAGTTGTACATGATTCTTCTCGGGTTTGCTGTGACATAAGCATAAATGCATACAGCGTAATTTGCTTCATTTCACTTCCCAGTACTATCTCCTCCCTCCCCAGGTCCCCTTCCTTTACTCTACTGTTCTTCCATTAATTTGTCTTTCCATTAGTGCATCATATAGTTACAAATAAAAGTGAAATTCACTGTGATATATTCACGCGTGCACATAGCATCGTTTGGTCGTTTATTCTGCAGTCCTCCCCTGTCCCACCCCCTCTCCCTCCCCAGCCAGCCCCTTTCTCTACTCTACTCCTCTCCCTACAGAAGCATTTTTCATTGGTGGGTTTCTAAGATAAATTTTAACATGAAAGATATTTACTAGAAAAATAGTAATGATTTATTAATTAAAGATATCTACCAGTAGAGAACAGTCACAAAGAAAAGGTAGAAAGGCGAATACCACATTCCTAAATAGAGGCATTGTTTAAATACAAAGTCAAAGATCCCTTTTTCCATAAAATTAAATCAAAGCATAAATCTTTGAAATACCTTAGTCTCATTCTTTGCTAACACTTAATGATTTTGAAAATTATCAGAGAAACAGGAAAAAGTATTAAGGAACAGTTTGGATAACAGCAATCATTATTAATAGTACTTTCCTAAAACAGGATATTCAATGAAATAAAGTGGGGGTTTATTTTGTAAGATATTTACAAATTAATTTCCATTTATCTTATTTAGTCAGAGAGGCTAAGTAATCGTTCAACACAACATAGCTACTTGGTGCAGAAACTAGGATCGAGATGCAGGTCTCCTGATATTAAACCTCAATATCCTTTTACCACCAAGTTCTTTTATGGGGACTAAAATTTTGTGGGCAGGGTAAAAGGTATTCCAGAACATAACAATGTATCCATGAGAAACCATGTAATCATACAATATTTAATTTAAACACTATCTATCCACTGAGTCCCTGTTTTGTGCCAGGCAGGTACCTAACTGAGAGTATTTGGTATTTTGGGATAGAATTTAAAGAGAAATCATATACATCTTAAACTATCTGAGATTGAAAGACGAAAAGCTAAACTGAAATTGTTCTTTGCTTAGACAAAGAAAGGCTATAAAGCCCTTAAACAAAGTAAGTGCTATAAAATCTTTTGGAAAAAAAAATATCTACACACCATATCTTTCATAAATGTAGTTGTAAATATTTCTAAGCAAATATAAGCAAATATAATTCACACATAAAAAGAGAACTGTAGGGGCTGGAGGTGTGGCTCAAGCGGTAGCGGGCTCGCCTGGCATGTGTGCGGCCCGGGTTCCATCCTCAGCACCACATACAAACAAAGATGTTGTGTCCGCTGAAAACTAAAAAATAAATATTAAAATTCTCTCTCTCTCTCTCTCTCTCTCTTTAAAAAAAAAAAGAGAACTGTACATATAGCCAAGTGGAGCTTATTTCAGAAATGCAAATCTGGTCCAATTTTCAAAAATCAGTCAATATAATCCAAGACTAAAGAAAAAATATAATATCAATTATTTGATAACATTTAACATACAAGCATGAAGAAAAAATAACTTTAAAAACACAAAAATATAGGCAAATTTCCTCAGCTTAATAAAAGAGCACATATTTTAAAACGCACAGTTAACCTTTATACTTAAAGGTGAAAGTCTGAATACTTTCACCCTATGATAAAGAATGAGGTAAGACTGGGGTTGTGGCTCAGTGGCACAGTGCTTGTCTCACATGTATAAGGCCCTGGGTTTGATCCTCAGCACCACATAAAAATAAATAAACAAAACAAAAAATAAATAAATAAAAGTAATGATATTGTGTCCGTGTATAACTAAAACAGAGGAAACAGGCAAAGATGTCCATCCTCACTACAACAGAGTACCAAAGTTCCACTCAATGCAACAAAACAATAAAATTAAACAAAACATGCAGCTTGGAAAGATAGTGCAAATTGCCCCTATGTGATGGTTAATTCTAGATGTTAATGTAACTTGATTCAGAGATGCCTAGGTAGCTGGTAAAGGCTTTCAGACTTGGATTGAACTGGGAGACTGGGTTCCCTGTAGAAGTTCTTCTATTGTAGAACTTCTCAGTCTTCACAATTCCATGAGCCAATCCCCTAATAAATACCCTTTCCTCTTTCTCTGTACCTACTTAGCTAGTTATCTGTCCATTCATCAACTGGTTTTCTCTCCCTGAAAAACCTATTTAAGGATAAAATGATTGTTCATATGGAAAATCACAGATAAATCTTAAAAAAAAAAAAAAAAAACTAACAAGTGAGTTCGGCTAGGTTTCAGAATATAAGATAGAACATTTATAGCAAAGCCCTGAGGAACTCATTGAGACCCTATATCAAAATAAAAATTAAAAAGTGCTTGGGATGTGGCTCAGGGTTGAGTACCCCTGGGTTCAATCCCTGGTACCAAAAATAATGATGATAATGATAATAATAATTTAAATCAATTCTATTTCTATATACTAGTATTGAACAAATGGACACCTAAATTTAAAAAATAAGTTTAAAAGACTGAAATACTTACATACAAAGAATTTGCATATTGACCATAAAACTTCAAAGTACAAAACACTGATGAAAGAAAGATCTAAATAAATTAAAGGAAGAAATTCACCACATTCATAGATTAGAATATTAGAATGGCTAACATGTCAACTTTCCAAAAACTAGTAACACAGACTTAATGGAATTCCTGTTAAAATTCCAGCAAGACCACCCCCCTTTTCTTTTTTTTTTTTTTTTGAGATATGGATAAAACTATTCTTAAATTATACGAAAAGACAATGAAACTAGAATAAAACAATATTGAAAAAGAATAAAACAGAAAAAGTCAGTCTACCTGAATCTAATGCTTTATAAAGTTATTAAAGGATTTGACAGAGGGATGAAGACATGGGTTAATGAAACATTATCAAAAACCCAGAAATAGACACACACAGTATGTTCAACAATTTTAGATAGAGGTGTAAAGCAATTAAGGAAGGAAATATTATTTCTTTAAAAATAAGAGCTGGAGCAACTGGACTTCCATAGGCAAAAAAAGGAAGAAAGAAAGAAACTTGACTTAAGGTTCACAGTTGTTATTAGTCCATTTTCTGCTACTATAATGAAATATCTAGGTATGAGCACTTTAAAATAAAGAGAGATTTATTTAGTTCACAGAGCTGTAGGCTCAAGGGCATGGTGCTGGAATTGGCTGGACTCTGGGAAGGACCTCCTTGACAGATGGTGGACAGTGTAACAATGGCAGGAGTATACACAAGGAAAAGTCACACGGTGGAACAGGAAACCAGAGCAAGAAAATGGGATTCCATAAGAACTAGGATAATTCCTTTCAAAGACACCCCAGTAATCTAATAACTTCCCA
Organism: Callospermophilus lateralis; assembly: GCF_048772815.1. Taxonomy (NCBI): domain Eukaryota; kingdom Metazoa; phylum Chordata; class Mammalia; order Rodentia; family Sciuridae; genus Callospermophilus; species Callospermophilus lateralis. The sequence continues at coordinate 17,833,551 of NC_135321.1, forward strand.
TTAGGTCTACCTCTCAACACTGCCATAATAGAAATCAAATTTCCAATATGTGAGCCTTTGGGGAAAAAATACATCCTAACCGTAGCATGCATATTATGTAAAAATTAACTAAAAATGAACCGTGAACTTAAATGCAAAATATAAATCTACAAAGGCATTAGGGAAAAAACTAGGAATAAATCTTTGATATCTACGGTTAAGTTTATTACCAAATATAATTCATAAAAGGAAAAAAATGGCAAAGTAAATATCAAAATTAAAAATCTTCTGTTGTGCAAGAGGATGACCCTGCAAAGAGGATGAAAAGACAATCTATAGACTAGCCAATAATCAGATATCCAGCATGGGACTAGTCCCTAGACTATGTAAGAAACCCTCAAAACTTAACAATAAGCAGTCCAGAAGTCCCTTGAAACATTAAATGTAAAGTTATCATATGACCCAACAACTGCTAGGAAATGAACACATATGTCCACATATACAAAAATAACTTGTACACCAACAATCACACCAGCATTATCCACAAACCTAAAAAGTAGACAAAATCCAAATAGTCATAAACTGATAAGTAGTAAACTGAAATATTATATGCCAATGGAATATTATATGCCAATTTAAGGAAATGACCTTCTCTTACATGTTATAACATAAACACTAAAAAGATTATGCTAAATAAACGAAGCCAGTCACAAAATATTACATTATATGATTCCATTTATATGAAATGTCCAGAACAGTCAATTATATTGATTTAGAAAGTAGATTAGCAATTTAGCCTAGGGCTGAAAGAGGTACAAGGAGTAAGAAGTGGGGCCAATGTGTACTGGGATTCACCTAGAGGTGATGAACATGTTCTGAAATTGATTGTGGTGATGCCTATGCAACTCTAACCTAAAATTGTTTGAAATTTAAGGTAAATTTAATGAAGTATATCTCAATATAGCTGTAAAATTTTCTAACATTCCAGATCAGGTTAGGCACCCATGACACTTCTATATACCCTCCAGGTACTTTTTCCTGCCATAAAGCTGAAGAGAAAAAAAAGAAAAAGATTCACATAGAATATATATAAAATAAGAAAGCAAAATTCACCATGAGTATTTTCTTTTGTAAGTTTTTAAAATGTTTTCATTACTTTTTTTTTTTTTTTGTACCATGGATTGAAACCAGGGGCACTTAACTATAGAGCCACACCCTCAGCAATTTTTGTATTTTATTTAGAGACAGGGTCTTGCTTAGTTGCTTAGGGTCTCACTAAGTTGCTGAACCTGGCTTTGAACTCATGTTCCTCCTGCCTCAGCCTCCTGAGCCACTGGGATTATGGGCATGAGCCACCACACCCAGCTATTGAATTATATTCTTGATTTGGACCATCTGTAATTCATTCTGTTAATCTTCAGTCACAATTTCTTTTATCTTGTAACCAATCAGTAAATGGATATTTTGAGTTACTTAAAAATTATATATATTTCATGTTTTCAAGATAAACTAAATGTCCAAACTCTCATCAGACTGGACCCTAGGATGGTAACCAACTACCTAAGACTCACAGTGTGTTATATAATATAGTAAAGGTGAAAAGTACTGAGAGTGTTTTAGCTATTTTGGGTCTTTTATTTTTCCAATGAATTTTAGAACTAGTTTTCTAGTTTTGTGAAGAATGTCGTCAGTATTTTAGTGGTGACTGAGTTGATCTGTGTAAAACTTTTGGTACTATGGCTATTGTGACAATATTTATTCTGCATATTCAAGAACACGAGTGTTCTACTTTTCATCTTCTAAATTCTTCTTCAATTTTTTTTCAGTATTTATTGTTTTTATTGTAGAGGTCTTTCACCTCCTTGTTTAGATTAATTCCCAAGTTTGTTCTTTGTGTTGAAGGTTATAGTTTTATTGATTTCTTTCTCAGCAGATTCATTATTGGAGTATAGGAAAGTGATTGATTTATATATATATATATATATATATATATATATATATATATATATATATATATAGATCTTGCATTCTGCTACTTTGCTGAATTTGCAAGCTCTAGAAGTTGACTGATGGAATATTTTGGGTCTTTAGATATAGGATATTATCAACAACCAGAGAACATTTGACATCTTCTTTTCCTATTTATATCCCTTTAATTTCCTTTTCTTGCCTTATTGCTCTGACTAGAATTTCAAAAACTCTTTTGAATAGGAGTGGTGAAAATAGACATTCTTGTTTAGTTCCTGATTTTACAAAGAATGTTTTCAGTTTTCCTGTGTTTGTTATGATGTTGACCTTGGGTTTCTTGTGTATAGCCTTTACAATGCTGACATAAATTCCTTTTATTCCTAGTTATTTCAGTACTTTTAACAAAAATGGGTGCTGGATTTTGTCTAGAGCTATTTCTGCATCTATTGAGATTCTTGTTCTTAACTTTATTTACATGCTGAACTACATGAATTGATTTGTGTATGTCAAACTCACCTTGCCTCCCTAGGATGAAACCCATCTGGTCATGGTGTACTACCTACTAAAGAATTAAAATCAGTATATTATAGTGATATAAGCACATCAATGTTTATAGCAGCTTAATTCACAATATCTAAGTGATGGGACCATCCCAGGTTTCTGTCAACAAGTAAATGAATAAAGAAAATGATATATATATATATATATATATATATATATATATATATATATATATACACACACACACACACACACACACACACACACACACACAATGGAACTTTATTCATATATAAAAAGTGAAATTATAGCATTTGCTGATAAACTGATGGAAATGGAAACCATGCTAAGTGAAATAAGCCAGACTTAGAAAGTCAAGGGTTGAATGTTTTATATCATATGCAGAAGCTAGACCAAAATAAGGCGGGGAAAAGGCAGGGGATGTCCTATAAAAACAGAAGGGAGATCAGTGGAGTTCAGAAAGGGGATTAAGAGAGAGGAAAGATGGATGGGAAAAGGAAGGAACAGTAGAATGAAATTGACCAAATTTTGCTATGTACATATATAAATATACCACAGTTAACTTCACCTTTATGTACATATAAAAAGCACCAATTTTAAAAACTATAAATTAATGGAAGGAAGACCACAAGAGTTGAGGAAGGGGAACAGCATGGGGGAGGAGGAGAAGAGAGAAAGTGAAAGTACTAGGGATTAATGTGGAACAAATTATATTTTGAGCATGTAGGATAATATCAAAATGAACCCCAATATTATGTAAAACTATAATGTACTAATAAAAGAATTAAAAGGAAAAAAGAAGTACTGAGAATAGACAGACTAACTACCTTTCAATTCTCAAACTGAAATGTCACAGCTCAATCAAAACAAATTCAACAGCTTGCTTTTAGAAAGATATAGATGGTTTGCATGTTAAACTTTTTAACCATACAGTTATGGTAAAAGACTATTTAAAAGCATTATTTAATGATTCTAAGTAATCTTTATCTACAAAAGAAAAATTAACTTTTTAAAAATTCTAAACCAGAACTTGATTATATCTAATCACTACAGTTATGTGTTGTTTAATTCTCTTAAAGTCTATAGACATTAATGCAGATATTCTATAAAAGGCAAAACGATAGGAGAGAAAGCTAGGGGCAGGGGGTGTGATAAAAGGTTGACTGTAAAGAGGTAGAGAAATTTTTTAAAAGGATGAAGATAGTCCATATCCTGATTGTAGAAATGGGGACATGACTATCCATATTTGTTTAAAGCTCACTATAAACTATAAATAAAAAATGGCAACTTTTACTATTTGTAAATTATATCTCAATGAACTTGCTTTTACAAAAGCTCTTTTAGAAGGTGATATACACTGTCATGAAAGAGAACTGAAGATTATGCCAGAATACCATACTATTTTCTATAAAACAATGATGAGAAAAATTATCTTGCTTTCTTCCTGATATGAAAAGCCTAAGCTTTTCAGAGAATAAAAATGACTTTCTCACTATCCACTATCAAAAAAGATGAAATATCCTGGGAAATATAGAAAAAGTATCTTTAGAAAATCCTTATGTAGAGGGGCTGGGGTTGTGGCTCAGTGGTAGAGACTCGCTTAGCACATGCAAGGCCCTAGGTTTGATCCTCAGCACCACATTTTAAATAAATAAATAAAATAAAAGTATAAAAAATTTATATGTTCAAAAAAAGAAAATCCTTATGTAGAAACTTCAGTTTCTTGTTGTTCTTAAACAAGATTCTATCAATTAATTATACGAGACTTTCCTATTTTCTTATGCACTTGATGTAAGTGAGCTATTTTGTCAAATTACACTATAAAATCTAAGAAGCCTTATATTCTGAGCATCCCCAAAATATTTGGCAGTGATGAATACCTCATAATTGCTCAACAAATACAGGCTGAATTGTACAGATTTAGAATACCTTTAAGCCCACAAAATTAGATAATATATAAATTATGTTATTTAAGTATTAAATACTGGTAGATAAGAGTAATGTTTGGAGGAAAGAAATACAAAGAGATAATATAAATTAATGGAAAGACGTTCCTTATAAAATGAATAAGTCCCCAAATCCAGATTTCACAAAATGAAAAATGAAAAACTGTTACACCAGATAACATGTCTTCACATACTGTTTTTAGACCATGAATCAGGAGGGAAAAGAGAAAAATGGAACAGAAAATTTGTCTGAGTGAGTCTGGACATGATCAGAAGAAGGAAGAGGCAGGTTGTGGCTGGTAGTCACAGGAGGGACTACTTGAAAATCTCTACACCAGCCTGATTCCAGATCCTGAGATTGCTTTGCACTGTGAGAGATCTATACACATAAAATCATCCATTTATATATAAGATTTTAATCACTTTAGAAAAAATAAAAATATGGAAATGCAGTCTTTAAAATTAACAGTATAAAACTACACTTAACTATCCCCACCTGTAAAATCAGATATATGACTATAAAATTCATACCTTTCACAGGCTTACATATTACCTTTATAAACATTTTTTCCAACTGGCTAATAAGATCTAAGTAATAATAAATAATATGAACTTGGGAGACTTCTATAGCACCATGTGATTAACTTGCTAATCGAGGATAAAATGAAGATTTTAATATAGTAAAATGTAAAATACAGTACTTTATCCAATATTGGAATATAAAACCACATCAGTTCATTATAATTTTACTATTTTATTGAAGGTTAGAGGGAAGTGATAATACTGGTAGGATTAAAATTAAAAATACACAAAATATAAAAATTATATTTCTCCTTCTCAAAATCATATAGATTTTCAAGGAGACTGAAAAATGTGTCCAAAAGAATAAGTGGGTATTTCTGTTTCATCAGTTTCTCACGACTGTGGCTTTCCAGTGGTCCAATTAAAGGACACTGGAGGCAATAATTTGATGTGCACATTTACTTTGAATGAAGTAAAATTTAACGATAAGAAAGGGAATACGTGAATATCCACAGTTTCCTTTCAGGCAGAAGGCTGGGATTTATTGAAAGCAGATCTCTGCAGTGACTGACCAACACTGCCCCACATTCCCCACAATCCTTATGACAGACAGACGGCCTGCCTCACATTAATTCACTTCACACCACTTGTATCGATCCGCAGCCGTTCCCTAGTCTCTCTGCACACATTGCCTGTCTGGCTGCCTCCCTCCACATCAGCACATACACACAAAGGCCACAGAAAGATAACCTTTTGCTTTCCATTAAAGACACAGTATCCACTTTTCCTTCTGCGGTAACATCAAAAATATAAAATAGAACACTATAGATGTTGTCTTGTAGAAATGACTTCCTATAGGAAATGGTGAAGTTATTTATCCCTTATGCTGAATGAAAATCATTTCAATTTATTAGAAACAAGTTAGCTTATTAAAGGCATCATGCAATTAAAGCCACAACACAATTAAAGAAATATAAGGGTAATTAAAAATAAGCAAAGTGTCTTCCTGAATAAAAATATAGTAATTGTTTAGTAATATGAGGATTGATGGTTATTTTTTAAAAAATAAAATACATCTTTTCCTAACTAGTATTTGAATATTTTTCAGATAACTGCTTTCATATAAAATTCTATTACAGCCAATTCTGAAAGCAGCAAAATGAACATATTTACTGAAAAAATACACAAAGAATAGAAACTACAGGTAGTGTACTACATCAACAGAATACTAATGTGAGAGCATAAAGCTTTATTATTTCTCTTCCCAAACAGAATCTGAAAATGATCTATGGGAAAAAATCATATCTAATAAGTCTGCTTCACTCCAGGTACATTTCCAAAGATTTCGGTTTGATTCACAGACCATGAGCTGACTTAATTTTGGCTTCAAAAGAACAAATGAAGCCAAGACTTATGGTACTCAACCTATAAAGTGTTGTAAAACAAAAGCAAAACTGTCTTGACACATTCTTTCTTAACATTTTAATCTCTGGCTGATTAGAAAACCCCAATTACAGGAGGTTGAGGAAGGAGAATCAAACGTTCAAGGCCAGTCTCAGCAGCTTAGTAAGACACTGTCTCAAAATACAATAAAATAAAAACAGGGCTTAAGATGTGGCTCAGTGGCAAAGCACCCTAGGTTCAATCCCCAGAATGAATGAATGAATGAATAAATAAACCCCAATTATAAGCAAAATTAAATATCTCAGAACTGTGCAAGGTGTGTACCCTTGCATATAAAGAAGGTACATTTACACTTTCTTGGATTTCCTGATTTTCTTCCTTTTTCTTTCGGCTAGCATTACCGTGGCAAAAGTTACACCACCAAGTGGTAACAACAGTGTACTAAATGCACACAGTACACTAAGTGTGTTCTCCTTTACAATCACAGTAAGTAGCCTTGAAAGTCAAAGAAAGAAAAATGGACAGAGGTTGCTAAGGCTAAAGGTTTTAAAACTAGGGATGTTGAGATTTGGGTAAGGCTGAAGGATGGGAGGCATCTGAATAAGAGAGAGGCTGTCATTGCCAATTTGAGGAAAGCAAAGCCACTAGAGTTCTCATGTTGTCTTACACACTCGTGCTGCACTCAGGCAGCTGTGTCTCAGCCACAAACTAGGTGAGACACAAGGAGATAGAGACACCATCTCAGGTGCCAAGAAGCTCACACGTGAGCTGAGGCCACGGGAGTCACTGGAGAAATGTGAGATAGCTTTGATTTGATTTGTTTTAGAAAAAATTTCTTCTGTAGCAATATAAAGAATGACGTGGAAGGCTCCAGAATTGAGGTAGCAATTGAAGCCAGTGATTTTCAAACCATACTTCTTGAAGCCCTAGGAACTTCCTAGAAGGGAACCCCATCTTTACCTCGTTACACAAGGCTGTGTATAGTGGGTGAATGCACACATATATACACACATTTTCATTTGAAGAATAGTTAACTGCTTTCTAAAAAATATCTGAAAATCCCTCATCTTGATTTTTTTAAATAAAGAAAATGAATGGGAAGAAAGTCAAGAGTTTTTTTCCCCGATCAAACACAAAAGGGGGACTCTCAGCACATAAGGAAGGACATGGAGAGTATATTTCATACATTTAACTTTTTCTGAATGATTGCTGTGTTAAGCAAAGGGGATAAAAATGAAGGGTACAAGAACTTACACATTAGAAAAACTAATAGCTACATGAGAAATACAGATTTATATATACATAAGTGAAAATATAGTATACATATGAAGAAAAATCAATTAATTCTTCTTAGAACGGGATAAAAAAGAACATAAAAGAAACCATTTCATGAGAAGAAAATATTTGAATTACATCTTGAATGAGGTAGAAGTTATGATGGAATGCTACCAAGTGAAGAAAATCGCAGGAAGAAAGGGCAAAGGCCTATGTAAAGAGTCCCTGATGTATCTACAGAACGAGGTAGCAGGAACAAAACAAGTGTGGGGAGAGGAGGGAAATGAGGCTGACAGGACACTAGATGTCAGAACCCCCAGGAAAAAGAGAGAAACAGCACTAACAGAAAATCTGAGGCAGAGAAGGAATATGTTGGTGTTCTTTAAGGAAGACACCTGGCTTCAGGGTGGTAGGTTGAGAATAGTAATTGGTAAATGTCATCACAGGGCTACTAGGGTTGGTGACTCTGCAATGACAATAAACAAGAATTTTAATACCAAATATCAGGGGAGTCATAGGATAATCACATCATTTCTCTTTCTGGTGACCAGAATAGTTTGGGATTACAGTTTGGATAAAGCCACAAGCAGCTACATGACAACAAATATCAAGGCTGAGAGTTTGACCTAAACTACCAGATGTCCCACAGAGATAACCAATGAAAAGCAGAAACTCCTGGCAACCCAGTCAGGCTGCCCTATATACAACCTGATGAATACAAGATCAAATACAATGACATTTTGTACACTATATTCAATGATGGATATAAGAGGATGAGTTTACACAGTGATGAGATGAGTAAGAAGTACTCAATGAATAGCAATATTAATTCATTCATATCACTACCATTGCTTTTGTTATTACTATTTTCATTATTATTATTTTAGTTTTTCCAAGGAAATACTTCACTTCAACTTTTATTTTTTCTCCATGTGAACCTATTGCATTATGAACTTTTTATTAAACATCATTTCCCTCCTTTTTTTGGCTATATTTTCAAACATTTTATGACACATGTTTATATATAAGGCACTTAAAACTTTAAAAAAATTAGAATATTTGGTTAATCTTTGACTGCCAAATATATTATTTTCTGATATGTATATACATACATACACAGGGAAGCTTTTGACTTTTAAATTATTCATGTGCAGTGAGTGACTTGAAAATAAATAAATAAAAATCTTATCTAGCCAGGTGTGGTGGTGCATCCCTGCAACACCAGTGGCTAGGGAGGCTGAAGCAGGAAGATCACAAGTTCAAAATCAGTGTGGCCCTGAGCAGCTTAGCATTCTTTCTTTTTTCTTCCTTAGCACATATTTTCTAAGTCATGCTACTTGCAGATATAAATAAATGAAGAGACCAAGTCATAAGATAAAGCTATAATATTTCTAGAAGAAAACACAGGAGAAAATCAGCATGACCTTGGGTTTGCCAATGAGTTTTTAAACATAATACCAAAGTCTTGAGCCACAAAAGAAAAACTGATAAATTGAACTTTATCAAAATTTAACTTATGCACCATAAAGGTCACTACTGAAGGGGTGAAAGACAAGTCACAGACTGGGAAAAGATATTTTCAAGTTGCATATTTGCTTTATATATACCAGTACTGACTTGTACCAAGTATATAAGAACAAAAGAAAACAATGACACAGTAGAAGAAAAACTGGGCAAAGAATCTAAACAGACATTTCCCTAAAAGGAATATATGAATAACTATATGAAAATATGTCCAACTTTATTAGTTAAAAGGGAAATGAAGATTAAAATCATAGTTAGATACATATTCATAATTACTAGAACATGTAAAGTTAAAAATATCAAAAACTGGTGAGGATGTTTCATTGATGAGCATCACTCATTTATGGTAGGAATGCAAAATGATATAGGTACTTTGGAAAAGAGTTTGGCAGATGTTTTAAAATTACACTTTCCCATTCAACCTAGCAATTCCATTCCTAGTTATTTGTTCAAGTAAACTTAAATCTTAAGTTCATACAAATTCTCTCTCTCTCTCTCTCTCTCTCTATATGTATATATATATATAGTCTCTCTATATAAAACTATATATGTCTATCTATAACATATAGTAGTTATATATTGAGTAAAACTATAATAACAATACAAATAAAAATATATTTATATATTTACAAATTATATACTATGGCTTGTGGTTTCCTGTAACACAATGGAAGAATGTCCAGGAGAGAAGTGGATTGATTATGAGAGCATAATCTAATTGGTGGATTGATAATTTGAATGGATTACTGGGTAGGCAGTGGGGGTGTGGCTTAAGGAAATAGGTCACTGGGGGTGTGCCTTAGGGGTTTATAGTTTGTTCTAGGCCAGCAGAATTTTCTTTGCTTCCTGGCTGTCATGAACTGAACACCTCTTTTCCACCATGATGTTTCAGCTCATCTTGGGCCCAGAGCTAAGAAGTTGGTCAACATTGTTTTCTTATGTTCTTATATACGCTGGGTACAAACTATGGCCTGAAGCACTAAAACAGCCAAAATAAACTTTTCCTCCTTAAAAGTTTTTCCTGTTGGGTCTTTTTATCACACTAATAAGAGTTGACTAACTATAGATTTATTTATAACAATTACTTGTATATGTGTGTGTGTGTATGTATGTGTTTGTATACATACACATGTTTATACACAAACACACACCCACAGAGAGAGACAGAGAGAGAGAGAGAGAGAGAGAGAGAGAGAGAGAAAGGAGAGAGATGTTTTACTCATAATCAACCAAACCTGAAAACAACCCAGATGTCTTTAAACAAATAAAAGCATAAACAAACTTAGGTTCAGATACATAATGAAACACTATTTAGCCAAAAAAAAAAAAGAACTATTGATATATGCAATAATATGGACAAATCTAAATGTATTATGCTAAATGAAAGAAGCCAAATCCAGAAAGATAAATGTTATATGATTCCATTTATATAAAATTTTGGAAAAGGCAGAACTAGGACGATGAAAAATCAGTAAGTGGTTGCCAGAGATCAAAGGCAGAGGCGCTAATTTCAAAGAGGCTACACAAGGAAATTTAAGGTATGGTACTGTGGTAGTAGATCCCTGACTCCATCCATCTGTCAAAACACAAAGACCTATATTCCACAAATAGTAAACTTTGTTGAACATAAATGTTTAAGAAAATAATGAATTAACTGGAAGAATAGGGGAATCAATCCAGAATGAACTGCAGACTCTGACAGATTTATTAAACTGAATTACAAATGTATGGTTTAACCTCACTGAAGGGTGTAAGTCAAAATGGAGTTGACCTAAAAAATGTTGGAAAAACAGGTCCAGAAAAAAGACCGGTAATGTAAACCCAAAGACAAAGAACTGTATACATAGTGCACTTTAATTGGTAAATAGGCTTCTCATAGGCCATGGGCTAGCAATTCTATGTTACTTTTTGTGTCTACTAGATTAAAGAATAAATAAATCTATGGTAGATAATGAGAGTCAGTTTTCTCATATTTAGAGAAAGAAATAAAGAGAAACGAAAGGGGAAGACCAGAATGAATTTAGTGGAGTTGAATAAAAACAGGAGATATGAGTATGAACTAAGTTTGATTTTACTTCTCTCCTTCTCCTGCACACGTGCGCGCGCACACACACAGAAATTTGAAGTAATTACAGATTTGTTTCCAAGTTCTGCCCACTGAGATGATCTAGAAACAGCAAAACCCCAGTAGCAGTAAGCAGGCCTAGCACCCAGATCTTAGTTTCTAATACCTTTATTAAAAAAGAATTAAGCCTCCTTAGAGAAATGGCTGAGTTTAGGAGTTGGGCAGAGAAAATACAAGATGAGCAAAGAACATGTATCAGAAAATGCCTTTTAAAAAGACGAAACCATATCAAATTGACACTGGAGCCAACTCCAAAGAGCTTCTTTTGGTCAATGCTAGAAAAACCTGAGCAACAAAATGGCATTATAAGAATTCTATTATTCAAATAGTTATTAAGAGCCTGCAAACCGATTTATGCTAGGCCATTTGGGAACAAAAAAACAAAGTCCTGAACCATGGTCCCAAGGACAGATCTCAATAGAGTGTTTACCAGGTATATTTATTTTTATGAAGATTGTGTCGCTTCAGGATCAGAATGAAATACAAATTATGTCTTCCAAATGTAAATATATATTCATAGATGGAATATAAAGAAACAAGTAAAATGGTAAGCCTCAGAGAAAACTGGGTAAGCAGGTGCATGAAATATGTTTACTTCAGCCTGGAAACATGACAAAGTGGAAACAATCTGCAGAAGACACAGACATTCATACACTGTAATGAGCATAATGCATCTATAGAAGCACATCACGATTCCACTGCATTACACTGATTCAATCTCACAATTCATTTTAAAGACTATTCATAGCTAACCAATGATTTAGAGCAGAATGAAAAGTTGAATTAACTAAAGGAGCACCAATCATTGCCTCTGGGAGAGCTTTTAAAGAATTAGCTTGCAAATAAAGATATAAAAGAATGAAAAATGAGCCAGGAAAGTACTAACATAACAGAGATATTAAAATGTATAAAGTTTCATTTTTTAAAATCCCATTCTACAAATAAAACCAGAACAAGCCAGATGTGATGGCTCATACCAGTAATCCCAGGAGCTCCAAAGGCTAAAGCAGGAGTATCACAAGTTCAAAACCAGCCTCAGCAACTCAGAGAGGCCCTAAGCAACTATGTCTCAAATGAGAAATAAAAAGAGTTGTGGTGGGGCTAGGATTGTGGCTCAGTGGTAGAGCGCTCACCTAGCACATAAAAGGCCCTGGGTTTGATCCTCAGCACCACATAAAATAAATAAATAAAATAAAGGTATTGTGTCCAACTACAACTAAAAAAACAATATTTAAGGGTTGGAGCTATGACTTAGTGATTAGATGCCCCTGGATTCAATCCCCAGTAACTCCCCAAACACACCAAAAAAAAAAAAAAAAAAAAAAAAAAAAAAACCTCAAAAAACAAACAACAAAACAGAACAAAATAAGTGTGTAAAGGAGGCAGCCACTCTTAGACTCTTAGACTGGAACTCTATATCTTCTGCCCTAGTCTGGTGTGGATGAGAGTGGGTTTAGAACGCCAGGAAAAGAAGTGTAGTATTACTATAAATAAATTATGATTACAGAAACTTATAAAGATTAACAAAAGTAGATTAACTACTCTACCGAAAAACACCAGTACTAAAGAATTGCTTTAAAGAACTCATGTCTCCAGTTCAAGGTACTCTCATTTTTAAATGAAAATAACTAACTTCCCCAAACTAAGGCATTTACCTAAGTGAGGAGATGGGAGGGGTTATGCTGGAATGGTAATAACTAAAACTTTCAAATGGTGGTGAAGAAGAAATAAAACTTCACAGCAAAACATGTTAGTTGTCAGAATATGAGGCACCAAGTGCCATGTGCAAAGCATTCCCACAAATTTCCTGACCAGGAGAATTACAGGGGACAAATCACATCTCCATGTAAATTACCTGAATGTCATACATCCTGTAATCTGTATGATTCTGGTTATAAATATAATCAATGAGTTAACTAAATGATTCAGTTTAATTTCAAACTACAAAATTTTACCTTCAATGTACAGAAACTCATTATGTCATCAGTGTTTTATAATAAATATCTTATTATTTATAATTTCTATTTAACACTATGTTGGAGATATTGGCTAATACAGCTGAACAAGAGAAAGCAGTAAGAAGCATAGCAATTGAGAAGAGGAGGCAAAACCGTCTCTGCTTAGAAATGATATGATTATATTGTGAAAAAAACTCAAAAGAATAAATGGAAAATGTAGACAAGGAGTAAAAAAATTATAATAATATCAGGTTACAGAACTATCAAAAAGTTCATAGCATTCATATACATAAACAAAAAGTAACTGAAAGGAGTTAACAAAGAAAAATAAACTACCTGAGCAAAAGCGTAACAAATGTCCAAAACAGCATGAAAAAAATTTAAATTTCCTGCAAGACAAAAAGGATTTAAATGAAAGTTATCCTATCCTATTCTTGTCAGGATGTTAATGTTATAACAATGTCAGTTTTCCCTAAATAAGTTTATGAATTAAACAAATCCCCACAAAAAATGCCATGATGAGTCCCCCTACCAGAGCTAAATAAGGTAATTAAAAAGTCAATTTGGAAAAACAAACAAGCAAGAATAAACCAGGAAAACCCTCAAAAAAGAAGGGCATGCAGGAAGGGGACCACTAAATGTTAAGATATGAAATAGCTACAGACCAATGGAACAAAATGGAAGACCCCAAAATACATAAAACTACATACAGAAACAACATATAGAATTGATTTTTAAGAGAACCAGATATAAGCCACAAGAAAAAAATAATAATCCACTCTTCATACCATTAAGCAGAACCAATTCTAACTGTCATTTAGGAAAGCAAAAGTAGAAATGGAATATTAGAAGAAAATATGGAGAAATCCTATAACAAGAAAAACTGTCCTCACTTTGAAACAAAAGAGAAAACACCACAAGCAAAATAAGAATATGGCAGATTAAAAAATATTTTAATCTTCCACCACAGATACAGGGTTAATTCCAATAACAACTGAGCTGGAGGTATGAATTGCTACTTTGAAAAAATCTTCAAAACACAGTCATATGATAAAATACAAAATCCCAGCAACAAAAGAAAAACAATGAGATTTCATTTATTGCCTATAATAATCACAAGATTCCAAAAGCATATCAGTGTTCCACTGGGAAAGAGGTAGAGAGACAGGCCTTCACGTGTATTGCTGCTCAAAACGAAAAATGGTACAAAGCCTACAACAAAGAATTGGGCAATATATAACAGAATAATGCATGCATTTATCCTTAAAACTCAGCACAGCCACTTCTAGGAATGTATCCATGACACACCTATCAAAACGAGAAAAGACAAAAGAACTGATGTATTCACTGCAGCCATATCTACAATTCCAAGACTAGAAACAACTCAAATGTCCACCAATTCAAACGTTACTCAATAAAACGTGGTCCACCAACAAAATGAAAAGGGAGGGATAGGAAATGCCCTAATCATTAGGATACGTTAAAGGAGAAAAGTTAGGTAAATATATTAGGCAGTTACTATTTATCTAGAGAAAAGAGGGATATCGATAAATATATGCATTTGCTTTAAAAAAAAAAAAAGCGGGGGGAAGGAGAGAGGACAGTCAGTTCAACAAACCCGCTTGGAAAACTAGACACTATCTACAAGTTTCCATTTTGGAAGCAACCCAAATTTTCATTAACTAATGAAGGGATAAGTAAAATGTAATAAATACAGACACATGGAGTATTATTCAGTCTAAATTCTGACACACACTACAACATAGATGAACTATGCTTAGTGAAATAAGCCAGGTGCAAAAAGACAAATACTATGTGATTTTACATTCATGACATATGAAGAGTAGTCAACTCAAATCATAGAAACAGAAAACAGAATGATGGTTGCCAATGGCCAGGGTGCAGGATAGGGGACAGGAATTTATTTAATGGATACAGAGTTGCAGTTTTCCATGGGGAAAAAGTTGTGGAGATTGGCTGCAAACAGCATGAATATCCTTAACACATAGAAATGTGAATTTAAGAATTGTTACAATGGGCTGGGTGTGGTGGCTCATGCCTATTATCCCAACAATCTGGGAAGCCGAGGCAGGAGGATGGTAAGCTGAGAGACAGCATCAGCAACTCAGTGAGACCCTAAGCAATTTACTGAGATTCTATGTCAATTTTTTTTTTTAAAGGGCTGGGGATGTGGCTCAATAGATAAGCACCCCTGGATTCAATCACCAGTACCAAAAAAATAAAAAATAAAAAAGTGCTTAAGATGGTAAATTTTTATGCTATATGTAATTTATCATGATTGAAATTATTTTTTAAAGAGAGGAAGCAAGAATATAACTCCTGTACTAAAAAGAAGTATAATGAGAGAAAGGGAATAGAATAAAGGGCACATAGAAGAATAGAAAATGAATTTCTCTAAGTATAATTTCTTTTGTACCTTGGCTTTGAAATCATGTAAGGGCCTTGCATAATCTTAAAGATATCTTTCAAATAGGGCAATTAAGCTGGGCTTTGTGGCACACACCTATAATCCTAGCAACTTGGAAGGTAATATTTTACTAAAATATCTGGTACAAGCTAGGCATGGTGGCAAGCATTTGTAATACCAGCAGCTTGGGAGGGTCAGACAGGATGATCACAAGTTCAAAGTCAGTCTCAGCAACTCAGTGAGGCCCTAAGCAACTTAGCAAGATCCCGTCTCAAATAAAAATAAATAAATAAAAAGGGCTGGAGATGTGGCTCAGTGATTAAGTGTCATGGGTTCAATCCCTGGTACCAAGGGGAAGGGGAAATTAAAATGAAAAGAATGAGACAAATGAACATAGTTGTGTAACAAACTGGTGATTAATCAAAGAAGGAGTCATTCCCAGCAACTTAAGCACTGTAGTAATTTAATTGTTCATCTCTAGTAGTTTGTGCCCTAAAAAAGAAAAGAACTGCAAAAAGTAACAACAAGCAAAAAATACAAACAATACCAACACAATGTTTTTAGTGATCACGTTGGTGGTAATGCTGGTAGTATTCTGAACTATTAGATGTATACTGTGGGACAAAAGCAAATGAATAATTACATAGACATCATTTAGAAAAAAGACGATAAGAGATCGTAGACATAGATGTATTCTGAATGAAATAAAAGTCAACAATCTCTAGGCCTCCACTTCATGGGAAGAATCAACATAACTCAAGTATTATATATACTTTTATATCCAACTGCAAGTGTATATGTATGTGTCTATCAGAAGCCCCGCAACAATGAACAAGCACATGTCGAGAACACCACCAGCACTGTTTGTGATCTTAAGATACCATTTCCCACCAAAAGGATCAAAGTTCCTGTGTGAGCTGATTCAGTGCTGAGTCAGGAAATGCACAAGGTGAGCACAGACTATCCTGTCAGCAAATAGACTACTGGAGTCCAGAACAGCCTTATCAAAAGGATTCAGAAGTAAACTGAAGAGGCTCCCATTGACCACAGATAGACCACATCTATCTATCTTTGATGTGATCACAGTTTGGACAATGGTAAGAATTACTAAAATTGATCAAAACCTAAATGTATTTCAATCCATGAACTTACACTAATACTAAGATAAATAAAATTTTTATAAATTACCTCATCTTTGTTCGGGCTTTCCTAAAATATAGTTCAGGATACAAAATAGGTAAGATCCTCTTAGAGAAGTCTGATAGCTAACAAAGAAGGCATGGTAAAATTCAGAATGTCAGGATTTGCTGTGAATTAAAAGGAAGGAAAAGAGTTTCATAATGCAAACTTCCTAATTTCTTCCACAATAAATCACACAAAAAAGGAGGCAAGTGGAGAAAGGGTTAGAAAAAAAATAGATGATTGCTTGTTTGATTGACTGTTGGACAGGAATTCCACGGATTAAGAAATATTATGAAATATATCAACCAAATGTAATATTCGGATTTTTATTTGAATCTTAAATAAATGAACTGTGGAAAACAGTTATAAAACTTACTGGGGAAATGTAAATGCTGAGTTATTGAATAATATTAAGATTTTTAAAAAATTTTTAGCCATTCTAATGGTCTTGTAAGATTTTTGTTTGTTTTAAAAGAGTACTTATCTTTTAAGGTACAAATAGATATTTGTAAATAATTTATAAATTATGTGATCTTGTGTTTGAGAATGACTTCAAAATAATAGGTACAGAAGTAAAGGGTACCAATAAAATAAGATTGTCCATGAGTTAGAAATGACTGAGACAAGGCAGTAGATACATGGATTAGATAGCGATACATAGACTATGACAGACAGACATAGATAGATAAGACATTTTTTTAAACTGAACAAAAAAATATATATGTATATAACATACATATGTATATAATATATATTATTATATATAAATACATATATTATATAATATATGTATATAATAAATATATATGTGTATATATAAATATATATATATAAATTTTTTATTAGTTACACATGACAGTACAATGATCTTGACAATTCATACATTTGAATCAAATGGGGTATAATTTCTCATTTTTCTGAGTGTACAGGTTGCAGAATCACATGGGTCATATAGTCACCTATATACATACAGCCATAATAATGTCTATTTTATTCTGCTGCCCTTCCTACTCCCTCTTCCCCTCCCCTCTCCCCTCCCATCACATCTCTCTACCCAATCTAATGTGACACACTTCTTCTTCTTTTTTTATTTTATTTTTCTCCTCACAACATCATATGTGTATTCTGTGTAATGATGAGGGTCTCCTTCCATCTTCCGTGCAACTCCCCTTCTCCCTCTTTTTCCCTCCCACCTCTCTTTCCTATTTAGTGGTAATCTTCTTCTCATGCTCTTCCTCCCTATCCCATTTTGAGTCACCCCCCTTATATCAGAGAAGACATTCAGCATTTGCTTTTTAGGGATTGGCTAACTTCACTTAGCATTTATCCAAAACCAGTCTACAAAGTGATACCATAGCATTCAAAACAGATCATTTAATAAACTATCCTAACATCTCTATGCAGCAATTCCAAAAGGAAAAAGATCCAAAAAAAAAGGTTAACTGAGTAGTACTGAAGGTTAACATAATTCCTTTGAAATGATCTCTGCTGGATTTGTTTTCTTCTAAAATTTCCAACATTACACCAAACATATACAAGGATGCTTGGCAAACAATTAATAGAAAAGAAAGCAGAAAGCAGTAAGGATGCTCTCAAAAGATATATTTAAATGTGTTGGTATTGTTTGTAGTTACTTTTTGCAGTTCTTTTCTTTTTTAGGGCAAAACCTACTAGAGATGACCAAAATGTAAAAAAAAAAAAAAAAAAAAAAGCATTATATCCATGTGCTTGAATAATAAATCTCAAAAATGAATGTTTCTATAATTCGCCATGATCATCCCATGAATACCACAGGGCCACAAAACACGTGTGATCATGATAAAAAGAGGAAGAAAGTATATCTAGAATTAATTACGTAAGAATTACTCCACCAAAAATCATATCTAATAGAAAATATTGTAAATACTTAACATGAAAGGAAATAAATCAAAACTCAAGTAGTGTGCTTCTTAGAAAGGTATGCAAATTAATTTACTGATTCCACAAAGAACATGTCACAGAAACCTATTAAACTTACTAGGCATTAGGAAAAAAAGAAAAAGAATACCCAAATTAACAGATTTAGCCTCAGTCGATGACTCACTAAGTCAAATGGACAAAAGTGATTATTATAGAGGTTTGTCAAATAGATCATGGCTATTCAAAGTTACTTGCTATATATGAATCTACAATCAAATTATACATTTAGTATACATTTAAATAAGCAAAAATAGGTTCTAAAACCAGACCACTGGCCAATCCATACCTGACAGGTAAGCATAGTATAAATCAAAATTAAAAACTATGCATCAAATATTAATACAGCATATTCAAAATTGTTTCTGTGCTTCCAGGAGACAGCTGTTTCAGGTAATGTTTAGACAAATCCTGAATAGGCTCTCTGTTGATGATGCTGCTGGGTGTAACTTCTCATGAAGCTCTCTGAAAAGCACAATCATTTGCTGGAGAAGTAGCAAGAGTATATACCCCAAGTTGTCATACAGAACCATAAGATTTACAGAGGAAGTGAACATTTTCTTGCAAGATAACAAATTCTAGTAATTGCTCTCTATATAATAAGGTTTGTACTGACTTTACCAGTTCTACCCTGAATCATATTGTGTGCATGTGCATGTATGTGGGCAGGTGTGTAATACAGAAAATGATTTGTTGGAGCAAGATGGCATTCAATGAGCACATAATTAAGCAGTTTTCAATTATGCTGGGAAAAAAACTCCAGAAGACAAAGGAATGGCATGAGGGTTTCACTGCAGAAGAAATATTTTTCATGGGGAAAAAAATAACAAAGACCTAAATTGCCTGAAGAAACTACTTAATATTTTAAAAATATTTTTATATTTTGGGCCCTTAGTTAAGATTTTACATATAAGATTACTACCTAAAATGTTTGAAAAACAATTTGTTCATTCCTCTCCTTTGAGAGAGAGAGAGAGAGAGTACAATAAGTGATCTCTCGGTGAAGAAGACAAAGTGCAGATCTGGTCTTCCCCCCTCCCCAATAATCTGTTTCAATAAATTAGTTATTTATACATTAATCAGAAAACTCTTTTAAAGACAGTATTTTTATTCCTAAATATTGTCATTTGATTTGGAAATTCTAACATTAAAAGGAAAGAGAGAAAGAGGGAGAGAGGAAGGGAGGAGGACAGATCTGAGCTTGAGGAGGGGTAAGGTTCAGGAGAATCACCTTTTGAAACTCGTCCTCCCTCCAGCCTCTCACTTGCCTTTTGAGAACTGCTGTGCTAGACCCCTTCTCAGTGATAAAACAGAGTAAGAAAGGCTCCTGATCCCAAATACCCATCACTTTGTAGGGGGAAGGCTTGGAATGGACTCAAAATCCAAATCACATCTTACAAATAGGAGACATTTGAGACTACATGGTCAATTGAAGTGGCCCTAAGTAAACAGTTTATAAAAAGTACCATGACTAAGACTATAAATGTTTAATCTATTACCCATTACCCAAAATTCAGAGATTCATTTCTAATTCAGTTTCTCTGATCTTGATCTTATTTGCTCTGAGGAGCGACCCTTGCTTAAGGAGCAAAAACGAGTGAAAGTCAAAACAAAACCTGAGCAAGACACATTAGTCACCCCCTAACAGTTATTGAAGAAAAAGCCTTTACTTCATGCCTTAGATATGATGGTCCCTTAAAAATAAGTTCTAGCTAAGTGGTAGAGGGCTTGCCTCACATGTGTGAGGAACTGGGTTTGATTCTCAGCACCACATATAAAATAAATGAATAAAATAAAGGTCCATCAACAAATAAAAAAAAATTAAAAAAACAATAAGCTCAGGTAGTAGCTCTGTACCCACCAAGTATGCTGGAAGTTGCCTAATAGCGTTTAATTGTTACAAAGATATAATTTGATTGTTTTTAAATCAGCAGGAACCTTCAAGTATTTAAAACCATCTCTCTCCTCTACCACTTCCATTCCTCAGAATTGGATGTTCTTTAATCCAAGTACATATTTCAAACATAAGTCTTACCATCTTTTCCTAGTAAATTGTGAAGTCCTTTCATAGGATTACAAAAAAAGAAGTGTGATTATAGCACTGGCATTGACTGTAGGAATGTTTTTTAAAAACAACAAGTAATAAAATAGGTGGTCGTGGTTGTTTTCATGTCTAAATCAAGCAAGGAAAATCTCATGTGATGGGTAAGTTTTACAGAACAAACAGAAAATATGTACAGAAAAATTACAAAAATACTAAGTACTGTTACAGATGACTGGATTGGCATTTAACAGGCTGAAAGAAACCAGATCAATCTCAATCTTGCTGGGGTCAATTCGGGTGCTCAAACAAATAAAACAATTTTTTTTCTTTATGGTCATATACTAGAGGTGCTAAAATATTAACCAAGTCTGAAAATGTCATGCACAGTGCAACAATTTATAAATATTAAAACGCATTTTTAACATACATATTTGTATCAAAATCTGCTTAATAAAAATACCAAATATAATAAATCATTAGGCCAAAGTCACCAGACAAAAATTAGATAAAAAACACCATACTTGAAAAAAAAGAGGAAAGTGAGGGAGAATGGATTAACAAAGATATGTTAATGTAATTTGATCATTTTAATCCCAGAATTTATAAACAACCCTAGAACAAAATCTACCATTAGCTATTATAAGCAAAATAGCACAAGTAAAATTGTTTCATATACCTTTCTTACAATAATTCTGTTTTCCTTCCAAACTATAAAATCTATTCTGTCACATGCAGATTACAACAAGGCTTCAACATAATACACTAAAACAATGCAAATGCATATAATATCCAATCAACATACAAAGATAAGAAACTTAAAAATATACTATGAATTATAAAAGCCTCACAACCATTGGTCTTATGTATGCCTAAGAGTTAAAACATTACAAAATTAAAATCAGCTTTTTGCTCTGTAAAAACATGTTGAACAGGACTCCGTATATCTGTACTGAGATCCTCTGTACTAGAATAATGAAAATTTATATTTAAAAGTGTACTAGACACTTGTTCTATTACAAAAACATGTTCCAGTATTCATGTGCAGTGTTTTGTAAAGTGCTTTATTTCCATTAGCATTATAAATTTTTGTTCTTCAGCAAATCAGTAAAAGAATAATGGCACAAATCAATATCATACTCTTCATACCAAGTAATACTAGGTCATTTATTATAGCAAAGGCCACTAGAATCTCAGCTAAAGGTCTATCAGGCATTTCCATTTGAACACCAATTTTTTTTTTAAGAATGTATCACAGGTTGAATGGGTGATTTTCTATTATAAAACAGTCTTCATAGGTTTAAGTACCTTCAACTTCTTAAAGCAGAGAAGCATACCAACATTGCAAAGAAAGCCACTTATGCCTCCTAGGGGCCTTGCCACCAACTACAACTCTAGGAGTGGTAACGAATTTCTGCAATGGATGGAGATAGAGAGAGACTAGTGGAAAAGATAAAAAAATGAAGAAACAAATAAAATTATTCCAAGCCATTTAAGGTCCATAAACTTTGTTGCAGAAGTCCCATAATTACCAGTGTCCCCTAAGTGGGATAAGTTAGAGAGAGGCAGCAGAAGATGGAACCCTCCACCCCCAGTTCCTCACTGCCCTACAAGGAACAAGTGGTTGATTTTCCCTACAGTCCACTCTTTGCTTTGTTCCACAATGTGGCACCCTGTCATGGGGCTCCTACTGATAACCTAAAAGCAGACATTGGCTCTATTCTTAGAGTATCTCTTATACAGAGGAATTCAATGGGAGCATAGTTATTTAACCTTGTAAGGTTCCAATGTACAGTATTATTTGATAGCAGAGTTTTCTGTTTTATTACTTAGAAGTAAAGTCTGAAAGACCAATCTATTCAGTAAGCTTTCACTTTAATTTAATTTAATTTGTTTTTTTACTACTCTGATTTACAATTTAAAAAAAGTACAAAAGAAATCATAAGAACATTAAATATTATGTCAAAGAACACAAGTCACATAGAAGGCATTTTTTTGGATAGTTGTGACTAATTAAGAACAAATTTCATTGTTATTTCATTAGGTCAGTGGCCATTTATAGGTAACTAGAACAGTTTAATGATATTAAATACATGATCAGTCTAGAACACTTAAAATTAAGCTCAATAGGTCTGATATTCTGGAAGAAAAAAGAGGAATGAATACCTTAGGTCCCAGTGAAACACTGTAGACAGACAGGGTGCAGATGTGTGCTCTTCATACCATAGTTTATCTTGAGACAAATCCTCTCTGCCTCCCAATACAAGAATTCACACAGAACAGAGTGGTTTTTATCTATCTCATCCAGTCATAATTTAATACTTTTTCCAATCACAATGCACAATCATCTCCAACTGGCTTTGTGAACACTGTAGGAAGGGCAGCCAGCACAGATGTCCCTGAGGCAAAGTCATCTTTTAATTTCAGCTGATTCAGTTCTTCAGGAGCAACCAAATTATCTTCCCTTTTTTTCCTCAATTTTAATTAGAATATTCTTGCTCAAAAAGAAAGACACACCCAAAATACCACAAAAGACCTGAGAAAATTGTCAAGTAAGCAGAGAGTGAAGAGCCTACCAGACACCACGAGTGCTTACACTAAAGCTTGGGTACTTTTTCATCAGAGAGCCTGTCTTCTTAGCCAATTATTTTATTTTTAACTCAAATAAGCTTGTATACATAGCACCCATAAACCCACAACACTGGATAGAGCAAATTAGAAATCAGGACAGAAGTCACTAGGGGCAAGATGAAAGAGCCCAATAGCAATAAAATTGGTACTAATTACTAGACAATAAAAAGAGGAGGAACACAAATTCTAAAAGGCCCAGTATGAAACGCAAAGGCACATCAACCTGGGGATTCATTCAAATAAAGAGGTGCATTCTCTTCAATAAGCAGGTGGTGGCGATTTTATAGAATGGAACAAAACAACGCTGGTTATTGCAAACATGCTTAAAAACCAGAGGTTTTGAAATATATTAAGAAAAAAATGGAGAAATTAAAAAAAAAAAAACCTTAGCATCTAGTGATTTTTAAAATCCTCAGTTATTCAGAAAATCATTCTCTATAAATGACCATTTCAAGGTTCCAAATAACTGAGGCACATACAAGAAAATAAGGAAGGAAGGGATGATGTGTAGTGTTACGGCCTTTGATGGGTGGGCAGAGGCTTACTTAAATCATATTATCAAGCCCCCTCCCTAACCTTTCCCCATCTTATTCCCACCGCAAACCCTGAAAATATCTTCTTCCTAGAGAATACACTAATATTTAACTTATTTTTACCAGCTATGATATACTCTTGTACTACCTCTGTAAGATACAGTTCCCTCTTACCTTCTTGTATATTGTTGGTCCATCCACATTTGTGCTCAGAATGACACTACTTTATAATCATCAGAAAAGTGACTTCAATTCCAGGTTAAAATAGGTACTAGAGTGTGGCTTGTTGAAAGTCAAACCCAAAACATTTGCTAGGAATGTCTTTCACTGAACAAAGAAATTCTATTCTGTTTCCAAGTGGGATAAAAAGACGAGCCTAACCCTGGTAACCTTAACACAAAAGGAAGCTAAAAAGGCAGGGACTCGATAAGAACAAAGGATTGTGCTTTCTGATGACATCAATACATATTAAACACGATGTGTTACACATCCTTCTATCAATATCTGAGAAGATAAATTTGCAAATTAATATTACATTGGCTATAATGAATAAAATTATAGTAACACTTTCTTTAGAAGAGATTTTGATTTATATAATGGCAGTGACTTTTATGTGTTTAATGTTTCTGAAACTAAAAGAGGAGATGAGCCACTGTGAGCAAGCAGAATACAACGTACAAGAAATAATTACGCCTGTGACCTCATGCCCTATAAGGTCATTCTGCATCGCAGGCCAAAGGAAATCAGGAACTATCAGCATTTACCTCAGAGAAGTCACTGAGAGAAATGAAGGGCAAGTGTGGGCATATTTCATAAACTAGCAGGTGCTTGACCTCATAAAAAAGTCAATTATTAAAACGCTACATGTAGAATGTCACAAATAAGAAATATATAAAAATGGGTTCTGCAAAACATCTTCACTCTAAAATAAATCTGAGACAACTCCTAACATTCAGCTTCATCCAAATTGTAACACAACAGTTTCACAAAATAATACTAACACCTATTTAGTAAAAAAAAAAATAATTAGCAGAATTCTTTAGAAGTGTTTGGAACATAAAAGTGACTATGTGATGAGTGATAATTCAGAAAAGATTTATAATAGTTCTGTAAGTTAGTATTGAGGAATGTATGCAGTATTGATCATTTGAACCCCATTACCATTTGAACAGGGATCACAATGTACTTATCCTTAAATTTCTCTATCAGAAATTAGGCATCAAAAATTTACATTTTTGTTACTTTGTAAAAAATAAAATAATAATCCTGACTAGTTCAAGGACAGAGCTCCATTAACTGAAGCAAATTTCTCATGTTGCTCAATAATTGCAGACTTGGTTCTTAGTGAAATTTGTGGCTTTTCAGTAAAAACAGACTATGTCTTCTTTTTTCTTCCCCAGTAAATTAAAGTGAATTCCAAGGCAGTGTCAATAAGGAAAACAAAACTACAGAAATCAGTACAGGAGAGAAGGGGGAAGCAGCCAGTATTCACTAGTCATATCATGCACAGTGCTGGATGCTTTGCTAAGTTGATATTTAACGCTCTTGAGAGTCCTGAGAAAAGCAGCTGGCCTGGGCCCATTATTTTCCTTAGTTCTCAGACAAACCAGCAAAAGGCTTTTTACTGCATAATGCATCTAAACAAAATACAGAGGATCCCCTCAATATGGTCAGTTGGCTTGAGTGGTCATTTCAGTCCCAGCTCACTCACTCATTCATTGTGAACTCAGAAAAAGTTACCACCTGCTTTTAAACCCCTGACTCCCCATCTCAGAAGATGAAGGGCTATCACAGTCCAAGAGCCCAGTATGAAAGTCAGCTCTTCAGGTAAGAGCATTATTTTGAGTTTCAGACAGTACTAATAAAGGGACTCTTAGACAAAGAGTAGTCATAAATTAGGTGTTACCAATATCACACAGAAAATTACTACATATTTTTAAATGCTTAAAATAATTACATTATAAGAACATTTCTGATGAGTAGTGTATTTACCAGATAAATTGTTTAATATTTTGCCTACGTTCGTGATTAAGATTCCTGTGCTAGAAACAACCTTTAAGTCTCTAAAACAATGCTTTATGATGTAACTTGCTATCATGATCACCTCTTCAAACATTAATGACAATGGTGGAGGCGACTTCACTACAAGCATGTGGATGGCAGGTGTGGGCTGTCCACCAGCTGGCTCTATAACCTTTTGATCCCTTCGGATGGCAAATCTGTTCAACAGCACTATGTGGTCATTCCTCATTTGTTGTATGCTTTCTTCTCCTTTAATACATTCAAAATCCCTATTCCTTTGGCTTGACATCCTTTTATTAAAACAGAAAACTCTCAGTAAAGCAAGCTAAAAGTAATTTTACACTTAGTCAATGTAAAAGTTTCAGAATCAATTAATATATTATTTCAAAGGAACATATGCTTTATTTATATGTAGGTTGCATGTTTGTTTATTCTTTCCCTAAAAAAATAAATAAAGTGACAAGATTAAAATCATAAGTAAATCACCATTCAGTTAATTTATGAAGTACTCAAGGGTACTATAAGTTAAAAAACAGTTTAATTACATAATTAGAAAGGTTTAAATCCGACCTAAGAACACATTAGTTTATGCTTATTTAAACAATGATAAGAACCATCAAAGAATAATTTTCTAGCAGTTATTTTTCTGCTCCGTTTTGTGCTGTTGTTAAACATAATTTGACTGTCAAGGACATGTCTGAAAGCATTAGTTAAGATGAACATCTATTTAGTCTTCTCTTTCTACCCTATTTAAGATCTAAATTTCTGGAGCAAGCTGGGTAGAATAAACATTAGGTAAGAGAATGAGTTTTGGAGTCTTAAATATCTGAGACACCTTCAGAAAATTCTTGAATCTCTCCTGACCTCAGTTAACTCATGAAAGAAAATGATGGCAACAGTACTTACTTTACAAATTTATGGCAACGGTTAAATAAAATAACACAGCAAAAGCCTGACAGAGAAGTACCCTATTACTGGTATTTATTGTCGTTATTTTACTTATACTTTATACTCTCTGTACCCACCAATAGACCTCTTACCTATAACATATGCATTTCTATCATTGTTTCAGACAGTAATTTGGGACCACACTATGTATTTACCTCGTAGTTAACAATTTTTTTTAATTAAAAAAATTATTTTTTAGTTGTAGGCAGACATATTATCTTTGTTTTACTTTATTTATTTTATGTGGTGCTGCGGATCAAACCCAGTGCCTCACGCCTGCTAGGCAAGTGCTCAACTACTAAGCTACAACCCCAGCCCAGTTAACTTATTTTCTTGTTTCCAGGAATAAGTAAAATGGCATCTGCTACAATTACTAATGATACCTCTCCTCCAAAAAATGTTAAGAATACAACACTGTACTACTAATTTTGGTGGGCTTTTTAAACCTTTATATGCAATCAATAATCAAAGCCTAGAAATGATCTATTCTACCTTATCCTATATTTAAATATTTCACTTTAATTCATTCCCCCACTTTACCCTAATCTATTCTAAATAAAAATGCTTTGAAAATGTTTCTAAATATTTTCACAACGACCATTTCTTTTTAAAAGAATCCCTAGTGATTTGTTACTATGTAGTTCTACCTTCAATGATTCAACAGCACCACACTCAGAGTTCATCCTGCTTTTGGGGATCTTTTATTCAATAAGGTTTATGATGAGTTTATCATGGAATTCTATTTCCTGAAATATGAATTTTATGGCCATAATTTATAAACAAAGAACATATTCCAGATTATTCAAATACTCAAAAGCTGAGCTTTATCATTCCAATTTTGTTTTTGTAACACTTTTATATTCTGGAAATTTATTTTTTAAATCTCTAGTTTTAAAAGAATCTTAAGCCTAATATCTTACATTTATCTAGAGTACATGAAGCCCTAGAGTTTTTTGGAGGGTGGGGTGGGGTGGGGTGGGGACTGGGGATTGAACCCTGGGGTACTCTACCACTGAGCCACATTCACAGCACTTTTTATATTTGTTTTGAGATAGGGTCTTGCTATATTGCCCAGGCTAACCTGGAACTTAGGATCCTCCTGCCTCAGCCTCCTAAGTCACTGGGATTGCAGGCAAGTGCCACCACACTTGGATGTTTTTATACACAAATTCCTTTTATAATTATGCATGATTTTATACACACATTCCTTTTATTAGAATGGAGAAAACTCCCAATAAGCAAATAAAAACCAATATTTACTCAGTAAATATTCTGGTACTCAAAAAGATAAGAATTTTAACTGGAGCTGCTTCTGCCAGATATTTTGGCTATATATGAAATCTGTATTTGCGTTTTCATACGGTACTTATTGACTTAACAAATTAATGGTACTGAGCTAGGTATTATTCTATGCATTTAACAAACATTAACTCATTATAATCCTACAAAAACTTCTATCATATTGATTTCTATCAATGACAAAATTGAGGCTAAGAAAGCTTAAGAAAAGTACCCAAGGTTACATCCCTAATAAAACATCTATGACAGTCACCACTGCAAACATCTGGTAGGATTAGACCAGTTATAATAATTATAATCTTTCCTGAATTTTGCTTTCATTTTCCTTCTTGAATAAGCATACAGTATCTTGACATGTATAATGAAATGATGAATCAGGGATAAGTGTACTTTGAGAATAAGAAAATTATGATAGCAAATGTAACTTTTCTCCACTAGACCTTATATGATTCTACCTGTTTTGTTTTGTTAAAAAAAAAAAAAAAAACTTAAAACTTCAACAATTTTGCCAATCCTTCAAATTATACTCTTTTGAAAGATCTATCAATCAAAATCTTTGCTAATTTCTTCTTTTTAATTTACTGCTTATTATGGTTTAGATACAAGTTGTCACTAAAGGTTATTGTGAGAAACAATACAAGAAAGTTTATAGGTGAAATGATTGGATTATGAGAACCTCAACCTAATCACTGTATTAATCCACTGAGAGGGATTAATGGTGGTAACTGTAGGCAGATAGGGTGTAGGTGGAAGAGGTGGGTCACTGGGGGCATGTCTTTCGGGTTTATATTTTGTCCTGGTGAAGGGAGCTATCTCTCTGTCTCTATGTCTCTGTCTCTGTGTCTCTCTGATTCCTGATACCCTGCCCTGAGCTGCTTTCCTCTGCCACACACTTCTGCCATGATGTTCTGCCCCATCTCAGGCCCAAAGCAATGGAGTTGGCCAACTATGGACTGAACCTCTGAAACTGTGAAGCTCAAAAAAACTTTTCCTCCTCAAAAATTGTTCTGGTCAGGTCTTTTGTTTACAGTTTCAAAAAAGCTGACTAACCACTGCTCTAACTCTACCAGATAGATATTTATTACTTTAAAAATTCCTAATTCCAATCTCAACTTGTAAGCTATCTTGCCATTGCACACCAAATCAGTATAGACCATGTTGGAATTCACAAAAATAATAATACAATGGCAGTGAAAGACGCTAGTGCTAAACAGACTAGGATTTTTTAAATTGAAAATTAATTTTATAACAGTCAGTTCATTCATGAATAGTGACATTAACTTGTGCTTTTTTTTTAATTACCAAAATCCAGATTCAGAAAATTAAACTGAGCAGATTCAGAAAATTAAATAGCAGAATCTGAGGATCTCTCTTTTCACTTCCAGGTGAACTACTCACTTTTGTTGATAAGTAATAGCATATATATTTGTAAATTTCATGTTCTTTCTACATGTGCCTGCAAAGCTTTGTAGAAAAGCAGGTGAACTCTTACGTGATATGACGTGGTCCATATACTGAGGTAAATAAGGAGCCCAGGCATCGATGGCTTCCTTTCGTCCTGCCTGCTCAATTCTCCTCAGCTCTGCTAGAAGCAGGGCCTGGGCAGCTTCTCTTACCTAAAGGAGGTCACAAAAATAAGTGTAAAGAAAGAAAGTCAGGTCAGGTGGTGAGATGAGTGCCTATAAATTAGAAGTTTCCTAGGAAATAAAGTTATAAACCAGAAATCACATTTATTTACATGAGAAAAACAACTAATCAAATAATGAATTAGCTATCTAAGGTGCAATAAATTGTATGACAGTCTAATTAATAATTTGACTAGAATATATTGTAGTATATTTATTTAATCAGGCTTTGAGTTTAAAATATTCATTTTCTAAAACATTCTTGCATTCTAATCTAGCATTTTCAAATTCATATAAATATTGTTAAAAGTCATAATTAAAACCATTACATTTCTCTCTTAGCCTGAAGAAATTTAATGCTATCTAGTTAATTTCTTTATACCATATATATTAAATAGGGGCTGTTGATATAAACATGTACAAGCCCACATGATTCACATTTACCTGAGACGTGAATAACATAGGCCAATACATTCCTATGTAAGAACATAATCTCTGTAAGTTCTACAGATAGAACTGAAAATGCAGTTTTCAAAATCATATCATTTCTCTTTCATTGTAGTACACAACTTTGTTTTAATTTAGTTTAGTTTTGCTTCTTTGGTATAAGGTCAAAAAGCTAATCAATTATTAGGTGATGTATTAACAATTTAAAATTGAAAGAATGATAGCAACATCTGAATAAGAGTTTGAGCAAAAAAAGTTGTTTTTAAGTATAATTAGCTCTTGAAGGGAATTCCAAACCTATGAAAATTTTAGTATGCCGTTTAGGAACCGCAAATATTTCATAGTCATTCACTACATAGTGACATTTCAGACAACAAGAAACCATAGACCATAATGACAGTGGTCCATAAGGTTATATCTAGTGACAACATAGACATCTTAGTCTGTATATCTTATGATGTTCACACAAGGACAAAATCACCTCGTGACACATTTGTCAGAATATAACCCCATTATTATGCAATGAATGACCATAATTATATTGGGAAAATTAAAAATCTTGAATGATACAAACTGCTAGAGCTATATAAGTCAAATGTCATAGTAAGGAAAATTTCTACAAAACATTTCCAAGCTTTTGATGATATTATGCTCCAAGTAATATCCAATAATGAGTAAGTCAGTTAACACAAAATAATGGCTACCATTTACTGAGATCCTACCAAGTGTCCAGCTCTTACCATTTTACTTGCATTACCTTATTTGATCCTAATAGCAAACCCATGAGGGCTACATTCTTATCCCCACCTTACAAACGAGCTTCAAATAGGGTAAAGTAAATTCTCTGGGACCACAAAGTTAATACTTATTGGAAATAATATTCAAACCCAGTTCTCTTCTAATTTTAAAAACCTTATTTTACTATACATGGTACCTTCCACTGGACCACAGCTATTCACATGGAATTTGATTGATATGATTATACTGAATGTGTGATCTTGGGGGAGGTGGTTATATGTATTTATTTGTGTACATATGTGCATGATGATCTATAATAAAAACTAATACTTAAGAAACAATTCTATAAAGGCTATGAAATTTTTTATCAAATAATCACAAAATTACAAAAAGAAGCAAATGAACAGGCTGGGGTTGTAGCTCAGTTGGTAGAGCACTTGCCTAGCACGTGTGAGGCACTGGGTTTGATCCTCAGAACCACATAAAAATAAATAAATAAAATAAAGGCATTGTGCCCATCTACAAATTAAAAAAATAAGCAAATGAACAAACAAGCTATAACATTACACTTTAGTCTATGAAGTAAGACAAAAAATATGGAAATTCTGAGTCCAGATTTTTTATCACATAATAAACAGGTAATAAGATAAATGAGATAAATATCAACCATTTATTTGTTTTGAATTTACATTTGATCAAGCTTTTTAAGATCTTGGTTTTCTATTATTATTCCCTCAACATTACCTCCAAGCAACGATCCTGCCATCTTCGAGCCAGCATCTCTAGAAGTGGAGGCCTAAACTTATCCAATCCCAGCAGGTCTGGCAGCATAACACAATGCATAGCAGCTAACTGACTCCATCCTGTTAAAATGTGACATGTTACAAATACTTTAAACATTTTGGAATTCCCAAAGTCAAAAGTTTTTCTTTATATACACATATCAAAAACAAAACAACAGGTAGTCCCCTTAAGTTATATTATAAATGATTTTAATTTAATATTAGATGTTTTTAAACAAAGAATGATACCAAATGGATTTTATACCTAAATCATATACTTGGCTCCTGTCACTCTCAACATCTTAAAACAAATAAAAATAAATTTCCACAAAAAGTATAACCAGATTCACAAGAAAAAAAAAACACATTTCTAAACAGATTTTCTAAAATAAAACATGTATTAATGGATGGGAAAGGACACGAATAAATACATATAAGAGCTATATGTGAAACTGTTGTCAGTTAAAAGGGCATCGCAGATATCCAAGGACAGGTTTATGTCACTTAGGGGATGGCCATCTGTGCTGCCATTGTGTCAGCCAAGAAAGATGTCTTCCCTTCCCTGTCTGAGGGCCTTTAATTAAGGTAGTTATTGATCCCACTCCTTACAAAATGGATCAGATATTTAATCACAATCATAACTGAAATAAGCAACGTAATGCCAATTTTGAGAGGAAAAATGAATTCAGAAATTCCACAAAATAAAAATCTGCAATCCAAAACGTACAAAGTCTTAAACATCATTAACTCTGGCTATAGGAATAAAAGTTATATTTTCCAAAATTCTAATTCACAATATAAAATCTGATTTTATCAAACACTATATATACCACAATATTTTAAAGTACTAGTATACAAATGTTCTCAATTATTTTTATTTATTTTTAAAATGTCTATAATATCTTTGTACATACAATAAGTGCCTCATTCTTCCAAAATTATGTAGGAGGCCATTATTAATCCACAACAATTACCATTATTTCCTGATAATGGTAACATCTAAAGACAAATAATAAAGAATGAATTAATTATAACTCACATTGTGAGTTATCCATGAACAAAGAATTTTAGCAAATCAATGTGTTGAAATAATCCAAACTGTAGTCTTTAAAATAATGACAAATATTTTCCTATAAATCTCAAAATGATCACTGGGATTATTCAAATAAGAGAGATAAAGAGAGAGAGACAAGTTATCTATTTAAAGATTTAGCCTTTCAGTGAGGAAATTCTCATCAACTGATAGAAAATACATAATAACATTAATTTAAGTAATAGGCCCATGAATTTTGGATAATAATTTATTTTACAACACAGGAATATGTGTGTATATGTATATATACATACCTATATTACTACTTATTAATTTCTTGAATTATTTTAATGTTTCATATTAGTATATTTCATAGAAGTATTAATGAGCTCAATTTTAATATCATGATTCTCACCAAGGTCCAAAGTCTAACAGATCATTTTAGAATTAACAAATAAATGTTTTTCAGAATAGTTTAGTAAATATAACCCTAATTATTTTTACTAAAACTCAGTCCTAAGATACAAAGCTTCATATAGTTTTATGATAGGGAAATCAAAGACAAAAAATGAAATTACACTGTTAAGTGCCCATATTCTGTTTCCAAAGGAGAGCTACTTGCAACAAGGGCTCTGTATTTCACAGGTACTGCAACATTCCTTCCATTCAAATGGGCTTGTGATATAACTGTTTAGAATCAGAATCTTCTGGATTATATTTTAGATTTTCTGAATTTTTTTTGTATTATACAATCTGATAAAGACTGAGACCCCAACAGACACAGTGAATACAATACAGAACTCATGAGTTCCATTAACTTCCCAGGCATTATAAATAATACTAGATGTGTCTTGGGGAACGAAGGTTTGCAGATCCCATTCACATTTTTAGAGTTCCAAAATTACTTTCCATTGTGCCACTAGAAAGGAATAATACAGTGACCCAATTAAATTTATAGCCTTAAATTATGAATGTTTGCCATAACCTGAAGCAAAAATAGTGATAAAATAGGTGAACTCCCATCAATCTATAATCAATCTGAAGAATTTTCAAATTAGAATGTAAATTGGGAGACTCCATCACATCCCCCTTTCACCAGAACATACAGTTGAGTACAGATAGCAAAGTATATCTGTCACAGACTAATGATACATGCGAAACAAATTCATTAGCACTAATACTTGAGATAACATGGCAAATACCACTATAAAAACGAATTCACCTTTTAACGTTAAATTCACATCAAAAGTAGGAACTCTGCACTCCTCTAGCAGCATTCTAGATAATACGTAACATGATTTATGACAGCCAGAAGTAACATAACATTTTTATAACTAGCTCTTATTGACATTAGCAAATAAAGTTATAAAATGGGAACTTTGGGATTTCATACATAACAAAGCAGATGAATGTATAAATTAGATAAAAGGAACATGTCTATTAGGATAAAGCATAGATTGAATGAAAGTTGTTAGAAAGTTGAGAGAGAATACCTTCATTTACTAAGAAACAGGTATGTAAAGCAGGAGTAGAAGCAGAGTCAGAGCCAGAGTGATCAGCGTCAGACCGAGCGGAAACGACAGGTGCAGCAACTTGCAGAGGAAAATAGAAGAAATAAAGAGGAGAGAATTGAGGTACAGCAGTTTCTGAAAAAAAGCTCAATATTAGTGAAGAATGAGAAACAAAGTTGGCAAAATATAATGAAGATAAAACTGAAAAATGATGTTTTAATCAGAAGAGCATGATCATAAAAGATTATAGCAGAGAAATGATATATTTTATCGAATAGCAATCATAGTGTAGCTCAACTTCCTCTTAAAGTCAAAACGTTTAATATTATAGACAAATGGTATATCAAATATTGCAACACATAGCTGACACAATGAAGGTTATAACAAAAAAGACAACATATTAAGAATTAACAAAAAAAGTACACTTTTTGAAATGTATCACATAATCAGAAAGTTTATGTTGATCTTCACATTGTCAATAACATTTCTCTAGTTTATTCTTAACATTTGTGTAAATTATTTTTAAATATCTCAAACCAATACTCAATGATTTCATCTCAATTTCCTACTCATTGTATAAAAACTTGATTTACCATATACCATAAAAATATACATACTGCATTATTATGTTTACTCATTAAAAGAATTTTATTACAGTTTCACTAACTGGAGTTTTAAAATTTTTATGATAAAATAAACACAACAAAAATAATACTTGTGAACTTATCATTCTTATAGAATAGATGAACAAAACCCATCCCCCTCAAAAAAAAAAAAAAGTTACGTTGCCAGGAAAATGTTTCAGCTTAAATTATCATATGAAAAAGCAAGAGGACCACATGGCACACACATTCTACAACTGGAGGTCAATGTTAAGATTTAGAGGTCACCATTTGACACTTCCTTCCTATGGAGAAATTACCATATGTCATGCACAAGCATCTTCAAATTAATCCCTCTCCTTTCTTCTGTCATTGAACAGCAATAGGTTTGGGCTCCTGAACAGATTAAGCATTGTCTGCTGAATGATATGTTTGCTTTTCATGCGGTGAAGTTCTTTTGTGACAATAGGACAGCTGCATGAAAACAACTTTTTCATAATTTCCACACGAATGCATCATAATGTCAATCAGGCACGTGTGAGGTAAACAGTAGAACTAAAAGAAGTCTGTGAACAGTAACAAAGGAGGGAAACTTAACTCCATACACCCTAAGCAGCACCTTATGCACACGTAAGATTTTATCTGGGAAACTGATTCTTTTTTATTATGACAGACTTAGTTTTTGTTCCTTATAAAATTATGATTATTTTATAATGTTAAACTTAACAGTTGCTTTTAATCATGTGTCATAAGATACAAGAACTTCTTTATAATCTTGCAAAAAAATCACAAATATTTCTGTATTCCATTGCATAATTTTATTTTTATCAGCATATTTAATTATAATTTTAGTTCTATGACCTATAAAATATTCACCTTTAAAATCCT
This sequence comes from Callospermophilus lateralis, assembly GCF_048772815.1. NCBI lineage: Eukaryota > Metazoa > Chordata > Mammalia > Rodentia > Sciuridae > Callospermophilus > Callospermophilus lateralis. The sequence goes on from NC_135321.1 coordinate 17,869,440, forward strand.
TAAAAATCTCTTGCATCACTTTCATTAAAAAAAAAAAAAACCAACAACTGTATTCGTACCACCTCACAACTGAAATGCAGAATTTAGAATTACTTTCACAATTAATTGAGAAATTAAACTCCATTACAGCTTTTACAACTGTACTTACATAGAAAAATCAGCAACAGAAATTAGGAGGAAAAAAAAAATACTACTTCCTAAAATACAATGCTCCCTATTTAATGAAAAATAATAAATCTGAAGTTATATGTGGCACTGAATACTGAAGATTTATACCATAAAACATAATCAATCATTTGATTTCATAAAACAGACAAGCTGTAATGTCACCTAACAATTGGCTTCTCTTACTAAGGATTAACAAAACAAGGAAAAACAGGTTTAGCACAGGTTTAAAATGGAGACAAAAAAGGCACAATTCTATTGTATGACCTGAAGTGTGCTTTAAGAAAGTAATTTAGCAGCTAAGAGCCTATTCGACTAATTACTCTTACATGAAAAGATAGATGAAAAAAAAAAAAAACTGTGTGGTGTATTTCTATTCTATATCTAAACAGATAGACATACAGACAGATAGACAAATATCTGCCTGCTCTGGCTTCCCTTTAAACAGCACATATCAATGACCTCACATTATAATATCCATGCTTTTTATTTTTAAACAGGTGCATTTCAGTCTTCATTTGAGTGATCCTTATCTCCATTTTTCTATACTCCCATTACAATATTGTGTGTGTGTGAGTGTGTGTGTGTGTGTGTGTGTGTGTGTGTGTGTGTATGACAGTTAACATATTGTGAGTGATGAGTGCTCTTTACTTATTGGTCTAAATCTTATTAGCCTTCCAGTATATAAACACAAATAGCCCTTGCATTTTTCAGAAGAAAAAAATCTAAAAAATACAGAAAACAAAAATGAAATGCTTAAAGAAAGGAAGTTTTTCAAAGTGTAACACTAAAAAAATGAATAAAAATATTAAATGATGAATCACCTTAACAAAGGTGTTATAAGGCAATGATACTTGCGTGGTATGAGTGGGGGAGAGGAGGAAGAAGAGGAGAGTCATAGGAGGAAGAGGAAACATGAAACACTTAGAAATTAGGCAACTTTGTAGAGCCAATTACTATATACTAGAACATAAATGCATTCAGCACTAGGTCTGGCATCTAGTATAGGGCAACATCTGCCTTTTTACAAACCTCCTTTGGAGTCTACTCTTTTATGTCTTAGGTAGAGGGTAAAATATCTTTTAAATGATATTTACTAATGACAATGAGATAACAAAAAGCCATACCAAATAAATCTATTATTATAATCAGAAAGTTAGAAAAAATACATTCATAATTATGATCCAAAAAGTTTCTTTCTAAAAATGGAAGCCTCAGACTGTGTGTGTTTGAATACATGTGTAGTAACCATAAAGACTGTGTCTTGGGACATGGCTACAACGCTACCCTTTAGTATCATAACACTGGATTCAGGTAGACGTAAAAGTGCCTTCCTATGGAGTCCTACTTTTCTGCTGAAATAAGCTCCTGAGATTAATCTGTCAAGTAGGCCTGATGAGATATACCTGAATAATTATTACACAAGCAGTCAACTGGAAAAAAGAAATGATACTGGAGAGAAACTTCGAACTTCAAGAATGAATAAAAAGCAACAAATATGATAAGTATCTAGGTAAATAAACTATTTTTCTCCTCTTTAAAAAAAAAACAGAAGGCAACTGCATTGCAGTTCAGCATATTTTAATAAGACCAACAGAAAAAGCAGCTCCTTCAATATGAAGGATAATAATAAAGCAGTTAAATAAGTCAAACATATTGAAAAGCTCATCTTAAAAGATGGAAGATTCCCTTATCCCATGCCAAACCAAAGTATAGTTCCTGAAAAGCAACTACTTTCAAACCTTTTAAGCATTTCTTCCAGCATCACTTCTGTACCACTAAATAATCTGCTAATTGTAATTTCGTGACTCACCAATACCAGCTATTGCTCTCTACCAATATTGTGGAAGATGATGTTTTCACTGACAAGCCACATTCCCTAATAAATTTCCCTTTCTTTATCCCTAACTTTCTAAAATAATTATATCATACTTTGAGGTTTTATAAATATTAAGTGTTCACAATATCCATAGAAATATTGTTCAATGTTGATCCAAGAAGCGTATTAACATCACACCTCCTTTGCTGGGAACCTGCTATATAAAAAATAGTAACTTAAAAATTACCTTTTTTCCATTTCCATTCTTTTATATGTATCTATTCCTTTATTTTTTATGCTTTTTGAAAGCTCTCAATGATTTTTCACAGACCAGTTTCATTTTTCCACCAACCATCTCTTTTCTACCTCTTGCATCTCTGCTGCAAGTCTGCCATCCTGAGACCTCCCTTCACTATCATCCTGCAAATTCTCCTTCAGTGTTCTCTTATTTTTTTAATTATTTTACACTTTTAATTGAATGAAGCATATCTTTTAATATCTTGCTCAGAAAAGATACATAATCTAGTAATTGTGTGACACCATGAATGCCTGAAAATAGTATGCTTTTTTATTTGATTGGTAGTTTGCATGCAAAATTCTGGTTCATTTTTAAAGAACTACTTCATTATCCTCTCACTAGCTTTCAGTTACCGTTGTAAAGTTCAATAACATGTTTATTCCTGAATTATAACTAATAAAACTATTATGGTGGGTAGAAATGGTACAAGAAACTACATAGCGAAAATAAATATCACATAATATGATCAAGAATAAGAAGATGTATTTGGAGACTGAAGACAAAAGCAAATATTACAGCAGATATTATAATTTCCAATATATTATTTATACTAAGTTGGAGTTTTATTAAATCTATCTGGTATTTTTGAACACTCTCTATATAATAAATAAATCTCTGGTTTAAGAAGTCATTATGGGGCTAGGGTTGAGCGCTTGCCTAGCACGTGCAAGGCCTTGTGTTTAATCCTCAGCACTACATAAAAAATAAATAAATAAAATAAAGGTATTGTGTCCAACTACAACTGAAAAAAATAACAATATAAAAAAAAAGTACAGATCCATATCAATGTTTATAGCAGCACAATTCACAATAGCTAGACTGTGGAACAAATCTAGATGCCCTTCAGTAGATGAATGAATAAAAAAAAATGTGGCATATATACACAATGGAATATTACTCAGCAATAAAAGAGAATACAATCATGGCATTTGCAGGTAAATGGATGTAGTTAGAGAAGATAATGGTAAGTGAATTAGCCAATCCCAAAAACACAGAGGCCGAATGTTTTCTTTGATATAAGGAGGCTGATTCATAATGAGATAGGGAGCAGAAGCATGGGAGGAAAGGATGAACTCTAGATAGGGCAGAATAGTGGGAGGGGAAGGGAGGGGGCATGGAGTTATTAATGATGGTGGAATGTGATGTTCATTATTATCCAAATTACAGGTATGAAGACACAAATTGGTATGAATATACTGTGTATACAACCAGAGATATGAAAAATTGTGGTCTATATGTGTAATAAGAATTGTAATGCATTCCGCTGTCATACATAAATAAAAAATAAATTAAATAAAAAATAAAAAAATTTAAAAAATAAAATAAAGAAGTCATTATAATGTTCTTAGAAATTATGGCCATAATTGTTATGGCCAGTAGATATGAGGAATAAATGAAAAGTATAGAGGAAAGTGCATGATATGTACTAAGTAGATCATTTATTCATATTATAAATTTATTCACACTATTCATCACGGTGCTATACAAATTGTGCATGAAAACCTTACTTAAGTGTTGGGTTTAGTAATAATTTAGATCTTTCACTTAGATATGGAACCACTAAATGAACAACACATTTGGGAGCAATCGAGAAATGTACTGTCAAACATTCCTAGGAAAAAAGGACATCCTTAAAACACTGAAAAGAAGACTACAAATAACGAGAAATAGAGCAGAGTAAACTTCCAGGCAATAGCAAGGATAAGGGCCCTGCCCAAGGTGGCATTCTGACAAACACACATCAAGGCAACACATGAAAGTGCCCACAATGTTTAAAAAATTCAGTAACACTATTTAACTTCTAGATTACCACTGGATTATGTTACATTTAGAGTAAGTCTAGATGTGACAGTGATTTTCCTTGGCCTGTAACTACAGCTAAAGAGTCAACAAAACAAAACACAAAACAAAATTTTTTTTTCAAAAAAAAAAATCTCATAAAGATTTCCGTCAGTACTAATATCCAGATTAAATAAATAGCTTCTTTAAGAGGTAAGAAATAAATTTATAACATCATAAACAATAACAAACTAGCTATGAGAAAGCTGTCAACATGTCCTATCTCACTTAACTGACACTAAATAAGTGCTTATTACTATGGACCAGGTACTGAGCTAAGCATATAAAAACACACAAAGATTAGACAAAGCTTCTGCCCTCAAAGCACTGAGCCTAAGAGAAGGGCAAATTAGTAACCAATTAAAATATCATCACAAACTGCACTCTTTGTATTTCCTCCAATAGACATAAACTCCTTGAGGGGAGGAATTTATTTTGTCAACCTTTCAGCCTCTGCACGGAGTTATTGACATAATGACCCTAGAAAAATAAAGGAAAGGTATTTATATGTTCATTCATTCCAGAAATATTTAATATACTCCCTCTATGAATCAGTCACTGTTCCAAGCACTTACAATAAATCAGTAAACAAAATGCAAGAAAAGGTCCCTGCCATTCCAGCTCCCACAGCAGATCAAAGTTATTAGCCAGTTAAAAAAAGAAAGGCATTTAAGTTCAAACACACTGAGTTTTAAGGAATTCTCAGATCCATTCATTGACTTGAAATATGTACTCCAGGTTAAGTTCAGTTTTTATGCTACAGATCTTGGAAAAGGAAGGATATTGCTACACTATTGGTTAATTTATTAATGTTTCCTGAGATAATTTAACAGTGACAACTTCTTACCTCTCAGGTTAGACAACCAATGTTGACCCATATCTGAAAAACAAAATTGCAAAGAATGCAATATAACCTTAAATCTTGGAGTTGTCTGACCTTCTTGTGCACCTCCCCAGGGTAGGGAGGCATCAACTAAACATACAGATAAAATTCAGAGATGCACCAGAGATGCAGACCACAGGTTTTTGCTACGAGAGTCGTGAATAGAAATACTGTAGGCCAGGATGTACAACAAGTGCCTTAAGCCAAACATAGATTCAGCACTTTATCACTGTAAACAGAGAAATTTGGTTGACTGAAATCTCTTATTCCTTTCTCAAGTAGTGTATTTCATAATTTGCAGAAGAGTATCTAATAAGTAAATATTATATCAAAAAATGTATGGCTCTCAGTAAATGTTATTTGCAGATAAACACTGAGTTAATGAATCTACTATCAGACAAAATAAAACTCTAATAAAGAAATTATTTTTCAAAGAATTGTTTATGAAATATTATATAGCTATCTATCATATCTTTATTATCAAACATGAATTTCAATGAAAAGTTCTATCCCCAGCCAGTCTTTACTTCATGTAGGTTATTTGCAGCTGAACAAGTATTAGCTAATATATAAATTATAATTTATTAAAAAAATAAGAATATTTGTGTTTGTAATTCAACTTAAAAATAAATTATCAATCATTGTGCACTGTAGAAAAATCAGGAAAAGAAAACCAAAGAAATAAAAGGTAGAGTAAAAATAAGAATATATAATGCCTTGTTCGACTTTGAGAACTCAAGAGTCTCTTGTATGTTCTCTTTCCACTAACTACCCTATATTGGTTATTTATGTTCTTGTGTTATCTACTAGACATATAGAAACTATTCAAGATTACATACAGACTAATCTTTCTAAACTAGCAAAAGGAGTTGTTAGGAGATAAAAAGTGCTTGTCAAATATTTGTTGAAGAAATAATGACACTAATATTCATGTCAATATTAAAATAAAAAGTAAGTTTCATAATGCCATCCTGAAGTATTTTATTATGTAGCTTTCTCAATAGAGACTGCTGACTTTCACTGACTTTAAAAGACAAACATTATGTGTTTAACAAATGGAAATTCTTAAATTCATTGATTAAAATAGATGCTTTAGAAAGAGACTCAATTTTCAGTGCCTGTTTATTGCTCTCTACACTCAATGCTTTTCTGAGAGGAGCAATATTAGAACATGTCACTTTAAATCCTCAGTCTGCAGCATGTGAACAAGTCCAACAATATTATTGTGGTAGATACACAATTCACTACAGCCATGTCACAAATTATACTGAATGCTTCTCTCTACTATATGCAGGGAGATATAATTCAAGAAGAATCAACTACTAAGAATGATGACAAAGATGATGATGATGATGACAAAGATGATGATGATGATGACGACAACGAACAACAGCAACAACAAACTATCCTTAACAGGATCATTAAAACATTCTAAACTAAATGAAGGAAAACATGTGCTGCCCAATTTGCTTAATCTATCCATGGAAGATACTGCAAGTGAATTCAGAAAAATACATAGATACTCTTGGAGAAAATGCACAAGATCTGGAATTTTAAAATGCTGGTTGTGCCTGAATCAAAGACTATTTTCATTTCTCCATATAACAATGCTCTAAAAACATTAAAACTTGGAGAAACATAAAGAATTTTACTAAATAAAGTACATGAAGCACTGCCTGGTATTGTGGCGCACACCTGTAATCCCAGTGGTTTAGGAGGGTAAGGCAGGAGGATCACAAGTTCAAATCCAGCCTCAACAACTTAATGAGACCCTGTCTCTAAATTAAAAAGAGAGAGAAAAAGAGAGACAGAGAGAGACAAAGAGAGAGAAAGAGAGAGAGCGCGAGAGAGCGAGCTGGGGATGTGGCTCAGTGGTTAAGCACCCCTGGGTTCAATTCCCAACCTCCTCCCCCCAAAAAAGTGTATGAAGCCCATTTTCAAATGAAGGAAGAGACACTTGTACTTGTGAATAAAATGGAGTAAGAACAACCCATCTTAAAAAAAAGAAAGAAAAGGAAGAAAGAAAGGAAAAGGAAGAAAGAAAGCAATAAAGGGTTGAGACATGGGAGACCAAGTGTGCTCTATGATAAGTCTAGCTTATAGCCTTGAAAGAGATTTAATAACAAGGTACAGGGAGAGGAACTGAGGAGAAGCAAAGCAGTCTCCCTGAGTTGAGTAGACAAAGCTCAGAATTTCAGGAAACCAGGGCAGCTATGACTCACAGGACAGAGAAAGGAGAACCAAAAAGACTGAAGTCCCCTTGGATTGCTCAGCAGAGCACCAATCAGAACTTGTGTGGAAGAAGACTACTCTGGGCTAGAGAAAGGCCAGAAACAGTGCCTGTTCCCACCAGTCTGACTGAGCATTTGACAGGAGTGTTCAGGAACATCTTGCTTCCATTATAGGAAGTAATTTGCCTTACATGAGCAATGCTCCAAATCTACCTAACAAATCATAAAAGCAGAACTTAAAAAAAAAAAAAAATAAGTCAAACAGTTTCCACATAACTGGATCCAAAAAAAAAAAAAAAGCTCAAAAAAAATATCTAGAATCCAACAAACATTTGCTATCTAATCAAGGATTATAAGGCATGCCAAGAGGCAGGGAAGCACATAAAGAAGAAAACAATTCATCAAAACCAGTCCAGAACTGAAGGAGATATCAGAATTAGGAGACAAAGCCATTAAAACAGTTATTATAACCACAACTTATATCTTTTAAAAAGCCCCAAGTCAGAATTCTGGAAATACATAGCATACTGTCTGAGATGAAAAAGTATTGAGATGAGATTAGTGGCAGTTTAATGAGAAAAGACTAATGAAATTGAAGACACTGCAGAGAAATCATCCAAATTTAAACCAAAACCCAGGGAAGAAAAAGAACCCCAAAATAAAAGAGGAGCAGTGATCTATGAAACAATTTCAAGCAACCTAATGTTACTTGAGTCCACTAGAAAAAAGAGAGATGGGCTGGGGTTGTGGCTTAGTGGTAGAGCGCTTGCCTCAAACTTGTGAGGTCCTGGGTTTGATCCTCAGCACCACATAAAAATAAATAAATAAAAATAAAGATATTTTAAAAAGAGAGAGAGATGAAAGGACATTTGAAAAATAATTGGTTAAGTTTTTTTCAAAATTAATGAAAACTATAAAATTAAGAAATTCAATAAGTTCCAGCCACAAGAAATACTATGAGAAATACTATGATACCACATAATCAACTTTCTAGAAACTAGATATAAAGAGAAAATTTTAAAAGCAGCAAGAATAATAAAGTAATGCTACATTCAGAGGAACAAACATAAGAAAAAGTCATATTTCTTGTTAGGAATAATGCAAGCCATGAAGTACTGACCAACAAAAACAGTCAACCCAGATCATGGTACAAGAAAAAAAAAATCTTGAAAAAAAAAAAAAGCAAATAAAAATGTTCTCAAACACACAAAGCTAAAAAAGAGAAGGTCCTCTACAAGAAAAGCAAGTCATTTAGGCAAAAGGAAGATTACAGCAGATAGAAATGTGGAAATGTGGAATTACACAAAAGAATAAATAACATCAAGACAGCAACCAAATGCGTAAATATACATATATGCATTTCTTTTTCTTCTTCTTTTTTTTTTGAACTTTAATTGACTATTACACACAATTCTTAACAATGATTTGTGAGATTTATAACATATGTAAAAGTAAAAGACAGGTTAACAATATCATAAAGACTAAGAGTTAAGAAATGCAAATACAATATTAAAAGTGTCAAGTAGTATAATATCACAGAAAGGTATGTTGTGGTAAGTTAAAGATGTAGACTATGAATTCTAAAATAACCAGTAATATTATAAAATAATTAGCTTATAAACTAACAAAGAAGATTAAATGAAATCATAAAATGCATTTTATCCATCCAAAAGACAGCAGAAGGAAAAGAAAGAACAAAGAATAAATAGGACAAAGATAAAAATAAATAGCAGAATAATATCCAAATCTAACATATCAATGATTATATTAAATGCAAATGTTTAAACATTTAGAAAGCAGGTCAGATAGGATTTAAAAAATAAATAAAGCAAAACTAAACTACACACTGCTTTCAGGAAACATAGTTTAAATAAAAAGACCCAGTAGGTAAAAAGTAAAAGGATGGGAGAGAATAAGCCAGAATAATAAAAGCCAAAATGCTAAAATGGCTACAATATTATCGACAAAGCAGATTTCAGAGCAAAGAATAACAGCAAACAGAAAAATCATTTTAAATGACAAAAGAGTCAAAAACTCAGAAATAACAGCCCCAGAGGTTTATGCACCTAATAACGAAGTTTCAAAAAAAAAAAAACTGATAGAAATGCAAGGAGGAATAAACAAATTCATAGATGCAGATGTCAGTGTCCTTATCTACTGATAAAAAACATTTAGGCAGAAAAGCCAGCAAATACACACACACACACACACACACACACACACACACACACACACACAGCTTAAACACTGTCAAGCAATTTGGCCAGACTGACTTTTTGCAATACTCCACTCAATGACAGTAGAATACACGAGTCTCCTAAAGTGCATGCAATATATTTACCAATATAGAACATATTATGGGACAAAAAACAAGTATCAACAAATTCAAAAGGATTCCAATTGCAAAATATGGTGACCTGAGTTAATAACAATCATATTCATACTTGAAAACTGCTCAGAGAGTAAAGATGAAGTGTTTTCACTAGGAAAAAAAATGATACACGTAAGAGGAACTGGACATGTTAATAAGCTTAGGAATTCTAAAATGTACATTTGTTTCAAAACATCATATTACATACTCGAAATATACTTTCTATTTTTTAAATAAACTGAAAAAGTAGCAAAGGATTAAAACAATGCAAAATATAATTTGACTATTATAAATTAGAAACCAGACAGATCATTACAAAATCCCCAAATGTTTAAAAATTTCAAAAACTCATTACTCAATTACTTATGGATAAATGAAACACACAAAAAGAAAAAGTACAACATATAAAAATGTATGAGATACCACTAAAGCAATGAATTCTTGGAGAGAAAATTATAGCATTAAATGACCACCTGAGCTTCCACTTTAAGAAACTAAAAACGATAAGCAAATTAAAAACAGAAAATAATGAATTAACATATATCAAAGCAAAAAATCAATAAAGTAGAAAACAAAATTAACAGATACAATCAATGAAACCAGAATTATTTCTTTGAGAAGAACCATAAAATTATTAATCTACTAGATAGACTGATTTGGAAAACAGAAAAAAAAACAAAAATTATGAAAATTAAAAATGAAAAAGTAGAGAAAATTTCAAGTCCTACAATTTTTTATTGATACATTTGACACAATCTATCAAAGTTCGCTCAAGGGGAATTTTGAAAAACATGAATATATATTTATATTTTCCATTTATTTCTATTTTAAATTTAAATATTTTTAATCTGTAGTTAAAAAACTTTCCCATAAAGCAAACTCCAGGCCTGTAAGCTTTCACTAATCCTTCCAGAAAATACAAGAAAAAGAATCCCCCCCTAACTCATTTGGTAGGCCAGCATTACCTGTTATCAAAATTGCACAGCCATTATCAAAAATGAAAATCACACATCAAAATCCTTCACACAAACACACATACACACACACACACACACACACACACACGGAAAAAAAAAACTCAACAAAATCTTAGCAAATTGTATTTAATGACCCACGAAATAAATAATTCATAATGATGAACTGTGGTCTATATTACAAAGTTGTTTTAAAACAAAAAAGTACAAAAAGTCAATATATTTTGTCTTATAAAGAAAATAAAGGAGAAAAATCATATAATCATTTCAACAGATGCAGAAAAAGCATCTGACTAGATCTAATGTCCATTCATAATAATAGTAAAAATATCTCAATGAACCAGGCACATATAGGAACTTCCTAAACCTGATAAAGGGCATCTTAGAAAATCCTAAAGCTAACACCATTCTTAATAGAAACAAAATGAGTAAATTGTGATCTATTCATTCTTCAGGATAATCTCAGTAATGAAAATGAACCATCAAATGCAACACTGACAAATCTCACAAAAAATGCTGGGCACCAAAGAATACATACTCTATGTCTGAATTAACGTAAAGCTCAAAAGCCAGGCAAAACTGAATTATAAAGTTTAGGAATTTAAACTTAGGTGATGTTAACTATAAAAGAAAGCAAAGAAGTAGCTGAACAAAAAGAATTAAAAAAAATTCAGATTTTTGGAGGATATCAGATTTCAGACTTTTGATTAGGGATGATCAACCTGTAAGGTGCCCTTAGGAAGGGAAGGTATGATAACGGGGTGGGAGAGTGTAAGATGCTTCTGAACTCTTGGTATGTTGTATTCCTTGTCCAATGAGGTAGTTACAAGAGTGCTCAGCTGGTAAAAATCACTGAGCTGTATATTTCTGTTTTGTGCACTTTTTTGTATGTATACTAATGAAAGACAAAGTTAAAATGAAAATGATGGTATATAGTGATTTAAATAAAGAGATAAAAAGAATAGTTTAACAAGGATATCCACTTGTGAGTCACAATGTATAAACTACTGGCAAGTGGCAAATTAGTTATAGTATTGAACCATGAATTTAAATATTCTTAAATGTAGTTTAAAAATAGGTATAGCTTTTAAAATCAAGATACACACAATTAAACACTAGTGTTGTCAAGTTAAGGTGCCCCTAATGCATAAAAATTAGGGCAAAGACAGGATAATAAAATTATGTGAAATATGCTCATTTATCAATTTCCAAATAAATTTGATTTATTTTTAACTGACATCTTAATTATCCATATTTACATCTGGAATATAACAACTTTTCTCTCTTTTAACAACCTGAGACAAACAAAATGTTATGATTATACATTAGCTATGTCTCCTCAGTTTCTACAGCTGAAATGTCATGTCAATTACTTAATAAGATTTAATTTTACCTTGTTTAATCTGTCCTTGCACAATATTACTGGAAGTTGGAGGAGAATCCCTTGCCTTAGAAAGGTCTGGGGTGCTTGGTCTAGGTGGCCTTTAAACAGAAGAAAAAAATACATGTATATATTCTTTCACATTTTCATATTTCTAGAACTACTTAAAATATTGTTTTCTAGATTCAAATTAATTGCAAAGAAACATAAAAAACATTCTCAATTTACTGTTCCAAAAAGATGGCTTTTTAAGAATTTTATATGCACTAACATTTTCCATTTCAAATTTTAATATGATAAAACAATTACATGATTAAGTAAGTAGCAGGTAAAAATTTTATACCTACAATTTATACTATTAGTTCAAGAAATATTTATGAACATTCCAATATTTACCACTGACAGGTAAATATTCTTAATTCTCCATTCTTCAATATTAGCATGCTAAGATTTCAGCCAACCCATTATCACTGGTGCAAATGAATTCATGGAACAATATATTGGATTTAAAAAGTACTCAGTCCTAACATATTTTTAAAAAGGCATTAAGGCATTACAAAATCTTGGACCCAGAGGCAGAAGATCTTAGTTTGGATTCTGGCTCTACTACTGATTGCAGATGTGACCTTGTACAAGTTACTTCACTTATCTGAATTTTCTTAACTATAATGAAAGGATGATAAAAACCATTTACCTTATAGAGTTAAGAGCACCAATGAGTTAGTTTTTGTAAAATACTTACAACAAAACCTAACACAGAGTAAATGCTATATAATTATTTATTTAAAAAAATTCTTGATATGGTAGTTAACTCTCAATAAAATATAATAAAAAGTTGTCTTCATAATCTGGGGAAAATAGAAATCAGCATGCAAGTTAGATGTTCTAAAAACATTAATACAGTACTCTGGTTTTCAAAAATTGTTTTCTCTTTCCCTGCTGAAAAATTCAGATTATACTTACAAAATTCTGAAGCCAGTCACTGAAAACATATCATTCATTATATCTGTGTTTGAGAAGCATTTTAAACTAGTACACAATTTTAAAATCATATTTATTCAAGAGCTAGTCTATATGATCAATTCCCACATTCTAAACCCCCTTTTAATAGCCAGTAAGTTTTTTATGTATATATAAAATTACATATATTTTATATATATGTCTTAAACTAAGCATTTTTGTGTTTTAAAATTTAAAGAGGAAACACTGAAATGGTCGAAGTATTTAGAAACAAAAAAAAGTAACAATAACAAAAATAGGTTTCTTTTTTAAAAACTTAAAAATAAAATCAAACTATCAGGTCACACCTGGTAGGACCCTTCTTCATATGGTCACCAATAAAAGTTGCATTGGTCATACTCATTAAAGTATTTGCCAAAGATATGATAGACAGGAGATGTTGGGTGGTGACTGCTCGGGATACTCCGTAAGTCCCCTTTCCTACTCCCTCCATTGCTGGCAACTTCCTTCCTGCTTCTGGTTTCCCATGTGGTAGTTTACAAGCAGCCTGATTATATCCAGGCAGCATTAGTGACATATGACCTCCTCTCGATAAAAGGCCAAACGATACTGTACAGTGTGGCTTCAGCATTCCAAGGCGATCAAGACAAACTTCATCCAGAACTTCATTCAAACCCCAGGCATGAAGGCAGGACATGAACAATTTTGCAGTGTCCATAGTTAAGTTATATTCTAATAGGGTCAAGGGTTTAGATTTGCTGGCCCGATACTCAGGATCACTTTCTTCCCTTCTCTGCCTCATTATCTCTTCATCTTCCTCTTCATCATCAAGGAGATGTTCCTTTATGTTCTCTTTGATAGTTTCTTTCACTTGTTGGAAGAGAACTGCTGCTCGTTTTCCAGTTAGAAAAGAGCCCCCTTTGTCTGAACTGCCAGATGCTTTTTGCAAATTCTCTGGGGAAATAAGCGCAGTATTCGGCCTAGAGGCTTCTTCAGTCAGGAGTTGAATAATCAACGCTTCCACATCAAAGAAAAGCACGTGTATGTCGGGGTCTGTGAGGTTTGTCTTTATTGCTTGAACCATCAGGGAGTTATGAGAATATTTAGGTAAATTCCCCTGCAAGAGATATTTTTAAAAAATGGTTATAATTAAAAGTGTTTAATTTTACTATTCATTAATGAACAATAAATAGCAGAATTAAAATGCTTCTTAAGCTGTCTTTTCAGGGGTTTATCTCATTAAAAATAACACTAACTTTGCAAATCAGCAGCAGCATGTTAAAGAACCATTTTATACAATTAGAACTGTATGCTAAAACAATCATAAAATTGTCATTAATTAAAAATCAGGGGCTGGGGTTGTAGCTCAATGGTAGAGCGCTTGCCTACCATGTGTGAGGCACTGGGTTCAATTCTCAGCACCACATATGAATAAACAAAGGTCCATCAACAACTAAATAAAAAAAATTTTTTTTAAAGATTATGAAAAAATCAAAGAAAAAGTGTCTTATTGAAGCAAGGAGTCTTTTTGCTCATAGAAGAGATTAAAATTTTTTTCAATAACTTATAGGCAAATTCTGTCTCTATGAATGAACTACTGTTCTACCTGAAAGAGTTCGCTTATTCTGATTTCCAATCCTTTGACATTGCTGTACCACCAAATTCTTTCTTTGGCTAATTTGCCTACAGTCTCTCCCTATTCACAGATTTCCTTCCCTCAGTATAGAGAACATATTCAAGTCTTTTTTGTTGTTGTTCCAGATCCTGAAGTGTTAGTCTAACCATTCCCCTTCCATTCCCTTCCCCTTCTACTATCACTTTTAGTCAAATTTAGTGAAAGTAGTACAGTAAATCCAGTGGGAACTCTTCAGTCTTTGTCCTTCCTAATCTTTACAGTTATTGCTATTGTTGTTCTTCCTGAGAGACTGAGAATATAAATAAAGAGAAAGAATAAAAAACCACCTTATAGCATCCCTGAATCCCCACCTACTGCCCCCAGAGAGCCAAGCTATCTAATTCTGAACCTTCCTCCTCCTCAGCAGCCACCTGCTGGGTCATTATTCCTTTGGCACTAGAACTATATCACCTGTAAGTAACTGCTCCCAAATTCCAGCCAGACCGGCCTCTGAAAGTAATTCCAGTCCTGTATTTCCACATGCTAGTAGTTGGATGGCCCATGGAGCCAGCCTCCAATTTAACACGTGTCACCTATACCCTCCCACTAAGCCTGCAGTGTCTTCTTAGTCCTCAAGAACCACTACTCCTTCTTACTGCACCTTCACCACAGAAATTCAGACCCTGGGTCTGCAGCTCAAGTCAAGCTGTACAGGCATTCATCTTGCCTTACCCCAAGGCCACCCCCACAGAGCCACAGACTTCCTTCTGAGGCACAAATCTAATCATGTCACTCTTCTGCCAAAAAACATTCCATTATCATATATTATTAAGAGAAACAGATAATAACAAATTCTGAAAACTAAATCAAAATATAGATGAATGTCTGATTTTGAGATGAGAAATGATAAGCATGCTTAAAATTCTCTACTGTAAAAACAATTGTTAAAAGGCAAGTAAGAAATAGAAATAAAATATGCCAGAAATAATACTAATGAAGTTATAATCTATACAAATTTTTTTAAGTAAATAAGAATACTAATGCCCAAAATAAAAGGAAAAGGGAAAAAACATAAAGGTCAAAGACAATTCACAGTAAAAGAAACACAGTCAATAAAAACACAGAAAGCCTGCTCAAACTAGTTATCAAGAAAATTGCAGTTAAAATAACCACATCACTTATAAAATTTGTTAACAAGAAACACTAAAACATGTATAGTGAAAATCAAATCAACACACAGCAGATGTGCAAGCTTTTGGAACGGTAATTTGACAAAATACATTGTGAATCCTTAAGATCAACATTGTTTGATACAATATGTTTATTTCCAGGATCCTAACCTAAATATTAAGTCAGAAATACAGACAAGGACTTTTATACAAGGATGTTCAGTGAAGCAGCATCCTAATTTTGGTATCTGTTTTTCAAAAATTGGAAACAACCTAAATATATAATAAGGAAATAGGTAAATAATTTGAGCATAGCCATATGATAGAATGAATGTTGCAATCATTACAAATCATGCTTTCTAGGTATAGTTAACCACATGGCAAAATGCCTATGTTCCACTTTTAAGTGAAATAAAACTACACAGTCACGTGCATGTGCAGAGTATAGTCCCAATTTCACTTATTTAACACTTAAATATATATGAGTATAGCAAGTGAGACTGGAAAGAAACAGCACACAAAATGTTAACTGTAATATCTTGTAGTGGAATTATAGAACATTCTGTTTGTATTTCTAATTCTTACATTATAAATAATGTATATTATTTTCATAACTAGAAAAATAATGCTCTGAAATAAAATGCATAAAGTTCAAGACCCATTGACTTGATAAACTACTTTTCCAGAATAAAATGCATAAAGTTCAAGACCCATTGACTTGATAAACTACTTTTCCAGCTTTAATCAACAGGCTCCTACACCATAAAGAATTCTTCAAGTAGATCTTATCACTACCCCTTTGTATAAGCTTTTCTGAACTGATGTTTAAAGGAGGATGGCATATAATTTTTTTTTAATTGAAGTATTGAACCCAAGGGTGCTTAACACTGAGCCATACCTGCAAGCCCTTTTTATTTTTTATTTTGAGACAGAGTCTCACTAAGTCGCTTAGAATCTCATTAAGTTGCTGAGGCTGGCTTTGAAATTGCGATCCTCCTGCTTCTGCCTCTCAAGCTCCTGGGATTACAGGTATACGCCACCATGCCTGGCTTAAATATTTTCATAAAACACTTAAACAACCTAAGTAATGTGATGAATTTATACTGCATATTAGTAAATATGAAGTTACATATAGTTAGTTAAAAAAATCAAGGCTTTCTGAGTCTTACTCCTGTATTTAATTCACTCTTCTACACTCACCTCAGTGCCTATTATGTTCTATATTTGTGCAAGGCATTGAGGACAAAAAGAAGAGTAAGAAATGGCTTTTCTAGTCATAGAACCTAAGTAACATTTTGAATCGAATAACAGAGAATGACATGTAATAACAGGGTAGTATAAATGGTACTATAAAAAGAGGGGGGTTGCAAGGCAAAAGAAAGAGACACAATGGAAAAAGTACCAACTCCACCTGGAGTGACCATGAAAGCAGTATGAAAGAGCACTCCTGGCAGAAAGGTAGCAGGATATGAAAAAGAACAAGGATCAGAAACATCACAGTAGACACTGATAAAACCCACAGGTGATCAATATAAAGAATGCAAGGAATGCTTCCCTGGAGTATCGAGGTCACATTAAGGCTTTTGAACTTGATCTTGCAGGCCGGGGAGACACTAAAGAACTTTTCTCAGAATCATCAGGGGTGTTTGGGAAATACAGATTCCTGGGCCTGATATCAGACCTGAATCTATATGTCTAAGAATGTGCCAGAATCTGTATAATGAGTACTCCAGATGATCTGATGCAAGGAAGTTTGAAAACTACTATCCAAACCCTTTATGGAGTAATATGATCAAATTCAATCATATAAAGTCTTCCACCAGCAATGATTACCAAAAAGGAGCTACAGCAGCGACAGGAATATGAAATGGAGGCAACAGAAGCCATCCAGGTGAAAGTGTGCAGTAGAGATGAGAATGTAAACTGTGGGATGGAAGGAGATGCTGACCTTTTCTCACAGCACTGTGCTTTATACTGGCTTTTTCAAACATTGGACCTGTAAGCTACTCTTAATGCTTTGTACCTTCCAACACTAATGTCAGTGAATAACACATAAAATTATGTATAATAAGTGTATCATATATAATATAACATCAGTGATATGAAAAATTATTGTTAATAAAGATAACTACTACATACTAAACCATTGCTACAGCCCAGGCACCACGCTAGATATTATGGTAGTTTATGTCACTGCAAAAGGTAAAATACCACCTTATAACACTGCTAAGTAGACAGACCTGACATGAGGTAGGAACAACTAGATGAAACAAGGAGAACTCCACAGTGCTTTAACAGATACTGTTTTCCCAGTAAAGATCTGCAAAATTCTTTTAGCAAAGAGATAGGGATGATGTGGCAAGAGCAAACATGTTTGGTAAAGAAATCAGTGAAGCAGCAAGAGCAGCTTAAAGTAAAAAGAAGGCAAGAGTGAGGACACAAAGTGGACCTCAAACTCTCTCATGAGATGTCAGCCACACATGTGCCCCTTTCGGCACCCCCAGATTTTCCCATTTCTGTCTTTCTGGAGATACTCGAGCAGATAGTCATGTGCTTGGACTACTAGAAGAGTAGTCATGTGCTAGAACTACTAGAAGGTTATCTAACATCTGGTACCATGACATCTGCATGTGATTGTGTGAGAGTCCTCTTATCATTCTCAGAGCTACTGATTGTGTCATTGTGCAAACCCTGTACTTACCAGTAACTCACAGAAAGAGTAAGGAAAAGAAAAATGCCACCAAAATGAAACAGCTGAAAGTAAGGAAAAACCAAAGTAAAACAGGAGAAAAAAGTAGATGAGCTGTAATCTCTGACATCACCAAGGCCTGCAGAGCCTGTGTTACCTGACAAGTGGCTTCTCTAATGTAAAAATCTTATTACAACAAAATACACATGCCCAGCAAAGTTAACCACTGACCCATCTTATTTTCTAACTAGCAATGTAAAGTTTAGTTACAGGTAAATGAAAAAAGTATCTATCAAATGCCAAGGGTCTCACCTTAATTATAGATAGAGCACTAAGACAAATTCCTTCAAATCACTGTATATTCTTAATAATTTCAAATACAGGCTATCCGATCCAGGAAATATTTAAGAGGAATGTTTGCTCTGTCACCTTTACTAAGAACCTCTGAAATGTGTGCTCTCAAATTCATCTTTAATTTATCATAGAAGAAAGATTAAATTCAATTCTACAAATATTTGTGGAGTGCCTATTATCTCCCAGATGCTTGGGAGAAAATAAAGTCTCTTACATTAATGAAATAGTTTCAAAACTTACTTAAAAAGATCCAACAAGGAATCATAAGGTATAATGAAATGCTCTCAAAATACTAGTAAAACTCAATGATAAATGCAAAATACACACATATGTTAACACCTACTTAAAAAGCTCATAAGAAAGATATATTTGACATCTTTATTATAAATATCAAGTCTGTTATAACTTTATACTTTCTGTATGAGGAAAATACAGATCTGTCACTTCAGATCTTAAATAAGAACTCTGACTTAAAATACAACAGAAATGCAATGTTGGAAAACAGTATTGTGTTGCTTCCTCACCACTGAAAATCAAACCTGTGGCAGGCAATCATGCAAAGGATACAAGGTAAAATTGTTTCTCAAGTGAAAAACCCCAGGAAAATAACAGCACCATGATGATTGGAGTAATCTTTATTCAAGCATGGATTTTTTTAGTACACATACAAAACAAACATACACTAGATGCAATATACCCCAGCAACAAAAGGCAATAATTTTGAATCTGCTGAGGAAAAAATGTTGATGTTTCATTGTTATAACATTTATCACCATAATAAGTTTGAATACATTCAGGTTAAATCATGTCTGCTGAAACACCTGACAGCTTTCTCCCCTAAAACCAATATCATAATGTTGTAAAAGTCTTAATAAGGATTAATATTTTAAGTGCACTTCATTTATCCAATAACTAAAAGAAATTTAAAACACTGGCAATAATTTTACTCATTCACCATTCAATTCAATGGTCCTGATTTCAAAGCTTACTTAATATCATAATTTTCAAGACTATCCTTTTAAGTAATCTTGTACAATAATTTACTGTTTTCATGAACAAGTACTAAGTTCAACATATAATGAATGATATATATGGTTCATATTTCCATATAAAAATAGAGTTGATTTATACCAGAAGGCTTTATATATATATATATATATATATATATATATATATATATATATATATTTTTTTTTTTTTTTTTTTTTTTTTTAAATCAGAATCTGCTTTGAAACCAGAGATTAAGGATACAAAGAACTGGCAAAAAAATGTCCCAACACACACACACACACACACACACACACACACCCCTCTATAATTGTCAATCTTGAGTCCTAAAATAGAACAAAAGAAAATTTGTACTTGGCAAATCATAAATATTCTATTTTGCAAAATGAATCATTATATATATGTATATATATATATATATATATATATATATATATATCACACTTATAATGCATACTCTAAAAATTTTTATTTCCTACATATTGTAAGAAAAATTTGTTTATTACTCAATGATCTTTTGTTAGGAAAAATAAAAGAACAATAATTTAAAAAATAATAACTTTCTCCTTGGATTTTGTATATGATATTTTCTTGAAGAAAATCCTTTAGAAGAATCTCTGAAATTCTGATGCACACTGATAAATATAAAAGGTACACTGAATACAAACAAACTGATGTCTTAAAGTGCTTTTAAAATATTCTAAAAATTACATGGGGAAAAACCTCCCCATCTCCTAAAAAGTATTTACAATACGATTTCAATAATGACTGTTTTAATTTTGGAAAAATGGAAGAAAGGTAGGGAGGAAGGAAGAGAAAGAGAGGAGAGACTGGAGAGGGAAACATTAAAAACTAGGAATTATCAAGAAAATGTGTAAGATTGAAGTGGATATTTGGTGCCCTCTGCTGTTGTAGTCTGTTAGTTAACACCAGTTGTGAGGGTAAATGAAGGGAGTCCTTTTCAGAGAATCCATTCACACTGAAATCAGATCATATACTATTCACTTATCTTTACTGTTTGCTTTTGAATAAGATACGATTCCACAATTGGGTATAAATGACAACGGAGTCATATAGTTCATGTTAGTTCCCTTCCTTTCATGTTTCTTCATTAATATCAAATACAAATAAACTAAAAAAAGATATTTAACATATTAAAGGATTTTAATGTTAAAATTTATTTATAAATCATTCCATAAAAGTAAATTATAAGTATTAAGTATAAAAATTTAGATCATGCCTTTTACAAAGAAAATATCTTCCAAAGCTATTTCTATCAGCATATCATACTGCATAATAATGCATGAATAACATCCAGATTGTATAAATATATTAATAGTCTTCTTATTATAAATTCATTTACAATATAAATTGTAAAACAGTAGCTAGCATACAAGAGATTGATTTTCTTTTTCTTTTCTTTTTTTTTTTTTTTTTTTGGTACTGGTATTGAACTCAGGGGTACTTGACCACTGAACCACATCCCCAGCCCTATTTTGTATTTTATTTAGAGACAAGGTCTCACTGAGTTGCTTAGCACATCACAACTGCTGAGGCAATTCTCTGTTTCAGCCTCCCAAGCCACTGGGATTACAGGCATGCGCCACAGTGCCCAGCCTGATTTTCAATTCTTCCCAAAGAGCCAAGTTACCAAAGCAACAAGGCTAGGAGCCATTCTCTACTCCATGAACTTTCATATGAATCGGCTCACTTCCCTAGCATCAATTCCTCTATCTTCCAATAAAAAAAGCTACCTACCTCAGAGAGGTTTTACAAATAGCTAATAGATAATGCAAGCAGTATTCTTTTCACTGGTCGGAGGGAGATAATAAAACCTGGCTCATTTTATCTTGAATGTGTTAAAAGTACACATGAAAATAGTGTTAAACCAACTGGAAAAAAAAAAATTGTAAAATCCCAAAGGTCTATTATAAAATACCTTCCTGGGTATGCCAAATCCCTGCATGCATCTGTAAAGGAATCTGTAAATGGTAACAAGGTGAGACTCTGGGAAGCTCACTTGGTAAGGAAAAGTATAAGACTGAAATGAAAAAAAAAAAAAAATATATATATATATATATATATATATACAGCTCTAATCTCCCTGGTCACTGTTGAACAACCCCTAACTTCAGAAATATTGACACTCCATGGATTTAAATCACTTTTAATTTTCTCCTTCTCGCTGCCCCATTGGCCCACATCTCACTATTCTCAGTATGCCAGTTCACCATGCCCACTCACATCTGCTCATGGTGCCACCTTTGCCTAAGACACTCGTCCACACTTTTCCTCCTGCTGTCAAGCCTTGTTTCTTCAGAAAGGCCTTCCCAACAACTCCTGAGGTTAGTTCATGTCCTCATGGTTGTGTCCCATGTGGTTCATACCTTAAGTAGTCTAAGGTTCACCAGGATGAATTGCACATCTGTGTCCCACACAGAGCAGGAATTCCTCAGTGCCAGGGCCTGCTGGGTGTGGATGTGATTAATGCATTCTACATCTGGTTCTAGCTTGGGGCCTAGCTTATGGTATGCACTCAGTCTGTGTGGAACAAATGCATGAATCAATCAATCAAGAGTATTAAAACTAGTATGTGATGAACACCAATTGTGGTAAATGTTTTCAAACATCCTATTTTACTTCAATACAACACAATTATTCCAATTTTAAAGCTAAAATCAAATTGAAACTAAAAGGCAAGTCAGTCACTCAGGGTAACACAGAAATTCAATGGTGACAATATGGGAGAAATCAGGTTCCCCCTATGTCTGTCTCATATTTCCCACGTTTTTAATACCAAGAGGTTCTCAGCCTGAGTTCTACAGAGATTTGAGACCCAGAAGGTGGAAAGAGAAAGGGCGAATGCACTCCACATTAGTCAGCCCTCAAATACTGGATTATTTATGGAAAGTCAATGCACACCTTGTGCTGAGCACTGGAAATACCAGGAGGAATATCCCATAGTCCTTTGAGAAGCTCTTAGTGAAATACAGAGTGAAGGTTCTTGTCAGGGTGATTCTGACACACTCCAGGGACATTTGGCAATGTCTGGAGGTATCATTGTTGGTTACAACTGGGAGGGGGTACTAACAGCATCTAGTGGAAAGAGACTAGGGATGCTGCTAAAAATCCTACAGTGCACAGGATGGTCCCCACAACAATGAATTACCTAGCCCAAAATGTCAGTAGAGCTGAGGTTGAAACACCTGATATAGACAGACATGAAAACACACATCGACTCACTTACATTTATTGGTACAACAGAACAAACACTAGAACAGAAACATAAACCAAGTGCCAAAGAATCAGAGAGAAAGATCCTTGGACCCTGCCTGACTTGGCTTTATTAGTAGGGACAATGGTCACCAAAGTCAGATTCATGAGGTAATTAGGCAGGTGAAGGAAGGGGACATGGCACTCCAGACGCACCAAACAGCAAGTTCTATGTTCTCTGAAAATATGTGTGAAGGAGATTAGAGAACCAAGTTGTTTCAACGTAAAAAAACTAAAATCCTGTTTGTGCTGACAAATCCCCTCGTTTTGTCTTCCCCTTTTGTTTTTCTTCCTCTTCCTTTCCACCCATCCTGCCTGAGATGATATCACTCTCACCAAGACTGATTGCTACTTGGTGTGATTGTGACCAAGGTTTGAATATGATTAAGAAAAATAGGTATTTTTACACTAAATAAAAAGAGACAAATGGGTGGAGACATTAGTGGAAAGATCTTCGAATGTTTTGCCTATTCCAACCTACTCAGGACATGATATAGAATTTTGACCACAACCACTACATTCAAATTATACTACCTCTACTTGAACACTGCAATAAAGTGTCTCCCTGGGATGACTGACTAATACATTTCCCTCCAAGGTTAATTTTAGGGTCTATAGTACTATGTCATATAAATCATCAAACCATCTTCACATTGGAAAAACTTTAAAACTTCACAATCATTGCCACTGGCTCAAAGTCTTCCCGGTCATCCATCATTCTAGAAAATTTCACCATTCATAGAGTCCAGAGATTTTCAAGTTCAGGTCTAAGGTCCTTGCTCGTCAAGGGAGCTGCTTATAAAAGGAATCAAAGTAGGAGGGCAAATGATGCAATTTAAACACAGAATCAGTAACAAAGTGAGTTACTATGGTTAAATTTGCTAATTATGCTAGAGGTACTATTTTTGTATTTTGCTATTTATAACTGTAAATTAGCATATGACTAGTTTTATTCAGACTTTCAGTATTCTAACTAAATGTCATACTATTTGAAATGCAGAGTAATGGTACAAAGGTTTTATTCCACATGAACATATGAATATCCCATAGATGCAATGTTTTGATATCAGTACATTCAAGCACTGGCTTTCAAATGCTGCTTTTTTTTTTTTTTTTTTTTTTTTAGTTGCAGATGGACACAATATCTTTATCTTATTTATTTATTTTCATGTGGTGCTGAGGCTCAAACACAGTGCCCCACATGTGCCTACCCTTCATTCCCTTTTGTCTAATCCAATCTATACCACTGAGCCACAACCTCAGCGCGCACCCACCTTTTAAAATTTGTTCTTTTTAGATACATGTGACAGTAGAGTGTATTTTGAAATACTTTACCTACACGGAGATGACTTTCTATCATTGTGGCTGTACATGACATGGAGTCACACTGATGGTGTATTCATATATGAACAGAGGAAAGTTATGTCCTATTCATTCTATTGGCTTTCCTATTCCTATCCACCTCCCTTCCCTTCATTCCCTTTTGTCTAATCCAATGAACTTCAAATGCTGCTATTCTTGCTTTTAAATTATAAGCTGCTATTAGTTTCATCATGCAATTTGGGTTTTTTATTTGTATCAACAATATTTTGTTTGTTTGTTTTATTTGGGAGGTGGAGTACCAGGGAATTGAACTCAGTGACACTCAACCACAGAGCCACATCCCCAGCCCTATTTTGTATTTTATTTAGAGACAGGGTCTCACTGAGTTTCTTAGCACCTTGCCATTGCTGAGGCTGGCTTAGAACTCACAATCCTCCTGCCTCAGCCTTCCCAGCCCCTGGATTACAGGCATGTGCCACCATATCCAGATTGCATCAACAATATTTTAAACTATATTTTCCAAAACACTTGAACAGGCAAGTGTTTTGGAAAATACACTTTTGTGCATTCAAGCCCTAGAGTTAGATCATATGCTCAATCACTGTTCCTGAATCAGTCCACCAAATGACACTACATTTTCATCCTAAGCTCTTCACCCCATGGCAAGGAGAAAAGACTGGAAGAATAGGCTGATAGGGCTTTGTACCACTTGAGACTGAGCCATAGTGACCCTCACAGCTCCCTGGATGTCTCAGCTCTCATCCTAACCTTCCTTCTCTACTGGCCCTAACCCTCAGCACACTTCCTCAACTTCTTCAGAACTGCATTTAGTACTAGCTGCTCTCTTTCTCCCTTCTTCTCTTGTCATGCAGACTTTTCACAAGCATCCTACACTTGTCATTTCTATTTACATTCTTCCCATTCACTCTTTAGCCCTTTACAATTAAGCTTCTGCTACCAATGTCCTGGGAAGACAGTTTCAAAAGGTAACACTAATGACCTCATTGAAAAACACATTTCGACCCTTGGAAGACTCAATCAACATCACTACATTTGACACAGTGATTCTCTACATTTTCTGCAACTTTTGATTCCTGTTGGCAGATTTGATTCCCACTGTTTCCCTTTAAACTTGTATTCTTGAGAGTTCATCTCTGAATGATCTTGTCCACCTCTACAGTTTTAAGTACCATCTGTATGTTGGTAAGGACATCCATATGTCCAATCATAACCCTCCATTCAAGTTTCACTTTTAAACTGCCTGACAGACATCTTGACACAGATAGTACACAGGAATCTCATATTCATCATATTCTAACCCACTCATCACTATCCCACACAGAAGCCTCTGGCATTCAAAATCACTCAAAACCTGTGAATCCACCGTCCCAATCAATCATTAGGTCCCTTGGAATGCAACTCATAAATAACTCTTGAATTTAGTCTCTCTTCTATGTTCCCTCTTATCAGCTTTATATACTGATTTTCATATAAAATTCCTTGTGAGGGCAGAATTCTAAAGCTAATTTTTAAAATAGCTTGAAGGCCAATGGCGTGAAAGATCAAATTTCAGTATCCTCCCATGGTATAGGGACACTGCCTCATTCCCCACACCTGCCTCCCAGCCAGCCCTCCAGCAACACTAGCTACACATTTCCACTTCCCTCTCTGCTTATGCTACCCATGCCTCCCAGAACACACTGCAACCCATCTCCATCAGCTTTTATCTGTCTATATTCTACTCATTCTTTCATGTTCTCTCCTCCCAGAAGCCAGTTCTGATCACCTCCAGTCAAGATGGGTTTCTGCAATACTCTCTGCATCCTGCAGCCACCCCACTTCCTGTAGTTCACTGTGTGTGCCTGTTCATACTTCCTGAGAGTAGTATCATATCATACCCATTTGGCTCTCCAGCCCTTAACACAGTACCCAGGAGTCAATGAATGTTTACTGAACTAAACTGATTCAATTATTTTCTAATAGAGGCTATAAAAGTCAAGAAGTTTCAAAATCGTTTATATGGTTTAATACAGAGCAGATTTTCAAGTACATTAAAAGAGAAGAAATTGCTTTTTCCTCAAAGTACTAAAACATTAACATTTAGTCACAAATCTTTGTATTTCAATCAGATTAGTTAATAATACCTTCAAATTCCTAAATAGGAGTTAAAGGGTTATACATCAGGGCTAGAAAGACCCAGCTGCTTAGGTAAGGTCACAAGGTTTAATCTACCTAGTATTCCCATTCTCAAAGCAATCTACTATTTGATTTATAAGGTGAGATGGTGAGAGAAATTTCTGTGCTGTGCCTCACATACATTCTACAATGATCTAAATTTCTTCATAGTATAGTGTGTTTCTATTAATTAATAATGAATTTCCAAGGAAGAACAGAACTGATCTGAATTTAAAACCATCGCAGAAGACCACTTTTCCTTGGCTCAAAACACAGAAAATAATACTTAATATGAACTACAAACAACTATTATGTCCAAGTCATGGGCCAATATAGCACTACAATTATGGGGTTTATTTAAAGTTTCAGAAAGGATAGTCACCTTGGATATTTTTTTTTTCCAATCATAATAAATCCAGTTATGTCTAATTCAAGGATCCTTTTTAAAACCCCTGGAATTAGCCCCCCCAAAAAAAGTAAATACAAATTAAAAATTTAGTTAGTTTTGAGAATTTAGTTTTATTGCTTAGTAGAATAACTGGTTTTTACATTCATAGTAACCTAAAACTCATTACCTTCAAACTAAAGAAAAAGTTGGTAGACAGTTAACCTGAGTTGGAAATTTTCAAAGTACTCATCCCTAATTCTAAGAAATATACACAGATGATGCACAAACACATGTAAATGAGCACATATGCTCTATCAGCCTGTGTGCAGCATACTTTTCTATATGTGTGAGAGTTCTATAAAAGTGAATTTGTATTTTAATGGAGAATTTGGAGCAGGTGTCTGACTTGGATGGGTGGAGGGAGGGCCAAATGAATGCTGAAAGATCAGTTATAAGGTATAATCTGAGAAAAAGATTATGAATTAGGATGGTAAAGGCAAAGAGAAGACTGCTTTCAGAAGCAGATAAAAATGATAAAAGTTCACTTTGGATTGATTTCCAAAGGAAAAGGGTCAGATAACACCTATGATTATTAACATCTGCAATGGAACAAACGGTGACATTTACTGAGACAGAGAAAGTGCCAGCAAACTTTTTCTGTAGAGACACATGCCAAATAAAGTTTGAGGGTCATACAAGGTTTCTGTCACATAACTCTGTTTTTTTTATATATTTATTTTTTAGTTGTAGTTGGATACAGTATCATTAATTAATTAATTTTTATGTGGTGCTGAGGATTGAACCCAGGGCCTTACCCGTGCTAGGCGAGTGCTCTACTGCTGAGCCACAATCCCAGCCCTTATCCTCAGTTTTTTTGACTTAAAATGTAAACACTATCCTAAGCTCAAGGGCCCCACTGACTTGTAAACTACCACTTGCAGACTCTAGATACTGCAGAACAATGTGGAATGGAAGGATCTAAAAATTAAGAGTTCAATCCCAATGAAGTTGAGGCAGAAATTTAGGATAAAAAGAGAGAAATACTGAATCTTAAAGGAAATACCCATTATCCATTGAGATGTAGAAAGCACAGTTGGAAATCTTGAGCAACACACCACTGGCCCATACCCTTGGCCCATGCCCTTGTAAAATGAAGGAAATATGCAAGCACAGAAAATCGGCACAAAATTGTACAGTTCTACCTTGAATCTACCTCCATTTCAGGCCCTGATATAGCTCTTCTATAAATATTGGACCCCAGCCAATTCATGGCTCCTTTTCACTCTCAAGACAGCCCACATTCTCCCCTGAATGTGTTTCTACATTCCGAAATAAACCTGTCTATGCCTTTGTTTGTCTGGCTCATGCTAAAATTCTTTCTGTCACATATGCTCAGAACCCTGCTGGTCCTGAATTGAGTTCCCCTCTCCTTTGGAACTCCTCGGATCCTTCTCCAGAGATATCTCTCCTCCAGGGACAAAATTAGTTAATTCATGAATCCAGTCTA
The DNA here is from genome assembly GCF_048772815.1 of Callospermophilus lateralis. NCBI lineage: Eukaryota > Metazoa > Chordata > Mammalia > Rodentia > Sciuridae > Callospermophilus > Callospermophilus lateralis. Next base: position 17,897,862 of record NC_135321.1, read on the forward strand.
GTGAAAGAGAAAAACCGACAGAAAAAGCTCTGAAAACTTCAAGCAGGACAACACCAAAGAAAACCTCACCTGGATACTTCATATTTAAATTAAATACTTCATATTTAAACCAAATGTCACTGTAAAAAGTGGAGATGAAGCAAGCAGTAGGACCACACGGGGAACAAAGAAAACGGCAAAATTTTGAAAAGTCTTGCAGGAATAAAGAGAAAACTGAATATTAAAGGGACCAAGATCCCAGCAAAACGGGAGGAGTCATTCATCTCCTGCCACGTGCCAAACTTGGAAGTTTTGTGAGGAGACTGAGATTCCACAGAAAGCCTCTAAAAAAAAAAAAAAATTAAATTAAAAAAAAAAATTTTAAAGTTTTTAGTAAAGTTGTCACATTAAGAAGACAAGGAATAGGGTTGGGGTTGTGACTCAGTGGTAGAGCACTCGCCTAGCACATCCAAGGCTCTGGGTTTGATTCTCAGCACCACATAAAAATGGATAATTAAAATAGGGGCATTGAGTCCAACTACAACTAAAAAATAAATATTTTTTTTTAAAAAAAAGGAAGACAAGGAATAGATTCAAGACTCGACAAGAAAGAGCCTTGTTAAAATACTCTAGGCTCTCAGTTGGAAGTCCTGGAAGACTACACCATAGAAGTGGAAGTAAAATCAGAGAGGCAGAGATTTAAAACACTGTCACTTCAGTTGGCTAGTCCCCAACTGAATTAAGTTGACTAGCTTTTCTGTGTTTCACCAGAATAAAATGGTGAGTCCTCTCTAGAAGAAGACATCATTTGAATGCATTACATTTTTTAAGACTTTACAATGTTTTGTATTTAATAAAAATGTACTGAGCATGGTGCGATGGCACGTGCCTGTAGTCCCAGCTGCTTGGGAGGCTAATGTAGGAGGATCCTGAGTTGAAAGCCAGTCTCAGCAACTTAGTGAGGCCCTAAGCAACTCAGTAAGATGCTGTCTCTAAATAAAATACAAAAATTGGCTGGAGATGTGGCTCAGTGGTTAAGTGCCCTGGGTTCAAAATGTACTGGACATTCTAAGAGATTAGAACATATGACTGAAAACGCAAGCAATAGAAAGAGCCCCAGATGACACAGACATTAGAATTGGCAGACAAGGACTTTATACAAACTAGCAAGGTGTACACATGCATCAAAACACCACAGGTACTGTTACCCAGTGTATTGCCTACTAAGACCTCCCTGCATTTCTACTCCACCCTAATCTTGTTTATCTTTGAGGACTGGAGCAGAAGGTTAGAAGTTCCTTTTCAGCAAGGCTAGCCCAAACCAGCTGGATCTAGAAATGGCTACCAGAGTGACCACCAGATAATAAATAACTTCATTGTAACCCAACTTCCATACTAGTGGCACACCTACCAGTTGCTATGACAGGAAGCACCTGTGGAAAAGGGAGAGGAAGCACTACACTCATACTGGTTTCACCTGGAATATGGAGGGCTGACCTAGAGCTCCAGAAATGGTTGAGAAAAGAACCTCACTGAAGTTTACATCTGGATTAAGGAGCCTAACCCAGGGCTCCAGGAAAGGTGAGAGGAACCCCCTGGGAACAGACTGAAGTTCTCTGGTAGGGCTAGTTTACATGCATGTCCTTTGTTTGTGTCTCTCTTCCTTGCACATTCTTTTGTCTCAAACAATGGCTTCCTCTCATCCTTTGCAATGGTCTTCTAAAAACTTTCAAACTTCTCATTAAAATATTTTTTACCTCTGGATAGCCTTGACCAGCTGGATCTCATCACACCCACCTCATCCAGAAAGTGGGAAAGAAGAAAACCCCTGAATGGGCATCTGGGGTAAAAGCCCATAGTAGACACCAAGCTAAGGCAAATTTTTTAAATATGTAATTCATATTCTTAAGTTGTTCTTCTTAATTTGCCAGGCAGCACCCAACCTATGGGCTCTCCTCTTCGGGATGTCTGCTCTGAGTCAAACCAGAAGGTGTGTTGTGGTTTAATGTAATTTTTAATGAGTTTTTGTATATTACTTTATTAGTCTGTGTTTGTGATAACTAGCTTGACAGAGGCTAAGGGATTTGATGGCTATAGCAACAGTCCTATTAGAAATCTCACCAATTCTTGCTCCAGCCACCAGATAAGCTTCTTAAAAAAAAGTCCTGAGGGCCGGGATTATAGCTCAATTGGTAGAGTGCCTGCCTTGTATGCACAAGGCCCTGGGTTCAATCCCTGGCACCAAAAAAAAAAAAAAAAAAAAAAAAAAGTCCTGAAAATAGCAGTAGACACAATTTGATTCAAACACACCAGGTAAATTGCCCCTAGAGTAACTAGAAATAATTAGCAAGGAGAAAATAAAATTAAAATTTTAATTTTTCTTTAATATAAAAGAGGGTTAGATAAAAAATAGGGGCCTAGGGATGTGGCTCAGGGATAGAGCATTTGCCTAGCATGAGTGAGGCCCTGCGTTCAATCCTCAGCACCACAAAAAAAAAGAGAGAGAGAGAGAGCGAGAGAGAGATACAAAAACAGTTGAGAACTCAAAAGCTATAGAATGTTTGTCAAACATGTATGAGGTCCTGGGTTTGATCCCTGGCACCACCAAAAAAAAAACAACTTCAAATACCAAGATGGTAGATATGGTAGATTTAAACCCAAATATATTAATTTTAAGATAGATATAGAAAGGATAGCCGAGATTGGCAGTGGCCACAGCAGTTAGCCAAAGAATAGTAAAGACAAGAGGCTTATAAGAAACAATTTAAGGGAAAAAAATCAGTAGCTTAGTAAGGAAGAAGATGTGTATACAATGTTTTATTTACAGCTAAATCTAAAAACACAGTAGAGTTGATTAATATTAAATATATCCTTAAATGCAAAGTTTCCTATTTATAAGTTAAATTTTAAAAATATTGTCTCCTCCCCACCCCAGAAAAAATAATTTAATACTATGTACATGGTCTGGACATTTCAGGAAATACACACACTTTAATAGGCCAATAATAACAGAAAAGACAAAAATCCCTGGTTACTATTCTCAAGTTAAGATGCAAGCATCCAGAAAGTAATCCAAGTTTTAATTATAAAGACCCACACAACATTTCTCTTTTGGGGTGTCATATCTGTTATTATGTCAGAGGTTAACAGAATTTTTAAGCATCTCTATATCAAATAATCACCTAAGCTACAACAAATATCCTGCATGTTAGAAGAACATGATAATTTTATTACTGGAATATTCTAATATCTCTCAATATTTCTCACAGAATGGAAGGTGATAAATGATTTGACAGAAGAAATGTATTTCTTCTTTTACAGTCATAGATGTTTTCTCAAGACTGGTTAGTCAAGTCTCCTAACTTTATTAAAGATTAGACAATGATTACTATAATATAAAATTTTGTCCTAGTAACCATTTGGAGCAACCAAAACTGAATTTATATACACTAAAAAGCCTATAATGCATATATGATCAACACACTCATATTTCTATTAAAATATTCACTAAAGTTTGGGGGTAGAATGTTAAGCAAGTTTAATTGATTCTTCAAAGGTCATGCGTATCATAAGAATTCTTCTAAGGACAAAAACAGTTCAGTAGACAAGGCCTGGGATCCTATACACAATGTCGTTTGCCTTGTCCCTGTCTGTACCTTACAGTGCCCTTTTCACACTGAATCAAAAAGTCAATTCCATCAGTAAAAATTTTTTTACAGAATGAATTTTGCAAGCATAAAACACAGTGTATGTTCTTAGTAGGTTACATTTGACTTCTAAATTCCATTCTCTCACCTAGTTACATAGAATACCAAGCTACTGACCTTTGCAAATATAGCCCATTCATTTTTTTCAGGCTTTTGACTAATTAGACAACAGAGAAAGAAATGTAAGGTGAAAGAGAAAAAAATCCTAGTCATTTTTCAATTTCTTCAATCTTGTCATTTTTCCATACAACTAGGGTGATTCTGATTAGTACAACGATGCCCAAGATATAAAGGTGATGAACAGAAAATCACACACACCTGGGCTAAGAAATGAGTTTCCACGGCAGTAGGGCTTTCTAGCTTCACTGTTAAACCTTCTGACCCAGACATTTCCCAATATCTCCTCCCAAGAACCAGTGTCTATGGCAAGTGTTTCATGAGAAGACTTGTCAACGAGATCACTTGATATACCCAGACCATCCTCTTATTCTATTCATTTACATAGTCATCAAATACTACCATGTGTAACCTATGGTTATGTAGTTATTCTCTTTTAAAATCTTCTCTCTCCCAATCCAGTGCACTATTTAGGCCAGATGTGGTGAGGATTAAGAAAAGAAGATGGCTCTGCCTTCAAGAGATAACAGCCACTTCCTTCCTTTTAGTAGACACCACTGCCCGCTTCTATCCTCTTCCACTGAAAATAACTTAGTATGGCCACCTCCCTTTCTCATCATTACCAACCTCAAGGAAGGGTGAACTCCCCAACCACACCAAGTGCTTGTACAATGTTCTACCAGTTATGTCTCTAGAAACAAAGATGTTCAGTGGCCTCCTTGACAAAATATAAACTGTACTTCTAACCATCACTGAAGCTGCCACCCTGTCTTTGTCCACCAAAAGGAAATTTCTTTCAGTCTCCCTCACTTCACCTCAGACCCAACTAACTCTACAAAACAACTCTCCTAATGATCACCAATGGTTTTCCTAATTACTAAATCTAAACACTCTTTTTGTAGTTCTTAATTCTTTTTTTTTTTTTTTTTTTTTTTTTGGTACCAGGCATCAACCCCAAAGGCACTTAACCACCGAGCCACATTCTCCAGCACACCCCCTTTTTTTCTTTTATTGACAGGGTCTCACTAAGTTGCTGAAGCTGGCTTTGAACTTGTGATCTTCCTGCCTCAGCCTCCCTAAGTCACTGGAATTACAGGCATGCACCACCATACCCTGTGTGGTTCCCAATTCTTAATATTATTTCAGTTCTCTGATCAACTGCTGACCTTTAATACCTTTACAAAGGTTTGTTTACGATTATATGGGCAATCTAGAATTTTGCAATTTTTCTTTCTCTGCCTCTCACTGGCTCATTTTCCTGCCACCTAAACAAACATACCATCTTCAAATTTATTCACCTTCCATAGTGTGTTCCTCAGTGATATGATCATCAGAACATAGGACACAAAAAGCATTTCTGACAGGGGTTTCTCTGTGTGTTTGTGGTACTGGGATTGAACACAGGTGTACTCTATCACTGAGCAATACCCCCAATCTTATTTTTTAGTTTTTGAGACAGGGTCTCAACATGTTGCCAAAGCTAACCTGAAACTACAACCTCCTACCTCAGTCTTTGAGTAGCTGAAATTACAGGTGTGTTCCATCACACTCAGCTTTTTAAAAGTAACTCTTAAAAGATAATTTACATATAACTTACAGTCTTTATACTGTAATTTTTTCCAAGGCTTTGCAATGTGTTAACAATAGTAAAAATATACAAAATTGAATTTATTCATTCATTTCTTTTCATTCATTAATCTATTCAATAAACATCCACCTAAAAGCATTCAGTTTTCTAATAGAATAATCAAGGGATAAAGAATGAAATAAAATAAGGGAGGTATACATCTGAACAGAGAGCCTTATAGGCCAACGTAAGAAGTTTGGGTTTTCTTTTAAAGGTGACAGGAGGTCTTAGTAGGTTATTTGCCCAAGGTCACTAATAGCCAGCAAGTTACAGAACACAAACATACCCCTCACCAAAACCCAAGCTCTTAACCACACCTTTTAACTGCTTTCCAAAAAATGAAGCAAAGGCCATTCCACAGGAAAACTATACCCACAATTCTGAAGTTAATAATGTTGTGTTCAGATGCAGGGGTCAGCAACCTATGGCCCATGAGCCAAGTCCAGCCCACCTCCTTGCCTTTATGAAGAACTTTACAGGAAAAGCCAGCCATGAGCATTTGTTCACATATTGACTAATGCAATATGTGAACTTTCATGCAGAATTAAGTTGCTGTGACAGAGATAACCCACAAAACTTAAAACATTTACTTTATAGAAAGTGTAGGTCAATCCTTGCTCTATCCAGCTGTTTTAGGGTCATTTTCTAGAAGTTGGGGACAGCAATAACTCATATATTTACAGGGAGGTTAAGGAAGAGAGTATATCTGGGAAACTCTCATGACAGCCGGTACTTCAAAATGTAAGCTGCAGTCTAATAAATGCTCTGCACTCCAGCATTTTTCTATGAAAAAATAATCTTGTCCCTGCTCTATCTCACCATCGTGTCACTTCTTTCTTGGAGGCATTTTGCTCCCCCAGAATACACACCACCTCACAATCCTGACCTAGAAGAAGTAGGGTGTTTCCTATTACAATCATCCTCAAAGTCTGTTCCACAGTGTGCACATTTCTGATATCAGCCATTCTCCTTTCAGCCCAGCTTGCATCTCTGAAATCATGTTGAATGTCAAGATCTTCTGCTGCCCATTTGTGGAGAGATATTCATTCAACTAACACAATACCTTATAAGCCATTCGCTCTTTTGCACTTCAACCTTTGAATCATATTTCCAGTCCCATTACTTCTCTCCATATCATTCCATTTAATTTCCCATATCAACATTTATTTCTTAAAG